>NC_023753.2:23625022-24323103 GCF_000499845.2 Phaseolus vulgaris | reverse complement strand
AGAAACCCTTTATGAAACTTCCTTACACCAAATGCACAAAATTATAGTGTTCAAAAGAAAGGAAATAGAGTACACCTGAGTTTTACAAAGAATTAGTACAAAAGTATACAAAAACTCAGTCCTATTCCACACACAATCAATTTTTATCAGCTATCTCTCTTAGGTTTTTGAAAAGATTATCAAACAGCCTTTATATAGACTTAAACAAGTGGTTAAAATGGTTAGATCATAAATAAAAAACAGTTGGAATCATTTAAAAAGTTTCAAACACTTAACAAAATTTCGTTATAAAAACAACATATTATTTTCCAAAAGAACAGATTGTTTTCCAAAACAACAGATTGAAATAAATCTTTTGTTAAGGTTTTGATAAAAACAACTAGTTGTTTTATCGAAATAACCGGTTGTTTCAGTTTGACAACAAAGACAAAATAAAGCAAAACTTTTCCAAAACATTTTGAAAACCACTAAGTGTCAAACAACCAGTTGTTTCAAGAATTCAACAGGTTGAAAAACTTGTTTTATCCTCAATACCTTTGAGTAATAGCTTTTTCAACTAGTTGGTTTGAAAAACAACTGACTAAAATTTCTCAGCTTATAAGAAAACATTTCTTTTAAAAGAGATTAAGAGTTAAGTGAGCTTGGATCAATACAAGGTGTGAATTGACAAGTTAAAAACTACTAGACAACATACACACACACACATAATAGTAGTTTCTTCACGTCTTCCACACAGATTTGGAGGCATCAAAACATCTTGTTCAACACTATCCGCCTATTTGATGAAGACAAATCCCTGGTTTTTTTGTATTATAGTTTTTGAACTTGAGAGGTCTTGCAAAATAGAATTGTATACCATACAAAGCAAGTATAACAACAGGATAAAATAGTTTCATCAAGCACACTCAAAACTAGTTTCTGTATAACCCATAAGCATAAAAATCAGAGTGTGACAGCATCAGAAAAACCAGAGTGTGGCAGCAGATTATGCAGAATTTAAAAGCACCATAGTGTAGCAGAATTACAACCAAGTGAACCACCAATTTCTCCCCTATTTGTCTTCACAAATAGACAAAGAGAAGGTTTTTCAACAAAGATTTTGAGAATCAAAGATACCTAACTCATTGCGTAAGAGATAAAACCTTTCACGAGGGAGTGGTTTGGTGAAGATATCCGCTAGTTGTTTTTCAGTTTTAATAAACTGGATTTCACAATCACCATTGCTCACATGATCCCTTATAAAGTGGTGACAACTCTTAATGTGCTTTGTACTTGAATGTTGAATCTTTTTTTTAGTGAAGTTGATTGCATTTGTGTTATCACAAAGTAAATGCACATTGTTTAGCTTCAAACCAAAGTCTTCTAGCTTCTATTTGATTCATAGAATTTGTGCACAATAGCTGTCAGCAACTATGTATTCAGCTTCTGCAGTGGAGAGAGCCACATAAGCTTACTTCTTGTTATGCCAAGATATGAGACTTTCTCGAAGAAGATGACATGTTTCACTTGTGCTCTTTCTATCCAGTTTGCACCCTGCAAAATAAGAATCAGAATATCCAACATTGGTTGTGCCTTTGGTATATTTCAGAATTCGTTTGGCAGCTTTGAAGTGAGATTATTTTGGATTAGATTTAAATTTGGAACATAAGCAAACAACAAACATGATGTCAAGTCTACTAGCAATGAGATATAACAAGGATCCAATCAATCCTCTGAATTTTGTTTGATCCAATGCTTGTCCAGCCAAGTCTGCATCCATGTAGCAGCTTGTTGATATTGGTGTGGAGGCCTCTTTGCAGTTTTCCATCTCAAACTTCTTGAGAATCTCCCTGCAGTACTTAGCTTGACTTAGGAAAATGCCATTCTTTAATTGCTTGACCTGCAACCTTAAGAAGAATGATAACTCCCATATCATGGACGTTTCAAATTCTCCCTGCATAGTTGTAACAAATTTCTCACATAGGCAATCATTAGTAGCCCCAAAGATGATATCATCAACATAGATTTGGACTAAGATGATGCCAAATTTATATTTTTTAATAAAAAGAGTTTTATCAATTTTTCCTCTCTCATAGCCATGAGATAAGAGAAAATTGCTAAGCCTCTCTTGAGACTTGCTTCAGTCCATATAATGCCTTTTTCAGCTTGTACACATGGTTAAGATGCTTGTGATCTTCAAAGTCGGGAGGTTGGGAGACATATACTTCTTCTTTGATGAATCCATTGAGAAATGCTCTATTCACATCCATTTGATAAAGTTTAAAGCTAGTCATACAAGCAAATGCAAGCAATAATCTCACAACTTCTAATCTAGCCATAAGAGAAAAGGTTTCATCATAATCAATGTCTTCTTCTTGATTATACCCCTTGGCAACCAACCTAGCTTTGTTTCTAGTTATTACCCCAGATTCATCCAATTTATTTCTAAACACCCACTTAAGTCCAATGACATTCATGCAATCAGATTTAGGAACAAGAAATCACACATAATTTCTAATGAATTGATTTAGTTCATCATGCATGGTAGCAACCCAATTTTCATCTTTAAGAGCATCACAAATGGTTTTAGGTTCAATTTGAGAGACAAAAGCCATGTGTTTGTAGAAATTTGAGATAGAGTTTCGAGTGGAGACTCCCTTATCAATCTATCCAATGATGTTGTCCATAGAAAGGTCTCTTGGAATTCTCCATTTTTTGGGAAGATCGTCTTGATACAGAATTTCAATAGGTTGTTTCGCAGTTTCAACTGATTGTTTTTCTGGGTAGGGCTTCAACTTTTACAGAATTGTATTATGATCATCTTCTTCTGCATATTTCTTCATAGAGACATGTTTTGTATCGTTAGCTTCATCAAAGACAACATGAATGGACTCTTCCACAATCATTAATCTTTTGTTATACACTCTATAAGCATGGCTACTTAAGGAATAGCTAAGAAAGATACCATTATCCATTTTTTAAAAAATCTTGCCAAGGTTTTCCTTTCCATTATTTAGAATATAACAATTGCAGCCAAACACTTTTAGATAATCAATGTTGGGTTTTCTCCCATTAAACAATTCATAAGGGGTTTTCTTCAAAATTGGTCTAATGAGGACCCTATTCATTACATAGCAGGTTGTGCTAATAGCATCAGCCCAAAAATATTTTGGCAATGAAGACCCACTCAAAATGGTGCTAGCAAGCTCCTCAAGAGACATGCTCTTCCTTTCCACAAGGCAGTTTTAGGAGCAGAAAAGTTATGAAAAATATTTAGTTTTTCACGAAAGCAATTGAATTTATCATTTTGAGATTCTCCCCATGATCAATACGTATGACACAAATGTTATTGCAACACTTATTTTGCAATCTCTTGGCAAGCTTTTTAAAGGCTGAAAATGCATCATTTTTGGATTTCAAAAATAGTGTCCATGTGAACCTAGAGAAATAATCAACTATTACAAGTGCATAGTAGTTTCCACCAAGACTTATGGTTCTTGAAGAACCATAAAAATCCATGTTCAACAATTCAAGGGGTCTGGAAGTTGAAACTATATTTTTCAATTTAAAAGATTTTTTAATTTGCTTTCCCTCTTGACATGCTTCACATATGTGGTCTTTCTCAAACTTGAGTTTGGGTAAACCAACCACTAGATCTTTTGAGATCAACTTATTTAGATGATGTATGTGGATGTGTGCTATCCTCATATGCCATAACCACGATTCCTCATGTTTGGTAAGAAGGAAGCCTATAGATGCAAAATGTGAAATATCAAGCAAATAGACATTGTTGATCATTTTACCAATCAACAATACTTTCTGTGATTTAGGAAGGCTTATCTCACAAGTGTTGGACTTGAAGGTTATTTGACAATCCTTGTCACACAGGTGGATTATGTTGAGAAGACTATCCTTTAGACCTTCTACAAAGAAGGTATTCTTGTCTCCAATGGTTCCTCTTCCAAGAATTTTCCCTTTGTTAGTGTCCTCATATGTCACATGACCTTCTTGCTTAAGAAGTAGATTGACAAACTTTCTTTTATCCCATGTCATGTGCTTAGAATAGTCGTTGTCCAGGTACCATAGATGCTTATTGGCTTTCAAGGGACCACTGTTGGTTTCTGAATCTTCTTTTTCCATCAAACATAGATTGGCTTCTTCATCTTCTTTTGATGATGAAATCGAGGATGAGTCATCATTGTCTTTCCAAGCTATGCATGCTCTTCTTGCTTTGCCTCTCTTTTCAAACTTCTTGTTAGCCCCTTTCTCTTTGCTCTCATTGTTTGGACATTCAACCTTGATGTGTCTTTGTTTACCACATCCAACAAAATTATAGTTTGTAGAATTAAATTCATTAACTTTCTTGCTGTTATACCTTTTGATAGTTGATTCTTGTCCTGGCTGCTCTTCTTCAAGAACTTTCCAAATTTCCTTGTAAGCAATTGAGAGTCTCACTATCACTGCACTCACTTGAGTCTTGATCACCCTTTTATCCAGCAACTTTTAAAGAAATGTTTTTCACATGGTTTTCTTCATTTTCTTGGTCATTGAATCGGTTCATCTCAAGCTCATGCTCTCTTAGCTTTCCAAACAAGGAGGCAATGGTCAATGTAGTCAAATCCTTGGATTCTGATATAGCAGTGACCTTTGATTGCCAAGATATATCCAGGCATTTGAGGATCTTGATGTTCAACTCCTCCCTTTCAAAGATTTTGCCAAGGCTAATGAGGTGATTTACTATGTGAATAAATCTCTTCTGCACATCCGAGATGGTTTCCCCTTTCAACATCCTAAACATTTCATACTCTTGGATCTCTTCTGCACATTTGTTGTTCCTTCATGGGTTACTTCAACGATGATCCAGATTGAGAGACCCTGAAAAGTTCATCTGAATTCAACGTAGAAGTTATAATGTTCTTGGCAATGCAATCATATAGAGACTTTTTATTTTCACTCTTAGTCCATTGGGACCATGGCCTTTCAACAAAAACATTATCCTTTTCAAACTTAGGTACAAAAGGGTCATTTGTGCTAGCATCCCAGATTCCTCTATCAATTGATTCAACAAAAAATTTCATTCTTACTTTCCTAAATTGTTAGTTCAGTCCACAAAACAAAGGTGGCTTGTTTATAGAAGTACCTCCCCAAATGGTAGTTTTTCAGCCATTTTCAAAAAGGTTTTAGGATCAAAACTTGAGTAACTTTCAAGAACTTAGCTCCTGGTGTCAATTGTTAGAATGTAAGGCCTAAACAAGAGAATGGTGAATTGTTTTCACAAGATTTTCGCAAAATTTGGAACTAGAGTGAAAAGTTTTGAAAAATCAACCAATTGATTTTCTGTTCAACTGGATAAAAGTTTGGTTTAGAGTTCCTTACAAAAATTTCAACTAGTTGTTTTATGGAAACAACATGTTGTTTATACCAGCAAAGAAAGAACAATGTTAAAAATAGTTTATAAGAGAAGGGATAAAGAGATTCACACAAAGAGGTTTATATTGGTTCACTCTTAACCAAGAGCTACATCCATTCCTCAGCTAACCACTGAGAATTCACTAAGTAATCAAATCAAGATTACAAACACACACTAAGAGTGATGATCTTGAACCCCTCAAGAACATACATCACTCCTTAGCTACACCACAATTTTCAGAAACCCTTTCTGAAACTTCCTTACACCAAATACATAGAATTACAGTGTTCAAAAGAAAGGAAATAGAGTACACTTAGGTTTTACCAAGCAGTAGTACAAAAATATACAAAAACACAGTCCTATTCCACACACAAGTGATGATCCAAAGCTCTTGATTCTTTTGAAATCGTTTTTGATAAACTAGCTCTCTTAGGTTGTTGAAAGATTATCAAACAACCTTTATATAAACTTAAGCAAGTGGTTAAAACTACTAGATAATAAATCAAAAGCATTCAAAATCATTTAAAACAATTTTTAAACACTTAACAAAATTCTGTTATAAAAATAATAGATTGTTTTCCAAAACAACAGATTGAAATAAATTTTTTGTTAAGGTTTTTATAAAAACAACCAGTTGTTTTATCGAAATAACCAGTTGTTTCAGTTTGGCAGCAAAGACAAAATAAAGCAAAGCTTTTCCAAAACATTTTGAAAACCACTAAATGTCACACAACCATTTGTTTCGACAATTTAACAAGTTTAAAAACTTGTTTTAGCATCAATACCTTTGAGTAGTAGCTTTTTCAAATTAATAAAATTTCTCAGCTTTTAAGGAAACATTTCTTTTAAAAGTGATTAAGAGTTAAGTGAGCTTGGATCAATACAAGCTGTGAATTAACAAGTAAAAAACTACTAGACAACACACATACATAACAGCAGGTTCTCCAAGTCTTCCACATAGATTTGGAGGCATCAAAGCATCTTGTTCAACATTCATTTCTTAAACTTCGTCTAAGGTAAACCTTTTCAGCAGATCTTTAGCATACTTAGTTTGATGCAGAAGGATCAGACCATCTGCTTGCTTGATTTGAAGACACCTAAGAAGAATCTTAGTTCTCCCATCATACTCATCTCAAACTCATTCTATATAAGGCTAGAAAACTTCTTAAAGAGAAGATCATTAGTAGCACCAACGATAATATCATCAAGAAAAACTTGTACTATAATGAATTAATTTTAATGATCTTTGCGAAATGTGGAAATGTCTATTTTCCATCTTTTAAAACCATATTCTACTATAATACAACTTGTTAGTACCTTTACCTAATTAAACTTATAGTTTTGTCATCATAAAAAGGGGGAACATTATTATGATGTTAGATGATTTAGTCACTGTTAGACGGTCTAATACCCCATTAAACAGTTTTATGAGGATAAGTAAGTTTATGAGGTTTTGATGATAACTAACTATTGAAATCAAGTGTGTTCAAAGCTTTGAAGAATCCAAATCGTAGAGTTTGATGGAAGGCTGGAGTTGCTTGAAGTTGCTGATGTGCTTTAGAGTAGGATCTGGGTAGTTTATCTTTTTAATCCACTCTTTGCTAAATCTAAAGCTTAAGTGTTTTCAAATCTTTTAAGTTTAAAGTGTTTTTCAAACTAAGTGAAAAACAACCTGTTGTTTTGTCGAAACAACTGATTGTGTTTATACTTAGGTGTTTTTGAAAAAAGTTTGAAAACTGTTTTGGATGGTTGACTTGCTGTCAAACCAAAACAACCGATTGATTCGCTCTTTCAACCAATTGTTTGTTTGAAATCCTAACAGAAACAGTTTTATTAGTTAAGTGAGTTTTAAATGATTTTATAACTGAATACTCTCCTGCTTTAAATGCTTTGACCAAGATTTGAATGCTATAAATAGTTTGTTAATGTTTTATAACAAACAACAAGAAAGAAAAACAGATTTGAGTTTTTCAAAGAGCTTTTCAAAGATTTGAGTTTTCACTTTGAGCTTTGGTTATTCAAGAGAGAAGTGGAATAGGATTACATCTGTATTGATTTCATTTCATTGTGTAACAAGTGTAATTCGTTCTGAAAACTTTGTACATTCTGGTGTTGTAAAGCCAAGAAGGGTTGTATACTCTTGAGGTTGTCAAGATCAACATTCTTGGTGTGTGTGCTGAGCCAAAGGAAGTGTGTTTCTTGAGGGGATGAAGGTCACTTCTTTGGTGGTGTGTGTATGTAATCCCCAGTGGTTTCTGGGAAACTGGATGTAGCTCTTGGTTTAAGAGTGAACTAGTATAAACTGTTTGTGCATCTCTTTCTTCCTTAAACTCTTTAAATTCATTTGTTGTTATTTTTGCTGGTATAAACAACCAATTGTTTCTACGAAACAACCGATTGTTTTTCTGGTGCTTTACGTGTTTTGAGCTTTGTTTCTTGCAAAGAATTTCATTCTAGCTTAAAAAGTTTGCTAAAACCCCCTTTAAACAATTCACCCCCCTCTAGTTTAAAGCCATACATTCTAACAATTGCCATCAAGAGCTTGGTACTTGAAAAATACTCAAGTTTGATCCTAAAATCTTTTTTCAATGGCTGAAAAACTACCTTTTGGAGAGGGTGCTTCAATCAACAAACCACCTCTTTTTTGTGGTTTGAATTATCAATTCTTGAAAGTTAGAATGAAAATCTTTGTTGAATCTCTTGACAAGGGAATTTGGGATGCAATTGAAAATGACCCTTTTATTCCAAATTTGAAAAAGATGGATCTTCCATTGAAAAACCTTGGTCTCAATGGACTGATTATGAAAACAAGAAGGCCAAATTTGATTATATTGCTAAGAACATCATAACATCTGCCTTGAATTCGGATGAATTTTTCAGGATTTCTCAATGCTCATCGGCCAAGGAGATGTGGGACACTTTGGAGGTGACTCATGAAGGAACCAATGATGTGAAGAGAGCTAGAAAGCATACTCTAATTCAGGAATATGAAATGTTTAGAATGCTTAAGGGTGAGTCAATCGCTGAAGTACAAAAGAGGTTCACCCACATCATCAACTACCTTATGAGCCTTGGGAAAACCTTTGATAAAGAAGAACTAAACATCAAGATCCTCAAGTGTCTTGATAGATCACGACAACCAAAGGTGACAACAATTTCTAAATCAAAAGATTTGACATCCTTGACGACGACTTCATTGTTTGGTAAGCTAAGAGAACATGAGTTAGAAATGAATAGACTCAATGTTCAAGAAAGTGAAGACAAGCATGTGAGAAGCATTGCCTTGAAAGCTACCAAGCACAAAAACAAGCAAGAGTCAAGTGATGAAAGTTAAGAAGAAAACCTTAGTTTGTTGTCCAAGAAGTTTAGTAGATTCTTGAAGAGAAATCGCAACAAAGAAGCCAACAAAGAAAGGTATGGCAACAAGAAAACTAGTGATTTCAATTCTAACAATTATACTTGCTTTGGTTGTGGTGAACAAGGGCACATAAAAGTTGATTGCCTAAACAAAGAAAGCAATGAAAAGAAATCAAGCTACAAGAAGAAAAAGTGAAAATCAAGAAGAGCATATATTGCTTGGGATGAAAATGAAGTCTCCTCATCAAGTGAAGATGAAAAAGCAAACATATGCTTGATTGCAGAAGGAGATGATGAGTCATGTAGCTCAAGCAATGTAAGTTCATGTGCTTCCCTAAGTGCTGAAAATTATAGTAAATTGCTTCAAGCTTTTCAAGAAACTCATGAAGAAGCTAATCGATTGGTTCTCTCAAACAACCGTTTGAGAGGGCTTAACAACTGGCTTGAAAAGAGGGTTAAGACACTTGAAGAAGAGCTGGAAAATTCAAAAATCGAGTTTGAAAAACTTGAAAAACATTGCAAAAACTCTTCCCATGTGTGTGACTCTTTTGCTTGTGAAAATTGTGAAAATCTTGAAAAGAAAGTACATTATCTTGTTAGAATTGTGGATAAGCTTTCAAAGGGAAAATCCAACTTTGAGATTGTCTTGACATCTCAAAATTGTGTTTTTGGAAGAGCTGGATTAGGTTTTAATCCACAGAACAAGCAAGATAATTTTTCAAAGAAATTTTCAAAATAGCCAGTAAAACAACCGATTGTTAAGTCTAAACAACCGGTTGCTACATGCTTTTATTGCACGAAAAGAGGCCATTCTGTCATATTCTTCAAAATAAGGAAATATTCTGTTCCCAGAGGTTTTATGAAATGGATTCCCAAAGGTTGTGAGGTTTCAAATGATAAAAATAAATCAAATGGACCCACATTTATAAGGGGACCAAACCTTATTGCTTGAATTCATTTTTATGCAGGGAAACTAGAAGAACATGAGGTTCTGAGTCATCTGATCAGGTTCTTGGAAGGAAAGAATTAAGACTGGAACTGAATTAGAAGTATGTACCAGTCCAAGCCTTTTTTTCAAATGACAAAAGAAGCTTTTTGATCACAAACAAATGACTCATTGAAGGGACTTCATAAAAGGATAAGACATTCCTTATCTCTGTTTGTTTTTTAATTACTAATTCATGTTTGATTATCTTTTTTAAATGAGCATTTACATCTGTTTTGAACCTTTCTCAGTCTATGCTTGAAAATCACAATTTGTCAAAATGTTGCAGAAAAATAACCGATTGTTTCCTCGAAACAACCGATTGTTTCTTCTTTGACAACACTGTGAAAGAATTGATTTAATTTCTTTATGCATTCTGTCTGTTGCAGATCTCAATTATGAAAGGATCCTGAGTCAATAAAGCTGTATTGAAAGCCTGATTGTGTTCTGGAGGAAGTTACAACATGTCATAAAGGAATATATTCCATATCTTGAAAATTCAAGAGCCTTTATGACTAGTCAAAGATCACATGTGATGACCATGTGGTTTTCTGCTCTTTTCTGACGTTTTTTGTGCAGGTCTTGGTCCAGTATTTTCTTCTTGGAGACTGAAACCCACTCATACCAAGTGATCACAGTAGGGTTCAGTTATGCTATAAAATCTAGTGCAGTAGTTCTCTCTCACAAAAACAATCAATTGAGTCATCTCTTGCAACATCTCTTGCTCTCTTTGTGTGTGAACCTTTGCCTCTTTTTTCTGCTATCATGGAGTCCACTCCACCTACATCAAAGAGGATCAAACAAGGGTTGTAAGGTCTGGAGGGAGACTAGAGGGCTAGTTTTCAGGGGATAATGAGCTCATTAAGACAAGCACAAAGGTGATCAACAAAGGTGATTAAAAGATATCGTTTTGAGACAAGCACAAAGGTGATCAACAACCCAAAAGTTGTCTCCTTTGATTGGCTAAAAAGCCAAAAGCTGGACAATGTAAGAAAGCTTCTCAAGGATCAGTTGCTAAGAAGATTCTTGGAGATGAAGGGAAAGATATACCCTGATTTGATTCAGGTATTCTACACCAATCTTAAGTTTGAAGGAAACAACCTTGTTTCTCATGTGAAAGGTGTAGACATGAAGATTACCCATGTGTGGGCTGCAGTAACTGGATTAAAGTATGCTAGTCTAAGGATTAACAAAGGAAATCTTGGAGTTGTGGAAGATTTCAACAAAGTCCAATACTATAAGAGCTGTTTGAAGAATCAACAAGCCCAAGTGAGAACTTGTTCTGTTTGAGGCTTGAAGTTAGATGAAAGGGTGCTTGCTCTTATTGTTACTTGGATTCTAACTCCAAGGGGGAGCAACCATTCTGTTTTAACAGAAGAAGATCTTGTGTATATCTAGTGCATCATGAAGAAGATCAAGATCAACTGGATTCATATCATCAAAGAACATATGCAAAAATCCATGAGGTTAAGTGACTACCACTATCCCTATGTTGTTTTAATCTCTAAATTCTTGCTCTATTTTGAAGTGAATCTTGAAGATGAGACCTCTGAGTTGGTTAAATCAACACAAGAAATGAATAATGGTTCTCTAAGCAAGATGGGATTCACCAAAATAAATGGAAGATGGGTGAGCAAAGATGGTGATCATGGTGGTTCATCAAGTGCTGCAGCTGCTGATATGGATATCCACAATGAAGAACATCCTGCAACTAACTTTGATGCTGGAACAAGTGCAGGACATCAAGGGGATGAGATTCCTTCTATGTCTTCTTTTGAAAGATACATGGTGAATAGGCTTGATGGCTTTGCTGAAAATCAAAGAAATCTCCATGATCTTTGTGTGACCCCAGAGCATTGACAACAGATTCCAGAGCATGGACAATCGTTTTCTGACCCTGGATGAACAGATTGAAGTTGTTCAGAACTAGATCTTTGATCTTCAATATGGCAAGGATGACTAAAGAAAAACAACCGGTTGAATGCTCGAAACAACCGATTGTTTTTACTCTGTACCAGTTTAAGTGTTATTTCTTTTAAATTATGTTTAATCTGGAACAATTTTTGTTTTATCTCTTCTTATAGTCTATTTGTGAAGATAAATAGGGGGATATTTTATGTTGTGTTGTCTCTACTTCTGCAAACTCTATTTGTTTAAGTGATTAATGTTTATGCTGCTTTGCTACTACTGATTTTGGTTGGTTTTGGCTGCTGTTTTGGTTAAGCAAAACACAAGTTTTTTTTGTACTGCTCTAACCTGCTGCCATAGATGTTGTATATTGCTTAAACTTTGTTTTGCAGGAACTACTTCAGATTCAATCAAGTCCAACACAAGTAACCAGGGATTTGTCTTCATCAAATAGGGAGAGATTATTGAAATCAAGTGTGTTCAAAGCTTTGAAGAATCGAAATCCTAGAGTTTGATGGAAGGCTGGAGTTGCTTGAAGTTGTTGATGTGCTTTAGAGTAGGATATGGGGTAGTTTATCTTTGTAATCCGCTCTTTGTTGAATCTAAAGCTTAAATGTTTTCAAATCTTTTAAGTTTAAAGTGTTTTTCAAACTAAGTGAAAAACAACTTGTTGTTTTATCGAAACAACCGATTGTTTTATAGTTAGGTGTTTTTGAAAAAGTTTGAAAACTGTTTTGGATGGTTGACTTGCTGTCAAACCAAAACAACCGATCGATTCGCTCTTTCAACCGATTGTTTGTTTGAAATCCTAACAGAACAGTTTTATTAGTTAAGTGAGCTTTAAATGATTTTATAAATGAATACGCTCTTGCTTTAAATGCTTTGACCAAGATTTGAATGCTATAAATAGTTTGTTAATGTTTTATAACAAACAACAAGAAAGAAAAACAAATTTGAGTTTTTCAAAGAGCTTTTCAAAGATTTGAGTTTTCACTTTGAGCTTTGGTTATTCAAGAGAGAAGTGGAATAGGATTACAGATGTATTGATTTCAGTTCATTCTGTAATAAGTGTAATTCGTTTTGAAAACTTTGTACATTCTAGTGTTGTAAAGCCAAGAGGGTTGTGTCCTCTTGAGGTTGTCAAGATCAACATTCTTGGTGTGTGTGCCGAGCCAAAGGAAGTGTGTTTCTTGAGGGGATCAAGGTCACTTCTTTGGTGGTGTGTGTATGTAATCTGGTTTTGATTACTTAGTGGATTCCCCAGTGGTTTCTGGGAAACTGGATGTAGCTCTTGGTTTAAGAGTGAACCAGTATAAACTGTTTGTAAATCTCTTTCTTCCTTAAACTCTTTAAATTCAGTTGTTGTTATTTTTGCTGGTATAAACAACCGATTGTGTCTACAAAACAACCGATGGTTTTTCTGATGCTTTACTGTTTTGAGCTTTGTTTCTTTGCTAACTAAATTCTTAATCTGGTTTCTTGCAAAGAATTTCATTCTAGCTTAAAAAGTTTGCTAAAACCCCCTTTAAACAATTCACCCCCTCTAGTTTAAAGCCATTCATTCTAACACTAAGACTATAAGACATTAATTTTTATAACAAAGTTTTTTCATATGCAGATATTAAAGTAAAACATTTGACAGTCTACAATATTAACCTGTTAGACGGTCTCATAATGTTAAACCTGTTGGACAATCTCATAGTTCTAAAATGTGTTAGATGACTTTATAGAGTTAAATATGTTAGACAATCTTTTAGTGATTGAACTCGTTAGACGATCCTATCTTTGTTTAAGCGTTACACGGTCTAGTATTTGTTTTTGCGATAAAAGGTCTAAGCTATTACGACCTTTCTAAACACAATCTTTTTTCTCTAAAAGTGTTTTATAATGATTATTAAAAAGTTTAAAAACTTATAATGACTTTAATTAATCTTTTTAAACAAAGAATCGCTTCAATATTTGATTAAATCAATTTTGGAAAGTTTATGAATTACAAACATTAACAGAGTTTTTGGAAACATAAATTTTTCTTAATATGTTTATGATTCAATCAAGTCCATCTGATTTAAATTCACTAATATGCATAACGTCTAAGTATGATACTTGTTTGGAAATTTTTTGGAATATAACACTAAGAGAGATTTCGAAAACATAAGGTTTTCAAAATAATGATTTCGAATTATACATTTTCATCTGCTTTGATTATTTTATATTTTGAATGTATTTGAATTGTTTACAGAAACTCAAAGACGTAGAATCCAATAATATCAAGTTTCCTTTTAAAGCTTCTACTTCCAAAAAATGATTTATGGAGCGAATTTTGTGAAGTCTTCAAGTCTTTCTATATCAAGGACTCAAAGTCGAAGAAGAAGACAATATCTATTAGAATATATTTTGTAATTCATATCAACTATATTATAGGTCTAGTCCTTTCAGGTTGTGAGCTTAACCATTATAAATACTTCACTCAGTGAAATATACCCAATGAGCTTACATTGTACTCTTTCTGCCTGAACCATCGTTATAAAGTTGCCTAAACCTTTTCATTCGCACGGGCTCTCCTTTGACACTCTTACTCTCACTCTCAACTCACTCCACTTCATCTTCTGCTACTATCCCAAGCGTCACACTGCCTCTGCCACCACTGCAAACAAGATCGGTCTCTCCTCTGCACTCAACCCCACCATTCTCTCTCTATTCGTGAGCATCGCGTTCTCTCCATCAACACACTGAGCATTGCTACCTCCCACCCTCTCCACCACAGTCAACAATGCTCTAACCCTCCTCCATGCGTCTCTCCTCCCGCGCACAAACAACTGCCTCCACCGCCAACCCTTCATACCGGCAGCACCTCCAGACGCCAACAACACCTTCCACGGGCACCCACAACTGCACTATAGAAGGTTAATATTTTTAGGGTTTTAAATTTTTGAATTAATTTTATAATAAATATTAATATTTACATGTATTTTTTATTTGTTAATAGTTTAGGTTAGGGTTTATGGTTCATATTTGATGGAGTTGGCAAAAATTAGCATAAAAAAACTTCAAACGATCATAACTTTTGACAGAGACTGATGGAGATGCGTAAAAAATGAAAGTTTCTCGAAACAAGGTAACGAATCACGTGGTCAATGCCGAAGGGGATTGGGGTCAACCAAAAATCCACCATTTACTATAATTTTTTTATTTTTGGGTATTATTTAGGTATTTTTCAAGTATTTTGAGGTATTAGTTCTCATACTTACACTTATCAGAAAATTCTGAAAGTTTTATGATGTTTCCTAGTACAAATTAGACATTTATCTAACCATTACTCATACATTACATTATGTTATGTGTTCTAACATGAAATCTTATTGTTTCGGTGCTTATCATGGATATAACATGTTCAGTGGGAGGAAGTGCAAATGCAAAGAAACTCACTTGGATGCATCTTAAGGTAACTATGTATAACATTTTAGGATAGATGAATTATTAGAATGACATAAAACTTTTCATATATTTATAGAACTTTTTTGTAGAATGCTATATATACTAATTTATTGTATATATGTAGACTTTCGTATTTAAATTATGATATTACATGCATTATTCTGGAAATTTGATATTTTATACAAATTAGAGTATATATAGAATAAAACATTTTAAAAAAATACATTTATAACGACGGTTCCATTTGGGAACTGTCTTTAAAACACATTTTTTTAAAAAAATTGTTGTTTATTTGGCAGAATAACGACTTTTTTTTACATGTGTCGTTATTATTCTTTTATAATGACAGTTTCAGAATTGTCGTTATAAATAACTTATTTATAACGACACCCGTAATAACAACAGTTCGAGAACCGTTTTTATATGGCCTTTTTAATTGTCGTTAATGTGCTTTTTCTATAGTAGTGTTTGTTCCAACAAGATAATTTTTCATCCTTGCTATGTCATCCCAATAAACACAAGAACAAAGTTTACATATTTCTTGTACTCTATTTGTAGGAAAACTTTCACTATAGTTCCAAGTGATATTAGACTCCCTTTTTTAATTTATCCATAGGTAAAGCAAGGGAAGTGATCAACGATAAAGGAGCAACATCCACGAATATGTGTTGTTGAAAAGTTGAAGGGCTACTCACTCACTATTTTCTTCTACTGTTTTGTTGGTCTCCTATTTCATTATTCACAATCTTTCACTATTCCACTCTTCAGATGTTTAAGTGGTTTTGCTTTTTCACTCAACAGGAAAAATTATGCTTTGATTTTTTTTAGTTCGCACTTAAAAAGAAACCAAATTTAGGGTTTTTAGCAAAACGAGTTGCACGATCTAACCTTATTCACAGTAAAACTCGAATTCAAATTTACCACGATTCAAGGCACAACATAAAATAGAATCTCAATTCATGCAATTATGAGAATTATTCGCACGATACAAGAGCAATTCAAGAGTAAACAAAGTGTTTCAACGATTGATATCTTGAGAGATAAAAAAAATATTATATTGTACGATTCATATTGTCTATTGCACGATACTTGTGTGAAATTGCAAAAGGTGCAAGTTGCGCATAACCTTCCGAAGCCTGCGCTCGTAGAAGATAAAAGAGGATGAACGTGCAGAAACCTTCTGGGTTAGATTCCTAACGTCCCGCATCTTAAGGAGACCTCCATAAATGGTTCCTACCTTGAATGAGTCACCCTAGAACGTGCTCTAAACTAATCAAGACTCAACTTTCTTCTCCCCAACAACATTGAACAACTTTGACTGTGGGAAGTAGTTTCGCTCACGAAGTGGGATGCTATTATTTTTCCTTCTATAAATATGAGCTTTCTCGTTTGCTCCAAGGATTAGTCACCAAGCACATTTGTCTCCTTCATTCTTTCTCTTTCTCTTATTCTAAATATTTTCCAGATCCTGGGTTCTTACTCTTTTAAGAGTAACTTGTTAGTTCTGATCCTCAAAATTTTTGAGAAATTCCTATTGTATCCTGTGTGACTTGCGCAATACACCGCGCAAAAGTCCTTATAGATAGTGATCACTCACACCTCAAGAAATCAATTTTGTTCGTGTTTTAAAGCCTTATTTACAACAATCATAGGGACTTATGGTTGACAATACGAACAAGAACGATAACTCTACTTTGGAAACGTCAAACATTGTTTTCACAATGCAAACCAGGTTTGCAAAATCATTTTTGGATGTCTCGAAAATTGAAGTCTTCACTGGTCAAAATTTCTGGCACTAGCAAGAATGCGTGTCCACCCTATTAAACATGTACAGAGTTTAGGGTTTACTTATGCACTTACGACCTCTAAACCGACTCAAGCATGCCTGCGAAACAAATTGATACTTGGACCCATGCAAACAAGGTATGTCGTCACACCTTACTCAATGTGTTATCTAACGATTTGTTTGATGTTTATTGCTCTTACAAGGAAGAAAAAGATATTGGGGATTCCTTTATCATCAAATACATTTCAAAAACATCGTAAGACAAAGGTTTGTGATCGTAAACTACTACCGCTGGGAGATGATCAAAGACAAGGACATAAAAATTCAGATAAACGAATACCACAAGTTGCTTGAAGATATCAAAGCAGAAAGCATAGCCTTGCTTGATGAATTCGTGTCCGATCTGTTGATTGAAAATTTTCCCCAATCTTGGACTGATTACAAACAACAACTGATGCACATGCATAAACAAATGTCCCTATCAGATTTGATCACCCACATCATCATTGAAGACACAAACAAGAAGGAGTGTGTTGTTGCAAGGGCCAAAACTTTGACTTCCAAAGCAAACATGGTAGAAGACAAACCAGCTCCAAAAAGGGACAAAAAGAAATATAATAATAAATTCTCCCGTCCCAATGGAACTAACCCCACTTTCAAGAAAAAGAGAAATTGCTTTGTCTGTGGAGAATTCGATCATCATGCACCTCAGTGCATATATAAAGCCAAAAGTGATTATCCTCCTAAGGTAAATCTAGCCGATGGGGAAGATACCATTGTTGCAGTCATTTCACAAGTAAATCTTGTGACCAATGTCAGCAAATGAGTGGTAGACTTTAGGGCTACCAGACACATCTATGCAAACAGAAATGTGTTTACCTCCTATACAAGTGTGGGGGATGGAGAAGAACAAGTTTATCTCGATGATTCCAGAACAACTCCAGTCCTAGGAAAAGGAAAGGTTCTTCTAAAGCTCACATCTGGTAAAATTTTGGCTTTGAGTGATGTGCTACATGTGCCATCAATTAGAGTTAATTTGATCTCTGTAGCATTGTGATGGATATCCACTAGGAGAGGATTTTATTAATGAAGGAAGAGGATTCTCACCTACACATTTGAAGTTCTTCCTTCTAGTCTTCTCACAAATTAAAAGAAGTCAAAGAGAAGATCAAGCCTAAAGATAAAGAAATCTACAAACTCTCAAATAATAGGCTTCATATTAAATATCTCTCTTTATAGTTTCTTTTAAATTGTAAATAATATAGAATAATGTTTAGAAAGGTGCTTAGAGGGAAACATGAGACACCTCTTTTGTAAAAGCATCTTTAGGCTTTAGTTTAGCAAATTCTAGAAGCTTGGGGAGTGAGCTTAGTAAGGGGGGTGTGATCTTAGGAGTTTTTTGGGTAGCTTAGGGAATAAGCTATGTAAATGACCAGCCCTTACTCCTATAAAAGGAGGGCTTAGGTCCTTCACAATGCAGATTGGAATTTTATAGTAGAGAGACTATACTCAATTTGGGAGAGAATTTGTGAGTTTTGAGTCTTCCTCTTCTTTGCCTTATCTTGTGAGCTATGGTGAGCTTCAAGTGGTGGCACTCCATCACTTATCTTGGTTCAAGGTTCCAAGTGGCGTGAATGGCTTCTTCCAATCCTCAAAATCTAGCAAGCATCTTCATATAAGTGTCTTCTTTCCTTTCTTCAATTTTCCATTCGGTAGTTTCATTTCCTAATGTGTTTCCTTCATTTTCTACCGATTACATTCTGTTTTCCAGCTTTGTTCTTTGTTTCTTTTTCGGTTCAGTAGCTAGTTTCTTAATTCTGTCCAGTTTTAATTCTTGTTCTTCTTTCCTTTTGTTTTGATTCAATTTGACAATACATGGACTTCAATATGAGTCTTGGTTGGTGCTTAGTTTTGGTGAGTTCTTGAATTTAGAACATTGATCCAAATCTAAAGTAGAGTGCCTTTCAAATCCAGCTCAAGTTGTTCCTAAGAATGTCAAGAATCATGTGTTCTTGTAGTTACATTCACATCACATTGTTAGGCAAAGTTGGGGTTAAATTGTTATTTGAATCTGACAAGATTGTTATGACAAAAAAAAATTTTTATGGGGAAGGGATATTGTGATCAAGGTCTTTTTGTATTGAACATTTCTGAAGTTGTTAATGAATCTAGTTAGTTTGCTTATATTGTTGATTTTGTATGATATATGGCATGCTAGATTAGGACATGTGAATCATTCGTATGTTATGAAATTGGAACGACTGGGATTAATCAACATGCATGACAAACAAAATAGTAAATGTGATATTTGTGTAGAATCTAAAATAATGAAGAAAACATATCATTTTGTAGAACGTCAAACTGAACTTCTTGGTTTAATTCATATCGGTTTTGCATATTTAAAACAAACCATGTCTAGAGGTGGTACAAATTATTTTGTAACATTTATAGATGATTTTTCTAGATATATCAAAGTGTATTTAATCAAGCATAAGGATGCAGCTTTTGACATGTTCTTAACCTATAAGGCGGAAGTAGAAAACCAATTGAATAATAAAAATTAAAAGAATTAGATTAAATAGAGGTGGTGAATATGTTTTGTTTAATGATTATTGTGTTAAAGAAGGTATTATTCATGAAGTAACCCCACTGTATTCACCTGAATCTAATGGAGTAGTTGAAAAGAAAAATAGGACTCTTAAAGAAATGATGAATGTCATGCTTATTAGTTCTAATGCTCCTGATAATTTGTAGGGTGAATCTATGCTTACCACGTGTTTTTTGCGAAATTGGATACCACATAAGAAAACTGGTAAAATACCCTATGAGTTGTGGAAATGTTATCAACCTAATATGAAATATCTAAGAGTGTGGGGGGTGTTTAGCTAAAGTGATGTTACATGATTAATAAAATAGGTTCTAAAACATCTGATTATATGTTCTTAAGATATGCAGAACATAGTATTGTCTATAGGTTTCTAGCTCTTAATAATGATATAATTGAACGTAACACTATAGTAGAGACGAAAAATGTTGAGTTTTTTTAACATACCTTTCCTTTAAAAGTAGTGGTACATCTGAACAACCTATAGATAGTGTTATTGATGTCATGAGTGAGGATGTTAGGATAAGTAAAAGACAGAGAAAGGAAACATCATTTGGAGATGATTTTTACACTTATCTAGTTGAAAATGATCCAATAAGTTTTCTAGAAGCTACTAGTGCTCCTGATGTTAAATATTGGGATAAGGCCATTAGGATTGAGTTTGATTCAATTAAGAAAAATAATACATGGACCTTAGTAGATATGCCTAAAGGAGCAAAACCCATTGGTTGTAAGTGGATTTTTAAGTAGAAATACCATCCTGATGGATCCATAGAGAAATATAAGGCAAGATTAGTTGCTAAAGGTTTTACTCAAAAATATAACCTAGATTACTTTGATACTTTTGCCCCTATTACTAGGATTTCCTCTATCCGTGTGTTGCTAGCCCTAACATCTATCCATAAGTTAGTAATTCATCAAATGGATGTTAAAACAACATTTCTGAATGGTGAACTAGAAGAGGAAATTTATATGACTCAATCTAAAGGATGTGTAGTTCCAGGTTAAAAAGAAAAAAGTATGCAAACTTTTAAAATCTCTGTATGGTTTGAAACAAGCACCAAAAGAATGGCATGAAAAACTTGATAATGTTTTACTTTGTGAAGATTTTTCTACTACGGATGTGAATAAATGTGTGTATTCTAGATCTGAAAATGGGGAATGTGTCATTATATGTTTATATGTGGATGACATGCTAATTTTTGGTACATGCAATGATATTCTTTTTAAAACAAAATTATTTCTTGGATCTAAGTTTGAGATGAAAGACATGTGTGAAGCAAGTGTGATTCTAGGAGTTAAATTTATAAGGAAGAGAGATAGTATATCACTATCCCAAGAAAAATACACTGAGAAACTTCTTAAGAAGTTTGGTTACTATGACTTTAAGTCAATGAGCATCGTTCATGATGCTAACTCTAAATTAAAGAAGAACATAGGAGAATCTATTTCTCAAACTCAGTATGCCTAGATAATTAGGAGCTTATTGCATTTAATGAGTTTTTCTAGACCAAAGATTGTAGACTGAGTACGTACACTCAATGTTCTAGTCAGGATCATTGGGATGCGCTTGTGGGGCTCATGAAATACTTGAGAGATACAATGGATTATACCATTGAATATAGTGGATTTCCTATTGTGCTTGAAGGGTACAATGATGCTAACTGGATCTCTAATTCATATGAGACAAAATCCATTAGTGGTTTTGTATTTACACTTGAGGGTGGTGCAGTTACATGGAGATCAGCCAGGCAAACTATTATTGCAAGATCAACAATGAAATATGAGTTTGTTTCTCTCAAAATGGTTGGTAGTGAAGCTGAGTGGTTGAAAACTTCTTAACAAACATTCCGTTAGGAATGAAACCAACCCCATTTGTATCAAAGCATTATGATTGCCAATTGGCAATAACTATAGCTAAAAATAAAACTTACCATGGAAAGAACAGACATATATAATTGAAACATAATTTAGTGAAGCAATTGCTAAAAAGTGCAATTGACCTCCTCTCTCACAACCTAATAATACAAATGTTTTCCTTCCTCGTTGGCCAGTTGAAGTATCCGATCTCAATATCACAATACAAAAACCAAAGTGAAACGCAACTTTTCTAACCCACTTTAGGAGCTCATCCCGAGTACGAAATATCTACAAAAGTTATCATAACAAATTATTTACTAATTAACAAACAACTTAAACATACTTTACAAACTTAACTTTACCTCATCTGTAGTAAACGCATTTGTACATTCATATCCCTTCGATTTAGATAATGACTTCTCAATATCATCATCATCCCACACATCCACACCATCATATAATTCTTGTTCAAATTCTTCACTATTGTCCATGCTTCTACAAATAAATAAAAAATGAAACAAAATTATTGCATTTCGGATCCATAAGTCAAAAAAATCATTTCGGATCCAACAATTCATAATTCAAAAAGACCATTCCGGATTCAGGAATCCATAACAAAAAAACCAATTCCGGATTCATGAATCTGGAATATATTATCGGATCCCGATATCCGGTAATCCCGAAATCTTCATAACCATCGTGCTCCTTAAAAAAAACTTAACTCTTACCTCTATAACCCAAACAACACTTCGGCAACGTTGCGTACTCCTCCACCGTGCTTCCAAAAATTACGAAGAACCTCCATAACAGTTGATACCCAAGGATAAAGATGATCCGTGACTGTGAAATGCAGAACGGTGCCCTTTTCAAAATATAGGTCAAGGTTAATGTTGGAATATTTAAAATTGTGAGGGTGCAGGAAGAAAAACATGGGGGTGCAGGAAGAAGAAGCCTTAAACTTATGTATATGGTAATTTATACACTTGGGCTAGGTGGATCCCTACTTGAAAACCGCAAAACCAAGCGAGGAAGTTAGAAAACAATAAGACTGCTTCTTCTTGCACCTCCTCTCCTCCATATGTTCTTGTACAACCCCTTACAAAATGTAAAAATACTTTTTTTATCATTTTTGTGTTATTTTTATAAATTTATAAAATTCAGAAGTAATTTAAAAAAATTATATATATTCTGGATTACATAATCCGAAAACTAATCTTTGATTCGGAAATAGCTTATGAATTATGTAATCTGGAATATATTTTTTAAAAATGGTATTCTTGATTATATAATTCGAAAGTTTTGATTTAAGAGTAGCTTCCAAATTACGTAATTCGGACACGCCTTTGAAAAAAACTTCCAGATTACATAATTCAGAAGCTAATCTCATATTAGAAAATACTTCTACATTATGTAATTTGAAAACATGCATATGAAAACAAACTTCAGGATTTATATCAGAAAGTTAATTAAAAATTTAGAAAAGGACTTTAAAATTACATAATCCAAGATATTAAATAATTTTAAAATATAAAACATTATGAAAGTGACATAAAAACATATGATACAGGAAGAAGCATTCAAAAAGGAAAAAGCATTCAAAAAACAATGAAGGATTTGGTTTGAATTACTATTCACGGATGCAACTTTTGTTGTAGAATTAACAAAGAAAAACAAAAGAAAAATAAGACGAAGAAAGAATTGTTGTAGTTGCTTCGGCGGACACTTATCTTAAATGACGTGTTGGTGTCTGATAATTGTATCAAACACGGACATTCGTATGACACATGTAGAACACGTATCCGTGAAGTGTCTAATTCAAAAAGTATTTGTTAGATTTCTGACAATTATATTACAGTTTTAATACAATTTTAAAAAGGAAAAATACATTAATTTTCTAAAAATTCAAACTTTATTGTATAAATTGTTATTATGATTATAAAAATAAGAAACAAATCTTTGTGAACCAGTCATGAAAAACATCTTTTTGTTCCAAAAAATAATCTGGAACATACTTGTGCACATAAATCTTTATTGTCAAATTATATAATTCATAATTATATAATATATAGATCTGTGTCCACGTGTCCTACATTTTAGAGATTTTACATATATCTGTGTTCGGATCCTATCAGTTTCTATGCTAAATAGCTTCTCAAACTTTAGACATTCTATTTTTAATTTAAAAAATAAATAAATAATAATCATCTAGAGAATAAAATGTACGCTACAAAATACTAGTTGAAATATGCAACTAGCGTATCCACCTTTTTCTTATGATAACAAAAGTTAAATAATTAATTCTTATAAAAATTATTATTAAATTTATAAAAACATATGTTCATAAAATGTGATTATAAAATAAATAAATAAATTTTATAATTTTACAATAGGTAGGTTTTTTTTTATTGTAGATAGTTAATTAATTTTTAAACAATTACAAAACTTAAAAGATAAAAATAAAATGAGATATTGATAAGAATAAAATTAATAATAAATTATGCATACTAAAATAGTAAGTACAAAACAGTGACAAGAAGAATCATCTTTCTCATCTTTACTAGTAGCTATAGACTTTAATAATTTGTCGAGAAAAATATTTATTACATAAGTACATATCTCTATGATTATATTCATATATGGAGTTTCAAAAGGCAAACAAAATTTCTTAATATTAGAAATGATTATACCAATTACCATAATTTTATTTAAGTATATCTAAGTATTGTATCACACTGAAAAGTTAAGAAATATGGGATCAAATAAGATGGTGGCCTCAATGGCCTAGCCATCCTCATCCAAATCAAGCAATACTTCGCCAGTATTATGTGCATAACCATGGTTTTCCACCCTCTTCATGATCTCATCAAGTATTCTATACATTTCTTGCGTTTCTGGATGAGAATTATCTCCCGCAAAAAACTCAAGAAAAACGCCATCTATCTCAACCAAACTACACCCTGGAAATTTCTTGATGCCCCGAATCTCCATAAGATCTCTCCAATGCCTCGCTTCCTTCCTCCGTTCCAGCTTGGTATACACGTTAGAAAGAAGCACGTAGGCACTACTATTTGTGGGGTCCAACTCAAGAAGCTTCGTTATCGATACCTCACAAGTTTTAATGTCCTCATGCGTCCTAGCCCCACTAAGCATAGTTCCCCATATCATCACATCAGGTTTCATAGGCATTGATTTCACCACATTCCAAGCATCTTCAAAACGACCTGCTCTGCTGTATAAATCCACCATGCAACCATAATGTTGAATCGTAGGACTAATACAATACTGATTCAACATCCTCTTGAAATATTCCTCTCCTTCATTAACCAACCCTCCATGCACACAAGCACAAAGAACACCCACAAACGTCACAGCATTTGGCCTCACTCCATCATTTACCATCCTCGCAAACAGTTCAAGGCATTCATCCGAGAGTCCATGCATGGCAAAAGCAGCAACCATGGCACTCCAAGCCATTACATCCTTTTCATGACCCATTTGATCAAATATGCATTTCGCCCTTTCAATGCTTCCACATTTGGCATACATGTCTATCAAAGACGTCCCTAACACACCAAGGATTTCCATCCCACTTTTGTAAATGTAAGCATGAAGCCACTTCCCATGCTGAAAGGCACCTAACCGCGCACAAGCTGAGAGCACTGATGACAAAGTGAACTCATTGGGTCTGAGTTTACTTCCTTGCAACGTGTGCAGACTACGAAACAGAGAAAGCGCCGCCTTGTACTCGGCACAGGTTACGTAACCGTGAATCATGCAGCTCCAGGAAATGACGTTCCTTTCAGGCATTTGATCGAACAGTTTCCACGCAATGTGAATCAAGCCGGCTTTGGCACTGGCGTGGATGATGGCGTTCCATGAGGGTATGTCAGGTTGTGTAATTTCGTCGAACACTTGGCGGGCGAAGGTAGGGGTGGGACAGGAAGAATAGATATTGATAAGGGAGGTTTGAACGAAAGGGTTGTTGGCAAGGCCAAGGAGGAAGATTTGAGCGTGAAGTTGGCGTCCTAGAAGAGGGGTGTTGATGGATTGGAGAAGGAATGGGAAGGTGTGAAGATCAGGGAGGACGGCATGGAGGCGCATGCGAAGGTAGAGAGAGAGTGGTGGAGGAAAGGCTGAATGAACTCTGCTTCTGGAGCTGGCTCGAATGAGGTTGTTCCACACGAATGATTGGATGTTAGGGTGGGAAAGGTGAAGACTCGGGTGTGTATGTGATATCGCCTTATTCCAACCACGCATTCTTCCTAACTGCTTAAGCCAATCATACTACTCCTCGTTAAATTTTGGTTCTGTTTGGTTTTCCGAATTCGAGTGACTGAATATTCAAAGATTTGAGAGAAAAGTTTAAAGAAATAAGTGTGGTGGGATTGAGATTCCTATGGTCAGTTTGGTTTGGTTCTAAGACGAATTTGTGAAAGCGGGAAAGAGCACAAATCTCATGAAAATCAATAAATTAAAAACTAATAAAAAATACAAAAGAAAAAAAGTATATTGATTTGTGTGTTTCTTCTCCCAAGGCAGCTTAATTTTTGTTATATATTGTTTTTATTATATACTAGTGAAAAGAAAGTGTATTTTTTTTTTATTATTACAACACATAATGCTAATGGTTCAATCAACATTAATCATTAAAAATATTATATAAAAAAAGAAAATATAATGAAATATATATTTTTTCTTTGTTTTGGATTCGCAAAAAGAGTTAAGTTAAATCGTTTTTATCATTTACTACCACCGTCAACCACTTTTTCTCCATATTCTCCATCACCACCATCTCATATTCTTAACCCTCCCAATCAAATCTAAAAATCGTAAGCGTTTGGCTTGTTTGTTCTTCTCTCTCTCAATTTATTTTCTCATTAACGCGCCTCCCTTTTTCTCTTTAAGCTCTCTCTTTCTCATAGACTAACTTCTCTCACTCCCATCGACACACTTTTATCTGCTACATTTTTTTATTGAATGAACAAAATCCTACTATTTTTGTTGTTGTTGTTGTTGTTTTCTTTAATAATTCTGTTATAAGTTTGATTAAATTTTTGTCTTCGTGTATTTTATGGCGTTACTTGTGTCAGCACAATAATAACAATATTGCCATCATATAATGTCAAAGACATGCATAAATGAATAAAAAAGAAAAGTAAATTTTGACATTGCATTTCCATCTTCTACTTTATAATTGAAAAACAACACTTACTGGTTGGTTTCGTGGTTCTAGAAGGAAACTATGACTTCACATATTTTATATTTTGAATTTTGAATATGAAAATAGAAAACAAAAAAAGTGTTTGATGGCATAAAAGTGAAGATGAACAGGAGAAAAATATGCAATTGTGCAATTCTCTTCGGCAAGCCTTACTTTGCAATGTTTAATTTTGAATTTAAAAATAGTGTTATCTCTTCGGTTATCCTTTTGAGATATAAAATTAAAATTGCTCACAAAATGACAAATATCTCCTCTATATATTTTTAAAATAATAAAATAAAATATAAAGATAAATAAGATTGGAATAAAATAAAATGACATTTAAAGAGAAAATTCCCTTTATATATCGGTATAAATTATGTTATATATATATACACACACTTATAATTATTATATTATATATATAATATTTTTATATTATTAATTCATTAATATTTATATTATAATAAAATAAATATAATTAATCATATAATATATAAAATAAAATAAAATATTAATAATAATAAAATGATTAAGAGAAATATAAATAATAAAAATTATAATTATATTTATCACATCAGTCACAAACTTTCATAAAATTTATCTATAATTTTAATCATATCTATCACATTATTTACAAACTTTCATAAAATTTATCTTTACTCTCCACTCTATTTACATTAATCCAAACAACCTTACTTTTATCACACTTTTCTTTCAAATTCACTCCCTCAAATCTTCTCCCAAATCTAAACAAACCATTAAAGTGAATTTGTGAGAAAAAATATATTTTTTAAAGATGTTAAATTAAGTCTATAGATTTATCCTTGTATTAAAAATTTAGAAATAATAAAATATAGAGGAAACTTTTAGTATATTTGAATTAATTAAAAATAAATAAATATATAGTACTGTTAAATTAATATATTCGATAAAAATACGAGTTATCTAATATTGTCGGAAGATAGAAAATTATCATAAAAAATATACAATCATATTGATATAAACATAATTTAAAAAAATATGATTTATTTATTTGTAAATTTTAATATTCATAATAATGTAATGTTGTGTAATCGGTTATTTTAATAACATAATCGATTATCGCATGCTTAAGAAACACATATAATCAAGTATCTTAGTAAAATACATAGGTAATTAGTTAGGACATGATTAAGGCACACATGACAGTCCATTATCCTAAACAAAAGCACAACTAATATAATATGTTACAAAGATAATTGAATGGGTGTTGATATGTTGACACTGTGAAGAGTGAAAACACACATCTCACATTCCAATAAATTAATAAGTGTTTGTTAAGTATATGTTTTTTTTTAGTGTAGATGATGTTAAAGAAACTTTTCCTAATCGATTATCAACTAATTTTAAGCACCTAATCGATTATGTAACCTTTATTATTCTACACATAATTGATTATAGGACTCTCTAAGCACACCAAACAACGACCCTACCTTCAACATGTATTCTTATGCATCGGGTCCTTTAGCATGTATTCTTATGCATCAGGTATGTTTTTACACTCACCACACCACCAACCACTCATTAAGAACCTCACACACACACACACACAATTTAAATAGGTTTTTTTTACCATCATGCAGTCTTTATTTTTTAGTTTTTACCAAAATGGGGTCACTTTTAAAAAAATTACAAATTTGGGCAAGTCATGCTAACTTGGCACGACTTCATATGTAGAAGTTGTTCCAAGTTGGCACGACTTTGTCACGTCAACCTGAAGTCGTGCCAACATGAGTTTGATCACATCATATTTTTTTTAATTTTCTTGTAAAATTTTGTTGTTTATATATGGAGTAGTAAGTTATGTAATGTTTAAAATTAATTTTATACATAATTTTCTAAGGGTGTTAGTTTTAAGCAACAAAAAATTGGATAATCGTGTATGGATCATGTTTGACACTAATGTAATATATTAATTTGGTTATTTGATTAATAAAAAATATTGAAAAATTGTTATTGCATTTGGAAATAAATAGAGAAATGAGAATTAATTATTTGAAAAATAAATAGAGAATCGTGGGGAGTTTCAAGTTATATGTCTGCCATGTCCACACGTAATTATTGTTTGCTCATTTTGTCATTTATAGCTAACGAAATTTGTGGCCTCAGTATTTTCAAGGCATATGAGGTCCAATTTAATCTAGTTCGAAATCAGGATTATTGTTCTACTTACACGAGACCGAATTTCTTACCTAACTCCATGATGTGTCGACATCAATCAGGAAGACCTAGCAGTCAACGTATTCATAACAAAATGGATGATTCAATTCCAAATAAAAAAAACATGTTCATATTGTAGAACCGAAGGTCACAATAGAAGCAATTGTCCGCATAGACAAGCTTGATAATAAAATTCAATTTCAAGTTTGATTATTAATTTCCTCATTTTCTTTACCTATGTATTTATTCCTTCATAAAAAATTTATTTATCAAATTAATTTCAAATATTACATAACTTATAATTTTAATTTTAATTAAATAATTATAATATATATATTTATTTAAAAACAAAAACAAGAAAAAAAATTTAAAAAAATATGACTTGGACAAAGTCGTGCCAACTTAGCACGATTTCAAGTTGACACGACAGAAGTCGTGTCAAGTTGGCACAACTTTAAGTTGATGTGGCACGACTTGCCCAAATTTGTAATTTTTTTTTTAAAAACAACCCCATTTTAATAAAAAGAAAAAAAAGAGTTGCTTCATGGTTAAAAAGACATTTAAATAACTTTTGTTTTTTACACTCATCACACCACCAACCACTCATTCAGAACCTTCACATACACATACACACAATTTAAATAACTTTTGAAACCTCACACTAATAAGTTCAGAAAATGCATCAGAAGAAAGCGTGAATGTGGAAGGTGAAACTGTGATGTGAAAATGCAGCTACATTTTTATTGAAGTTTTTCAAACTTTAGCTACCGCATTCACTCATCCTATTCAAACTTGGTCAATATTTCCTCTACAACCTCTGATGGAATCTCTTTTGTGTATGCACAAATGAACGAGTGATGAACACACTAACTTTCACATGCTTTGTTTTTTAGGGCAAAAACATAAATCTAAGGTGTCTACGCCTCTATTTGTATCCGGGTGATTACTGTTCACCTGGATTGAAAAGGAAAGAAACATCACGTTTGTATCTGGGAGTTTGTGGGTATTAGAGGGAGAGGAAAAACGAAGAAAGTGAAAAAGGCTTCTCTACTGGGTTGAGAAGAGTTGGTGAGAAAGTATTTGGTTTTACCATATTACCCATCACCTACTACCTATGTGCCATAGCAGCCCGTGCCATGCAGCTGCAATATCCCCTCCACATGAGATTCTCACACATGAGATTCTATCTGCATAAACAAAACATAAACAAAGATTCGTATATTGTTTGGTGGGTTACTTCAAGTGTGGTGGGTGATGAATAAATATGTGAGGGATGATAAATATGGAAGAGGAGTGCAGGTGAGTTATTTGTTTTGAGTTGAGGGAGTACCTTAGAAGTGGTCGGAGGTGTGCAGTCGTCAGAGGTGCGAAATGGCAGGAGGTGTGCGATCGTCGGAGGTTCGCAAGCGTTAGAGGTGCACGATTGTCGGAGGTTCACAAGCGTTGGAGGTGCGCAGTTGTCGGAGGTTCGCAAGTTTTGGAGGTGTGCGGTTGTCAGAGGTGCAAGGTGTGGGTGGGGTTCCGTAGGTGGCGTTGTTGGTGATCGTTGGACGGTGGATGGTTTCGCTGGTGGTGGTGGGTGGTGGTTCCGCTGGTGGTGTTCGGTGGACGGTTGTAGTTCGCGGTGGTCGTTGGTGGTTGGGGGTGGCAAAGTGGGAAGGGCTGTGCGGGCCGGCCCGTAGCCCGCTGAAAAAAACGCGGGTTGAGTTGCTTATTTCAACCCGTTAGCCTGCTTAGGCCCACCTCGCATAAGCCGCAGCCCGTGCGAGCCAAGTGCGGGGTGGGGCGGGTTGGCCCACATAACTTTAAAATGTATAATTTTTTTTTACACCCCCTATATTTTCTTCATGTAGCCTTATATTTTACATCCCAAAATTTTAATAACATCTTACTATGCATGTTTCATGAAAATAATATTATGAGACCATCTACCTAATGTATCTAAATAAATAATTTTTTTATTTTTTTAATAAATATTTCTTATGCAGGCTGGCTCGCAGGCTCGCGGGCCAACCCTTATGCGGGGCGGGTCGAAAAATCAGCCCACAAATTCTATGCTGGGCGGGCCTATGCGGGTTGGGCCAACCTGCATTGCCACCCCTATTGGTGGCTATGACATTATTATTCTCTACGTTTCTGCAGGTAAATTTCATAGATAGATTTGGAATTTGGAGAATGAAATCAGGAGGAGAAGAAATTTTAACGTTTACTTATTTATTTATTTATTTATTATTTATGTTAAAAGATGTATGTGGCTGCCCTTTGATTTTTCAACTTCTTTGCTTAAACACATTAATGAGTATATTAATGACATTAATAAGCATTAATGAAATTTTGAATGAGTTTTCTGCTAGTTAAATTTTTTTTATTAATATTTAAATTTTTTATGGTATTTGAAAATACATAGAGTTTATGTATAATATATATTTTTTTAAAAATAAAGTAAAAAACTTTATCAATATTATTTTAAATTTATAAAATAATTATAAGTACACAAAATATTTAAATATTTAATTTTTTCTAAAATGAAGTAAAAAACTTTATAAATATTATTTTGAACAGGTTTAAAATAATTATAAGTATACAAAATATTTTAAAATACTACTTTAGAGATAGTTTACATATAATATTTATTTTTTTCCAAAATCAACTAAAAGAACATTATAAATCTTATTTTGAATTTGTAAAATAATTACAAGCATTTAAATATTTTAAAATATTACTTTATAGATAGTATACATATAAGATTTTATTTTTTCTAAAATCAAGTAAAAGAATTTTATAAATATTATTCTGAATTTATAAAATAATTATAAGTATATAATATTTTAAAATACATAGTCTACATATAATATTTTATTTTTTCTAAAATCAAGTAAAAGAATTTTATAAACATTATTTTGAATTTATAAAATAATTATAACTATACAAAATATTTAAATATTTTAAAATACTACAATAGTCTACATATACTATTTATTTTTTTCTAAAATCAAGTAAAAAAATTATAAATATTATTTTGAATTTGTAATACAACTATAACTTTACAGGTTTTATATATAATATTTATTTTATTTTAAAAAAAGTAAAACAATTTGGGTACTATTGTTTCTCTAAAATGTGGTTCTTTAGACCTAATAGTTAAAGTTCTATTATTATCAAAGATTTGTGACCATGGATAACGATAATCATTGGTCTATGTATTTTGAAAATGTCGAGATGTCTAGCACGAATGATATGAATCTTGATGTAGTTGGTGTTGATTTCACACTAATTTCACAAATACAAGAGCAAATCAATTTGCGGACACAAGTAGCAGCAATGACAATTCTTTGCATGATTGGATATGGATTGAATGTGTTGCGTGTGTTAACCGAGACAAATAATGCAATACCAGAGTTTATTCCACAAAAAGAGCATTGTCGGCAAGAATTGATGTCATACTTTGTCCATACTGAAAGATGTCGTGACATTATTTGCATGAGTCTGGAAGCATTTATTAATTTATGTCAACGAATAAGAGGAACGAAGATGGTAAAAGATGCATTCCGATCTACAGTTGAAGAACAAGTGGCTAAATTTTTGCACATCATTGGTCATAACGCAAGAATCAAATCGTTCTTCTTTCATCAGTCCGGGGAAACAATGTCTCGTCACTTTCATAATGTTTTTAAGGCAATATTGATGTTGCATGGAGAGTTCTTAATTCGACCAGTTGGGACTGAGCTTGAACCTCATATCTTAAACAACAATCGATTTTTTCCATACTTTAAGGTATGAATATGAGAAACAATAGTTAAATATTTAATTCATGTTGTATGCAATGCAAGTTATTTATAAATGTGAAGTTGTTGTGTATTAGGATTGTTTGGGTGTCATAGACGGCACTCACGTCCGTGTTAAAGTCCCCCGAGCTGATGCTCCTCGTTTTCGTTGAAGAAAAGACTGGCCAACGCAAAATGTATTTGCTGCTTCTGATTTTGACATGAAATTCACATATGTTCTTGCCGGGTGGAAAGGAACAACCTCTGATTCCAGGATATTGAAGGATGCGTTTGTACGAGAGGATCCATTGGTCATTCTGGAAGGTTAGTTGAGTGTGTTTTCAAGTGCAATAAATATTTATTTGGTCACATGAATTATAAGTAATAATTATTAATGGATGGTTGTAGGCAAATACTACCTTGGAGATGCAGATTTTATGCTCAAAGCCCAAGTTATAACTCCATATCGCGAAGTTCGATACCATTTAAAAGAGTATTCCCGAAGAGGTCCACAAAATGCCCGTGAGTTGTTTAATCATTGTCATTCCTCACTAAGAAATGTTATCGAAAGAACATTTGGTGTCCTCAAAAAGCAATTTCCAATTATCGCTAGCGGAAAAAAGCCTCATTACTTTGTGGACACTATGATCGATATTGTTTTAGTGTGTTTTAGTATGTTTTAGTATGACTGATGACTCTTTGTTGGAAGAAGTTGACCGTGAGTTGATGCAAGAAGATATAGATGCGTCACACTCACAAACTCGTGGGGATGACTACAAGCTCAGGTCACAAATTAGGGATACTATAGCGAATGAAATGTGGACATGTTATTGTAATAATTAATTTTATGTAACATCCGTGAACTTATATTTATATTTTTGTAAGAACAATTTCATGGTTTATTGTTGACATTCCACCTTTATTAATATTTATGAATGAAAATATTTATGTTATTACAAAAGTTTAACATTTTTTATTAGGTTTTATCATGGATCATGGGAAGGGTATTGCTTCAGAGTCATCTGCAGGTGTCCGTGAACACAAAAAAATGGACCACCGACATGGATTTCCGACTACTGAATGCCATGATCGATGAGACATCTATGGGTAACCGCATTGATGGTAGTTGGACAACGCAGGGTTACACAAACATCGTTAAATCCTTACATCATAGTGGATTGGTAGGGATTACAAAAAATAATGTGAAGAACAGGCAGAAAAGCCTTAAGGACAAATGGCGTGAGATCCATGATCTATTTAGTGGACTTAGTGGTTTCGCTTGGAATCCAAACACGAAAATTTTCGAGACTGAGGATGAAGTGTGGGATATGTTGATAAAGGGAACGTATTCAACTTTATGTTCACTTATCGCATACATTAACCACTAATTATAAATGTGAGTGTATTTCTTTTCATTATTGAACAGGCAAAGCCCTCGGCCGCAAAGTGGCGTGTTAATCTCATCAGGCACTACAAGTTGATGGAAGACTTATGGGGGCTTGATCGTGCTACCGGCCACGGTGGGAGAACAACACTGCAATCATCAAGTCGAACTCAGTCTCATCATTTTAATGTAGATCTTAATGATCACAATATGGAGGACATCCTAGAGGAGCCAAAATTGGATGCTACTCAATGTGAAACTCCTCACTTGGCTGATCCTAATGTTGATTCATACAGCCCTGGCCCTAATCTAACACACCCATTGGTGCCACCTCAACCATCCTAACCATCAGGTGGTACTTCTTCTTCTAGAGGCTAAAAAAGAAAAACCCCCATGGTGGACGTCATTGATCTGCAACTGGAAAGGCTTAACACAAGGTTTGAAGGATTAACTGATATCCTTGGGAGGGGTAGTGATCAGTCAGATAAGTTATGTCATATTGCTGAACAACAAGCCATTTCATCTGAGGTTGTCGCTTTGTCATCACAGCAAGTGGCTAATGCTACAGAAGAAAATTTGCAATATAACAGACACCATGTTGTTGCAGAAGAAGAACGAAACTCCATATCTCGTGAACACAAGCGCACACTCCGTCGTACATCGACTTTCCAGTACTCTGAATGATATCTAGGAAATGTTAGTGGAGATGAACATACATGATGGAAATTTGTTGGATAACTGTTACGACTTCTTGTGTAGTCATCCTAATGCGGTAAAACAACTCTTTGATCTGCCTCTCGAGCGAAGAATGAGAAAGCTAATCAAGATAATGACTACAAATCCCTAAACTACGTAAAAATTTGGGTGTATTTTATTATGCATGTGTTTTTCTTTTCGAATCTGTAATCTTATTTATGACACGAATCCCCTAAACAAATTAAGGACTTCCATGGCTGTTTTGAATGATACATAATTCATATGATTTTTCAAAACATTATTATTATTATTATTATGCACAAAATTTATAAATGAATTTTGCTTTAATAAACTAAAATACTGCATTAATACACATTAATATTTATTTCATAAAAAAAGCATTTCCTTTATCGAATTATAACTATAACATATTATTATAAATAATTTCTTCCATACTAAAAATAATCTTTTAATTGCACACAACTATAATTAAAAAATAAATAATTCACAATTACAACTTTGTTCTAAATAAAGTTTATGAATATGATTCAAAAAATTTATATAATTTATATTTTTTCGAAGTTAGCTCGAACACAATATCGAAAGACACTGACACAAACACTGATACGACACGGACACGGACATAGAGATACGTAAAATTTCTAAAATGTTGAACACGGGGACACACACATATATATATTATATAATGATGAATTATATAAATTGACAATTAAGATTTATGTGCACAAGTATGTTCCAGATTATTTTTTGGAGCAAAAAGATGTTTTTCATGAATTGTTCACAAGGATTTGTTTCTTATTTTTATAATCATTTATGTGCATTACTAACAATTTATACCATAAAGTTTGAATTTTTAGAAAATTAATGTATTTTTCTTTTTTAAAATTGTGTTAGAACCCTACTAGAATTGTCAAAAATATAACAAATACTTTTTAAAATGGACACTTCACGGATACGTGTCCTACAGGTGTCATACGAGTGTCGGTGTCCGATACGAAATCGGACACCGACACGCCATTTAAGAGAAGTGTCTGAGCTTCATTTCAATTGCCGAAAAAATAATTTTAATTAAAAAAAATTATAATTAACAAATAATCAATCAAATTATTTGTTTTTATCAATTTTTAAATGTAAGGCAAATGTATAAAGTTACATTTTTGTTAATTAAAAAAAATACAATTTCTATCACACTCATCACATGACTTATAAACTTTTATAAATTTTTTCTACACTTTCCACTATATTTACCTTAATGCAAACACACTAAACCCTAAACCCTAAACCCAAACACACTAAATTTCTTTATACTTTCTCTTTAAATCATATCAAATTCATTCCCTCATTTCAACTTCCTAATCCAAACAAATTCCTAATCCAAACAAAGCTTGTATTTCCTCAACGTTCTTTTATATAAGAGGAAACCATTTCAGAAATATTTGCACCTTTCAGCCCATATAGCAACGCAAATTATTAGAAGCAAATACAACACATTTGTCAGATTCTTCGATAGAAGCAAACAAGGACTGCTCATTCATTCCATACAAAACCAAAATTGAGGAATGATATATTAAGATGTTTTATTTCCAACTTTTAATTGATTATCAGTTGTAAAAATTGAAGATAAAGAAAAAGAGTTGTATAGTGAAACAAACAATGTATCATTTTCCAAACCAATTTATTACCACAAAAATACTATTCTTATAAAATATAAATATGTATCCTGCTCATTTTGAATTAATATATTTAAATTAATTGATAAAGACTATAAAAAATATTTTGGACTACAATAAATAATGATAAAAAAGCCAATTCAATCAAAATGCGACTGTATTTTAATGAGAAAAAAAACCTATAACTTGTTTATATAAAAAATAATAGATACCAAAAGAAGTTAAATCTAAGAAAAAAGAGTCTAGATAACATTGTCCGAATCGTTCCTTTTTCATCTAAATCTTACAAAAAGATCCTCTAACCAAATCCATCCTTAATACTTTCTACTATATTTTGAGAAATAATTAGGTACTATTAAAACACATCTGTATCAGAAATCTCCTTTACTCCCTCTGTTACACTATTTTTATAACAAATAATTTTCAACCATGTTTATAGGATCTTCAACTTTTGCAATGTTACAAAGAGGAGTAAAACTAGATGATATAAAGATTAGCACTAAATTATAGTCCAGCAGTACAAAAGCTATCCATCTAATGATTCCTTCTCCTTTCCAGCTTTTTTAATGATATCCGTATGCACCGATACTACCAGCTATTTCTACTTTCTCATGATGTAACTGGGATGTTGATAAATTGAATGTTATCCAGCAGTTACACCCAGACTCGAGGCAAGTACAAAGCTTAAGATGGACCAAAAAAATTGAACCTTCTTAAGGTGATTATCATCTATATGAGTAGCCATTTTTTGCCCATAGGAGGACGAAAAACTAAAACACCGCTCACACAGTAATAGTAAATGGTATCCCAAAATAAAAATCTGATTTTTATGATAATCTCTCAAATAATCACTATAAAACTTCATATGAAGGCATAATAAAGTCGATTCCAAATTAAACACAGGAATATTTAAACAACCAGTAACAAGTCAATAAACAAGACATGATAAAAGAGACTCCTCAACTACTAGACCTAAGGGAAATGCAGAAGACAGAATTAGATCCTCAGTCTTCCTCTTCACCCTCATTCTCAGCAATGTTGAAATATCTCAACTCATAGACATTCCTGTCCTTGTTGGATGCAATCACCCGAAGCCAATCCCTCACATTGTGCTTTTTCAAGTACTTCTTGGTCAAATACTTCAGATACCTGAGAAAGGTGTGATGAAATGAAAATATATAAGCAAAGGAAATTACTAGCACCCAAAGAAATTGGGCTATAAGGGAAATTTTTTTACAGCATGGGGCTTATGATGGATTTTTTCCTATTTAAACATTAAAAACACAACCACACAGATACTTAATCACGTTAACATCCCAAGTAAAGACAGAGGCTTTACGCTTACTAGAATTTTCTCCACAACTCTCACAAGTCACAACATTTTGTCCCTTTTGTGAACTCAAGGCAATATTTACATGATACAAACAGGTTAGAGCGTAAATACAACATGTAAGCAATCCGACTATTCACAACATAAGCACTAAAAATAACACATTTAATCGTACACGACGAAATAATACAAGCATCAAATAACTGAAGCACTTTAAAACATTATTACCACCTTTAACTTTATACCCATTAATCAATATCTCAGTACAAAATTACTTTCGAACATACTAGAAAACTTCGTCGAATACCCTAAGTCTTCTAGCACCTTTTCTTATCATGATGATCTCAGTGTCAGTAACAGGGTCCTAGATCTATTATTTCCACAATTTGAATGTCTCACAAAATAATACCATTAATGAACGATGAACAACCACACGGACAAATACAGCCCCAAGACTTTGTAAGTGCTATGGCGGGTTAAAAGTCCACTACCACAAAAAAAGGGCATAGAAGAGCAGCACGATGAATTGAATATTAGAAAAAAAAATATACCTTTTAGAGAAGTTGCTGTCAGAGGTGACGGTGATCTTGCTCTTCTCCCGTGCAACGGTAACGGAATCGCCGAGTGCACCGGCCTTGCCGCCGACCTTAATCCTCTCTTGAAGAAACTTCTCGAGAGAAGCAATGTCCATAATCTTGTCCTCCACCGGCTTCGCGCAATCGATCACGAAGCTTGATGCCTTCTTCTTCCCCTTGGCCCCGCTCATTTTCGCGCCTCTCTCTCTAACACACACTCTCTCCCTCGTGACGGTGATAAGCAGCAGGGGCACTAACAGAGAGACCAATATAAACTAGGGTTTCTGTCTTGTAAAACTGCAGCAACACCTGCCGTTTCAACTGTTTATTATAAGCCCAGCCCAAAATACTTGGGCAGAAAAAAATTATTATGGGCCGAGACCCAACAAAGTAGGCCCAAAACGTTCCTCTCCCATGCTGTTCTATTCTACGCGCCTACGTGGCGACGGAGAGAAAATGGAAGAAAACCTGGACGGCGTCGCTCCGTGCTCCTCCCTCGCCGTTGAGGCTATTATTCGTGTCGGAGCGGTAACATTGTTTATTCCTCTTTGCTTCAATCGCAAAATAATAGACCTAATGAAAGAAACTCTGAATTGTTCTTCAGGCCGGTGCAATCTGGGGCTTGTGCGCTGGTCCATACGACGCTCGTCAACAGGGTAATTTTCTTTAATATGTGGGGACTCCTAGTGCGGATTTTTCCAACTATGGATTCTCCTATGATTTTCAATTGCTAATTCGTGATCATCCATTTATGTGTGCAGGACTAACAGGCATTGCTAAAGCTTCTTTTGTGGTAAATTATTATTTTTTGTTTATCAAATTTTGCAAAGCTGGTGGTAGGGTTTTTCTGTGAGTTGATGACATATTTTGGGTTGCCATTATCAGGCTAACACCGTTCGCAGTTTTGGGATTCGATGCGGTAATCTATCTATGCTCAAGATGGTGTTTGGGCTGTGTAATAATCTTTTGTGGCGTTAACGTTGCTTGATTTGGGGTTTTAGGGTTTGTAGCCGGCGTTTTCAGCATTACGCGATGCGGGGTTCAGAAATACAGGGGGCGGAATGATTGGGTTAGTTCACTCATTCTTTCTCTTATGCCTTTTGCCTTAGTTTCCAAATGATCAAGAAAATATTCAATCGTCATTTGACGAAATAAAGATTTTGCAACTGTGCAATGCAAGTGGTGCTACAACACTACAACGTAGTCGTTTTTTGAACATTCTAGACCTGTAATGAAGCTTAGATTTTGCTCTTTAAAGATAGTGTCAGGAAATAGAGTGTATCCTTCTTGTAACGACAATGAATGATGATTTTTTGCTTCTCTTCCTGGATTGTTAATGCGTTCCTTCAGTCATGCCAGATGTGTAGATATCTTTAGTTATTCTTTGCTATACCTGGTCTGTGATCTCAACACTGCATGGTGATGACCGAGAGCTTTCTCACGGTTTATAAATCTTAGGATTTTTGTTTAGGATTCAGATGCACTGTGATCTCTGCAAAGGCACTCCACTTTAGTAACCAAAGGCGAAATGAGTATAGGCAGAGAGATTAAGGTTGCACATGTACAATATGCCCAGATACATATTTTAAACACCCGAGAGAGTAAAGTGCTCTCTTCTCATCCATAATGAAGCTTAGACCTGTTATTTTTCCGACAATTCATGACCTGTAATGTAGCTTGGACTTTGCCCTTTAAGGATAGTACAAAGAAGCAGTTGGTGTGCTTCTAAAAATGCCAATAAAAGGGTTCGGATTGGTTTAGACATTCCTGCAGTCTTGTCAGGTGTTTAGATATCTATAATTTGTTATCCTTGGCTGTACTTGGTTGGTGACCGCATTACTGCTTCATGGTGTCGGAGAGCTTCTTGCAAGGTTAGCAATGAAGGGGACGGGTGTATACTTGGAAAGACACTCCACTCATGTAAGCAAAGATGAACAAGTATAGGCAACCAAATGAATATACCTATTCAGCCCAGGTAGTCCAAAATTGGCAAAAAATATTAATATCGCACATGTGCAATATTCCTAGATAACATATCCTCTGAGTATCTGGAGTTTGATTTTTAAAAATTAGTTGATAGATACATTTGGGGTACTGCTTTGATACAACTTGCCTCCCAAATATATAATTTTCCGAAGATGCAGTGCCATGGTATTTTTTAATTGAAATGGTTGTGTTCAATATTACTCCAATGCTTCTGTTACTGTCTTACACATAATACTTTAATAGCTAAATCGACAAGAACTAGGCTGGTAATACTAATTTAGGTCTCACATTTCATATTCTGCTGCTTTTGCACAGCTATTTTTTGTTTTGGGTCTCACATTGCCTATATCTCTGGTCTCACATTACATCTGTTAACATCCTCTTCATCGATTGTTCAAGTACGATCTTCCCTGATCATCAAAACAAAAATCGGCCGTGGCTCTAGTCTCTTTACAAATATTTTGCTTGCCAGGTAAAATCATACCACATCAATTTCAATATAGGATGTTCCAACTATAAGCTCGACTACTCATAGTCCCAAGGCACTATGTCCCTCTGATTGCGTGAAACTAGCCAGATACATGTAGTTCACTTTGTATTTAGTTTAATAAAAGAGCTTTTGGGATGCTGTAATGTCCAAGCACATACTTACTCAGGCTTTCGACGGCACTGTCCATTTTGTGCAAATGTGTCAATTTATGTGCCTCCGTGAGAGGCAATCTGGACTTGTAGAGCTCATTTGTTTCAATTTCTTTTCATTTTCAAAATTCATTTTTGAAGATTTTTAGTGTGTTTGCTTAGTTTTTGAAAGAAAAAGCAAGAATCTAAAATAAATCAGATTTCTTATTATTTTGAGTAGCTATTTGAAGAAGGCTATAATCATAGCTAACTTTTGAAATAAGGTGTGTTTTTCATAATTGTAACTAAACAAATAATGGTTTCTACCTTCAGAAAAAGTTTTACAATATAAATTACTTTTTATATCATTTTTAATTGTACAATTTTATCTTTTATCAAATAAAAATAATTTTACTATTTGATATATGTAACTACACAGTTTTTTACCCAAAAGTAATTACATAATCTATCCATTCAAAAATAATCATCACAAACATTGAATAACTCATAAGTGAATATAATTCTCTTATACCATTAAATCTTTTTATTGTTTCACACAATCCTTCTAAAATTACACTTATAAAATTATCTAATTTTGTAAAGGTTTTTTTTCTAATACTCTTACAAACTTCAATCAGCCGTGAGTATAGTGAATTCCTGCTTGAGCACTGCAAAGCAATTATACATTCCGCGGTGATCAGTGACAGGTCGGTAGGTGATAGGTTCTCGGTAATATATTTCTCTGGGAACTTTGAATTCTTATTCTGCTGTTAAATTCTCTAACCAAACAAAAGACTGCATATGATCAGTTGTTCTGACCAAATGGAAGTTAATATTGCATTTTTTGCATGATTGTGTACCTTATCATCGATATATTGTAGTTTTTCAGGCGTACCAAGCATGCTGGACTATTAGCATGGTTGCATATGTAGGCTTTAAACAACTGTGATGTTAGTAACACTATAAAAGGAACATGGTTCAATAATTTGCCGGAAATTAATTTTAAATTTTTCCCTGACAGGTCAACGGTTTGATCGGGGGTGCTGTTGCTGGCGGCGCTGCTGCTGCTGGAACGCGAAATTGGGCACAGGTGATTGGGATGGCTGGTTTGGTTTCTATTTTCTGTGCTGCAGCTGACTATTCCAGAACATCTTAAAATGCATATTAGTTAGCCTGAACAAAGAATATTAGAGACGATTAATTTTCTTGAATTACATCAACAGGCAAAATTCTGTTATTTGGCAACTTCTGCGTAATTGTATATTTAAGAATGTATTGTACTGAAGTTTTAAAAGATACCAAATTTTATGAATTTAAAAAAACTATGTTGAAATATAATTACTTATCATATTTTTTTACAAAAAACTTTATAATCAAAGATTTTGTAGATTAGATTTTAATAAATTTATAATATTAGAATTTATATTATTTGAAATAACATTATTATAGATTTATAAGATTTGAAATAATCAGTGAACATTTAAAATTGTAAGAGTTAGCAAAAAAATTACAAATATGAAGTTTGATAAAAAATAAATAGAACTAATGATTTCTTTTTTGTAATATTTTAACTGCGAATTGATTAGTTTTATATTCTATATTCCTATTGAAGAAACAATGTTTACTATTTACCTGATTATATGGTGATTTTTTTTGTATTTGGTAGCATAGGTTGACACTTGAAGTAATTTATTTTCATGTCAAAATCATTAATTGACTTATCCCAAAACATTGTATAGAATTTTTTTTACTCAGTATCATTCATATTAATACATGTTGAGTTTAGTTCCGTATTAAAATAACTCTTCAATAAAATTATCCAATGGGAATTCTATTGATTTTTATCAAATTGATAAAGATCACGTGATTTTTCATTTATTAGATATCCTATATTTATTACATATTTATAAAAGTACATTTATTATTTTTTTTCTGTCCGACAAAGACTGCTGAGACGTTTTTGCTTGTTCGGAATACTTATTTTAACCTTGATAAAAAGTTTATGTAAAAAAATATTCCATAACCTAACCAAGCTTAAAAACGCGTGAAAAATGGTGGCTCACATAACTATAATTGTGTTATTGAAAAAAATGCCAGAAACAATTGTTCCTATATCAAAATTTGTTTACAATACGCCTTCTATAAAATAAGGACAATAATCTAATGACCATTGCGCAAGGGTTTCTTAAATTTTAATTTGTTAAAAATAATAATAAAAAAAATATGGCGGATTAACTAACCACTACGTAAAAACCTTTAATTCGATATTCTGTATCAAGTTTTAAAATTAAATTGCAGAAAAGACGTGAGAGATTATATGTTTTAGTAAAGAAAGAGATAATTAAATACTCTACCAACGAATGCCTTTAGATAAAGAAAATAATATTATCTCTTTTAATTAATATTATTGGAAAATAGTAGCATTTAGGTACATACCCATTATTTGCAATATATAAGAAATAGAGCTTAACCTTAGGAGGATAGGAAAGAAAAGAGTCAGTAGTCAATCTGACAGACAACACCTCCTATGCATTAAAGCAAACCTCGTAGCAGCCTTCATTTATCTCTATTTTGAGCTTGTAATTGCCCCTCCCTTTTCCAAACTATATTCATGAATGGGTGTTCTACCTATTCCTGTTAGGAAGATGAGATCTAAAGAACTATCGAAGTCTTCTCCTTCCTTCGGTCGGTCAGGTTACTAGGTGATGAGCTGAGATTCCTCTCGTCCTCCTGCTTCTCCTTCGACACTCACTCTCGGCTGAACACCGGATGGTGGGGGTACCTACAAAGACACTCCGACGCTCAAGTCAGTAAAGCGGGTGGTCAGCTCTCAGGTAGGTGAACAGTAATAAATGACATACCTTACTCCTTGGAATGCGTGCTATTTATATTATTCTAATGGGCCTACCTTGTTGGGCCCGCTTATCGGAGTGGATATCGCTTAGGGTTGTATTACCTAATTCTTAATGATGGATTAACTTCACTGATCTTGGTTTGAGCGTTAACGGTAATAGGGGTCGGCCGTCGGCCAAGTTCCCCTGGTATGGGTCGGCCATCAGCCAAATTTCCCTGGTCTCGGTCATCTCGGCCAGGTCTTCTAAGGTCTCGGCCAGGTAGGTCGTCGGCCTCGTCGTCTCGGCCAAGTCTCTCAGGTCTCGGCCAGCCTTCCCTTGGTCTTGGTCAGGTTGACCAGGTCTCGGCCAGCCAGGTGGGTCTCGGGCAGGGAGACCGGAGGTCAGCCTCACCCATACCGGTACACTTGCCCCCAGGCTCGAGGGCAGATATGCTAGATGTGCCCGATGAGTTTTTAATGATGGTGTGTCGGTCGGTCTCCCTTGGTTGTGTGGCTGTTTTGTTTCTCGAGGTATGATGTGACCTTAGGCGGCGTGACGCGACCCTAGGTGGCGTGACGCGACTGCCATTAATGAGGGGTTTTTCGGGCGGGAAGTGTTGTGAACCGTTGGATCCAACGGTTGAGATTTGTGCATCGGTTCAGAATCCGAGGCCCATGGGCCTTATAAATAGGGATCCCCAACAGTGTCGAGACCTTGCATTTTTCTTAGTGAGTATGTCTGAAAGCCAAGCCTTCTTTCGTCCACTGCTTTGAGAACCGAGTGACCTTTCGGCCTCTTTACAAGGCTTCGCCCTCGCCTACCCTTATTTTAACAAAGGTTAGTCATGTCGTTGGAGTCTCGCCCTACCTCTTATTCTTTGGGTCACCCGTCCTCCCCTGTCGATCGCCCTCCTCAGTCCAAAAAGTCTTCGTGTTCTTCCTCTTTTTGTAGCAGGAACATTATCAATTAATCTATAATATAAACAGAAGACACTTTCGTGATAAGTTTTTAAAAAAAATAAAAAAGAAAAATTTTAAATTTTAACTCAAAATAGTAATCTCAAACTCATTCTGGAAGTAACAAGTGACGCGGTAAAACTTACACATGTCACAAAACTCTCATTTTATTATCACCCACATTTTTCTCTTTCATCTTATTATTACTCACATTTTCCTCTGATTTACTCTCTCTCCTCTCATTTACGCATTTCTCTTTCTTTTATTTTGGTTTCTCTCGTTTACTCTCTCTCTTTTATTCCGCTTTCGTTTTTCTCTCAAGCATTTTCATTTCTTGGGTTTCTTCTTCTCTGGGCACAATTTTCCCTTTCTTGGATTTCTTCTTCTCTGGGTTTGCTCTATGCTTTTTCTCACATTTCGTATTTTTCTTTTGTTTGTGCAGCAACTAATAGATTTTTCTTCATATCCATCGTATGTTCAAGGTGAAATATTTTCCTTCTTCTGTTCGCATGGTTAATTTCATTTTTTATTTTTTTGCTGATTTAATTGTTAATGGAGATTTTTTTTTGCTACTTAGGGTTTGGACTTCCTCTCAAAGACATCTCCTTTTTGTTGTTAAACTTGCTTTTTAAACTTTTTTACTCCTTTTTCCATCTATATTTCAATTTGAAACCATTGTTGAAGTTGTTTTGTTAAAGATATCCGCTTTTTCCTTCTTCTGTTGGAGATTTTTTTTTTTCAATTTCTTCTTCTCTAGGTTTGCTCTATGCTTTTTTTCACATTTTGCCTTTTTCTTTTGTCTGTGTAGCAACCGATAGTGCAATAGATTTTCTTCATATCCATCGTATGTTCAAGCACCGAGGTGAAATATTTTTCTTCTTCTCTCTGTATGGTTGTTTTCATTATTTGTTTTTGTTGTTTTAATCGTTAATGAAGATTTATTTTTTTGGTACTTAGGGTTTGGACTTCCTCTCAAAGACATCTTCTTTTTGTTGTTAAACTTTCTTTTTAAACTTTTTTTCACCTTTTTCCATCTATATTTCATTCTGAAACCAATGTTGAAGTTTTTTTGTTAAAGATGTTTGTTTTTTCCTTCTTCTCTCCGTTGTTTTCTTAAAGATGTGTGCTTTTTCCTTCTCTTGCCCGCATGGTTGTTTTCATTATTGGTTTAGGGTGTTTTAATCGTTAATGGAGAAATTTTTATTTTGGCTTCTTACTGTTTGGACTTCCTTTCAAAGACATCTCCTTTTGTTGTTAAACTTTCTTTTTAAATTTTATTTCACCTTTTTTCCACCTATTTTTCATTCCGATACAAATGTTGAAGTTCTTTTGTTAAAGATGTTTGCTTTTCCTGCTTGATGTTTGTTTTTATACATTTTTAGTGGAGTTATTTTTTTTAATCTGAAGCGAATGTTCAAGTTCTTTTCTTAAAGATGTTTGCTTTTCATCCTTAATGTTTTTCTTTATACATTTTCTGAGACATTTGTCTTTGGTTTCAATTCTTTCTCCTGAAAAACACTCCCAAGACTTAGTAAAATGGCATCACAGTTTCAAGCTGGTATTATTTTGTCTATTTTATCATGTCCATTATTATTATTATTTACGATTTTCTATCTGTTATAGTACCACTCTCTGTTATAGTACCACCCATACCAAATTTGGAAGACGTTTTGGTTTTGGGTGGATATCGAAAGTCACAGACTCATTCTTAAGTATAATATGGATTTTTCCTATCCTATGGTCAATGGAGGATGGACTCAAATATGTGAATTTTATGCCCTTTCAGGTGATCACGTTGTATATTTTGATTATGTTGGAAATAACTCTTTTAAGTTTACTTGGTTTAAGGGAGAATCGACTTCTTCATCTATAGACAAATTTTATGATCGTCTCCAAAATCGTGGTCCTCTCATTGAGGGTTCTTATGTTCATTTCATTATAGTACTATCACACTATCTGTGTCATTCCAGTCATCTGGTAATTTTTAATTGCATAATTTCGTAATTATTTTTCTTACTTCATATTACTTCATTATTGTATTTATACATGTGTTTATTTGCTTTTAGGATCTTCCTTTTGCTTTTGTCAATTACATTCAGGAAAGCAGATTAAAGTATGTTGTCCTTCATCGACATAAGAGTAAAGTAAATTGCAAAATTCTGATAAGGCCACATCCGAAAGCTTCTATTAATTTGGTTCTGGATGGAGGGAATTTTGTCAGATCCATACACTTTTTGAAGGTGACAAATTGATCTTTGATAGTGGAGTAACCCCAATTCATATGATGGTGTTGTTAGTGCTATGAAAAGTCAAGATTATGTTCTTCTAAATTTAATTTGCCAACGACAATTTTCTGATTATAGAAATTCAATTTGTATTATAGAGATATGTAATTTGCAAATTGTTGTAATGTCCACTAGAGAAAAATAATTCGGTTTACTTTAGTTTAGTTATCAAGTTTTGTTTACATAAATGGTAAAGTTGTTATTTTATATTTTTTATTTCAATTTATTACTTTATAGTTTACTTTGAAGACATGAAATATGTGTTATTATTTTATAATAATGTGTTGGCATAAATAAATTAAACTTAATAAAAAGTTATTCTTCAATTTAATGTATTTAATTTTATTATTCGCATTAATGTATTCTTCATAAAAAAATTTACGTTAATATTATTCGCATTATATTATATTTCAATTTTCAAATTCAATTTTGTTTTAAGATTTGTGAATAATTATTATAATCTATATTATTAATATTAATATTTCATAATATATCCATATTAATATTCAGAATTTACAATTTCAAGATCATTAATTATCTTTTTGATTCATATAAAATGTTCATTATTATTATTATTTAGCATTTGATTCAAGTTTGAAAAGGTTTAAGAGGTAATTGTGTTTGTGGATTATTAACTTTCATATTATTATTATTATTATTATTATTATTATTTATTATTATTTATTCTTTCATATTTTCAAAATTTACAATTCCAAGATCATTAATTATCTTTCTGATTAATATAAAATGTTCATTATTATTATTATTTAGCATTTGATTCAAGTTTGAAATGGTTTAAGAGGTAATTATGTTCGTGTATTATTAACTTTAATTTTATTATTATTATTGTTTATTATTATTATTTATTTTTATTAATTATTATTATTTATTCTTTCATATTTTCAAAATTTATAATTCCAAGATCATTAATTACCTTTCTGATTCATATCTTCTTTTTCTGACTTCTGCTACACACTTATTTCAAATAACAAAATTATTATTATTATTATTATTATTATATTATTATTATTATTATTATTATATTATTATTATTATAATTATTATTATTATATTATTATTATAATAATAATTATTATATTATTATTATAATAATAATAATTATATTATTATTATAATTATTATTATTATTACTCTTCAAATATTTAATTTTTCAGATTTTCAAAATTTACAATTCCAAGATCATTAATTACCTTTTGATTCATATAAAATGTCCATCATTATTATTATTTAGCATTTGATTCAAGTTTGAAATGGTTTAAGAGGTAATTATGTTTGTGTATGATTAGCTTTCGTTTTATTATTATTATTTATTATTATTATTATTATTATTATTTATTCTTTCAGATTTTCAAAATTTACAATTTCAATATCATTAATTACCTCTTTGATTTATATAAAATGTCAATTATTACTATTATTATTACTATTATTTAGCATTTTCTTTGTTTGTATAAATATTTAACTTTCATTTTCTTCTATTCATCTCATATTTGTTGCAATCTGTTCATTTGCAAAATGGAAATAGTTTCTTTGCCTGACAATACTCATTATATTTTTCTTAATATTATTGGTCCTTTTATTTATTTTCTACTTAAAAAAAATTATAAGTTTTTCAAAATCCTAAATAAATATAAATTCACTCAATTTTAATGTCATTCTTAAATAAAATAAAAAAAATGAATAAAGATACTAAATTATTCAAAATTCTAAATAAATACCTATTTTAAATAATTTGATGTCATTCTTAAATAAAAATCTCAAATAAATAATTTTTTCTAAGTTTTTCAAAATCCTAAATAAACACAATATCTTAAATTATTTTATTTCTAACTTAAATAAAAATCTAAAATATATGAAGTTTATAGTTTTTTCAAAATCATAAATAAATATAAGTCCAAAGATATGTAATGTCATTCTTAAATAAAAATTCAAAATCAATATAATTTCTAAATTAATTAAATTTTTATGTTTTTCAAAGTTCTAAATAAATACAAATCTTAAATAATTTTATTTCCCACTTAAATAATAATCTAAAATAAACAATATTTCTAAAGCTTTCAAAATCCTAAATAAATACAAAATTTAAATGATTTAATGTTTTACACAAATAAAAGTTATTTTAATTTATAAAAGTTAGTTTAAAATTTATAAATACCAAATACCATTAAATAAATGTATTTTTTCATTCATTTTGGTTTTTCTTTTCACATTTATGAGTAAACTATTGTCCTTTTTCAGCTCCTAAAGTACTTCATTTATTGTTCTTCTTTTCAGCTTCATGTAAAGTTCTTTCATTCTCATTTTTTATATTCTCAAAACAGTCCATTGAATGGAAGTGATTTTTTTTGTTGGATAAAGAACATGTTTTATGATAATTGTCTACAGCATAAGACCTTTATTTTTATTTTTTTTTTGGTTTGTGTTGTTAATAGTAGAGCTAGGACCACAGGAAATGTGTGGTTAACAATGAGGCGAAAAGGAGATAAAGGTTTCATCTTTTGTCATCTTTCAAAGAAAGTGTTAAGAAAGTTTGTATTTTTAATGTATTCAAGTCAAAGATATGTTTGTTTCTTCATTTTCATGTTTGCACAGGATGTGTTGATAAAGTTTTTATTTTTACACAGATATCCCATTTGGTTCAAAATACTTTCTCTAAAATTTTTGGATCTGACATTCCCATTTTCTACTTTCAGTAAACTTAGATATGATTTTAAGCCTTTACCCGCGTGCATTGCATTGCCTTTTTTGTTCTATTACCTTATTGGCTTAAGTCATTAATGTTGTTTTGTGCTTTTTGTATCAAAGTTTTTCTCTTCTTTGATTTCTTTGCGTTTTTTAGTAATTTGTCAACGTCACCGTTACTTTCATAGGTTTGTATCTTCATTTTCATGTTTTGCAAAGGAAGTATTAAAAAGTTATCATTTTTTCAAATATCATTTTGTACTTTCAGTAATGTTAGATATGATTTTATACTTCTACCGACTTTCTTTCATTTGGTTCTTTTGTTTTTATTACCTGATTATGTTAAGTCCTTAATGTTGATTTCTGCGCTTTCTATCTCACTTTTTCTCCTCTTTGATTTCTTTACGTTTTCAGTAATCTATGAACGCCACCGCTACTTTTATAGCTTTGTTGCTTAATTTTCATGTTTTCAAACTGATTCCCCAATATATAAAGCACCAAAGAAAGATTTTTTTCCTTCTTTTGTCCGCATTGAAAATCAAGAGTGTATGGTTAAATGAAATTGGTAAGATTTCCCGGTTATGGATTCCATTCTTTTATATTTTAGTTCTTCTGTACACATGGTTGTTTTATTACAATTTGTTCATCTGGAAAATGGGAATAGTTTCTTTGTTTGACAATACTCTCATGGTGCAAAAAAACCCTAAACCCTAAACCCTAAATTAGCAAAAAAATCAATAATTAAAACAACAATGTAGACAAAAGAAGGAAAATATTTCACCTTGGTGCTTGAACATACGATGGATATGAAGGAAAATCTATTCCACTACCGGTTGCTGCACACACAAAAGAAAAAGACGAAATGTGAGAAAAAACATAAAGCAAACCCAGAGAAGAAGAAATCCAAGAAAGGGCGAAATGTGCCCAAAGAAGAAGAAACCCAAGAAATGAAAATGCTTGAGAGAAATGAAAAGGCAACGGAATAAAAGGCAGAATAGAAGAGAGAAAGTAAATGAGAGGAGAGAATGAAAGAAACCAAAATAAAAGAAAGAGAAAGGCGTAAATGAGAGGAGAAAGGGAAATGTGGATGATAATAAAATGAGAGTTTTGTGACACATGTAAGTTTTACAACGTGCCACTTGTCACTCCCAGAATGAGTTTGAGATTGCTATTTTGAGTTAAAATTTGAAATATTTTCTTTTTGAATTTTTTTTAGAACTTATCCTGGAAGTGCCTTCTATTTGTATTATAGATTGAAGGACAACATACTTTAACTTGCTTTCTTGAATGTAATTGGCAAAAGCAAAAGGAAGATCCTTCAAGCAAATAAACACATGTATAAATACAGTAATAAAGTAATATGAAGTAAGATTTTTTTTTTTTAAATTATGCCTAGATGACTGGAATGACACAAATAATGTGATAGTACTATAGTGAAATGAACATAAGAACCCTCAATGAGAGGACCACGATTTTGGAAATGATCATAAAATTTGTCTACGGATGAAGAAGTCGATTCTTCCTTAAACAAAGTAAACTTAAAAGAGTTATTTCCAATAGAATCAATAATGGACATAATAAAATAGACAAAATAATAGCAACTTGAAACTGTGATGCCATTTTACTAAGTCTTGGGAGTGTTTTTCAGAAGAAAGAATTGAAACCAAAGACAAATGTCTCAAAAAAGTATAAAGAAAAACATTAAGGATGAAAAGCAAACATCTTTAAGAAAAGAACTTGAACATTAGATTCAGATTAAAAAAATATAAGTGTAAAAAATAACTCCATTAAAAACGTATAAAAACAAACATTAAGCATGAGAAGCAAACATATTTAACAAAAGAACTTCAACATTTGTATCAGAATGAAAAATAGGTGGAAAAAAGGTGAAAAAAAGTTTAAAAAGAAAGTTTAACAACAAAAGGAGATGTCTTTGAGAGGAAGTCCAAACCGTAAGTAGCGAAATAAAAATTTCTCCATTAACGATTAAAACACCCTAAACCAATAATGAAAACAACCATGCAGACAGAAGAAGGAAAAAACACACATCTTTAACAAAACAACTTCAACATTGGTTTCAGAATGAAATATAGATGGAAAAAGGTGAAAAAAGGTTTAAAAAAGAAAGTTTAACAACAAAAAGGAGATGTCTTTGAGAGGAAGTCCAAACCCTAAGTACCGAAAAAAAATTCTTCATAAACGATTAAAAAAGCAAAAAACAATAATGAAAACAACCATGTGGAGAGAAGAAGGAAAATATTTCACCTCAGTGCTTGAATATACGATGAATATGAAGAAAATCTATTCCCTTAGCGGGTGCTGCACAGACAAAAGAAAAGGCGAAATGTGCGAAAAAACATACAGCAAACCCAAAGAAGAAGAAATCTCCATTAGCGATTAAATAAACAAAAAATCAATAATGAAAACAACCATGCATACTGAAGAAGGAAAAAGCAGACATCTTTAACAAAATAACTTCACCATTGGTTTCAGAATGAAATATAGATGAAAAAAAGGTTTAAAAAAATTTTAAAAAGAAAGTTTAACAACAAAAAGGAGATGTCTTTGAGAGGAAGTCCAAACCCTAAGTAGAAAAAAAAAATTCTCCATTAACCATTAAATCAGCAAAAAAAATCAATAATGAAAACAACCATGCGGACAAAAGAAGGAAAATATTTCACCTTGGTGTTTGACATATGATGGATATGAAGGAAAATCTATTCCACTACCGGTTGCTGCACAGACAAAAGAAAAAGGCGAAATGTGAGAAAAAGCATAGAACAAACCCAGAGAAGAAAAAATCCAAGAAAGGGCAAGATAAAAAATAAAAAAAAACCAAAGAAATAAAAATGCTTTTGAGAAATGAAAATGAAAATATATTTTCTCGAACGAGTTACCAATGCTACGCAGTATTTTATTTGTTTTAGATGAGCTCCGTTTTTTTTTATGGCCTATCTAAGTCATCATATGTATTGGAGCCTTCGAGAGCACATTTTTGTTTGAGTCGAATTGAATGTGAGAGAAAAGTTAGATTGGGTAACATATCCATTACCATGGATACTGAAAAGGGAACCGATATTTTGACACCCAATTAAGTGTTGCGCCAGATTACGCCTGCTGATGTGGATTAAAATATAATAAAGTATTATGTGGGGCCAGTATTGTTGAGGTGGCAAAATTTTAAAATTTAGGGTTCTGTAGTAAAAAATTAGGTTTTAGAAAGGCAAAATCAGCCCCATTTTCTCAGTGCGATTTGGAGTGGTAGCGATTCTCATTCCGATTTCGGTGAAGTCTATGATCAGCACGATTTGTAGTGCGATATCAGTACCGCATTACATTGGAATTCGTTTTCAGCCCCATTTTCTCAGTGCGATTTGGAGTGCGATTTGGAGTGGTAGCGATTCTCATTCCGATTCCGGTGAAGTCTACGATCAACACCATTTGTAGTGCGATATCGGTACCGCATTACATTGGATTTCGTTTTTGTTTGGATATTTCTGAAATTGCGATTCCGATTCTGGTAACGTGTGCGATTCTGATTCCGGTAACGTCTGCGATTCTGATTCCGGTGAGCTCTTTGATTTAGCATCTATTTTCATATAATTTTTCGTCAAGTTTTCATTGGTTTCGTTTTGATTTTTTAGGACTTAGGGTTTTTCGATTTCGTTTATTTGTTGGATGTTGGGGTTTTGGATTGTTGGACACTGGGGTTTATTGGTGTTTTGATTTTCTATATGTTGAATGACCTTTGTATTGGTTTGGATTTGACTTTTTAGGGTTTCCTAGCAATTGGTGACGGAGGGAAGTGCAGTGTTGGTTAACTCGTATGAGAGAGAGGGTTTTCCTTACAAATCCCGGGAGGTTAAGACTTTGGTCATAAAGGCGTTGGTGTCTGAAGCTGCAGCTGCATCTCAAGCCAATGAGTTCTTGTTGGCTAACCAGGCTTGCTTCCAAAACGTAATCCTATCCTAACTTAATATTTAAAATATATGCTTCTGTATTTTTGCTTCTTTTTGTTAACTTAACTTAACATATATCTTCTTCCATGTACAGTTTATGCAGCATGTGATGCACCTATAGAGACTGGAATTCGTCAAAGCATGTTCCTGGTAATGTACACTAGTTAGTTTGTCTGTTGGTTTGTTTCTACATTTTAATTCTATTAATAGTAATTAATTGTCATCCTTGTCTGTTTGGTTCCAATATGTCGTTCTGTAACAGATAGTTATTGTATTATATTGGATCCGACCAAAGATGAAGATGAGGTTAGTAGAATCAATTTTGGTTAAAATGTTATTTTATTTTCATCTAATTTCTTGGCAGTTTAGTTAGCTGAGTAAATTTGGTCTACATTGGACTCATTTGCATTCTACATTCGTTGTGAATTTTTTTTGAAAATATCATTAAACCTTTGTTTCCCCAATTTAGTTATTGGTGTCTTGAAAAGCCTTACGTCATTGATGTTACAAGCCTTCCTGTTAGAGTGAAGATTCCACCATGTACCTTCTAAATTAGTTTTAAATTATTCTGTTCTTTGGTTCTTAAATTGTAAATTTGTTGAAATAGTTATTTAGTTTTAAAATTTGCAACTATGTTGAAATTGCTATTTGGTTCCTCAATTTGCAATGGATGGGTTGTGAGACACTAATGTAACAAACAACTATAGGGCAGTATTCTTTTATGTTAGTTATTGATGAAATTGTGGGACAATATTGTTTTATGTTCTCTCTAAATCCCTTTGTAGTTGCTAATGATGTGGCGCCAGGTGGTGATGGAAAAGGCTTGGTTAAATGAAAATCTGATTGCTCCCATTTGTAAGTGTATGTTGCCCCTTTCAAATGAAAAAACTTATTTATTAATAGAACTGTACATATATTTAAGAATTGAGGTATTAATAGAACTGCACAACAATTCATGTTGCTCTAAATTAACTGAATGTTCTATTATTGAAGCATAAGCATACTGATGTTATAAGAGTGTATGTTGGTTTCGTTCTCAAGAGGAAACATTCACAAAATTGTTTGAGGATATAATGTCAATTAGCGGATGTTCAGATGAGGAGGTTCTTACGATTGATCGTTATCCTGAGGGTCAAGCTAAGGTTTGTTTGAAATGATGTTTTTTGTTTTTAAGTAGACATGACAATTACATTTATTTATCTTTAATTTTAATTATTATACTGTATTTGTATTTGATTTTGATATACAGGTGTTTAGGCATAATTGCAGGTCAAAGCGTTTGGCTGTTGTGAACATGGTTATAACTTTGGAACAAAAGAGTATTATACAGTCCACCCCATTTGGATGGCTTTTGTTTGTTCGTGAGGACATCAAATTGAGCCGTGGACTTTTAAGTAAGTTATGTAGTTCTTGGGTGGAGAGGAAGCAATGTTTTTTAACTCAGTATCAATTTGTGTCGTTTAGTTTGGTAGATGTGTGTTTAGGTGTAGGTCTTAGAGTAGGTGGTAGAAAAATTGATTTAAGGAAAAGTAGTATTATATCTCACATAAGGAGTTTTTTTGAAGAAGGTCATGTAACTGTGGAAATGATATATTCTGTTATTTTGAAACTTGGGAATGATATTTCCTCAGAGGACTTTTGTAAGTTGTATGTCTTGTTAGGTTTGTCGGAGTTTATTCTCCCTACTAGATTGGGTTTAGTTCATGATGGGTTATTTAACCTTGTTGATGATTTAGACAAACTTGATATGTATAATTGGGGGGGTTTAGTGTATGAGATTTTGGTTGATAGTTTGTGTTCAGCTTCAAAATGGATTACGCGGGGAAATATGTCGTATATCCATGTGGATGGTTGCGTTTACCTCTTGCAGGTAAAATGAAACATTTTTGTTATTGGTAAATGTTTGTAATAATTGTGCATCTGTGTTGACCTTTTAATAAATGCCTTTTTTGTATTCATTGTTCAGATATGGACGATGGAACATTTGTTCTCTTATAAGCGTCAAGTACCTACTAGTGGGAATAAATATCCCCGTATCATGCATTGGATGAATGTTAGAGTTGGTGACCATGAACTTGAACGTGGTCTGCGTAAGAATAAGGTATTTTTTCTTTTTTTGTAATTTGTATTACCTTAATGTTGTTTTGAATGTAGATAATTATTTTTGGAATTATATATGTCAACAAACAGGTTGTTGTTGAATTATGTGCTTCCAATGAAGAAGTTTGCAGTAAATTTGTTGAAGAAGCTTTTGACCAAATTGGGTGTCCAATTACGAAGAAGAAACCAACAAAGGATGAAGTCCGTGTGATGTGATTCCAATAGCCACATAGAACAAGATTCTTGACACTTTGAGGAATCACCTTGAGCTGGAAAATGTAGAGGCACTTTCTTAGAAGTTGGATCATGGTTCTAAGATCAAGAACTCACCAAAACAAGTACCAAATCCCAAACTCATTTGGATGAACCAAATATTGTCAAATTGAATCAACAAAGGAGAAGGAAAAGAATAAACCGAACAGAATTGAACTTAAAAACAAAAGAACCGAACAGAATTTAAAAACTAAACAGAATAAAGGTGCTGGAAAATTAAAGGAACCGAAACAAAAACAACTCAAAACTCAAGGCAACAAGAACAAATTGAAGAAGAAGAAAGGAAGGAGAAGAGAATGCTCATGAAGATGGAGGAATGGTTGGATGATCACGCCACTAGAAGAATGGATGCTCCTAGATGAGTGTGGAAGCCGCCACTTGAGGAAACCATGGTCCTTCAAGATAAGACTAGAGAAGAAGCTCAAAGCTCTCCAAATGCTCACTCCAATTTTGAGTATAGTTTCCTTAGATAAAATTCAAATCTGAAATTTACAAGGAAGGCACCTCTATTTATAGCCTAAGGTGCTGAAAAATGAAAGCTAAAACAAATCAAAATTCCCTCCAAAACAAGCTAGAACCGGCGCTCAAAAGCAAGGCAAGGAAGGTGTGATCCTTTCCTTCACTTTGGCACCCCCTATTCTACTCCTACACCTATCTACTAATACACCCCCCTAAAGCTCCTAACTAAAACCTAAAAGATGCTATAACAAAAGAGGTTTCTAAGGTTTCCCTCTAAGCACCTTCAACTAAAGACACTACAAAAAGAGAAAATAAATGTCCTCTAGCTCCCAAGGCTTTGAACATGCTTCTTGTAATCCTTTGAGGTGGACTTTGACCTCCATGGGCGTCCTCCATTTGTGCCTCCACCTCTTCTTGAGCTTGATGAGTGGCCTCCATGTTCTCTTGGGCTTGATCTCCATCATACTCCCCGAGTTGGAGAGAATTCGACCACGAATTCTGGAGACCTACAGAAAAAGGAGTTAGATCGCTGACATTAAAAGTATGACTACCTAAGAATGTATCAGGCATATCTAACTCATAAGCATTGTCATTAATCCTCTTAAGGACTTGGAAAGGTCCATCCCCTCGAGGCATTAGTTTGGACTTCCTTTGAGTAGGAAAACGATCCTTCCTCAAGTGAAGCCAAACCCAATCGCCCTCATCAAACAACAATGCTTTTCTCCTTTTATTGGCAAGTTCAACATACTTGCCAACCTTCTTCTCAATTCTCTTCTTGATGTCTTTATGCAAAGTTTTCACAAAAGAAGCCTTGTCATCCCCATCTTTGCACAAGACATCGTCAAGAAGGGGAATAGGAAGAAGATCAAGAGGTGTTAGGGGATTAAACCCATAGACCACCTCAAAAGGAGAATGGGAGGTGGTAGAATTTACTACTCGGTTATATGCAAACTCAACATGGGGTAGTAAATTCTCCCACACTCTAGGATTCCCCGAAATAAAGCATCTCAATAGTTGTCCTAAAGTTCTATTCACCACCTCGGTTTGACCATCAGTTTGTGGGTGGCAAGTGGTAGAAAATAAAAGCTTAGTTCCAAGCTTACCCCACAAGGTCTTCCAAAAGTGACTCAAGAACTTAGGATCTCTATCGGACACTATAGACCTAGGAATCCCATGCAAGCGAACCACTTCTTGAAAGAAGAGGTTTGCAATGTGGCATGCATCATCCACTTTGTGGCAAGGAATAAAGTGAGCCATCTTTGAAAAACGATCCACTACCACAAAAATGGAGTCCTTTCCCTTTGATGTCTTGGGTAAGCCTAAGATGAAATCCATAGATATATCTACCCAAGGCATTGAAGGGATAGGAAGAGGAGTATAAAGACCATGGGGATGCATTTTAGATTTAGCTTTGCGGCAAGCTATGCATTTATCACACAAACTATGAACATGCTTATGCATATGAGGCCAAAAGAAATGTTCATGCAACACATCCAAAGTTTTAGCAACCCCAAAATGACCCATTAAGCCCCCCTCATGAGCTTCTCTAACAAGAGATAATCTAATAGAGCATTGGGGAACACAAAGACGTTTTCCTTTAAAAAGAAAGCCATCTTGAATAAAAAAATCTTTGTGTCCTCCCTTAAGACACTCTTGATAGAGGAGAGAAAAATCAAGGTCATCATGATAAAGTTCCTTAATGTGATCAAAACCAAGATATTGAGAGGTTAAAAGATTTAGCAAGGTGTATCTTCTAGAAAGAGCATCCGCCACAATATTTATTTTGCCTTGCTTGTGTTTGATCACATAAGGAAATTGCTCAATGAATTCCACCCACTTAGCATGCCTCTTGTTAAGTTTGTTTTGGCTTTTCAAATATTTAAGAGATTCATGATCACTATGTATCACAAACTCTTTGGGAAAAAGATAGTGTTGCCAAGTAAACAAAGCCCTAACAAGTGCATATAATTCCTTATCATAGGTGGAATAGTTGAGATGACTTCCCTTCAATTTCTCACTAAAATAGGCGATGGGGTGGCCCTCTTGAAGGAGAACAGCCCCAATACCTATGCTTGAAGCATCACACTCAATCTCAAATGTCTTAGTGAAATTAGGAAGGGCCAAGATGGGAGCATTAGTCAATTTTTCTTTCAAAGTATCAAAAGCATTTTGTTGTGCTTCTCCCCAATGAAAGACCACATCCTTTTTCACTATGTCATTGAGTGGTGCGGCAATGGTACCAAAGTTTGGGACAAATCTTCTATAGAAAGAAGCAAGCCCATGAAAACTTCGGACCTCATTCAAAGATTTCGGTGTAGGCCAATTTTGAATGGCCACCACCTTTGTTTTGTCCACATGGACCCCTTTACAACTCACAACAAACCCTAGGAATTCTATATGATCAAGAGCAAACATACATTTAGCAAGGTTAGCATACAAATGTTCCTTCCTAAGGGTTTCCAAAACTTGCCTAACATGCAACCTATGATCATTCAAAGATAAGCTATAAATGAGAATGTCATCAAAGTAAACCACAACAAACTTACCAATGAAAGGTCTAAGAACATGATGCATGAGGCGCATGAAGGTACTTGGTGCATTAGTTAAACCAAAAGGCATAACTAACCACTCATATAAACCAAAGTTGGTCTTAAAAGCCGTCTTCCATTCATCACCCGGTTTGATACGGATTTGATTGTAGCCGCTTTTAAGATCAATCTTTGAAAAGATTTTAGAACCATGTAATTCATCCAACAAATCATCTAGTCTAGGTATGGGATGCCTATACTTAATGGTTATGTTATTTATGGCCCTACAATCCGAACACATTCGCCATGTGCCATCCTTTTTTGGCACTAAGATGATAGGCATAGCACAAGGACTCATGCTATCTTGCACCCACCCTTTCTCAATCAAAGCCTCAACTTGTTGGCGAATTTCCTTGGTTTCACTTGGATTGGTCCTATATGCGGGACGATTTGGTAAAGAAGAGCCCGGTATCAAATCAATTTGGTGTTCAATCCCTCTCAAAGGTGGAAGTCCATTTGGAGGATTTTGAAACACATCTTTGAACTCTTCTACCAAATTTTCCAAGCAATGAGGACTATCAACAAGTGATTCTATGCTAAGAGTTCTAGGGATGGCTAAAAAAAGAGGATGATGAGCCACTATTTCCCTTTCAATGTCACGCCTAGACACAAGGAGTGTAGGCTTAGAACTCTTATCTTTTTTATCTTTTTTATCTTTTTCACTCTCCCTCTTTTCCTTCATGATAACTTGGTCCTCATGGACTTCTCTTGGAGAGAGAGATTTTAAAGTAACCTTGTGACCATGGAATTCAAAAGATAATTTGTTGGTAAAGCCATCATGTAAAACTTTTCTATCAAATTGCCAAGGCCTTCCCAAAAGAACATGAGTGGCTTCCATGGGCACAACATCACATAATACCTCATCTTTGTATTTTCCAATGGAGAAATGGATGAGGACTTGTTTATTAACAATTATTTCTCCTACTTCACTAAGCCATTGTAACTTGTAGGGCTTTGTATGAGAGATAGTAGGCAATCCAAGTTTATCTACTACTCTTGTACTAGCCACATTTGCACAACTACCCCCATCCACTATCAAGGAACAAATGTTGTTTTGAATAAGACATCTTGTATGGAAAATATTTTCCCTTTGACTTTCATCAAAAGGTTGTGAAACTTGTCCAAGAAGTCTTCTCACAACTAACAAGTCCCCTTCAAGTGGACATTCGCTCTCTTCCTCACTAGATGCATGAGAATGCAATGAATGCTTTGAAGAATCCGAATCATGCTCACTAACTACAATGCCCTCATGCATGTACATACTTCGTTTGGAAGGACAATTTGCAGCAATATGACCATAACCCATACATTTAAAGCATTTAGTGTTAGATGTTCTAGTGGGAGACTTAGGTCTAGATGTTGATGGCTTAGATTCCTTGGGTTTGAAAGAAGAATCTTTGGAAGGATGTTTAGAAAAAGAAGTTTTGTTTCTCCAAGACTTGGAGTAGTATCCATTATTGGAAGCATTTTTAAAAGAGTTTTTCTTAGCAAGTTGGGCTTCCACCTTCATTGCAAGATGAACTAAAGAGCCCAATGATGAATACTCTTGTAACTCAACAATGTCTTGGATATCCTTCCTAAGACCACTCACAAACCTAGCAACCATGGCTTCTTCACTTTCTTCTAATTCAATTTTAAGCACAAGCGTCTCAAGCTCCTTATAATATTCATCCACATTTAGCGTGCCTTGTTGAAACCGTTGGAGTCTCAACATGAGGTCTTTCCTAAAATGTGGGGGTACAAACCTAGCGCGCATATGATCCTTTAAAGAGTTCCAAGAGTCCACGGGAGGACCCTTGTGATAGATAATGTCCTTTACAATCCCATGCCACCATTTCATGGCATAATCACTAAACTCTAGGGTGGCTAGCTTGAGCTTATGCTCATCTTGGATCTCATGGATCTCAAAAATTTGTTCACACTTAGCCTCCCAATCTAAATACACATTTGGATCACTAGAACCATTAAAACAAGGTAGTTTGACCGAAGGAAGCTTGGACTTTGCATCATGGTAGAAGCCATTGCCGTAGTGAATTCTTTCCCCTTGGTGATGATGTCTTTGTCCATGGACTTGGGGTGGAGGTCTCCTTCTCCTATGCTCATCTTCACGGCCAACATCATTTGAAGAAGCTCTTGAAGATGGTCTATGAGAATGATGTCCATCATGGATAGAAGGAGATGGTCTAGATTGTTGGACCTCCATCTTTTGCATTTTTTCCTCCAACCTTCTAATTGTTCTTTGAGCTTCATGTAATTCACCAAGAATGGAAGCTTTGGAAGGAGAATTCTGCTTGTAGGATGCATCACTTGAAGATCCAGCCATTTGTAATTAAAAAAAAAAAAAAAAAACAGCAAACACACAAAACAGCAAACAAGTTAAAAAATTAGCAAAAACAGTGAGCTTTGCAATTGAAACTGCCGAAGTGAATTTAAGGCTGAAAAAGATATCACTCTCAAAGAAATAATGTTCTTGCTCCAATCTGATCTTGAGGCCTTGGAATCCTCAAATGAAATATGTCAAAGCAAGCACACCAATCTCAAAAGCAACCACCACAAAACCAATGAAACAATAAAGACAAACAAGAAAAGGTATAAGCAAAGAAAGGTAATTGCAAAAGGAAAACTATATGTGAGACAAACTCAAAGAGTAAGAATGAAAGACAATCAAGAAAATAAAGAACTCAATGAGAAAAGTAGGCACACAAAAGAATACCTAAGGAAAAGCACTAGAGTAGATGAAGAAAACAAAAAAATTTAGCTACTGGAAATTTTTTTTTTATGCAAACTGTGTTTGATATTCACTGATTTAACTGGAACGTTGTAGAGCGAACTGGATTATGAAATTTATACCACAGAAACTTCAAGATGTTAACTCAAAAATGGCACTGGAATCAATTAAAAACAGTAAGCCAATTGAGAGAAATAAATTTTTTAAAATCACTGCCAGATTACCGTATTTTTTTCGGCAGGAATGTACACTTTTTTTATTTTATTTATCATTTTTTGTGTACTTCATATTTTTGAATGATTCTTTTTTCTATTCTTTTCTAACACTTTGAATATCTCAAATCCAGAATTTCAGAATTTTACAGTACGTAAATCAGTTGAAATAAGGAAAAACAGTAAGCACTCTTTTCAGAAACAGAGGAATCCTAATAGGAATAAAAAACAGAATGATGAACTAGCAAAGACATAATAGAAAATGATGTAGTGGAACTTGTATAGGTCTAGAATACAAGTATGAACTCAATTCTAAAAAGAAAATGCACAAAGGATCAACATCAATTCAGAAAATTATATGACACCAAAGCAAGAAACAATCAAAACAATAAAAGTACTACTAGAAGTAATGACATATATGGAATAACATGACTAAGACACAACTTGACATGATTCAAAAATTAAAAGACACAACACAAATTGTAACAAATGAAAGGAAGCTTAAGGTAAACTCTAGGAAGGATAATGCCATTCCAAAAGAGCAACCATACTTATAAGAATTATGAGTGCCATAAACCTTTCCACAAACACTTGGAGCAAAAGAAAAACAGCAAGAATACTCAATTAAAATTCTAAAACAGCAACTAAAATTGCAAGAAATTAAAGAGCTCTTGAAATTAAAGTGCACACAACTCAACAATTAACAAGAATGAACCTAAGACTCATGATACCACATGATGTGATTCCAATAGCCACATAGAACAAGATTCTTGACACTTTGAGGAATCACCTTGAGCTGGAAAATGTAGAGGCACTTTCTTAGAAGTTGGATCATGGTTCTAAGATCAAGAACTCACCAAAACAAGTACCAAATCCCAAACTCATTTGGATGAACCAAATATTGTCAAATTGAATCAACAAAGGAGAAGGAAAAGAATAAACCGAACAGAATTGAACTTAAAAACAAAAGAACCGAACAGAATTTAAAAACTAAACAGAATAAAGGTGCTGGAAAATTAAAGGAACCGAAACAAAAACAACTCAAAACTCAAGGCAACAAGAACAAATTGAAGAAGAAGAAAGGAAGGAGAAGAGAATGCTCATGAAGATGGAGGAATGGTTGGATGATCACGCCACTAGAAGAATGGATGCTCCTAGATGAGTGTGGAAGCCGCCACTTGAGGAAACCATGGTCCTTCAAGATAAGACTAGAGAAGAAGCTCAAAGCTCTCCAAATGCTCACTCCAATTTTGAGTATAGTTTCCTTAGATAAAATTCAAATCTGAAATTTACAAGGAAGGCACCTCTATTTATAGCCTAAGGTGCTGAAAAATGAAAGCTAAAACAAATCAAAATTCCCTCCAAAACAAGCTAGAACCGGCGCTCAAAAGCAAGGCAAGGAAGGTGTGATCCTTTCCTTCACTTTGGCACCCCCTATTCTACTCCTACACCTATCTACTAATACACCCCCCTAAAGCTCCTAACTAAAACCTAAAAGATGCTATAACAAAAGAGGTTTCTAAGGTTTCCCTCTAAGCACCTTCAACTAAAGACACTACAAAAAGAGAAAATAAATGTCCTCTAGCTCCCAAGGCTTTGAACATGCTTCTTGTAATCCTTTGAGGTGGACTTTGACCTCCATGGGCGTCCTCCATTTGTGCCTCCACCTCTTCTTGAGCTTGATGAGTGGCCTCCATGTTCTCTTGGGCTTGATCTCCATCACCGTGCAATGAGGGTGAAAGTTCTTCAACTGATGCGGAAATCTGAGGAGCAGGAATTATTAATCACAAGTATGGAGAAAGAGGTTAATGACATAGTTGAGTTAATTGCAAGGAGAAATTGTCTTCGTCGTGATACTCAGTCAGAAGTAGTTGAAGTTGAACCTCTTGCAATGGATTGCACATACTTGAAAAAGGCAGAAAGCAGTCATGAAGATGTAGATGAAGTAGAACCAAATGAAGAATTTAACAGTCATGAAGATGTAGATGAAGTCCAACCTAATGAAGAAGTCAACATGTTTCCTAAAATGAACGTTGAACCGAGGAAACGTTTCAAGAGTGCTGTTTTGAAAACACCTTGGACCACATATTCAAAGAGGAAGCCAAAAAAACCCAAAAAATGATGCTTCATTAATGGATATGTTTTTAGGTGCTTTTTGTTTTTAAGTTAGTGGATGTATGCTTTGCTGACATTGTTGAAACCATTGTAATTTGTAGTATTGCACCAATAATTTTGTTGAGGAGTAATTATTGTGGAAACTCTGAATGTGTAAGTGGATTAATTTTGTTATTCATCAACAATATTGTTATTCATTAATTTTGTAGTATTGTTTTTATTAATGAACTTTGTTCTGAATATTGAAAAACCCAATGAGGTAGTCTTTCAGCAATGGATTGCCTGAACCTCCAATGAGGTCCCTGGACTCCCATCTCAACCCTCTTTGCAGACGAAAAATCCAAAACTAATGACTCAGTTGCAGGATTAAGTGACTGTGCAAAAACTACAACATAGGTCCCCAGTTAAAATAACAGGGGTCCCCACTTATATAAATACACCAGAAATTGAGGTAGACTTTCACCAATGAATGGCCTGAACCTCCAATGAGGTCCCTGGACTCCCATCTCAACCCTCTTTGCAGCCAAAAAATCCAAAACTAATGACCCAGTTGCAGGATTAAGTGACTGTGCAAAAACTACAACATAGGTCCCCAGTTAAAATAACAGGGGTCCCCACTTATATAAATACACCAGAATTTGAGGTAGACTTTCACCAATGAATGGCCTGAACCTCCAATGAGGTCCCTGGACTCCCATCTCAACCCTCTTTGCAGACGAAAAATCCAAAACTAATGACCCAGTTGCAGGATTAAGTGACTGTGCAAAAACTACAACATAGGTCCCCAGTTAAAATAACAGGGGTCCCCACTTATATAAATACACCAAAATTTGAGGTAGACTTTCACCAATGAATGGCCTGAACCTCCAATGAGGTCCCTGGACTCCCATCTCAACCCTCTTTGCAGCCAAAAAATCCAAAACTAATCACCCAGTTGCAGGATTAAATTACTGTTCACAAACTACAACATAGGTCCCCAGTTAAAATAAATGGGGTCCATACTTACATAAAAACAGCAAAAAAACTGAGATGTTAATAATCGTCATTTAACATTATTTGACGTCACATACAAGTTCGCACTACATAATATTCAAGATTGTCTAATTCCTTATTTTTTGATGGCCTTGAATAATAACTCCATCTTTTCTGCATCTGAAAATTGATGAGGAAGGCAAATGTTAGACAATATACATTGGCAACTTTCATTATAGTTTTTAAAGTGTTGTTCATTTCTTGTATTGTACCTAGAGTCGTGGGTGGAAGTCTTACTACTGGATGACAAGCACGAACTAAGTCATCAGTGGGTGGACATATGTCAGAATTGAAAACCTACATGAATGACAATTTAATTTCAACCATGTAATGTAATGTAAAGAAGACGATTATTATTTTAACTTGCACAGTTGTATTACATTTATGTTGATTGACTACATACCTTGACAATGTTGTTAAGAGTGATATTAAGGTAGAAGTTCCTTCGATTTGGAGTGAAAATGCCCACCTAAAAAACACACAAAAATACTTGTATGAATGACATGACATATGGAATTGTAAAAGAAAAGTTTGTTTTTCACCAGGTTAATACATTCTTTAAGACTAAGACAGAGCCAACTTCAATTACAGAACCAAATTCTTCATTCTTTAAAACCTTCCCATGAACACTTGCACTTGCAGTCCCCGTCGGATCCTGTAAAGCAAGAAATTTAATATACAACTTCTTTTGCAAAATGTAAAAAAGATTACATAATAGGTATATTACCTTAATTGTTATTAACATGTCTCCTAGACCATTGTGCTTGCATGATTTGATTAGACAACTTAAGAGTGGGAAAACATCTAATTCTTTCAAACTTCCCAGGAATGATCTCTGTTCAGAACCACGTCCTTCAATTTCTCCTTCGTAATAAAATGAGAACATCATTAGACATAAACTTTTGTTGTTCCATTCTAAAAAAGGTGATTGAGTATTACCTTGGAATTGAAGGAATTTTTCTGCCCATTTCCATTGGTTGGATGTAAAATCACGATCATAAGTTTGTTGACCTATACGGTTTATAAATTCTTGAGTGTTCACTGGCTGGTCAGAGTTCCGATTAAGGATCATGGCTTGCACATTACCAGCTGGTCCCGGAATGACATTGGTAGTAGAGTTGCAACGTCGTACATAACTACCAATGTCATTGTCGTCGATATCAAGCCCTTCCCATGACTCCATTTGGAATGGATGTATAGTTCAACAAATTCATCCTATCGCATGCCCTATATATAGATGAACGTTGGGCACATGTTATTGAAGGAAGGAAAAGGGACGAAAATGGAAGAATTTGTTTTTTAAAATATTTTTAAAGGTTAGGTGCAGTTTAAGTGTGGTGCGGTTTAGGTGGGTGCCATATAAAGATGAATGTTTGGCACATGTTCACGTTTCAAGCAAGGAAAAAGCAGATGTATTGTCTAATTAATAACCCTTAATAACATATCATAAATGCAACAATAATTTGTTTTTTTAAATAATTTTTAAGATGAGGTGCAGTTTAGGTGTGGTACAGTTTAGGTGAGTGGCATTTAAAGATGAACTTTGGGCACATGTTCACGTTTCAAGCAAGGAAAAAGCAAATGTCTTGTCTAATAATAACTTAGCATAAATGCATCAATAATTTTATTTAAAATATATTTTAAAGTGAGGTGCAGTACGGTACTCTTCTTAAAATGGAAATAAATGCTAATTTGCCATGAATGTTACGTGCAAAGATAGTTTTGCTCCAACTTTATCTTTAGTTTTTTGCACGTGGGGTTCATTCTTCAATGCCACAAATGCTGATTTTTCCATTCACACATTAAAGAGAAAGTGTGTGCCCTTCATTCTACCACGTCCAGCATCCCCTCCACCACTGTCAGCATTCATTATAGCACCAGTTCTTCTTCATTCTACTTCCTTGCATTAACTACAAATTCAAGAGCAGATAACGTCCAGCACTGTCAGCATTCATTGATAACAACAGTTCTTCTTCATTGTTCTTCATTGCATTAAATACAAATTCAAGAGCAGTTAACGTCCACCACGGTCAGCATCCATTAAAGGTTCTGTTGGAAGGTACTCTTGCATTCAATACATAGCTTATTTGTAACTTTGTGCAAATTGTTAAATAATGCATAAAAGTAGTCATAGTTCTTTAATGATGCAGTAGAGTTATTTTGTTCATTGTTTTAAATTTTTAAGTTAAGTTATATAAAGAAAATTGTATACATGTGCATTCATGTTTTTTGTGAACGTCAATTAAGCTAAGCATTGTACACACAACAGGTTTAAGGTAATGGCAGATTTGTCACTTGATGACATTCCGTTCTTAGAAGAATCTCAGCATTCGAATCATTTAGCTAGGAATGATTATGTGGAAAATATACTTCCTGATACAGATTCCCAGATCAATATTGATGAGTCTGTTCCAAATGTAGTTGATGAATCAGCTCCTACAGTTGGAATGTGTTTTGACACTGCAGATGCCGTGAAAAGTTATTACCGACAATATGGCATTAAAAAGGGTTTTGCAATTAGAACTCGAAGTTCAAAAAAAGGACCTGACAAGGAATTAAGGTACTTTATCTTGGTATGTGCTAGGGCGGGAAATTACATGTCTGCGATTCCACCAGAATTAAGCACTCACCCTACTTAGACGGTTGAATGTCCGACTCATATAACTGTTGGAATAAAAGAAGGCAATTGGTATATTATGTCGGTACACGAGGAACACTCACATCAATTGAGCCCGACGAATTCTAGATTGTTTCACGGTAATAGGAAAATATCTTTGCAAACAAAAAGAGTGTTGGATATTAATGACAATGCTGAGGTTCGTATAAATAAGACTTTTAGGTCTTTTGTGTCTGCTGCTGGTGGTTACGAGAATCTCAACTTTGTTGAACGAGATGTGCGTAATTATGTTGCCCAAAGTAGGAGAGCATTGGGGAAGGAAGGTGATGGAAAAGCTCTCTTAAATCATTTCTGTCGCATGAGGGAATTGAATCCACAATTTTATTTTGACATTCATTTGGGCGATGATAACCGCATACGACATGTATTTTGGGCTGATGCTAGAAGTAGGGCAGCATGGGATAGTTTTGGAGACATTTTATGTTTCGATACCACATACCTAACAAATAAGTATGATATGCCGTTTGCACCTTTTGTTGGTGTAAATCATCACGGTCAATCAATATTGTTGGGATGTGGACTCCTATCTTCTGAGGACACTGATGCTTTTGTGTGGCTTTTTCAAAGTTGGTTGCGTTGCATGTCAAACAGACCCCCCGTAGGCATTGTGACCGATCAATGCAGGGCAATGAAAATTGCAGTTGAAGTTGTGTTCCCAAATGCACGTCATAGGTGGTGTCTTTGGCACATTATGAAAAAAATACTAGAAAAACTTCAAGGATATAGTCAGTACAAGGAAATGAAACGTGGAATGAAGACAGTAGTGTATGAGTCCACAAGTGTTGATGATTTCTTGTCTTCGTGGGCAAATTTGATAAATACGTTTAACTTAAGTACAAACGATTGGCTTAGTACATTATTTGAAGAACGACATCGTTGGGTTCCTTGTTATCTAAAATCATTTTTTTGGGCCGGAATGTCAACAACGCAAAGGAGTGAAAGCATGAATGCTTTTTTTGACGGGTACATTAATTCAAGCACAAGTCTCCAACAATTTGTGCAACAGTATGAGAACGCTCTGCAACATAAGGCCGAATTAGAGTGTGAAGCGGATTTTGCTTCTCTTAACACCATAATTCCCTGCACATCTCAATCAGGCATTGAAAGACAATTCCAATCGGAATACACACATGCAAAATTGAATGAGGTGCAAGGGGAGTTTAGAGGAAAAATGAATTGTGCTGTTACTAATGCCTATATTGAGGGTCATGCATGTCGTTTCACTGTTGTAGAGGAGTCTTTCCAAAATGGTAAACCTGAACACCGCAATGTAGTAGTTCTTTTTGACCGTGAACAACTAGATGTATGTTGCACTTGCTTGTTATTTGAATTTAGGGGAATTTTGTGCCGGCACTGCCTTGTTGTCCTTGCTCAAGAAAAAGTGACAAAAGTCCCAAAAAAGTATGTATTGGAAAGGTGGAGTAAAAATCTAAGGCGAAAGCACACGTACATAAGATCATCCTTTGCCACAAAAGACAAGGATCCACAAGTTCAAAGGTATGATGGATTGTGCAAGAAGTTTTATGACATAGCTGAACATGCCAGCGGGGAAATTAATACAACAGAAATCTTGCATAAACAACTTGACAAATTTGTGTTGGAATATGGTCAACAAAGACATGATCAACATAGGACAAAGCATAACATTTGTGGAGCTCCTGAACAACCAACACCAAGTACTCCTACCACAACAATCAACATGAACGGTGATATCCGTAGCCCTATACTTGTGAAAAGAAAGGGTCGGCCGCGATCAACACGACAAAAATCCAGGTGTGAAAAGGCTCCGAGAAGAAAAAATACATGTACTAGACGTCAACTTCCTAGTCAGCCAACTACGGTTAGTATAACAATTTCTTTTCATTTTTTTGTTTACTTTGATATGTCAAATGTAAATATTATATCTAATTCAAAACTAAATGCCTTAGGGAATTGAGGAAGGAAGTTATGTGGGAGGTGTTCAAGCAAATCTGCCTGATCAAACTGAAGGAAACATGAATACATTCAATGGGATGACTAATGCAATTGCAAGGGTACGTGTCTATTGTATTTTTTGTTGTACTTCTTCACTATTTTTCACGTTTGGAACTTCCTATTTTGTTTAATTACTACGAAATAAAGTGTAGGTGTCAAGTACGAGGTCTGTTGGCTTTCTTTCATTGTTGAACTCAGTCCAAAGTAATTTACCAATATCTCAAGAATCAAATGCTTCAGAGTTGTTTAGGTTTGTGACCTTAAACCCAACAAATGTTATACATATCAATTTGTTCATGTAAGTTAAATTCATTATTTGGTTGCAGGTTGTAATGAAGGATCCACAAAACTTTTTACACACAAGGAAGTGTTTTATATGACATAGAAGAGAACCTTTATCATTTTTGGTGCATCACAACTCCTCACTATTTGAACATCGTACATGGGATAAATTCCTATATATATTGATAATACTTGTTGTACTGCAATGTTAAGTTACAAATCAATTTCATGTCTTCTTTGTTTCAACAGATGGTTATATAAAAATCATTCTTGCACCATTTGGTTGTACCTTGTGTATTGAACAAAATGATAACCATGATGTCTTCAAAATACAATCATTTTAAATTTGTTGCATTGAATTTCGTTGAATTGAATGACAATTAGGTTGGTCATAAAATTATTGTAATCCCCTCCCTTGCATGCATGCAGTTGCAGTGAGATAAAGCAACATGAAAACCATAACCATGCAGAAAGTAATTAATGGGTCCCCACTTATTAACACATGGGTCCCCACTTACAGTACAAGGGTTTCTATGACCACCACATCAGGGTAAAACCCACCCAATTAACATCCATACACTAGAAGTATGTCTCACTTGCACACAACATTCAATTCCATTTACAGGAATCCAAAATTTATTTTGAAATCAATGACCATGCACAAAGTTATTGTTGGGTCCCCACTTATTAACACATGGGTCCCCACTTACAGTACAAGGGTTCCAATGACCACCACATCAGGGTAAAACCCACCCAATTAACATCCGTACACTGCAAGTATGTCTCACTTGCACACAACATTCAATTCCATTTACAGGAATCCAAAAAAATTTATGAAAACAATGACCATGCACAAAGTTATGCTTGGGTCCCCACTTATTAACACATGGGTCCCCACTTACAGTACAAGGGTTTCTATGACCACCACATCAGGGTAAAACCCACCAAATTAACATCCATACACTGGAAGTATGTCTCACTTGCGCACAAGATTCAATTCCATTTACAGGAATCCAAAAAATTATTTCAAAATAATGACGATGCAGAAAGTAATTCATGGGTCCCCACTTATTAACACATGGGTCCCCACTTACAGTATAAGGGTTTGTATGACCACCACATCATGGTAAAACCCACCCAATTAACATCCATACACTGCAAGTATGTCTCACTTACACACAACATTCAATTCCATTTAAAGGAATCCAAAAAAATATTTGAAAACAATGACCATGCACAAAGTTTTTCTTGGGACCCCACTTATTAACACAAGGGTCCCTCTTACACTATAAGGGTTCCAATTAATTTATTAACAAAGACCTTCACATTCATGTGCTCCAGTGACAACTTTCTGCCCAAAATATGATATAAAAAAATTCTTAAATTAAATAACTTAAATGAAATTGAGAATGCTTCCATTCATTAAATAAAAGTATCTACATTGTTCACATAAACTCATAATAAGTAACATTTTTTTTTGTTACAATTGAAAGTGTCCAATAAAAATCAAGGGCAATCTACTTCCAAATCTGTCAATACAGCTTTTCGTTGAACGTTAAACTCATGCAACACCCACGAAGTTAGCATCTCTTGACGAAAGCGTAGGAGCTCCTTCTAAATAATATATCATGGAATCAGTTTGCAATCACCAAACTATAAATAAATAAAATGTGTTAAGTTATCAAAAATAACTCTTACCGTGGTGTAATTTGGAAAGGTATACCCTTCCAAGTGTTGTGAACCATCCCACAACTTCATATATTTCACAACTAAAATACCACAGTCATAACTGCATACAACCAAAATAAATTTAACCCTAAAGAAGAATTCAAAATATTAACTCCAAACCAAATTAGAGAAAATATCAAATCAAAATAAATATGAATATTACTGTCAATACTAACCAATTCGGTTGTAGGGGAACATTTTCTTTTACCAATAAAATTTGACGACCACTCTTTCCAGAAAATTCGTCAAGAATTTCAAAAAGGTGTTGTAGACGATCAACCTACCACATGCAATTTAACAACAATGATGAAGAAATCCAAACCAAATATATTCATAAGTATTCAACAACATGCAGGTATTTACCATTGCTTTATCAATCTTGAATCGATCTTGAATTCCATGACCAATGGAGTCCAATACATGCAATTGCTTGGTTCGACAATTGAGTGCGTACAGCCACCAGTGTTCCTGGAACACGGTTGGGACAAACACCTACAAAACGTTGCAAAGTTTAAAGTCACACTCAACATCACCATTCTAACAAACACCAACAAATTTCACAGAAAACATGAATAATATTAACTTACATAATCACAATAAGATATTCCCTGATATGGGAATAAAGCATTCTCATAAAATGACATGTAATCCAAACTGGACCATGAATTTTGTACCCTTTTGTTGATCATCTCCTCAATTACACGAGTCTGCAACAACAATTTCTATTATTAGTAATAACAAAAACTTATAAGAAATCAAAATGAATTTAAATCGACACTAACCGCAAAAAACGGATTGAATGAAAACCGATTCACCACTCCAAAATGAACAATTTGATTCATATTTAAGAAGCCGGTTACAGATAGCATAACCTACAAACACATTAAATATAACTAAGTAAATATTACAAGTAAATAGAACAACTAATACAATATGTACATTTTTACCATATTGTCAACTCTTGATCGCGGCCTTAATGATTGCAAATTCAGCCTCGTCAACATGTTGTTTTGTATATCCACAATGACACTACATCAACATTTAACACCAACTCAATAATCAAGCAATAACAACAAATGAAGTAATGCCTACAATTATATGTACTTACCGTTTCATGTCAAACTTGAATGCAAAAAATGTTTTATAAATTTTGGACATATCCAAACTGCATGAGCTTGGACCAGCACAGCTTGCTCCATGAGAGGTTGGGTTGGCTCCACGCACAAATCCAACTGACCACTCCTTTTCTTTAACAAGCATTTGTCGGACCTCTTTAATTTGCTTGTCCAAATGATCAATTTTTAATTCGTTATCTGCAACTTTCTTCTCACAAAGTTTGTGCTGGTAAACTAAGTCGTCCCACTCACTTTTACCACCACTATTTTCCCCAACACCATCATCAGAATCTGCTAAGGCTTCTTTCAAAATTTGGATTCCTTCCTCTTCAGCACTTACCGGCCAATCGCATACAATCTGAAAAAACAATTACTTTTGAGTAAATTTTAATTTTCCCCAATAACATGCACAAAAAACTAAACAATTCGCAAATATACCTCAGTAGATAAAAAAACTTCATGTAACCTTCTTCCACGATTATTAACACTCGGCCAATGCAAAAATCGTGGAAAACCAATACACTGGGCACGGTCGCCAACACCCACATGGTGGACCGCCCACACCTATTTCCAAAAATATAATACGTAACTAATTAACAATTAAACAAAATCACTAATAATTTAAGACAACATAATTTTACAAATTTTAACTAACCTGCAAAACAACGACACAACCTGCCAAATATATTTCACTAACATTCTTGTCTTCGTAGTAAACTTGGGATGCCCTCGTCAAACTTGTAACTAAGACATTATACACTGCACCCCCCCCCCCCCCAATTATATAATTGTAATGCATCTAAATTGTCTAAACACTTAAAAGCAAAAGAAGTAAAGGTTCTAGAAGTTCTAGGAACATAAAATACATATAACCCTAGCAATATGTATAACCTAACAAAATCATCAACATTTTTGTTCAAATTTTTATCCTCCAACTTTTTCAAAATTGTTGACAAATTCATTTCCTCCCCTTCTTCAAACAATGTATTCACAACACCTCCCTCATCATTCTCCATTTTCACCTCTTCCCCCACAACCGGCAATCCTAATGCAAAACACACATCAAGAGTTGAAAATGGAACTATACTTTTTCTAATCCTAAATGCTTCCTTATCGGCTGCCCATCTACTTAATAGTTCTATCATGAGGCTGTTAGATATATCCAACACTTTGTCCATTTCAAGCATCCACTTAAATGGAGTTTGTTTAATCCTTTCTTGTTGAAACCTACTAAGTTTACGGTTGACATCAACAATATATTGAGTCAGCACATTGTGCCTAACTCGTACCTGCAACATCAGAACATAAACCAATAACAACTTTATTTATTCAACCATGTCAATTCACAAAATATTCAACTATTATGAACAAAATGTAAAATTAGTACCTTCATATCAGCTTTTGCATGACGGACAAAATTCTTGGACCGTGAAGTTTCCATTCTCTAAAACTTCAAAAAACCAATGGCCACCACATCAAGTTAAAACCCACTCAATTAACATTAATACAATCCAACTATGTGTCACTTACACATGACATTCAGTTCCACTTACAAGAATGCAAAAACAAAATTTAAGACAAAGACCAAGCAGAAAGTACTTCAGGGGTCCCCAGTTATTAACACATGGGTCCCCACTTACAGTATAACGGTTCCAATGACCACCAAATCATGCTAAAACCCACCTAATTAACATTGATACCATCCAAATATGTCTAAACTACATACAACAATCAGTTCCCCATACAGGAATGCAAAAACAAAATTTAAGACAATGACCAAGCAGAAAGTAATTCATGGGTCCCCACTTACACTATAACGGTTCCAATGACCACCAAATCATGCTAAAACCCACCCAATTAACATTCAAACCATCCAACTATGTCTAAACTACATACAACAATCACTTCCACTTACAGGAATGCAAAAACAAAATTTAAGACAATGACCAAGCAGAAAGTAATTCATGGGTCCCCACTTATTAACACATGGGTCCCCACTTACAGTATAACGGTTCCAATGACCACCAAATCATGCTAAAACCCACCTAATTAACATTGATACCATCCAAATATGTCTAAACTACATACAACAATCACTTCCACTTACAGGAATGCAAAAACAAAATTTAAGACAATGACCAAGCAGAAAGTAATTCATGGGTCCCCACTTATTAACACATGGGTCCCCACTTACACTATAACGGTTCCAATGACCACCAAATCATGCTAAAACCCACCCAATTAACATTCAAACCATCCAACTATGTCTAAACTACATACAACAATCACTTCCACTTACAGGAATGCAAAAACAAAAATTAAGACAATGACCAAGCAGAAAGTAATTCATGGGTCCCCACTTATTAACACATGGGTCCCCACTTACAGTATAACGGTTCCAATGACCACCAAATCATGCTAAAACCCACCTAATTAACATTGATACCATCCAAATATGTCTAAACTACATACAACAATCACTTCCACTTACAGGAATGCAAAAACAAAATTTAAGACAATGACCAAGCAGAAAGTAATTCATGGGTCCCCACTTATTAACACATGGGTCCCCACTTACAGTATAACGGTTCCAATGACCACCAAATCATGCTAAAACCCACCCAATTAACATTCATACCATCCAACTATGTCTAAACTACATACAACAATCACTTCCACTTACAGGAATGCAAAAACAAAATTTAAGACAATGACCAAGCAGAAAGTAATTCATGGGTCCCCACTTATTAACACATGGGTCCCCACTTACAGTATAACGGTTCCAATGACCACCAAATCATGCTAAAACCCACCTAATTAACATTGATACCATCCAAATATGTCTAAACTACATACAACAATCAGTTCCCCTTACAGGAATGCAAAAACAAAATTTAAGACAATGACCAAGCAGAAAGTAATTCATGGGTCCCCACTTATTAACACATGGGTCCCCACTTACACTATAACGGTTCCAATGACCACCAAATCATGCTAAAACCCACCCAATTAACATTCAAACCATCCAACTATGTCTAAACTACATACAACAATCACTTCCACTTACAGGAATGCAAAAACAAAATTTAAGACAATGACCAAGCAGAAAGTAATTCATGGGTCCCCACTTATTAACACATGGGTCCCCACTTACAGTATAACGGTTCCAATGACCACCAAATCATGCTAAAACCCACCCAATTAACATTCATACCATCCAACTATGTCTAAACTACATACAACAATCACTTCCACTTACAGGAATGCAAAAACAAAATTTAAGACAATGACCAAGCAGAAAGTAATTCATGGGTCCCCACTTATTAACACATGGGTCCCCACTTACAGTATAACGGTTCCAATGACCACCAAATCATGCTAAAACCCACCTAATTAACATTGATACCATCCAAATATGTCTAAACTACATACAACAATCAGTTCCCCTTACAGGAATGCAAAAACAAAAATTAAGACAATGACCAAGCAGAAAGTAATTCATGGGTCCCCACTTATTAACACATGGGTCCCCACTTACAGTATAACGGTTCCAATGACCACCAAATCATGCTAAAACCCACCTAATTAACATTGATACCATCCAAATATGTCTAAACTACATACAACAATCACTTCCACTTACAGGAATGCAAAAACAAAATTTAAGACAATGACCAAGCAGAAAGTAATTCATGGGTCCCCACTTATTAACACATGGGTCCCCACTTACAGTATAACGGTTCCAATGACCACCAAATCATGCTAAAACCCACCCAATTAACATTCATACCATCCAACTATGTCTAAACTACATACAACAATCACTTCCACTTACAGGAATGCAAAAACAAAATTTAAGACAATGACCAAGCAGAAAGTAATTCATGGGTCCCCACTTATTAACACATGGGTCCCCACTTACAGTATAACGGTTCCAATGACCACCAAATCATGCTAAAACCCACCTAATTAACATTGATACCATCCAAATATGTCTAAACTACATACAACAATCAGTTCCCCTTACAGGAATGCAAAAACAAAATTTAAGACAATGACCAAGCAGAAAGTAATTCATGGGTCCTCACTTATTAACACATGGGTCCCCACTTACACTATAACGGTTCCAATGACCACCAAATCATGCTAAAACCCACCCAATTAACATTCAAACCATCCAACTATGTCTAAACTACATACAACAATCACTTCCACTTACAGGAATGCAAAAACAAAATTTAAGACAATGACCAAGCAGAAAGTAATTCATGGGTCCCCACTTATTAACACATGGGTCCCCACTTACAGTATAACAGTTCCAATGACCACCAAATCATGCTAAAACCCACCTAATTAACATTGATACCATCCAAATATGTCTAAACTACATACAACAATCACTTCCACTTACAGGAATGCAAAAACAAAATTTAAGACAATGACCAAGCAGAAAGTAATTCATGGGTCCCCACTTATTAACACATGGGTCCCCACTTACAGTATAACGGTTCCAATGACCACCAAATCATGCTAAAACCCACCCAATTAACATTCATACCATCCAACTATGTCTAAACTACATACAACAATCACTTCCACTTACAGGAATGCAAAAACAAAATTTAAGACAATGACCAAGCAGAAAGTAATTCATGGGTCCCCACTTATTAACACATGGGTCCCCACTTACAGTATAACGGTTCCAATGACCACCAAATCATGCTAAAACCCACCTAATTAACATTGATACCATCCAAATATGTCTAAACTACATACAACAATCAGTTCCCCTTACAGGAATGCAAAAACAAAATTTAAGACAATGACCAAGCAGAAAGTAATTCATGGGTCCCCACTTATTAACACATGGGTCCCCACTTACACTATAACGGTTCCAATGACCACCAAATCATGCTAAAACCCACCCAATTAACATTCAAACCATCCAACTATGTCTAAACTACATACAACAATCACTTCCACTTACAGGAATGCAAAAACAAAATTTAAGACAATGACCAAGCAGAAAGTAATTCATGGGTCCCCACTTATTAACACATGGGTCCCCACTTACAGTATAACGGTTCCAATGACCACCAAATCATGCTAAAACCCACCTAATTAACATTGATACCATCCAAATATGTCTAAACTACATACAACAATCACTTCCACTTACAGGAATGCAAAAACAAAATTTAAGACAATGACCAAGCAGAAAGTAATTCATGGGTCCCCACTTATTAACACATGGGTCCCCACTTACAGTATAACGGTTCCAATGACCACCAAATCATGCTAAAACCCACCCAATTAACATTCATACCATCCAACTATGTCTAAACTACATACAACAATCACTTCCACTTACAGGAATGCAAAAACAAAATTTAAGACAATGACCAAGCAGAAAGTAATTCATGGGTCCCCACTTATTAACACATGGGTCCCCACTTACAGTATAACGGTTCCAATGACCACCAAATCATGCTAAAACCCACCTAATTAACATTGATACCATCCAAATATGTCTAAACTACATACAACAATCAGTTCCACTTACAGGAATGCAAAAACAAAATATAAGACAATGACCAAGCAAAAAGTAATTCATGGGTCCCCACTTACACTATAACGGTACAAATGAGATACAAATTTAATATACTGACTTCGTTTCTAGGTGTGTGCGACAATTCCTCTTGTCGGCTGAAACATAAAATATTTGTAGTATTGTAGACAACAAATACATACTCAAGGGTAAAAAACTAAATATAATATGTACACCAAATGATGGTACCTATTTGCTGTTAACAAAATGTCCAAAAAAGAATAACCTTAGAGGAGGCTTTTGGAATTACAAGTACTTTTATGAACACATGATTTTTCAACTTACCAAATGTGTTATACTGACTTTGTTTCTAGGTGTGTGCGACAATTCCTCTTGTCGGCTGAAACATAAAATATTTGCAGTATTCTAGACAACAAATACATACTCAAGGGTAAAAAACTAAATATAATATGTACACCAAATGATGGTACCTATTTGCTGTTAACAAAATGTCCAAAAAAGAATAACCTTAAAGGAGGCTTTTGGAATTACAAGTACTTTTATGAACACATGATTTTCCAACTTACCAAATGTGTTATACTGACTTCGTTTATTTTCATGAAATTTCATATGAAGGATTAGGAGACCAAAAACCTATAACTGCCCTTCAGGACTTAGGCAATGAACCCACGTTAATTTCTAAGATACATTTGTTGCTTCTCAGAAAATCAATTTCGAACGTCAGCCAACGAAATAGAACATCAATCCATAATCCTTCACAGTCACACACCCCATACAGATTCAGTTCCCAGGATTACCTATGCATGCACAATCTCAAATACATCCACTATAGCAGTCAAATTTGGTCAATCACTACACCAAAATAAACAAACTTACCTTCTCCTCCTTCCTCGTACCGTTTCGCAAACCACCTTCTCCTCCTTCCTCGCAGCGTTTCGCACACCACCGTCACTTCGCACTACTCCGCCGTCACTTCGCAATAAACCACCCTAAGTTAGCACTACTCCGCCGTCACCGTTAGTTAGCACCTTTGCCCTCTCCGCCGTCACCGTACACAACTTCTTCTCCGCAGTCACCGAAGTCACCGTTCGTCTATCTCTACACGTTCCTATGCTTGCTGGAAATTTGAATTTCAAACCCTAATACACTCTTCCCCCTTTTCAGATCACAAGCCACGTTGCTTTTAACAAAAATACCAAAACTGCCCATGCCACATCATCCATTCCTCCACGTCACACAGGTGTAAATTGGAGCAAACGATTTGGAGGTGTCAAATAATCATTTTCCTACTGAAAATGACTATGCGGTTGATGCTCAAAGGAAAACAAGTTTTATGCATGTTTTCTGATATGGATGAGCTGTCAGTGACGTGTATATGTTTAGTTGAGGCACGTGTATGTTGAGAGTATAAAAGGGAAACTTCTCATTCTGTGTATAGGAATAATATTCTTTCAATTGTGTAAACACTCTTCCCTTTTCATGGTGGAAAACACAAGAACACAAACAGCAATGAAGGACATGGAGGATCGTATCACAACACGACTGGAAACGCGTTTGATGGAACTTAGGGCGAACATTCAAAAGGCTCTTGATGCATCTTTAACAAACAACATTCAAGAACAATTTCGAAAGTCACAAGAAGGCACGGATGGTAATGGTTATTCTGCGGACACAACTCTGAACCAAAATAGGGGCCTTACATCACAGTATTCTTGCGGCACGAGACTCGCCAAAATAGATTTTCCAAAAATTTTCTGGCGATAATGTTCATCAATGGATCTACCAGGCTGAGAATTACTTTTCTATCGATAATACACCTGACGATGTTACAGTCAAGATAGCTATAATTCATCTTGAAGGGGAAGCCTTGCAATGAATTACGGCATTTGTCAGGACTGCTTGTAATTTTCCTATTCATAATTGGGTTGAATACACTAAATTGTTGATTGACCGATTCGGTGAAGAATGTGATGATCCCATGGCTGACTTAATGAAGTTGCTCTCCAAACGACCACCGTTCAAAAATACCATGAGGATTTTGATGCTCTTGTTTCTCGAATCCAGTTATCAGAAGAGCATACTTTGAGTTGTTTTTTAGGAGGATTAAAGAAGGACATTCAAATGATGGTGAGAATGTTTCAACCGGATTTTGTGGGAAGGGCTTTACGTTGGGTTAAATGTATGAAACTGCTAGTTCTCCATCCTCGGTAGCAGCTCCCTTCAATAAACTAACTAGATACAAATCTTTTGCCTCCAAAATCCTTATTGGGAGAAAAACCAGTCTCTCTCGCACTTTCAGGGCTGGACTATTTCAAGACAGCACCCAAGATTGTCAAGAACCTTACTCCTGAATATATGGCAAAAATAGGAGCTAAGGGTCTTTGTTACTTTTGTGATGAACCTTTTACTCAAACTCATAGTTTGACTCGCAAGAAATTCCAAATACATGTTTTAGAAATGAATGATGAAGATGAGGAACTCCAATCATCTGATAGTGAGATGCATGCTACAGATGCAGACATGAAAGAATCAAAAACTTCCATGAATGCTTTAACAGGGGTTGCTGATTTCAGCACTATGCGAATTACTGGTTATCATAACAAAAGGCCTATTCATGTCTTAATAGATAGTGGGAGTACACACAATTTCTTGGATATTAATGTTGCCAAGAAATTTGGTTGAAGATTATGGGGTGGGATCCTTTAAATGTGGTAGTGCAGATGGTACTAAGCTACAGATTTCATCTGTAGTAAAGGATTTTTCATAGACAATCCAGCAGGCTACTTTCACCTCAGATATGTTGCTTATACTGTTGGGTTGCTGTGATTTGGTGCATGGCAGGTTACATTGGGTAACATTACTTGGAAATTTTGATAAACTGATAATGGAATTTACAGTGCAAGGTAGGAGACATGTCCTTCGTGGAACTTCTTCTAAAGGCCTTTGTACTGTTAAAAAACAGCAGTTACATAGAACTCTTTCTAAAGGAGTCCTCCATCTTACTATGCTCCAAGTTTGTTATATAGATACTTCTTTACTTGAATCTATGGCTACACATGCTACCCAACAACCTATTCCGCTAGTAATTTCGCAGCTTTTGGATGAATTTAAAGACTTTTTCAAGAACCCACGCAACTTCCTTCTTCCAGGCCTAATCATTATCACAGAATTCGCCTACCTTCTCGAATCTTCTTCCTCTTCCCTTCATTTTCAGATCTGAATTTTCTTCATGTATTTTTCTTATCGTTTTCCTTTAACTAATTATGCTTTTTCAATAGGAAACAGATTGGGAGAACTTTCCAAACGGTTTTAGGCATTTGTGATCTGCTGAGCCATGAATGCTAGAAGGTTAGTGTGGATTAAATTCATGTTCTCTCGTTAATATATTCTGGAAAAAGAGTGTCGGTCGTTACTCGATTCCGTTAGGCGGGAAAATGTTGTTAGATCCCTGGATACGGCGTGTAGGAGGCTTTGAATTTTCTATCTCACGCTGGTTTGAATCGATTGATGAGTGTGATTTATTGGTGAATTGCTGTTTCGTGGCTTTGGTTTTTGGTACATTTTTTTTTCTTTTTGTGAATTGGTGTTGCGTGGGAGGATGATGGGGGACTGGTGAATTGTGGATGAGTTTCATTGATGTCAAATTACACTGTTGAAAGATTCCTTGCATCTTCAAATTGGAATAAGAATTGTTTTGATCCTGGGATCGGCGATGACTGAATTATCACTGGCATGTAGATTCCTGTAACAAATATGAGGGGAGATATTTTATAACTTGGCTTGGTTGATGCTCACAGGGAAACGAGTTTTATGCATGTTTTCTGATATGGGTGAGCTGTCAGTGAAGTGTATAAGTTAGTTGAGGGCATAAAAGGGAAACTTCTCATTTTCTGTATAGGAATAATATTCTTTCAATTTTGTAAACACTCTTCCCTTTTGCTCTGAATCATTAAAAATCTCTTTTTGAACCTGGTCTTCTTCAAGATTCCCTAGTACGTTTAGTTCTTCGAGTTTTTACAATTCCTAGAACTACTTCCTTATCATTTTCATGTGTATTCAAAAGGCTATGATGAAGTTGTGGTGAATAATGGATATGGGTGTGTAACATAATAGAGAATGGCATTCTGCTGTTATATTTGTTTAGCAAATATTGAGTGACCTTTTACTTCCGAGGATAAGGTGAGGTGATATAAGATTTTCTTCCTCATTATATGTAGAAAATTACTTCTGCTGCTCTAGTTCTATCTTTTATTTTATCAGTTGTTAGTGTTATTTGGTCTATGTTTATAATCTTATTTTTTAGAAATGCTTAAGCGTATGATATCTTTCCCCCCGATATGAGCAATGCATGCAGAGACTGCCTTTCTTTCAAATTTCCTTATGATTTAATTCAATTTATATATCTAGAATCCTTGATAGTTTATGCGCTTATGGAAACATCAAATAATTGAAAATTATCTTGATTGTGTATTATCTGACCATCTGGGTCATATCACCGTATTGTATATTATTATTTTTTTCTATTTCAGAGATGGCCGTAACAACAGAGTTGCACTTTTTAATGGTATTGAGGAGGGTGGCATCAGAGCATCGTCTCTTTACTCAACTTCTTCCCATGATAATGATCAAGCATTGGATGGATTGCAAGATGGAGTCAATCTGCTGAAAAGAGTAAGCTTACTATTACTTGCAACATGCCCTGGGTTCCTGGTTATCTCCTTTATACTAACAATTGATGTACCATATAATCAATTATTCATTTTGTTTCAACTATTGATAAACATCTCAATGTTTATAATCTAATTTTTCTCTAATTTCATGTTAGTGAAAGGTAAATTATATTGCACGAATTGCAATCTTCTGGATTGGAATTTGAACCTTTTCTTTTGGTATATATATAATACATTATAGCTTAGAAGTGTTCTTTTTTTCCTTGCCTCAATTAATTTTAATTTTTTAGTTGTTGTCTCCCACTCTTCCACCAAATCATTGTTGACCCACATTATTCATTACTTCTTATTCTATGTAACGGATGTCATTCCATTTGTGGAGTATTATAATATTTGTTGTAATTAGCAAATTATTAGGATAAAAGTTGTTCTAAATATCTCCATAGGAATTAGCAAAAAATATCTTCATAGTCTTCCTATTTATTTCAGCATATTTTTATTTCCTTTTTAAAATGTTTTGGTTATTACAAATAGAGATGATAACAATGTAATTTTGTGTGATTAATATCAATGAAATTCTTTAGTTTTCAACTTGGTATTCTTGGGAGACTTGTTTCCGCTGCCTCGTTAACCATCATCATTGCCATTGTTCGCCATCATTGTTGAGGTCAGTGGTGGGCCTCAAAGGTGTGCCCCTCCCGGCGTTGCAATAGATAAGATTGTTGGGACCTCTTAAGAACCAAGGGGTGGCCATTTGACTAATATGACTTGGTTTTGTTGTCAAACATGTATTTTTTTGTTACGAATCAAAGCAATTAGGACTAAATCTTTATCATCTCTTTGTTTTGTGTTTTCCAATGTCTAGTATGAAAGCTTTTAATGAGGAATTTGATCATTTGTAAAGAATGGTTGATTCAATGGATAAGTCCTTTGGATCGTATACACTACTCATGAAAGCTAAGAAAGGTAAGAGTACAAGTCCTTTGTCTTAGGGTGTTTGGATTCTTGACTTAGGAGCAATTGATCACATGACTCCTTTTTTTAAGTTCTTTGATTCGTTTGTCAAAATGACCAGAGAACATTTTATTACACCTGCAAATGGTGATAGTATACTTATATGCAGATGTGGGAATATAACTTTAGCACCATCTATTGTATTAAAGAATATTAAATGTCCAACAACTGACCAATAGCTTTATCTCTATTAAAAAGCTTACAAAAGAATTTGAATTATTTAGGAACTCTTTTCTCTTCTTATTGTGTATTTCGGGACATTGCCATGAGGAAGACAGTTTTAATTGCTAAGGTGCAAAGTGGGTTGTGTCTATTGGAATCCAAGAGCAAAAACAAAACAAAGGTCATAAGCCAATAAGTAAAATTAGAAACATGGGAAATTTCCAAATATGGCTTCATCATTAAAGACTTAGGCATTCCTCTTTCAATATTATGAGATCTATGTTCCCTCATTTGTTCACTACTAAGTCTGTTGAGTCTTTCAAATGTGATATTTGTCAACTGTCAAAAGCATCATTGTGCATCTTATCTCATTGGTAAAAGGAGTATCTTTTCATTTGACTTGATTCACTTTGATGTTTGGGACTTGTTTTAGAATCTATTTTTGGAACAAAGTTGTCTATTACGTTTATTGATGATTGTACTTGTGTCACGTGCACATACATTATGAAAAGTAAATTTGAGGTCTTTCAAATTTTTGTTAAATCTGTCTTGTCCAAAATCAATTTGGAAAAAATATCAAAAGAATTAGGTCGGATAATAATACTAAATATGTGAAGTAAGAATTCTCCAAATTTGTCACATAATGGTGTGTTCATGAAATAACATATGTTAGCACTCCACAACAAAACAGAGTTACAGAAAGGAAAAATCATCCTCTTCTAAAGGTAACTAGAGTCCTCATGTTCTATGTCTATTCCTAAAACCTATTGGGGAGAACATGTGTTAATTGCTGCATACCTCATCAACAAGTTACTCACTTGTATCTTAAATAATATTAGTCCTATTGAGTGTTTTTTTTGTCTTTGTTCCCTATACTCCTTTAGTGTCAAGTCTACCTTGTGGAGTATTTGGATGTTCTTTTCTTTTTCACTCTCATAATCCTAATCTTAATAAATTAGAACCTAGAGTTCTTAAATGTGTATTTATTGGTTATCCTCATAATAAAAGAAAAGGTACAAATGTTATTATTGTGAAAGTTGTAGTGTCTATATCACCTTGGATGTCACATTTCATGAAATAAAATCCTTTTTTGTCACCCTCGCACTTTAGGGGGAGAAAACACTTGAAGCGAAGGGTGGATGCTTAAGATCCAAGTGATGATGCTACCAAAAATAGGATCGATCCAACCTATAATGAGTAAGAAGAAGATAAATTCTTTGGCAAAATATATCAAAGAAGACAACCTACTTTGACTCTAAAGAAAGAAGAGTTATTTGACTTGGAGGTAAGGATCTTTGAAGGAAGCAGTGAAGAGTGAGAAGGTAAGTGTTACTGGTGATTTAGCCTTTGCGTTGAGAAAGGGGAAATGACAATCTCTTTAATAAACATCAAAGCTTTATTGTTGCCATGTCATAAATATTCCTACCTCAGTCTAATGAAAAGTGAACATTGGACTCAAGCTATGAGAGAAGAGATGGATGCATTAGAAAGAAACTCAACATAAAAGATTGTTGACAAATCAAGAGACAAAAAGACAATAGGATGAAATGGATATTTATAGTGAAACACAAGGCAAATGGGTCAATAGATAGGTAGAAAGCTAGAATAGTTGCAAATGGGCAAAAATATTCTTACAAGGCCGCAAAACAAAACTCTTGCTTCCCTGCACACTTATCATGCTGCTCTTGGTGTCCTCTACTTCTTGGTCTTGGTCTTCTCGTTTTCTTATATTCAACAATGGGGAGTATTGTACTTGCAATGACATTCTAACGCTCACTGTACATTAATGAGTCAAAATGCTATCAAATCTAATCTTTACCTCTCCCTTGGTTACCTATTTATACTATTTTGTGATAGGCTTTTGTTATTGGGGGCCTCATCCAGGACCAATCCCCTTGTTTACCTATGATTATGGCTTACTTAGGGGTTTGATCCTTGATTAAGCAACCTTTGTCTTGAGAATTTGACCCATGAATGATTATGATACGAGGTCGAGCTACATGGGGTTTTGATGGTGCCTCCCGGGTTCACCTAGTCTAGATGCCAAGAATGTGGTTCCCAAGACAGGATGTTTGATGGCACTCCTCAGGCTCACTTGGCCGAGAGGTCGAGGATGTGGTTCCATTAAGATGCCAATTTAGGAACTTGGTCCAATTATTCGAGATGTCGAGTTATACACTCAAACTTATGGAATTGACTGTAAGGAGAATTTTTCTCCTGCGAGTTATTCTTGCTCTAATAGCTCATTTTGGATGAGAATTACATTAGTTGGATCTAAAAAATGTCTTTTTGATGGGGATTTAAAGAAGTCATGGGGATTCCTTCCAGATTTAAAACTCATGGTGAAAGGAATAAGGAATGCCTCCTAAAGAAGGCCTTATATGATCTTAAACAATCCCTTAGAGCATGGTTTGGGAGATTTACAAAAGGAATAGTTTCCTTGCGATATAAGCAAAGGCAATAAGATCATACCTTATCCATTAAACACTCTTTTAGAGTTAAACTTACTTTTGTTGGTCTATGTGGATGACATGATTATTTCAGGAGATGATGAAACATAGAAATTGGCTTTAAAGGAAAAATCTAATTTGAAATGAAAGACTCAGGAAAACTTAAATATTTCCTTGCAATAGAGGTTGTTTATTTAAAAAAGGGATTTTTATCTCCCTAAGAACTTGATCTCCTTACATAAACAAATAAGTTGGGATATTAAACATAATCATATAATAGAGTTCTTTAGTAGAAAAAAGCTAATAGAGTCCTCTCAGGCACTATGGATAAATTCAAAATGGTATGTGGACTGTTTTTCTTTACTTTTTGCCCTGTACATTTGTTGTCTTTTCCATTCCTTGTGATTCACGACAATGTCAATATAGATGTGGTAGGGGTATGGTGTTGTCTTTCCCTATCAGAATCACTTATTTATTTTTCTATGTCTCTTTTGATGATCTTGTGTCATCTTTCAGGTATTTGAAATAAAATCCAGCCGAAAAATGTTTTCACTTGTAGCATCCTTTGTTGTGGTTTTTCTTATAATACTATCTGACTAGGTAATTGATCTTTATTTGAGTTATTAGCTCAATGTTAGATTGGAAAGGGGGCCACTTGCTCTATTCCTCTAATTAGTGATACTGTTGTAAGATGTTCCTTTGTGTTTGTATAAAGATTTTGGCGGTTCATTTTATCCAAGCAGTAATGTCCATATCTAGTTTGTATACCATCCCAACAAAAAACCTTTTCTCTTTGATGTGATTCGAGTATCCAAAATATACGTGTCTTAAAGCGGTGCTTAGATTCTTTGAAATTTGTTTTGGGCTCACAATTAGCTTCTTTAAGAGCAAAATTAGTGTCATTGGAGTGGATACAAATGTGTTAGAAATGTTCTCTGAGGTATTTCACTGCAACATTATGAATTTACCATTTGTTTATCTTGAGTTGCCTATTGGGGGAAATCCTTCTAAAGCTGACTTTCGGGAATCGGTGATTACAAAGGTGAAGAAGAGGTTTTCAACCTAGAAAGGTAAAAATCTATCATTTGTTGGTCGTGTGTGCTTGATTCGTTTTGTTTTGAATGTTATTCCTTTACATTAACTTTCATTCTTCAAAGCCCTATCCTCTATTTGCAAAAGGATTACAAAGCTTCAACGCAATTTTTTGTGGGATTGAGATTCTGAGGGTAGGAAAATTGCTTGGATTAAATGGGATAATATACGCAAACCTAAAGTGGAGGGAGGGTTAGGCATAAAACAATTAGATTCTTTCAACAAGCCCTTCTTGGCAAATGGAAATTGAGACTTTGGTGTTTTGAGAACGGTTTATAGAAAGATGTTTTTGTCTCTAAATAAGGCTCATGGAGGAATCTATCTGATCTTACAGCCTTAAGGCATGCATCTAGATGTTGGTGTGTCTTAAATAAAGTGTGTGAGGATGGGCAGGATTTCAATTGGTTAGATTCTAATATGGAATAGGTAGTAGGGTCCAGTGAAAAAAATCAAGTTGTGGGAAGATGTCTGGGTGGATAACTGTCAATTGAAAGTCAAATTTCCAAGTTGTTTAATGATCCCCTAACCATTGTCAGCTCCTGTGTGGCTTTGAGAAATGGCATAGTGACATTTGGAGTTGGGAATTCAAGTGAAGATAATGGTTTGAATGAGAGAAGGACCAGGTAGATGAATTCATGTCTATTCTGGAAGGTCAAACCTTGAAATCAGGCTAGGACGAGAAATGGCTATGGAGAGATCCACAAAACTGTAAGTATTCTGTCAAATCTGCATATCTTTCTAATTCTACCACAAATGCTTTTAATGATCTGTTTAGAGTTATGTGGGGTATGTTGATTCCACCCTCGACACAATGCTTTGCTTGGAGGGCATTACAAGACAGGATAGTTACAAAACAAAATATGGTTAAAAGGACGATTCATGTTGTGGATTCTTTGTGTTTTATGTGGAAGTGAGGAGGAAACAACTTCCCACCTACTGATATCTTTTCCAATTGCGAATGCTGTTTGGAATTTGTCACAATTGGATCGGGGTCAGCTCTGTAAACCATTTTGCTATGAAGGATCACTTTGAACAATTTCATTGTACTTGATTTAGCAACGAAATTAATAAGTTGTGGAAAAGAGTGTGAGATCATTTGGTTCATTTGGAACCATAGGAATGGGATAGTGTTTAACCAAGCAAAAGTGGACGCAAGTGAAATCTTCTCTCTGGTTCAAGTACAGTCGTGGACTTGGTTAAAAAACAAGGTTCCAAGGTGTACTTTTCTTTTTCTGATTGGGCCCTATTAAAGGAAAAGAAAGAATATGGTAAATCCCTTGTGTATATTGAACACATAGGGTTATGTTTATATAGGAAAAGAAACATATGGGCTAAGTCCATTACATAAATATGAAATATCTAACAATATCTATAATATCTCATAATATCTAATAATATCTAATTATACATAGTTATACCTAACACTCCCCCTCAAGCTGGTGCATATAGATTATATGTACCTAGCTTGTTACAAATGTAATCAATCATAGACCTCATAAGGGTTTAGTAAAAATATCTGCTAATTGATCATTTGAATTAACAAACTCAGTTTTAATATCTCTCGATATAATTTTTTCTCGAATGAAATGACAATTAATATCAATATGTTTGGTCCTTTCATGAAAAACTGGATTTGAGCTAATACGAAGAGCAGCCTAATTATCACATATAAGTGTCATTTGAGTGACCTCTCCAAATTACAATTCTTTAAGTAATTGTTTAAGTCAAATAAGCTCACAAATAGTCGAGGCCATAGTTCTATATTCTGCTTCTGCACTAGATATCACCACAACACTTTGTTTCTTGCTCTTCCAAGAGATCAAGTTATCACCAATGGAGACACAATAACCGGAAGTTGATCTTCTATTAGATGGAGATCCTGTCCAATATCATCTGAATAACAAACGACTTTAGTATGGTTATTATGACCATATAACAAACCTTTTCCAGTAGAGCCTTTAATGTACTTCAGTATACGAATGAGTGCATTCCAATGATCCTCACGTGGAGAATTAAGAAATTGACTCACCACACTAACTGCAAAGGAAATATCAGGACGAGTAACAATGAGATAGTTCAATTTTCCAACTAATCTCCTGCACTTCTCAGGATCTGAAAGAGGCTCCCCCTGATTAGGTAGAATCTTGACATTGGGATCCATGAGAGTATCAACAGATTTTGAATTCATCAATCCAATTTCCTCCAAAATATCCAATGCATATTTTCTTTGAGAGATAAGATAAAAATACCAGTACTGGAATGTGCTACCTCAATCCCCAAAAAATATTTGATTTTGCCAAAATCTTTGGTCTGAAAGTGTTGACAAAGGTGTTATTTCACTTGTGAGATGTCATGGTGATCACTACCTGTAAGAACAATGTCATCAATATATACTACAAGATAGTTACACCCAACACTCGAGTGACGATAAAAAACTGAATGATCTACTTCACTGCGTGTCATACCAAACTGTTGAACAACATTGCTAAATTTTCCAAATTAAGCCCTAGGAGATTGCTTGAGGCCATATAAGGATTTGCGAAGATGACATACCAATTCAGAAGACTCCCCTTGAGCAACAAAATCGGGAGGTTGCTCCCTATAAATTTCTTCCTGCAAATCCCCATTAAGAAAGGAATTTTTCACATCCAGTTGATAAAGAGGCCATTGTTGAAGAGCAGCCATAGCTATGAATAAGTGAACATAAGCCAGCTTTGCCACTGGAGAAAAAATATCACCATAGTCTAAACCAAAAATTTGGGTATAACCCTTAGCCATAAGACAAGCTTTGAGATGATCAATAGTACCAACATGACCGACTTTGATAGCAAAAATCCACCTGCAACCAACAACAAATTTCCTAGATGGTAAAGGAATAAGTTAAATGGAGAACCAAAGACATAAAGAACATTATCAATAGATAAAGAAGAAAAAAATTTAATAGTACCAACACCGTGTGATGGTACCCTATATCCATTGGTCATGGTAACCGAAGGTAAATAACCTGTAGTAGTTAGGGAAGAGAAAAAAGATTGATTACCAGTAATATGATTTGTGGCACCTGAATCTAGAACCCAAGGGCCAAGGGAAATAGAGTGAGTGAGGCCAACAAAAGATGTACTTGAATGTGCAACAGAAGTCGTGGAATTAGGGTTCTGACCATTTAAGAAATTAAAGAAAATAGTAGGCTGTCTTGGGGTATCAATTGAAGTATGGTTCACAGTAGAAGGTTGCACAAGAGCAGTTTGAGCAACTGCAATAGATTTAGGAGGACGACCATGTAAGGCATAACATCTGTCAATTTTGTGGTCAAGTTTGCCACCAATGGTCACACTTGTGACGCCATTTGCTCAGCTTATGAGGATGAGTACGATCATTATGCTGAGAGACTAAAGCAGAAGAGTCATCAACATGAGACGTTATATCAGTTGTGTGTTTACCTGACACACGCAGAAGGGTAGAACAAGTGGAAGTAAAATTGGGCACGATAAGAGATCCCAAAATTTGATCACGAACATGAGAATAATAATCAAGAAGTCCATGTAAACCCAATAACATGAAGAACTTGGGTCTTTGTTCTAGTTCTTGAGAAAGAGTGGGGGTAAGAGGTAATAACTCATTAAAATCATGAAGAAAAGCATGAAGTTTACACATATATTCTACCATTGTACCATTAAGACGTTTGAGAGCAACAACAGTGAGGAGATTTTGACACACACCATAAAGACGTTGAGTATCATTGGTGTATAATAATTTTGCTTGTTCCCAAACTTCTAAACATGTCTCATAGGTACGAAAAATTTGTTTTCAAGATGAGTGAATGGTAGATTTGATAACAATTCATAATTGAGCATCAATTTTCAACCAATGAAAAATCTCATTTTCAACAACATTAGGACAGGTAAGATGATCAAGATAACCTTGACTCTTAAACCATAATTTAATATATGAGGCCCAAATGTCATAATTGGTTCCATCCAATTTGTCAATAGAGAGATGAACATTGACATAATTAGTATAAATAGACGGATCTGGCATAATGGCAGCAGAAGCGGAAGAAGCCATAGAGGATAAGGACAAATCTAGTCACTGGTCAATTGGCGGCAACAACAAAGATGAAGGGTCCAACGAGGTAGCGGTGGCGGTAACTCTGACGAGGCGGTGGGACGGTGGCTAGAAAACTTCAGTGAACAGTGGGTTCACTAATAAAATTTTAACCCTAGCCCTATGCTCTAGATACCATATTAAAGGAAAATAAAGAATAAGGTAAATCCCTTGTGTATATTGAACACATAGGGTTATGTTTATATAGGAAAATAAACATATGGACTAAGCCCATTACATAAATATGAAATATATAACAATATGTTTAATATCTCATAATATCTAATAACATATAATTATATCTAATAATATCTAACAGGCCCAAAGCCCATTTACTTGTATTATTATGGTAGCAAAATGTTGATCGTCGAGTGGTTTGAGAGGTTGGTCTTCTGCTCCTTTTGCTTGTCCGGCAAGTGTGTGTTATGTGTTAGAATGTATGGCTTTAAACTAGAGGGGGTGAATGGTTTAAAGATGTTTTTTGAAAACTTTTAAGCCTTGAATGAAATTGTTTCGAGAATATCTTGATAAAGAAATCAGTTTTTCAAAACACAAAGCAAAAAGCACAGCACCAGAAAAACAATCGGTTGTTTATACCATTTTGCAAATATTAAAATTGAATTTAAAGAGTTAAGGGATAGAGAAAATGCACACAAAGATTTATACCGGTTCACTCTAAACCCAGAGCTACATCCAGTCTTCTCAGAAACCACTGAGGAACTTCACTAAGCAATCAAACCTAGATCACTTACACCACAACCAAAGAAGTGACCTTGATCCCCTCAAGACACACACTCCTCTTGGTCAACACACCAACACTAAGAATGTTGATCTTAATCCCCTCAAGAACACACAACACTTCTCAGCAAACACACAAGGTTTCTTTCAACAAATACAAGGATTACACTTGTTTACAGAACAAATCTGAAATCAATACAAGAGAAAATCCTAGCTCACACTCTTTGATCAATCTCAATTTCTAAGCAATCTCAACTCTTTCAAAAACTCAAAATCTGTGAAAAACTCAAATCTGTTTTTCTGTATATATCAAAGATGTTGTTTGTTATCAAATCTTAACAAACTATTAATTGCATTTAAAGATTGGTCAAAACATTAAAAACTGAAGCGTAAACAATTTAAAAAATCATTTAATGCTCAGTCAAAGCACAAACCATTTTTCTGTTATGGTACCAAAACAAACAATCAGTTTTTTCCACGAATCAATCAGTTGTTTTGGTTTTGACAGCTCAACCATTTGAAAAACAGTTTTCAACCTTTTCTAAAAACACCTAAGTATAAAACAATCGGTTGTTTCGACAAAACAATCAGTTGTTTTTCACTTAGCTTGAAAAACACTTTTCTTTTAAAAGGATTGAGAGTGCTTATGCTTTGGATTCAATCAATAGTGGATTACATAAACAATCTACCCTAGATCGTATCTAAGACAGCTCAGCGACAACAAGCACAGCCTAGCCTTCAACATCATTCAAAGGGTTTGGATTCTTCGAAGCTTGAACATCACTTGGTTCAACATTATGTTATGTGGGTATGTTGATTCCACCCTCGTCACAATGCTTTGCTTGGAGGGCACTACAAGATAGGATAGTTACAAAACAAAATCTTCTTAGAAGGTCAGTTCACATTGTTGATTCTCTATGTTTTATGTGGAAGTGAGTAGGAAACAACTTCCCACCTACTGATATCTTTTCCAATTACGAATATTGTTCATTCGTAATTTATGTCACAATTGGATCAGGGTCAGCTCTGTAAACCATTTTGCTATGAAGGAACACTTTGAACAATTTCATTATACTTGGTTTAGCAAAGAAGGTAATAAGTTGTGGAAAGGAGTCTGGGATCATTTGGTGCATTTGAAAACATAGGAATGGGATAGGGTTTAACCAAGCAAAAGTGGATGCAACTGAAATCTTCTCTTTGATTCAAGTACAGTCGTGGACTTGGTTAAAAAACAAGGTTCCAAGGGTGTACTTTTTTTATGATTAGGCCCAAAGGTCATCTACTTGTATTATTATGGCAACAAAACGTTGATCGTCGGGTGGTTTGAGAGGTTGGTCTTTTGCAACTTTTGCTTGGCCCGACAGGTGTACGTTTTGTTTCTTGCTCATGCTTTGGTTTTTGTTTTTTTTTTTTTGTTTAAGAGACACATTTCTCTTTTGATGTGGATTTTTGTTTTGCATGGCGCTATTTTGTGAGAGTAGAGGATTTTTGTGCTTTGTTTTGAAAGATTTGCTTTTATGGTAGGGTACTTAGAAATGTTGTTTGGATTTTTTTCTATATAAGGGTTGGAACACCCTTTTGTATTTTTTTTTTATATTTATATTTATTTATTTATCATTTAGTGATTAAAAAATGTATAATTCATCTATTCTATATAGAAGATTCATACTCTATTGGGTGAACATAAGTATTTCCACCATTGTTAATGAAAGAGGATCTAGTAGTGTTATCGGTCTAACAATGAATTAGACATTTGTGTGATTATGGTTCAGTCTCATCCTAGTAGACTCGTAGACCACTCTGAATGAATTAAAACTCGGTTGAATAAATGGAACTAACTGACCATATTGATAACGTTCGTATTTAATTAGTTTATATATTTATATTGTTTTGTGTTGAATTAATTTCATCACTTTTTTTTTTGCTTTGATTAATTTATTCAAGTGCTTGAATCTGAGCTGGAAGTCTAGCAGTTCAAGATCTCCATTTAGGTTAGGGTTTTTTCTTCTCATGTATAGTTATACATTGTGCGAAATTCACTTTTATCGTAGCTATATTAAATTTTAAGTCTAGATCAATTTTGAATGTATTACATAAGTACACGTCTCAAATTCTTTTAAATTATACTACTTTACGAATGTTTTTCATCTTTTTTTTTTGGCAGAAAGTGTAATTTTTTGAAACCCTAAACTCAGTCATCTTAAAATCGTCCGAGGTATAGTGAAGATTATCCAAACATTGCAAAAAAAATGGATCAATGGTATGCCTAATAAATGTAGAAAAGAGGTGACTAGATTGTGGATTTTACCCAAAATTGTGTCAAGAGTGTCCTTAGAGGGGAGTTGCATTAGTTTACTTGAATAAGAAGATGCATATTAAATAATAATGATTTTAGTAATACTGTCTCAATGAGTTGCAAGTAATTAAAACTAGCCCTGTATCCCTATACCCGTGCATAACACGGGTATTTTATATAAAAAAAAGTTACAATAATTAAAAGACTATAATCTTTTCTGTAAGTACATATAGTAAATAAAGAATAAAGTTAAAATTTTGATGTCTCAATTATTGTGTATTTAAGTGATTATCTTTGAATGTCTTTTCCTCGTATAAATTCTTTCAATTATTTTCCAGTACCAAAATAATATCATTTCAACCACCAATATTCATACAAAGAATAAAGAATAAAGTTTGACTACAATATCAATAAAATAAATGAAAATCCTGCAAGCTCAGTAAAATAATCTTCTTGATGTTGTTGTTCCACAAATAACATATAATGCAACACAATCACATTTGTTATCATGAGGGTCGTGTTATTTATATGCAAAAAAATAAAACAAAGAAATGAGTTGTAAATGTAATAATGTTCATGTCTCATAGGTGTGATTTAACATCATATTTTAAAGATTTTGAAATACTTCCTTGTAAACAACATTAGTTGTTGAAGTAGTTTGTTGTCCGTCTTCATCCAAAATTAAGATTTGGAAAGTGTTTGACCTTAGCTTTTATTTATAATCATTGCAAAGCACAAGGATATTGGTAATTGTCTTCTTTGAAACTTGAAAGGTAGTCTTAAATATGAAGGAATCAAGTCCATTCTAGAAATGAGTATTTTATGCCCAATGTTTTTGCCTGGAATCACTATAGCACCAATAACATTCTTCCCCAACTCAATAACTTTAATCTGGTGCCATTACATAATCCATTAGCTTGATCAATATTTCTTAAAAGCATTATTGGAACATCAGTTTTGAGTTTTAGGCAACGATTAGGAATTTAAGATTTTTAAAAACTTAGAAATTTTATTTATTTGAGATTTTTATTTAAGTATGATATAAAATAATTTAATATTTGAATTTATTTATAATTTTTAATAATTTAGAAATTTTATGTATTTCACATTTTTACTTAAGTAGAACATTAAAGTTTGAATAATTTAAAAATTTTATTTATTGAAGATTTTTCTTTAAGTAGGACATTAAATAGTAGGACATTAAATAACTTCGATTTGTATCTATTTGAAATTTTGAATAAACTATGAATTTGATTTATTTCAAATTTTTATTTACAGTATGTATTTATTTAAGATTTTAAATAATTTATTTTAGATTTTTAGTTAAATAGAACATTAAATAATTTAGATTTTATATTTATTTAAGATTTTTAAAATGTTAGGAATTTCATTTTTTTTAGATTATTAATAAAATAATTTAGAATTTGTATTTGGTTAGGATTTTGAAAAACCTGGAAATTTTATTAATTTTAGATTTTTATCCAAGAATGACATTGGATATGGGTATATTTAGAATTTTGAAAAATTTAAGAATTTTATTGATTTTGTATTTTTATTTATTTAGGATTTTGAAAATTTTAGAAATTTATTTATTTTATATTTTTATATAATTAGAAAATAAAAATAATTTCATATTTTTTATTTACTTAAGATTTTTAAAAACTTTGAAATTTTATTTATTTGAGATTTTTATTTATGTATGATATAAAATAAGTTAAGATTTTTGTTTATTTAGAATTTTGGATACTTTAGAAAAAAAAATTATTTCAAATTTTCATTTATGTAAGACAATAAATAAATTAGAATTAGTATATATTATTATTTTGAATAATTTAAGAAATTTATTTATTTCAGATATTTTATTTAAGTAGGACATTAAATAATTTAAAATTTATATTTGTTTAAAATTTTGAATAATTGAGAAATTTTATTTATTGTAAATTTTTATTTAAGTATGAAATTTAATAATTTAAGATTTGTATTTAGTTATGATTTTAAATAATTTAGGTATTTTATTTATTGAATTTTTTTATTTAAGTACGACATTAAATAATTTAGTATTTGTATTTGTTTAGAATTTTAAATAATTTAGGAGTTTTTAATTACAATCTTTTATTTAAGTATTACATTAAATAATTTAGGATTTGTATTTATTTAGGATTTTGAATAATTCAGGAATTTAATTTATTTCAGATTTGTATTTAAGTAAAATATTAAATTATTTAGATTTTGTATTTATTTAGGATTTTGAAAATTTTAAAAATATTATTTCTTTTAGATTATTATTTATGTAGCAAATAAAATAATTTAGAATTTTTATTTATTTTTAACTACATAGAAATTTAATTAACTAATTAAATTTTATTTAGGAATGACATGAAATAATTTAAGAACTTTATTGATTTTCAATTTATACTTAAGAATGACATTAAATTTTTTGAACTTATATTTATTTAGGATTTTAAAAATTTAAAAATTTTATTTATTTTAGATTTTTATTTAAGTAGAAAATAATTTAAAAATTTTATGGAATTTCAATTTTTATTTAAGAATGATATTAAAATTTAGTGAATTTATATTTATTTAAGTAAGAAATAAAGTGATTTAAGATTTTGAAAATGATAGAATTTTTTGTTTTGATATTTTTATTTAAGTATGAAATACGATAAGCGGATTTGTGTTTATTTAGAATTTTGAACAATTTAGAAATAACATTATATAATTTAGATTTTATATTTATTTAGGATATTTTTTTGAAAGTTTTAGAAGTATTATTTATTTTAGATTAGTATTTAAGTAGGAAATAACATAATTTAGGATATTTAAAAACTTAGAAATTTTATTAATTTATAATTTTATTTAATAATGACAATAAATTATTTAGAATATGTATTTATTTAGGATTTTCATTTTTATTTAAGAATACCATTAAAATTTAGTGGATTTATATTTATTAAAAAAATGTCTTCTTTACAGAATGAACTTTTCATGCTTTTATTCAAGAACTGATCGATTGACAAATTCTTCAAATGACAGTTTTCATTATCATAATAAGGTCCTTAAGCCACCGAGTTTTCTAAAAATATATTGCAGGTCAAATTTTGTATGCTTTCGAAACTGCCACCGTTGCCACCGTAACAAAGATACAGATTATCATACAATTCATGCAAGTTTATGATAAGAGGAATGAGCATCACCACCACAAGCAGAGTCAGTGGCAGCGCCAACACTCCTTTTGGGAATGTTTCTTTCTGTAGATAATTATAGCTCCAATACCTCAATTTTCATGCTTCTGATAAGAACTATACATAGAAAACTAATAAACTACTCTGAAACACAGCTATTACATATCATATTAGTTTTAATTTTATCTTCCAGGCTGAAATAAAAACAAAAAACAAACACTATTAGTGGTATACAGAATAAATACTAACTTTATCTTGCACTGTTATAAATAGAATAAAAGAAAGAAATAACAATAGTTTAATCAAAACAAACAAAAAAATAAGGGAAGATTGGATTACCTTGTAAAAAAAATCCCCTTTTAAGGGATGATTTGTTCTTGCTTGTACCCAAGAACTGGTCCAGCATACCTTCAATGTTTATGCATTCCAAGAATAACTTTTTCTAATGTATGAATATATCTAAGAGCAAATGAAGAGCAATATCATGAGATAAAAAAACTTGTATGAGTATACGTAAGAAAGAAGACGTAGAGCAATATACATTTGTATTCTTCGGATAAAAAGGTAATAAAATACTCAAAAAAATTCTAAACTTCATCAAATTCAATTCAAATTTCAAATTTGATTACATTCTTCCCAAATTATCAGAATTTGTAGCGTTACCTTCTTTAGGTGCTTTGTGATGATGCAATGAAAAAAAACACAGAACTCAGAAGATAAAAAAAATGCAGAAAACGAAAAAAAAATACAATGAAGATTTCACAATACAAATAGAATAATTAAGAAAAATAGATGTATACAAAATATGTAGAACGGAAGATAAATACATAATACACAAAAGACAGTGAAAAGAAAAGATAAAAAAAAGGCAGAAATCGAAAAAACTGATGGGTTAGAAAAACTGATGAACAAACTCAATAAAACACAAATATAATAGAAATCATAAAAAAAACTTAAACGGTATAAAATATTACCTAGTCCATGGAGAATGAAAAGAAGAAAATCGCAATCAAGTAAAAAAAATGTTCAATACAACATCGTATATATAGTGATAGCCATTACTATTTCAAATTTCATAGTTTTCCATTACGCCATGTCCAAAGTTACCGAAATGGTTAAAAACATTAAAGGTAGGGTTTTGTTTTGCAGTATAGGGAGGAGTGAAGCGTGAGAGAATTGGGGTTTCCAAAAGTGAGGATTTGAAAGAGAGTAAAGCGGAGAGAGAAAAATGAGATGTTTAAAAAGTGCTACGTGGTTTTTTTTAAGTGGTCCACATGTGTGATAAGTGGTTCACGTTTTGCTATTTTGGGTATTAAACATTTGATTTATTTTTATCCAAAAATCTTTGTGGTGACATGTGTTAAAAAATTATCTTATAATTGGACTCTATTTGTATTATTTATAGATTAATAATTGAATAGAAGTATGTTTAAAACTCATTTTTAATCAATAGTTAAAGTTGGTTATCTCTAGCCACTACTGTATGTAACCGATAGAACTATTTATGTTATGTATTTCATCTTGAAATATGAAATCTAAAGTATACTTGATCACGAGAACCACATAAAACGCTTTTTGGCTCCAAATCATATTATGGGCAATTGTGAGCCAATTTTTAGAACGCTTTTTTTTTGTTTTTACCAAAATGGAGTCGTTGCCAAAAAAATTACAAATCTGGGACAAGTTTGTGCCAACTTGGCATGACTTCATTTGTAGAAGTCATGTCAAGTTGGCACGACTTTGTCCACGTCATATTTTTAAAAAAAAAAATCTTATTTTTAAATAAATATATATTATAATTATTTAATTAAAATTAAAATTATAAGTTATGTAATATTTGAAATTAATTTGATAAATAATTTTGTTATGAAGGAATAAATACTTAGGTAAAGAAAATGAGGAAATTAATAATCAACTTGAAATTGAATTTTATTATCAAACTTGTTTGTGCGGACAATTGCTTCTATTGTGACCTTCGGTTCTGCAATATGAACATTTTTTTTGTTTATTTAGAATTGAATCATCTATTTCATGGATTAAATTAGATCTCATAAGCTTGAAAATATTGTGGAGACGGTACACTGGAGCGATGAATGTCGTTAGCTGTAAATGACAAAATGAGCAAACAACAATTACATGTGGACAAGGTAGACGTATAGCTTGAAACTCCACACAATTCTCTATTTATTTTCCAAATAATTAATTCTCATTTCTATTTATTTCCAAATGCAATAACAATTTTTCATATTTTTTATTAATCTAATAACCAAATTAATATATTACATCAAACATGATCCACACACAATTATTCATTTTTTATTTCTTAAAACTAACACCCTTAGAAAATTATGTATCAAATTAATTTTAAACATTACATAACTTACTACTCAATATACAAATAAGAAAATTTTACAAGAAAATTAATATATATATATATATATGGCGTGGACAAAGTCGTGCCAAGTTGACATGACTTCAGGGGTTGACATGGCAGAAGACAAAGTCGTGCCAAGTTGGCACGACTTGCCCAGATTTATAATTTTTTTGAAAGCGACTCCATTTTGGTAAAAACGGAAAAAAAAAAAAAAAGTCCCATGATGGTCAAAACCCCGCTATCAGCAAATGCTAAAGGCACTTCAATCCAAAAACACACTTTTGGACATTGATAGAGATTGGATAACTTGCAAATGGTGACATACAAGTGAATATTTCGAGAAAAGTACGTGTGACACAAAAGTAGGTAAAGAGAGTGTAGGGTTTGTTGTTATCTTTGAGGGTTTTTGACCATCATGGGGTTATTTTTTTGGTTTTTACTAAAATGGGGTCCGTTTAAAAAAAATTACAAATTTAGGCAAGTCGTGCCAATTCGGCACGACTTCATATGCACAAACCGTCCCAATTAGGCATGACTTCTGTCATGTCATACTGAAGTCGTGCCAACTTGACACGACTTTTGTCCTGTCATACTGAAGTCGTGCCAACTTAGCACGACTTCTGCTCTGTCATATTGAAATCGTGTCAACTTGGTACGACTTCTGCCACGTCATAATTTTTTATTTTTTTTTAATTTTATTGTTTATATATTGGGTAGTAAGTTATATAATGTTAAAAATTAATTTGATACATAATGTAGCAAATAAGTCAAATCACAAATCGCAAATAATTTAAAAAGAATTATATATATTTTAAATAAGTCAAATAACATAAATAATTTGACTAACGTAGCAAATCACAAATAACAAAATTATAAACAAATAATAAATTATGATTTTTTTTGTCTGAACTAATAATTATTTTTATCACAAATCAAATAATACATTTTTCGTAAACCTGTTTATTCTTTTAAATGTCATTTATATTAAAATATAAAAGGTATAAGTACTATAATTATTTTCAAATGATTAAATAACTGTAAATACTTTTATATATATATATATATACTATGAATAATCTCAAATAACAAAATTCACAGATGATTCATGCTTTCAAACATATAATAATTTATTCATGATACTGTAATATCTTTAAACAAATCCAAATAAAATAATTTATTTATATTATTTTGTTATTTATGATTTGACTTATTTGCTACATTATGTATCAAATTAATTTTTAACATTACATAACTTATTACCCAATATATAAACAATAAAATTAAAAAAAAAAAAATATATATATATATATATATATATATATATGACGTGGCAGAAGTCGTGTCAAGTTGGCACGGCTTCAATATGACAAGGCAAAAGTCGTGTCAAGTTGACACGACTTCAGTATGACATGACAGAAGTCGTGCCTAATTGTGACGATTTGTGCATATGAAGTCGTGCCGAATTGACACGACTTGCCTAAATTTGTAATTTTTTTTAAACGGACCACATTTTGATAAAAACAAAAAAAAATAATCCCATCATGGTCAAAAAAAACCTATCTTTGACTATTACAACATAATGCTGATGACAATGCATATATGTACAACTTTAGAAAACAAGTTTCCTGAATAAATAACTTAACAAAAGTTTTAATTTTTGATAATATAAAAATAAATCTCCATTAAAATTATTAATTTATAGTGTTACTAGAATTAATATCAATAAAACTTCTCATCTAAGTGAATAGAAATGCTTTAAAACTTCTTTTGAATATATTATTATCCTTAGTAACATGTACAGCAGAAACTCCCATGCAACAAAGTCATGTCGCAACTTCTCCATTCCCTTACTCAGTGGCCATGTCGCCATTTTTAGCTTTTCTACTGCCTTTTTTTTTTTGAACAGATGAAAAAGGATAATAATAGAATTGTGAACTATATTGGCGTAACACTTTCTAGAAATACAAAATGAATTAATTGTCCATCTAATTGAATTTTATATATTTTACATCCTCAAACTAAAAATAGATAACGCAACTAGCAAAATCTTAAACAAAGAAAAGACATCACCCGTCCTTTGTGTTGTTATTGGAACAAGACAACCTTAACTCATGTCATATAACAGAAAAGGTGACCAGGCTTTTGAAAAAACTCAAGTTTTCAATATAAAACTTCCATGACCACCGCACTTATACTTGTGGGAGAACATATCTAAACAAGTATAAATATTGTAAGAGTTGTGGTTTTATAATATAGTTCTATAACTCCCACCACATTATCATCACCCTTTCATGGATATGAACTTCAAATATTTTGAAGTAATTCCTCGGACCCTGTCTCTTTCAATACTCAGCTCTTTGTCTTTCATGCATGTGATTGTTTTTATTAATTGTTATATATACATTATAGGTATACACGAGAAACTCAAGGGGGTTGCAACTCTTCACCTGCAAATGGGTGCCTTTAACTTCCCCGAAGGCGATTGTTTTCCTTTGCCATGGTGCAATTTCTTTACTCTCTCACTCTCTCTCGTGTTTAACCTTGTGATTTCATGATGGGATCATTGTTTACCCTTGTCTTTTTTTAACTATTTATTGCAGGCTATGCCATGGAGTGTAGCACATTCATGAGAGGTAAAACATGTTCTCTGAGGATTTTCTATTTTCCTTTAATTATATATTACATTTATTCTAAATAACTTCCATCTTAAGATGATTCAAGAGAACTTGAAACTTATCCATTATAAAATCTTGAGTTTTTCTTGGTTAAACTATGAACAATTATGTATTCAAACGTTACAAAACTGAATTTTCTATAGTTTTCTTTTTCTGAACTGCATCGGATGTAATTGCAATAATACAACATTGGATAACTTTCTAACAAATCTGTCACATTTTTCTTAAATTATGTTTTATAAAACTAAGATTCTTTATATAACAGATGATTCAATATGACATATACAATGTTTGACTTAATAGTAATAGCGAAAAACCATGGTCAACACGATTCCTAATATGTAAATATCAATCAGGTCACACATTAGGTAATAAGATAATTTTCAATAAAAACTACTTCACCAAAAAATATAATGTTATTTCGTTAATTAACTATTCGTTTATCTGGATAAATATTATTACAAAAGAATGCTAATTCTCCAGAATTTTTCCTAAAAAAATTTGAGTGCATCATTATGACTTTAATTTTGTTACTACTAGATAACATTTTTCTAAACTAAACTTGTGAAATAAAATTCTGTAATAGATTGGTTCGTTTCTTCATGGTCATTTTTATAATAATGGTATTGCCTTTAGTATTTAAATTTTAGTTATTTATAATCCCTCTATGTATGTTATAATCATCATTAATGAGGGACTAAGAATTACTATTTTTTCACATAAAGCAATTTAAAATAAGAAAAATAACATGTTTTCTAAATTAAAAACCTAAACCTCGTGTACAATCAGAAGAATTAGAGTTGGAAGTTATCGGATATACTAATATGGCTAAGATTTTGGTAACAAGTCCATGAAGGTAAATAACATATTTTTAATATTTAATCATTAAGACATTGATATATATCTTAATTGTTTTTATTTTTATTAAAATATATTTTATAGCTGTTTTTTTTTTTTTTACTATTGAGATGGCAAAACTTTGTTTGATTTATTCTTACTTTAATTTTTAAATAATTTTTTATTTTTCATTTGTTTACCATTTATCATTTTTTTACTATTGGTTTACTATTTCTAGCATTTAATAATTGGTGTTCTTCATTACTACATATTTTCAGTTCACTTTCTAGTTTATTTGTATTTTTTTTTTGTTAATTTATATAAAAGTATTGATGATAACTTAAATAGATCTAGGGTTAAAGTAAATAATAAATAAATAAATAAAGATGATTCTGTGTACGTTGTGTATCTAAAACAGTACCCTAGGTCTCTTATTTTCAAATTGAGAATCATATCTCATAAAATAAAATAATGTTTGGTTTCATTTTTTGATATGATGGGGAGTTAGAAGGAATAAAAAATCACAAATTTACGTTGTATGTAATGTGTATCTCAGTAGATAACATCTCCTATGACAGGTATATTTTTTATTTTAGAAAATTGTTTAGTATTGTAACATTGGATATATGGTAGAGCCTTATATGATTTATGGGTTGCTTCATACATGCAGGGTGTGGTGAAAGGTTAGCCAGTGCTGGATATGCAGTGTATGGAGTTGACTATGAAGGACATGGACGTTCTGGAGGTGTTCGTTGTCTTATAAATAAGTTTGACAACATTGTTGATGATTGTGAAGACTTTTTTAAGATAATTGGTGGTGAGGTTTCAGTGTTTTCTTTCATAAGCAATAATCCCTATATATTGAGACATTTGAAACTTCTTATGATGAATTACTTCCTCGATGGTTGTTTTAGAGCTCCAAGAGTACAGAGGAAAACCTAGGTTCTTATATGGGGATTCAATGGGAGGCTCTGTGTGCTTACTATTGCACAAAAGGGATCCTTCATTTTGGGATGGTACTATTCTTGTTGCACCTATGTGCAAGGTATGTGCAAAGGGATGGACATTTTTTTCTCTCTACATTTTCGCCATAACATGTTTATTATTCACTAACAAAATGTGAGAGAAGCTTAACACAAACTTGTTCAAATGTATCAGATATCAGACAAACTCATGAAGCCATTTCCTATTGTTGTGAATGTACTAACGAAATTTGAAAATATCATACCAAAGTGGAAAATAGTCCCCACAAAGAATATCATTGCCTCTGCCTTTAAAGATCGTGCCAAAAGAGAAGAGGTGAGATTTTTTTAGTGTTTGATGCACAACAAAACATACACATAGAAGAGAATAAGATGTGAGGTTAAAAGTAGTTTCTTCAACATATACTAACAATTTTTTTATGTAAAATATGTTTATGGTGTCGAAGTACTTATAAATATATAATCACGCACAAGTTTGAAAGTATGAGGAGATGTGTTCAAAAATAGATGCAAACTTTATATTATGAACCAATTTTATAAGGTTGAGTTAGACTTAAAGTGATTCTTTAACAAGTTTCATAATACCTAAAAGAGGTGGATTTGAAGAGATGAATAGGATAGTGTTTTTCTTTAATGTTATTTTCTCTTCGGATAAAACAATACCTTAATGTCATTTTAGCGTGAATGCAATTTTCAAACATAAAAAAGAGATTGTTGATGATTGCAGATAAGAAGTAACAAGTTGATATATCAAGACAAGCCCAGACTAAAAACAGCAATGGAAATGAGGAGAACTAGCATGGGTCTTGAAGATACTCTACATGAGGTGACACTTCCATTTTTAGTGTTACAAGGAGAGAAAGATAGAGTTACAGACCCAGAAATAAGCAGGGCATTATATGAGAAAGCTAGTAGCACAGACAAGACAATTAAATTGTATATGGGAATGTGTCATGGCATAGCAACCGGAGAGAGTGATGAAAACATTGCACTTGTGTTTAGAGACATCATAGCTTGGTTGGATAAACGCTCTCAGGACCCAATTTTTGACTCATTTGGATCAAATGAGCCAACAATCGGATCTTCTATAATTCATACCACAAAAACTGTCTAACATATCAAGGCATAATGAAAAAATCTTAATGATTTGCATCCATCGCATTCACTGCTCTACAATTATGAACTCAATCCAAATGGTTGAGTTATGGACATGTTGCCAACTTGTTTGGAATTTTTGTTTTTATTTTTGCCAATTTCATCCTCCTTCTAGCCTTATTGTTTTCAATTTAAACAGTAATGAAGAGACAATTTCTTTTTCAGTGAATGTGCATATATATACATAGATTTCATATTTGATGGCATAATCATCGAATTGTTACAGTGAATTATATAGTTGCTTTAATTGGTTATAAGATGGGTAGGATTCAATATACAAGTATTAAAATGATTTTGGGCAATATAGGTTTATCTAATTAACCTAATAAAATATGGATTACAATTTGTTGGCTCGAAAATTGAAAATAAAAAAGGGTTAAACTTGTGTATACTTATACCTTTTCTAATATATTTTTCTTTTAATTTAACTAATTGGTATTACACACTTTTTTTAGCCTTTTGTTTTTTTATCTTGAAGTGATATTCAAAAGCAGAAAAAAAATGTTTCATAGTATTGGTAAAAGTAAACTGACCATCTTTTAACTTTGGGCTCTTTCGATTATTCTTCTGCCTTTTAATTTTGTTTTAAATTGTAAAAGGATTCTGAGAAACTATTTGTTACAAAAATAAGGAAATACTTAAAAAGTAATTTAAAATCAATTTCATACATAAGAAACAAAAAATTCCAAAGTAAATTATTTTGAGAATGTTTCCTAATTTCCTTGTTATGGTAGGAGTATTAGGACTAGCGGTAGTGGGTCTAGCCAATTTATGCGCTCCTGTCTTTTGTGTCTTATGAAAACTGTTGTCGCATACACATAACTGAAAAATAAGTTTTATGAAAACAAATCTATACGAGTATAATGACAGACTTTAAAATAAAACAATTATTATAGTATAAATAATAATAATAAGCAATAAGCATTACATGCAAGACGCAGACCACATCATAAAGACAATCAAAATAGTATATCATTTGCTAACAATCAAAACTAATTTTGTCAGAAGTTAAACATAAATTTCTGATATATAGTTAAGACCCACTGGGTTACTCTTATAACGTCCATAAGCATTTTTTTTTTTTCAAAAGCGCACTAGCGTAATGATTAATATTCGTATTCTCACCTCAGTTATCGATAACGGGATCATTATTCACACGGAGCTCACTATGGTAGAGAAAGATACATATTATGAGTAATAAGCAAAGTGATGGTTCAAATTGTATTATTGCAAAATATTTAAGTGCTCAAAATCAAATATTGTAGTAAGGATGATTACTAACAATTTCAACTTGAGTGTAACAGGAGATCAAATTGCAAATAAGTGGTGAAGTAATGAAGTTGGAGTAAAATAGAACAAGTGAAAGGTAAAATGTTGAAATAACTATAACTATAACGAAGAGTACATACCAATTACATCCAAAAAAATAGAGAATAGAATATAGATGGCAAGAAATTGAAAAATGGAATCAAGGGTGGTTGTGAATCTTGAAAGAGGGTAAATAACCCGCATACAAAGATTGACTGACGGAGGAGAAGAACGATAGAAGGGAGATTTTAGTAGGAGAGCTCTCATACAAATGCTGTGAGTAATGGACCTTTGCGGAGCAGGGTTATCCTCCAACTATATTATCTTTTTCCCTTTCTCACTTCTAAGATGGATGTAACATACTCCTGCCAAGAATTAGGCTACGGTTGCACCTTCCTTGTGGTCACCAAAAATGCGTAGCCGGAAGTCTGAGACCATTAGTGGGAGACCCTTGTGCAGGTCGACCTTGGGTTCCCACCCAAGTAGCTCCTTAGCCCTACCTATATCAGGCTTTCTCTTGTGCGGGTCATCCTCTGTGTTCGGCCTGTACTCAATCCTTGCATCAGGATCGATTGTTTCTTGAACCACCTAAATCAGTATAACCAACAAACCAAATTTCAACTTATGTATCTTCATCCCCAGAAGAAGAAAAATTAAAAATAAAAAAGGACAAGTATATCAATGCATTCAATTAATGGGGTCTCTAAGCTCTGACGCTGAAGCTATCCTGTCCACCGACAACAATACGGCTTTTTAATATCGTTCATATGCATCCACATGAATAAAATAAATGAAAAAATCTAGAATTTAGGAAACAATCGTGCCACAAGTTAAATTGCACTAAGTAGTATTTCCTCTGAATAATGAGAATGTTAAAAGTGAAGAAACAGGTATCCAGTGCCCAGAATGATGTTATGTGTTTCCCAATGAGTAAGGCTAAACTTATTCGGATGAGCATTTCAGATTTATGCAATTTTCTTTGTTAATCTTTGCACTTTCTTGCGGGCGGTTTCTCCTAGTTTAAAAATAAGAAAGTTTCAAGCTTACCCCTCTTTATAAAATATAATTTGAAGGAAAACCCAACTTTACCTTGGCAAGTTCAAGCATGGTGAATTCTCCCGGATTTCCAAGATTGAAAGGTCCCACGTGTTCTCCTCCCATGAGGCGGATTAGACCCTCCACCTATACCAACATAAACATCAAATTGATACACCAATATTGAGTTAGATTCTGAACGGGAAGCAACAATCTCACTGCATGCTGATCTAGACCATAACCCAAGCAATTGACGAAAACATTAACATTTAATTATTTGCAGTACACGTGTCATGTATCAGCTTCGCGAATTCAGCTTACAACGAGACTCTCACTAACATTTATTTATTAGGCTTTGTACTCCATTGTTTTCAGTGTTCAGTTTATGAACTTTTTTTATTAAGTAAACGGCAATAATAAGAGCTGGCCCACCTGGGCCTTCAAACTCGCTTCCAGTCACATGCAAATGCCACCGATAACATCACACACGAGTATGCACAGCACAATGAATGAGTCATGCAATGTCATTTACTAAAGGAAAAGACTCTTTTCATAAATCCATGAATTGCTTCTGTTAAATTTGCAGCATGCACATGGGGAAAAGTTATTTTAAAGTTTCAACCAAATAAATGACCAAAGCTACCAGTAATCCAGATTCAACCCTGTGCAACAAACACCATATTATACAAATTGGGGGAGAAGAGGATGTGTTAAACATTTTCAGCTAAAGAACGAAGATATATGTTAATTCATCGTAAACAAAAAGCAAGCCAGATGCAAGTAGTAGTACGTGTGGTAAGAAAGATATTATTCACTTACCAAATCAGAGACATACTGGAAACTCCTTGTCTGCTTCCCATCCCCATAAACGGTCAAAGGTTCCTTCCTTAGTGCCTGCATTAACATCACCAAACACAGTCAATTATTACACAAATAAAGCCAAGAAAACAATCTGCTTCTTCCTAATTCAAATTCAAATAAAAATAAACAAAAAAGGCAAACCTGAGCAACGAAGTTACTGACAACACGACCATCATCTAAACACATTCGAGGCCCGTAGGTGTTAAAGATTCTAGCAATTCTAACCTGAAAAAAAAAACCATGGATAAGATAAGAGGCACCGTTTTAAATTTCACACGTTGAAAAAGGCAATCAAATCAAGTAAGGCTGAACTGAACACAACAGCTGAACTAAATAGCAATGAAAAATGACGAGAGACGGAAAAGATTAGTTTGGTCAGTAGAAAATGACCTCGACGCCGGCACCTCGGTGGTAGTCCATGGTCAACGTCTCAGCCGTACGCTTACCCTCGTCGTAGCAGCTTCGGACACCTGTCACACATCAAAGCACGCACCCAAAAATCATAAACCATCTATCACAAATCACAACAGTAAACTAGCCCCTTTTTTTACCCCTATTTAAGTACCAAAATTAATAAATTAATTAATTAATTAAAGTATTGAGCGTTGCGGGTCCCGTCCCTCCTCCTTCCATTGCTCCTACAAGTACTTCCACAGTTCCAGTGCCAACTACCCGCCATTATCTTTCACTTTTCCCGGCGCGGGTTTTTACTTTTAACGTTTAACCGCTCCTCTGCTCTTCAATGAAATAAAATGGCCATCTACGACACCACGACAACAACAACAAATATCTCTACCCTTCATTTGTGGACCCGCATATCAAGGGTTCCTGGATGGCGAGACCCTGGAATTCCTAGTACGTGGTCCTTTTACCTCTGTTCCACGTGTCTAACTAAGTTAAGGAAAAAAAAAAGCCCATAAAATAAGTTCCAAAGGGAGCGTGCTGCGAGAGCAAGGAGTATCTCTGACAATTCTAATTCTAGTATTTTATATTCTGATTGTAATCTAAAAACATGGCCCGGGCCCATACAGCCAAGCCCAGGAAGAGCGGTGACCGGAGAAAAGTAGAACGTAAGAAGAGGATGTTGTTACTAGTACTAACCAATCGGATTGACGTTGCCCCAGTAAGTCTCCTTCTGAGGGTGCTGCAGAGGATCTCCATAAACCTCACTGGTACTGGTCAATAAGAACCTCGCGCCCACTCTCTTAGCAAGCCCAAGCATGTTCAAGGTTCCCACCACATTGGTCTTGTAGACACAATTAAGGACTCCAATTTCGCATAACAATGGTCAGATCCTGAAAACTTAAATGCACAAAGAAAAAAAAAAGGATATGATAGTCTTGACGGGGTTGAACTTGTAATGGACAGGGGAAGCAGGGCAAGCGAGATGGTAGATCTGATCCACCTCCAGCAGGAGAGGCTCCACGACGTCGTGCCGGATGAGCTCGAATCTAGGGTTCCCAAAGTGGTGCATCACGTTCTCCTTCCTTCCAGTGAAGAAATTGTCCACCACAATCACACTATCCCCTCGTGCAATCAACCGATCCACCAGGTGCGACCCTACGAACCCCGCGCCACCGGTGACGACGATCCGGAGTCCTTTCCGTTTAATCCCCAGAGGCACCTTTCCCACCGAATGCACCGCCGCTGCGATGCGGTGGTGGTAGGCCGGAAGCTTGGACTCGCCGTCGAAGTAGGAGATCGGGAGCGGGTCGTAGGGGACGGTGGGCGAGGAGGTGGAAGAGGAGGGGATGAGGGTGAAGAACAGGGTGGCGATGATGACGCCGAGGAGGACGAAGAGGAGTCGCTGCTCGCGGAGCATGTAGTGAATCGGGCGAGTGACGGAGAGCCAGGGTTTGTTGGGCTTGGGCGAGTAGGCGTCGTTGACGGGCTGGGCCTCGTGGCCTCTGAAAATGAGTTCTGAGCCCATTCCTGTGTTGGTTCTGAATGAATTCTAAAACCTGCTCCTTCTAGTATGAGAGAAAGAAGAAGGAGAGGTGTGTTTGAGGAGAAGAGAGAATGGAAATGCGGAATGGAGTGAGTTGGGAGTTGGAAAGAGACGACCGCGACCGAGTCGCCGGGAGGGGAATGAGATGCGAGTGAAGTCAATTGTGGGTGGAGATGCTGGGTTTTTTGGTATTTAAAGAGCCTCTATGTTGAAGTGGGAAAGGGTTCGAGCACAATGACGGAACTGCCCTCGTCTGTCATTGGGTGCGTGGTCAAGGTTGGGTGAGATTTGGGTCCCGGACTTTCAGAAATTGGTAAATTAAGTTTGGAGCCATGAAAATGGAAATAACTCACCAGCACTCAATTAAAGGATATTTTAACCATTAATATGCCCTAAACGGGGAACGCTAATGCTAACTTTTAATTACCTCCCTTTATATGGTAATTCCCATTTCCATTTCCCGTCAAATCCCCAAAATCATCTTCTCCTCTTTAGTCATACATTAATTATTAATTGTCTGCCGCCTCCGCTGATGTCACTAAAAACACACCCCAGATCAACCAAAATAAATTATATACTTCACAACCCCAAAACAAAAAATACAAAAAAAAAACTCATAATTAGGTCAATCATTTGTATAGAATACAGAAATTGAAAAGCAAATGAAATATTATGATAACAATATGTGGGGGTAAAATGACGCTTAGCGGGTTATGTATCACGATCATTCTAGTTGGGTACACACATTATTTAAACTACAATTTGTAGTACTGTTTTAGGTGAGAATTCTTCCAACATTTTTTCTTGGTTTTTTTTCTTCTGTCCATGATTAATTTTTGAGTTGTGTGGAAGGAGGTTGCGTGATAAATATTTCAGTTCTGCTATGGTAGGATCTTAATTGGGCACATACACTTTCATAGAATGCAACGGGGTACATGGCACTCGTTTTTACAAAGAGACGAACCTCAACGTTGACCAGATATGGAAAGGATAACGTACAGTCTACAACTTATTTATCAATTTATAGCTTTTTATTTTCTAATTATACTATTTAAATTCATCAACTTAATTCCTCTGCCACCTATTTCTACAGAATACATTATGCCTCTCATATATACTTTGCAAGAACCTATCATATCTTAGAAATGTAAAACAAACTAATACTGTTTAACTTTTTTTTATTTACAAGATTTAGAATTGGTTTTCTCTCTCGGGAATAGCTGCAAATTAAGCCAAGTTTACGTTCTTACTTCTTGATTAATCCAAACTATTATAAGAAACATATTTGGCATATTCTCATAAAATGTTATCTAATTCTAAACCAACACAGTGGTGTCCTAAACTGGGTACCGTTCCCTGCCAGTTGACCCTTCACACCCTATGCACATGTTATTTGGAAGATTAATAATTGACCTAATATGTTAATAACAAAGGATGTGATAACACGCTAATTAGTATACTTTTTAAATCAACTTCCTTTCTAATTCTTTTTATAATTAGCCCTGTTTTCAAACAAATTACTTTTTCAAAACAGCACATTTTCATTTTCCAAATACTTTATCAACCCAAAATAATAAATTTCAATGGTCAAACTAATGTTTTATATATATATCGTGGTCCACTCGTGTATTCGTAAGTTAACAAAACCCGTCACCATACAACATTTTATTACCCATTTCCTCGTTAATTAGTCTTATAGGATACCACGACAAAAACAAAACGCATTATCTGGAACCACTGGTTACCAATTTCTGATAATATATTAGTTAAAAAAAATTGATGGTTTTTGTTTATGCATACATGACTTTGTTCGTTTTAGTCATTTTTCTCTTTCATTCAGTCACGACAAGAAGTTGATTAGTTTATAAGAAATGGCATTGTTATAAATGGAGAATAACTTGACATGCAAAACACAAAAATTGGCTTTATGACTTGTCAAAGCTTTGGAAAACTAAATGGATTGTGTTAATCTCAATTAAAGGTTTGGCGTAATAATTTGACATGCTTCTGAAGAAGGGAAAACAATTCCAAAATTAATTAGCATGAAGTTTATTTATTATAGAATACCTAACTCTCAGACTTTAGAGCAATAGGTTTTGGTAAGATTCAATGATGTGCCTATCTCCACTTCAAATTCCTTGATCAGTGCATTTCCCAAAGTCTCATTCCTATTTCCTCATCTAACGTTTCATTTGTTACCCGAGAAATTGATTAAACTTTACGGAAGAAATATTATAATAATATTTAGACGTACGAATTTTAAACCGAATTTGTTAGCCACTATTTTTTTTCTATACTTATTCAGGTAAACCTGAAAGTCTCGTATATTTAGAAGTTGAAATCTAAAATAATTTGTGGACACTTTTCTCTTAATTTACTTTACTGTTGTTATTGTTGTATCTCTTTTAAAATAAAATCGCAATGAAATTATCACACTTTAACGGGAAAAATATATCAACTAAAGTAGTCCTAATAAAATTTATATTCTCTAACTTGTGAAAATGTAGGAATAAAAATTATTAAAATTTACATTGAAAATAGTTACATTAGCTTACTTTAATTGATTATCCATATAACTCAACCAATTCACATAAATTTTATAAATAGTTATTTATATTATTTTTTATTTCAAGTATATTAAGATAACATTATTAAAATCAATTATATTGTTTGTTTCGAAAATTTAAATTTTATTAAAATTTTATCCTTAAAAAATATTTTATATAATTAAAAAATAATGTGTATTTAAATTATTATTGATTTTCACTGTTTAACATAGTACCAAGCTACTAAATATATTAAAAACTATATTTTTAAATATTAGGACAACAAATGTCAACTTTTTATCATCATTTATTTTTTACCTAATTAGTTAATGTATGGAATAATAGTTATATAGATGGGATTGTACAACAATTGTAATTTTTAATTTATTGACTAAAGGATTGTAAAGTAATTAGGGATATACTTCAGAAAAAGTTAACTAGTGTAACACACAACTTAAAATAAATCCTATAAAAGACAAAGAAATTTCTCAAAAGAGAGAATTGTATATAAGAACATTTTTTTTATTATGATCTATATATATTGATTGAATATTAAATAAAACACTTTTAAATATTTAGTAGTTACAATGCTATAAATATAGAGTCTTTGTTGTTTAAAATATCCAAATTCAATATTACTCGAATATAATCGATGAATGATTAATAGATTTATCTTTACATTATAAACTCAAGTCTTTATTCATAAAGGAAGATGCATTTAAGAGATGTTTTTATTCCCACTAAGCAACGAGCAATTTTTATTTATTTCAAATACTGATTCTAAAGTTTTTATTTTATTTTAAATATTTATATAGTATATTCGTAAATAAATTTTATTTTAATATTTTGATAATACTAATTTAAATTTTATTTTTAAAACATTTTGATTTGGATAATTTCCCTCTTATTATTTTAATCCAATACTTAATTTTTATATGTTAATTTTAGTGGATTGAATGTTAAACTGAATATGTTTATTTTAAGTATGATGAAGATATATTTTAATAAATATGTCTGTCTCTTTTTCACTCCAAAAACCCACTTTGCGTGATGAGCTACCATCGTGAGTAACATGCATTTCCTCCTATCTACGTAAACGCTTCCCATTTCACTCATTCTCATCACATAACAAACATGAGACTGTTAATTTATTTTTTAATAAACACTAACTTTTAGGTCACTTTTATTTTAGGAACAAACTCAACTAACTACTTAAATATTCAATAATATCTTCCCATTTTTCAACATATATTAAAAATAATTTAAAAAAATTTCCATGAAATCGAAATTAATTAAGTTATAAATTAGCTAAAGAAGAAAAAGTTCAAGCTTAATTTAATAAGTCAAACTCAAAGTTTTTAATTAAGTAAATCAGTTAGCTTCATTATCATATCTCTTACCAGTCAAGGATAACTTTAAAAATTTCACTTAACTTATTTATCTCCTTAGTTGAATCTACACATATTTAAGCCACTTTAAAAGTGATTGGTGATAACAACAAAGTATAATATTATTTCTCACTTAAAATTAATGTAACATCACAAAAGTTGTAGTTTTTAATTTATTAAAACATATAAATTACTTTAATTAGATATTTAGTATTTATATTACATAACCCACATATAACAACTAAAATCAAAATCTAGACATAAAAGATAAAAATGAATATATGTTGTTATGTAGGCTTCCTCCAACACTTTATCTTATAGAATTATTCACGTGTGAAATATATAATCATAGCAAACTCACATACGCAAATTAAATTTAAAGTATATATAATAATTACAACAAAAACATTAGTAATTACACTTATGTCTACTAAACACTATTGATCTTATCAATAATATATATATATATATATATATGATTAATTATTTTTAAAATACTAGTATTAAGTTTGAATTCAAATACTAAAACCTATTACAATACTTATATATCTTAATTATATCAATTCAATGTTATATCATGTATGTAAATATTTAAATAAATGTATAAGTCTATCATACACTACAAAAAAAAATCATCAAATAGAAACCAATTTTTAGAGACCAAAATAATTAGTTGTAATAGTAACTAAATTAGAGACCATTTTAAAAACTAAAAAAAAATGGTTTCTAAATTAGTTTATATTATTGGTAAATAGTTTCTAAATTGGTATCTAATTAGCTACCAATGTTTTAACTACCAATTATTTATATTCTAAATTTGGTAGCAAAAACCTTGGTTGCTAATTAGATACCAATTTAGAAACCATTTAACAATAATAAAAACTAATTTAGAAACCAATTTTTTTTTAGTTTCTAAAATGGTTTCTAATTTAGTTACTATTGCAACTAATTATTTTGGTCTCTAAAAATTGATTTCTATTTCATGATTTTCTTGTAGTGATATCATTCATACACTATCTCAAAAATACATTATTCTTTGTATGAAATTTAATATTTACATATATAAAAAACAAAACAAAAAACTAAAGAAAACAAAACACTTCATCCATTCAAAATGAAGCTCTATCAGCTGCAACATAATCTACTCTCGTGTAATATATGTGCTCTCGTGTAATACATGATCATCATAGATAAAGTAAAACAAATACAACACAAACAATAAGGTAAACTAGCAATTTTTAAGACTTTCAATAAAATTTCAAATTTAAAAGAATTCATTCACACAAACATATCATTCATTATTCATTCTCCATTTTTAAGGCATTAATCAATCAAATGTCTACAATTATCTTAGATTCCACATCACTCATGCTAGAAATCTACTAACACCAATACATAGACACTCGACTCTACTTTCGGAAGACTAGTGTATTGAAATTAACACTTAGAGACCTACACATGTCATATTACCATGTTCTCATTACAACATAGTCTCCCCTTTAGGAAATTCATCCTCATATGACACAAGTAAATCCATACGATCTGCTATGGTAAGTTCTTTCAAACCTCAAACACAATCATATGAATCTCTTTTAACTCTCACCACTTGATACTCTTCATCTATATTATTCCAAGATACCAATAGAGTTAGGATCATCCATTTCACATAGTACTCACAAATAAATACACACTGCTAACAATTGATAAGTGTTATATTTCAGTAATATTTCATATTAAAATACAAACACTTACGAATATTAATTGATAAAATAACTATAATATAACCCCTAATTTATGAATTTAAATCTTTTTACATATTTTGTGATTATAATTTGAATAACAACGATTTATTCCCAAATTTGTGTTAATTTCGATATTAGGGAAGAATGGAGATGAAAGGGCAAAAGGAGAATAGACAAAGTTAAAAAGGAAAAGCTAGAACGCTCCAACACTCGCCCAAGCCAAAAGCTTCTAGAGGATTTCGCCCAAGCGAGCCCAATCTTGCCCAAGCTAGATCACTTCAGTGACGTTGGACCTATTTTCGTCCCGCGAGCCCAATCACGCTTAGGAAAGCCTAATCACGTACATGCAAGAAGTCACTTAACCCAAGCCCAACTAGGCTAAATATGAGGCGTGAGGCACAACCCTAAACATTCAATTGGGTGAATAGAAGGTGGTAAAAACCCTAGAGGAGGCACTCGTCAAGGAGAAACATCCTAGATTTTCTTTTCTTGCTTTACATGTTTGTAATGGCCAACATGAGTGACTAATTCTGTCCTTTGGAATTGGGAGTAATCTGTTCAAACTCTTACGTATTGAAGTGATATTTAAATATAATATTTTGTTATGATTGATGATTAGCATTGTCATTTTATTTATAATGCTTGTTTACCATGATCAAAATCCTTAGATTTGACTGGAAAGTACTTCTAAGTTTCTAACCCAAATGATAATGCTTAACATATTTGAATGTTAGGAATAAATTTGAAATGTTAATTGCTATCAACATCTAATCGTAATGCTAAGGAGTTTTTATAAATATGCGAGGAATTGATATTTAGGAGACTCTTTTAATAATTTTATATTGGAGGAATCAATATAAATGACTTTTATATGGACATCAATATCAATCAAAGGATAGAATATTACTATGCTTTTCAAAATAAATAAAAAAGTAAGAATGATGAACCCCAATCCTAATTTTCTCAATTGAATTAACAACTCTTTACTTTGCTTTCATTTATTTTTCATACAAACTATTATCAATATTAACTAAAATCAAATTATTGTACATATTCTTATACTTAGTGAATGTTACTATTAGGATTTCAAATAATTGTTCCTTGTGGGTTCGATATATGTCTTTAGGAACAAATTATTACTTATGACTCAATACACTTGCCACAAAAATAACCATCAACAATTTCAACACGGTATTTCTTTTCCTGAAAATACTATGTTTTGATCACACTTTCACATAAATCATATTGCAAATCACACATAAGTCCATCATTTAATCACATCAAAGTTTAGAATTTTAAACAATCTATACATCCCAAGAAAATCACATAAACACATAACTAATTGATTTTCAATTACATACACACATATATATATATACATAAAATTTAATTAAAATAATAAAAAATTATAAAACAATATTTTTGAAGCAAATTTCAAAGTTGATTATTTTTTAGCTTGAGCAAAATTTGGCCTCGCTTAAGTGAAAATGAGGTTGGGAGCAAGCTCAATTCCAGTGCTATTTTCGCTAGAGCGAGAATCCCCTCGCTTGAGCGAAAATGGATCTAAGAGCAACCCAAATTTCCATCCTATTTTCGCTTGAGCGAGAGTCTTCTTGCTTGAGTGAAAATGGACCCAAAGCAAGGTGAATTTTATTATCCTAATCTAGTTTGAGTGAGGATCTTTCGCTTAACCAAAAATCTCTTGCTTAAGCGAAAATAGCTTAAGCACAAAGTCATAATCATTGATCCAAACATATCATTAGGATTATGAACTAACACAAACTCATTCTAAAGTCTCAGGTACCGCATGCAACGAACTTCAATCCAAGTAAATAGAAAAATTAAAATTGACTAAGAAAAAAGAAGCAAAATTGAACTTACTTTAATAAAAATTATGATAAGACAATTTTAGTCTACTCACTGCCAGGAGTGCAAAGGTAGCCTCATATCGTCAATCTGATGTCTGATGAAGGAGGTGATTGGAATCTTAAAGAAAAGGCAGAGGAGGAGAAAAGAATAGTTTTTAGAGAGATGGTGATCATATTAAAATGAAACTTGAATAACTAATTTTTCTATTTATATACAATTTTCACTTTAATAATAAAATATTTATGTGTCATTTTAATTAATCATTTCTACTCTAAAATTATTTTCTATGTCCTTATAATCTAGGCTTTTCTGTATGTATTATAGTTTGTAACATCTTGTGAAATTGTAACTTTTTACAGATTTCATTAAGTATCAATGACTTTTCACCTTCAACTTAATGCCAAAAAATTTCTTCAGCACTCACCCACATATACACGTACCTATCTAACTTGGTGTATTATTAGAACATGGATATCTGATCAAATTCCTAACTTAATATTTACATTACATATCAACAACTCAATGCTATCTTCATAACATATGTATATATACTTATAACAAAATAGTAATATGTTACTACTTACCAACATCATCATATATTTAATCTCAGTACCTCATTTATACAATAATATATTAATCAGTCACACTTTATGACTACACAACCATTTTTAAAAATCAAAATACAACATGTATATAAGAGATAACACAACACATACTCGAGTCAAACAAACACTCAAAGATAATTAATTTTAAAATTGATTTATAAACTATTAGAGGAATGTCGTTTGAGTTATGATTGTGTCACTTGAATGATAACTCATGTAATTAACTTGAGTGAATTTCCTCTCGTTTAAGTGATATAACATGTAATTTTATTGTCCTTTTAACTCTTGAGTGATATTTCAATTGAGGTGAGAGTTGATTTGACCTTTTTCACACTTGAGTGATCAACAAACATTTTGAGTGTCCAAGCTTTCAATGCAGAAATAATCAATATTAACTCTTTATCACTCAAGCGTCATAGTGTCACTTTGGCAACCTAACTTAAGCAACACACTACTAAGTTACGTAATCCATTTACAAACTATGCATTTTCATCATTTGAGTGACGAGATTTCCAAAATCAAGAAAATTAATTTAACATCTCTTTTTTACTCAAATTTCAAGTCATAACTTGAGTAAGGAGCTTTATTGCTTGAACGAGTAGATGGATGCTTGAGCGATATTGTTATACACTCATTGTAGATCTTAGAGTGTCAAACTATTTTTAAGATGTAATGTTTAATAGTCGTAAACATTGTCTAACAATTGTAGACATCATCTAATAGTAGGTCATTTAAATATCATATCTTACATCGTCTAGTGAACTAATAATCTTTCACTCACTATGTTATATTAGTCAGTTATCATTATATACATCTAACTTACATGTAATTGTTTTCTAACTCTATATAAGGGTAGATAATGCTTATTGCATAAAAGTTGAAAAATGTTTATTACGTAATATATAAGACAATTATTCATTTTTATATTACGTGTTCTTTGTGCTAAGTTTCATATTGATGTCATAAGCAATAAATATTGTACTATTTCTTTTATTGATTTTTTTGTCTCGGTTAGCACTAGGTGCACAACACCTATAATAAAGGTCACTACTTCAGTACCGCTTAAAACCCAACATTCAAACGATAATATATATATATATATATATATATATATATATATATTCATGATAACAAGATTATGCAATTTTTCTATCAATTTTTAAAGTCTCATTCAACTATCCATATTCATTCTAACATGTTTTAAACACCCAACTACACTTATTATTGCAATTGAACTCACAATTTTATGTTTAAATAAAAAAATATAGTTTATCAACACTTAAATTCAACAAAAAACAACAAAGTCCCATAATTGGAATTCAAACTCGAAAATCAATAATTTGTTATCTAACATCGTAAAAGTTTAAATCACTATACGAAATTTCAAACAATTTTTTTAGTACAATTTAAGTTTCTTTACTTGGTTGTTGTTTGCTCACCGAGCAACAAGAACTCCAACCGAAAGTAAAATTATAAACACAAAAAAATCATTAAATAAAAATAAATTTAGAGATAAAAAATAATTAATTATTATATTGACTAAATTAGATATTATTGTAAAGACTAAAAAAATTATTAATATCTAAATTAGTTTCTATTATTGATAAATAATTTCTAAATATCTAATTAGTTATCAAGATTTTATCTATCAACTTTAGAATCTAAATAATTGATAGTTAATTATATATAAATTTAAAAATCATTTATCAATAATAAAAACTAATTTAAATATTAATAATTTTTTTTAAGTATCTAACCATATCTAATTTAGTTAATATATCAATTAATTATTTTTTATTTAATGATATTTTAGTATTACAATGTTTTAAATCTTTAGAAACTCCAAGTTACACCACCTAACCAAATAAAGTACTAGAGAAAACATTCTTAATGGATCAACATGTGAAATCCTCTTATACTTATTCATGAAGAAAACTAAATAGAAAAAAAAGTAGACAAAATCTAGAGTAAATAAGAAACTTAGTCCAAAATCAAAGTCATTCTCATTAGATAGGATTGGTTTAAATGAAGTCACCCTCAGACTAATTAGATATACTAAAAAAATGATAATAATCGACTTCAAAAAATTAAAGAAGATAGAGATAGCATAAAGGAAAGACTTTAGAGAGATTTTGAGATTTAAAAATTCTAATTTATATTCTTAAACATAACTTATATTTTTGACATTTATCTTTTTAAAATCACCCTTTCTAAAAAAAAAAAAAGGTTCTTAGAGTTAGTATTAGGCTCTTATCGAAATGTGAAGTATTTGAATGAACTATTTAAAAGGGTACAACATTTTTATTGAGTTGTGGACTCCTTTAGAATAAGTCTTAGTAGGTAATATTTGAACACTGGATGAAAATTTACCTACAATTTTTTTTCTCAGATAGTTAAGTTAATAAAAGATCAAAACAATAACAATATAATATATAACAAATATAAAAATGTGATAAATATAACTTACACTTTTAAAAATTATGAAATACAAATTAATTTTAGATATAAAAAATAATTAAATTAGATATTATTTTAAAAATTAAAAAAATTATTGATATTTAAAGTAATTTTTATTATTAATAAATAATTTTTAAATTAGTATCTAATTAGTTTGAACATTTTATATATCAACTTTAAAATCTAATTTGTTGGTAACTAATTAAATATAAATTTAAAAATTATTTATTAATAATAAAAATTATTTTAGATATTAATAATTTGTTTAGTTTTTTTAAAATAATATTTAATTTAATTAATATAATAATTAATTATTATTTTTAAAAAATAATTTTTATTTAATATTTTTTTAGTGTTATATATACTTTTACATACACTACTAGAAAATCATGAAATGGAAACAAATGTTAGAGACAAAATAATTAGTTGCTATAGTGACTAAATTAGAGACCATTTTAGGGACTAAATAAACTTGTTGTTTCTAAATTAATTTATATTATTGTTAAATGGTCTCTAAATTGTTATATAATTAGAAATCAAAGTTTTTGCTACCAAAGGTAGGATCTAAATTATTGGTAATTAAAACCTTAGTAGTTAATTAGATACCAATTTATAAATTATGTAACAATAATAGAAACTAATTTAGAAATCATTTTTTTTTAGTTTCTCAAATGATATCTAATTTAGTTATTATTGCAACTTTTTGTGAAAACAAATTACAATAGTATATCAACATATTTAAATTAATAATTAATTAATAAAAGTGTCAACAGTGGACAAAAACATATAAGTATTATAAATTTTATGTGAAATAGTTATCTTTAGTAAATCTGGTCCTTGAATAAAAATAAATAAATGCAGTCATTATTTTTTTACAGAATTGATCATGTTCTAATAAAAAATTAAATTCACATATATTTAAGAGTTAAACCCCTATGAAATGACAATCGCATTTGAATAAATGCATAAATACTAAAAACATTTTTTTCTAGTCTTTTAAAAATTCTTAAGATTTAAAATTACTAATATTATAAAGTTTGCTCTTAATATAATTGTGTATTCGAGTTTCTCGTTTTGGATATTTAACACATTTTCAAGGAGGAAGTATGGTGGAAATAGTTTATTTTATTAATTTTAAACCATATATTAAAATAAGTTCATCCAAAATTAAAATAAATAAAAATGGTAAAGACCTAAAAAATATATGCCATGTAAGAGTGATTAAATTAAATATTTATCTTAAGTTTTGGATCTTAAAATGTGTATTTGACTAAATTTACTAGTCTTGCAATTACACATATATTAATACTATTTCTTTTAATTTCACTCGTTCATAATAGAATATTTTGTAAATAATTGTGTTGATAGAAAGAGTGTATAATTTATCCTAATTATATATTTTGATAAAATAATATTATTTAACTTGAAGCAAAGGTATTGGGAATGGTGGGAGAAAATAAGGTAGTTTGATTACACTGATTGCATGATAAAGATGGTTCCTAAGCAAAGTTCATGTTATTGTTTGTTGTTGACCTGCATTTCATATTAACACCAGAATGTGAATTTGGTGCTCAAAAAGTGCGACTTTTTTTGTACTCTTCCTACGCCACCCTGTTCCATCATTGCACGGAATCGCAACTAACAAACAAATATTCAATAAATATAGCTTCATTTTTAAGGACTCTTTATTAATTTTTTTTTAATTTTTTTATTTATTAATTTCTTCATTTTTATATTTTCTTTAGTTCATCATCTTGTTTACTTTGTCTTCAAGTGTGGTGATGTTTTATTATGATAAGTAAATATTATTATTTTTATTAAAAATATGTTAAATAACAAGAATTTTAACCTTATCAAATCATTTTATAATGTGAGATTTGCATCTACTTATATATTGTGAGATGAGATGTCTTTATCTCTAGCTTATGTGGGATATTCAACACATTTCTCTCACATTGAAACTATCAAACTTGTGTGAGACTATATATAATGGGTGATTCGACAGTGACTCGATAGCAGATAACCTAATAAACTCAATAATTTTTTATTAAGATAAACTATAAATAACTATGTATTTTTAATAAAAAATACAAATTATTTGTTATTTACATTAACTATTTTATATTAACCACATAACTTCATATATTTGAATATATGAAAACAAATAAGTAAAATGACAATTACTTCATCAATTAAGAGAAAATTTGAACAGATCTAACTAAAAATATATAAAAATTTAAGTACTCAATCAAACTAAATAAAATAAATATAAATTCAATTAAAAATATCTTAAATTTGTAAAAAAATAAAAACTTAATTAAGTGTATCATGGTGAAATCTAAATTATAAAATAAATGAAATGTTTACTAGGATTAAAATATAAAAAATATTAGGAGGCATTATTAATAATGAAGTGAAGCTTGGTAATAAATAAGACGAGGTGGTCCATTTATGTGTTTGATGGTATGATCCGGGAAAGGTGGTATCTGGTGATGCTACCACTCCCACGTTTTATTTAAACTCCTTTTCATACACTTTTTCAGGAATATGCTTCATTAACAATCTTCATCACTTAACTCCACAAAAACTTTCATACATTTAAATTTTAAATAACATAAAACACTAATTATTTCTCATGTCTAAAAATAATGCCTCTCATTATCGCTCCATTACCTATTAAATATTTATTTTTAAATTATCTGTTTATTCTTTTATGCACCGATGAATATATTTTAAAACTTGAAATCTAAAAAAAAATATTTTTTTAAAATATAAACTCAAATAAAACCTTTATCTTCAAATACCATTTTAGTAAAATTAGATTCTAAAACTTTACTACAAATGGAACTAGTTTTCCTAAAAGAAACTAGTTATTGTGTGTTATTATTTAAAATAAATAAATAAATAAATATCATAAAATATATCTCAATTGTGATTATACAATTTTAAATTTAAAAAATTGACACATATAACATTAGAATTACTATATTATGGGTTAATAAACTAAGTTGAATCTTAATTAAATGAAATTAAAAAATTCTACAATTAGCCTTAAATATTCAAATAGAGGAAAGGCAAAAGAAACTCATCTGAATCTCGTACTAAGCCCTAACCCAACACTTTGGAGGGTTCTTTAGAAATGAAATGTGAAATGTGATCCGTAATTGTAGGATGCAACTATGAAGTTTAACATGGGTTTGACTTTGACTCATCCAAGTAAAGAAACCTCCAAAATATAAATTTATTATCTCTATTAAAAGATGGAAATAAGAATGAAAAAATAAAGGACAGTTTGAATTTGGTTTATATTTTTTCATTCTTATAATATTGTAAATTTCATATAATTATTTTTAATCTTTAATATTTATTTAAAAAATAAAAATATATAATTTATTTTTATAAAGTTTAAGAATTTGTTTTGAAATATCACATTTTAAAATTATATTAAATCATTAATTTGTATTACTTGAAACTATCAATTATTATTTTTAAATACTTACTATAAATTACAAATATTTGTTTTTAATTTTAAACATAAAAAATAATTTTTTTTTTACTTATTTTAAACATATTAAAGTTATATGTAAGAAAAAAACGTATAAAAAACTCGTGATCTTGACGAATTGATGGTGTAATTAATTCCTAAGTCGATGTATGAGTTGACAAGTTTCTTCTTGGGAACTGCTTTCCATTGTTAATGATGATTGTGTGAGGTATGTCAAATTAACATATTATGTTTTTCTAGGAAAAAATTTGTACCTGCAGGACTCAGATTTTGATGAGTGATTCGACTTTTATCCATTTGGTGAAATAGTCAACGACAACTAACAAAAACTTATTTTGTCCTCGACTAGGTGGGAAAGGGCTACAATGTTCATACCCCATAACACAAATGGCTAGGGTGCACTGATAACTTGCAACTAGTAAGGTAGTAGGTGTTTTAAATTGCCATGTTATTCACATCTTAAGTATCTCCTCCTGACAAAGAGTGCACAATCTTCTTAGAGCGTCGATCAGTAGTATCCGACCTTAAGGATTCAGGAAACCATTGTTCTATATCCAAAGTGGAGACCACATATGCCATTGTAGAGTTAGTTAATGATGTACTCGACTTACTCCTTTCTCACACATTTTAAAAGTGGTATCAAATCTCTTATCTTGTAAAGGTCGTTCCCTGTGATCGTGAACCACATTGCCTTCTTTGCAAACCCTTTCTCTGGATGTCTTTTTCGTGTCTTGATCTAAAATGTATGCTTTAATCGGCTACATTTAGTATCCATTGGTTGTGTTTATGCTCATACACTCGTCATCCCCTATTGTTTGTTTTGTCACCATCTGATGTATGATGGTTTTGTGGTGACACTTCCCCTTAGCGCTTGCTAGTTTTGGCAGTTCGTCGGCTCAAGAATTCTTATCTCACAGTATGTGCTCTACCTTTGCATCTCCGAAGCTGGCAAAGATATAAGCCAATCAGTGATAGTATTCCAAGAAGATGGGGTCTTTTACTTGAAATTGGCCATTCATATGGCCTACTGTTAATTGCGAGTAAGATTCTAGTTGCCCCAATGTCTTTTGCTGACATTAAGCCCTCGATTAACACCTTGTACTCAACCTAGTTATTCAACATCTTGAAATCAAAGCATAGAGTCTGCTCAACTTTCAAGTTATCTAGTCATTCCATCAAAATCCTGGCTCCGCTCCCCTTCTAGTTGGAGGATCCATCCATGTACAACATCAAAACATTGACTGCTCAAGTTGTCTTATCTAGAAGTTAAGATGCAAAATATGTCAAACATTATGCTTTGATTGGTCCTCTCGGCTTGTATCTAATGACCAAATTCTGAAAACTCAAATAGACCATGTAACCATTCTCCCGAAAAACTCTAGTTTTTGGAGAATATCGAACAATTCATCCTAACCACAATTTGGTGGCTTTTGAAATACAGTCGAAGTCACCTAGCCACATGGACTAATGCTAGGGATTTTTTTTTCAATTAGTTTATACCTCGTCTTCGTGTCTTGTGATACGCAACTAACAAAGTAGACTGCTTTCTTTTCCAAGATCTCCTGAATAAAGGCGACACATACCACTTCTTCTGAGATGGCAAAGTACAAAATTAACTATTTTCTCAGGGTCAGTTTAGTGAGTATCAATGGACTGGAAAGGAAAGAATTCAACGCAACAAATGACTATTCACACTTGTTGTTCCTCTTGAACAATTTCCCCTTCTTCATTAGTTTCAAAATAAGTTTCGTGTTTCGAAGAGCGTTGGGAGGAACCATGAAATTGAAATGAGCTTCTGACTAACCTTTACACCTATTTAATATTTTGGAGGCTCCTTAAGCTCTACAAAGCCTGACATTTGTTAGGGCTTGTCCTAATTCCTCTGTGTGTAAGCTTAAACCCCAAGATTTTTCCTCCTTTGACACAAAAAACGCACTTCTCGGGTTCAAGGACATATTGTATTGTCTAATATGAGGAAAGATCTAAGTGAGATCAGATGCATCATCGTCGACTTCACCACCCTATCATCGGTATACACCTCCATATTTTTGCCTATCTTTTCACTAAAGATTTTATCCATGAGTATTTGCTACGTGACACTCGTGCTTTTCAAGTCGAAAGGCATGACTGCATAACAATAACTGGTCATTTTAGTGATAAAAGCAATTTTCTCCTTGTTGGGATGATAAATCACAATCTGGTTATATCCTGAATAAGCATCTAAAAAGCTCAGCATCTTGTCGTCAACAAGTTGGTTTATACTCGACAATGTGAGGTAGGCCTTGTTGAGGTCCATATAATCTGTACACATCACCATTGCCCATTTCTTTTCTACTGATGCACCATGTTGTGTATCAAACTTTTTGAATGAATTCGGCTTTCAGAAGATTTTGTGTTTCCTATATGTTGCGATCCTCCTTTCTTCACCTAGTTGTTTTTTCTGAGACAAAGGTCGTGTTTCTCTATATATCGACAAATTTTGCGAAATTGCACACGGGTTAATCCTCGACATGTTAATTACTGTCCATGCAAAAAGATCTCGATTTTGCGTGAGTACAACTGTCAACGCTCGAACTTGCTCTTCGGTTAAATTTCCCCATAGTCTAGTATTATGTTGTTCATCACCCATTTGCCACATACTTTTCTCTTCTCGTGGTTCCATCCTCTCGTCCTTGCTTATTCGTGGATCTAAGTCCACCGTAGCTACCATGTTCCTTTCTCCCTATGCACGGGGTGGCCTCTATATCATTAGAGAAGTTATCTTCAAACTCGCTAAGTAACATTCTCTTTTTGTTTGTTGATCCACATGGATGGTTGCAATCTCCCTGAGTTTTGACGGAACTTCATCGCCAAGTGCGAAATAAACACTATGATGTTGAATGTGGTTAAGGAAGGTCTCTTTAGGAGGATGTTATAAGACACATTGGCATCTACTATCAAGTACTTGACTTTGATCATACTGCACTTTCGACTCCCCTCTCCAATCTTCGTGTATAAATCTATATACCCACTGGTATCCACACGCTTTCCTGAGAAATCGACAATTTTGCTCATCATATGACTTTATCTCGTCCTTTGATATTCCAAGTTTGAGAAATGAAAGATATCTACTTAGCTCTCTTGGTCAACTAAAGTCTTCATCACTACAAAGTTAGTTAACTTAATGGTAATGACCATAAGGTCGTCCTGATTGAGGTTAACTGCTAGGAAGTTGTTGTTAGTGAAAGTTATAACTAGCATGATTCGCGACCTCCCTGTGACAACGTGAACAAATTGTACAATGTGTGAAGGTTTCTCTTTCTTGCCGAGGCCAAGGTCCCTCCTCCGGTAAACCAACCAGGTATTGTGTTAATAACACCTCGAAGGTTTGTCTCACGACTCCTCCTTGCCTCCTCATGATCACGTGCTGACACATCTCTTCATGGTTCTCTTCTCTCGTCTGTGGTCATCCTCAAGCCCTTTTCTCCAATCTTTAACACAAAATGACGTAAGTGTCCAACTTGCACTAGCTATTCTATCTTGTTTTTTAAAGCTAAGCATTCTTCAGTGTTGCATCTGTGATTTCGATTGGTAGCGATATTGCTTCGTTTGGTAAACGTTTGGTGGTGTAGAGACCAATTAGGGAGTAAGTATCAATTTAACATTCGAAGCTTCTTCGCAATATCTTGGCTCTGTTCGCGTTCAATGGTGTGTAGTGAGTAAATCTCGATCTCCGCAACGACTCTCTCAATTTTCTTAGCAGGGGTGATAATCCATTCTTTCATGCGATCTCTCCTCGATCATGGTTTTTGCTCTCATCTGGTTGTAGAAGTCCCTTAATTCTTCAAGTTGCATAAACTTAGCCACTTGTTGCCACAACTCATCCAAGTTTGTTGCTATCTTTTTGCACAAACTTTAATAGAATGTCCTGGTCGTAGAGTGATAACCATGTGATGCATGGTCACTTTAGGGCTGAGATTCCTGATATTAAGTGTTAATTCTCCAAAACGCTCTGTGAAGGCGCACATGGATTCAACCTTTTCCTGCCAGATGTTTACTTTGGCAATTGACGTCAGGTGGTTGGGATGACTTTTTGTGAATTGTGTTCCGAATTTTGCAATAAGCATTTCAAAGCAATCCACCGACTGGGGTGATAACTGCACAAACCAACTCAAGGCAAGTCCTTCAAGGGAGGTCAGAAAGACTTAGCATAGGATCGCATCATCATAGGTGTACAGGCTAACCTACATCACATAGATGTCCCATGTTCATCAAAGTCAGTGGTTCCATTGTACTTGTCCAAAGAAGACTCTTCTAGTTAAGATACATTTTATCATAATCTTAATTAGACATTTTTTTTTATATTTTCGTTTAAATAATGCATTGTATTTTAAAAAATGTGAACATCAATTTCATTAAATTAAATTATTTATATAATAATTTAATTATTTTTATTTTTTAAATATTTTTATATGGTTTTTTTTTTTCAGAAATGTCCAACTTTCAATTTCAAGTGTTCAATTACATAAATTTTATTTATTAAGTACTCCAGAAAACTTATCTTCTATTTGGTTTTCAGTTTTAGTTTTGTTTCATTTGAAAAATTATCCCTTTGTTACACATTTTCTTATCATTTTTTCAAAAGTTTATCACGTTCCATACCACCAAATGCACTCAAATATTCAAAGTATCTTTCCTCTAACATTTACAAAATAATTAAATATTGTAGTTGTCATAAAAAATTCAATTAGGTATAGCTGTTTATTTTTCTGTAATTACTTAACATTTATATAAATTTCTTCCTTAATATTTGACATTGAATATATATATATATATATATATATATCATTTTTAATATTAAATTCTTGATAATATCTTATTTTATATTTACTATGATTTTTTATAAAAAAAATATCATTTAATTAGTAGCCGAGACAGTTCAGGTTGGTAGAGATAAAAACAAGAAAAAGAGAACAAAATGAAAATCCCACATTATTATTTTCACCCTAAATTGAAAAAATAACAGTACTGCAAAATTCATTGCGTAATTGATAATTCATTCTTAAATAATATAATGGATTATGAAACTGAAGTGTGAATAATGTACAGTTTAAGGTCAGAAATATTATAGTTCGTCTGGTCATAACAGCTATAATACGATGTTATAAATAAATAAATAAAAAACATAAAATTGCACAGAAAAGCCTTCACAAGGTTGTATATTATTTAGTGGCCGAAAAAGTTACATAACATTTTCCGAGCTAAAAAAGTTATGTACCATTGAATGATGAAAAGGTTATATATACTCCTAGATAGCATTGCACTAAGTTTTTCCGAGCTCGAGTAACACAACTACACAAAATCCTATTAAAAAACTCTTTAGTCCTCGTCAACATACTTAGAAGTAGCATCACGCTAAGATTTTTAAAGTAATTCAAAACTTTTTCATCATTGTCCGTGTTGTTAATTTACGTACTACTTGGATTTTGAACTTGAAAAACTTTTATTCACATTCAAGATACTCAAATTAGATCTTTTAACTCGAACACTATATAAATAAGTTATTATTGACATATTAATCACATAACTAACAAATAAAATCTAACTTGACTATCGAATATAGTACTTGACTATAAGGTAATATGATAAGATATATCACATAATTGACAAAAAGATAATTTGAGTAACAACCACATTAGAAAGTCTCATTTCAACTCACTCTCAATTACAAGAATCATAATTATTCTTATGCTTATTCAGTTATTGACTATAACATTAGATCATAATTTGCAAATGGGATTTTTCTTCGAAGTTTTGTTCAATCCATTTTTTACAAGCAATAGCACGACTTGAACTTAAAGAAATTGAAAAAGATCACAAAAGTGTTTGACTCAAAAACAGTTTTTCTGGTAAGAACAAAAAAATAGCAGACATTTATAAGAATCAATTTCACCAACATGCTAACGAAAACCTATGAAAAAGGCGGTACTTATAAGTCATAGCCATCAATTATTTGAAGTACTATGTTCTTGTCCTTCCTTGTATTAAAAAATAAAACCTACCAACAGTGTCATATTGCCATTACTTGTACATAACGTCTAGTTGGTAAATTTAACTTCTTCCCGATAGCTAAAATGCTAATGAAAAGGAAGTCATGAGAAGAAGAAAAAGACTTGAGTAACAGAAAATCCAGCCTTAATTGCACGGGGCCTATTTTATGCTTTCCTTTTTCTACAAATTTTAAAATAATGGGAACAGTATATTGATTATTATTTGTGTGACTTGAATTAAAAAGCCAACTATTAGAACACAGGTACACACGCAGGGTTTAACTAGGTTTAGTTTTTGTAATTTAAAGTAAAATACTAGGTTCATCAATAATAAGCAACTTGAATTCCTTCCAAAATACTCTATTAATCAACTCCAATGGCCTTGATCCTTTTTTGACCGAAATCCCAATCTCTCCAATGGGCTTGATCTCTTGCTTCACACGCACTACAGTATTGAGTGAGTTTATGAAATGTTAAAGCTTTCTGTGCTGTGAGCACAAGTCCATCTTATGGTAGCATGTGGCGTGTAAAACAAAACACAATGAAAGTCTATTTTCACGTGTATTAGTTTACAACGTACTGCTGTATAAATAGGACTCTTGTATCATCATAGAAGCTAACCTTCGAGTTAGTTGTACTTGAGTGAGAGTTTGTTGTGTGAGAGAAATTATGAAGTTGTAATCTGAGTTTAGTGAATTCTCTAGTGGACATAGATAGAAGTTCGTTAACATTTCAATTGAACCGCGCTCATTTTTTAGTGTAATTGTTTCTTCTTCTTCCTCTTAATTGTTTATCTTGTATTGTCTATGTTTGTGGGGTTTTCTATTACCGTTCTCTGGTTGTGTAGTAGACGCTCTCCGCTGAACTTGACTAAGCTAAGTTCTAACATATGGACTGCAATTTCATCAATCAATTTGAAATTATGCTACCGAGAAATTGAAAAGGCCAACAAACAATTTGGATAAATTATGTAATCATACGACAAATGAAGGGTATGGTATCATATGCTTTTACCAGTCAGATTTGTCCACTCTGCCAGATAGATTTGAAAGGAAACAAAGGATTAGGAGCAAAAAATAGAACACTACAATCACTAAAAGGAATCTAAGCAGAAAATTTCAAGCACTTCCATAAAATTACTGGCAATACTATTTATTGATCCTATATAAAAAAACTAGAAGCGGGAACACTATGTTCTAACCTCTTCTCTCTTGTCTTTATCCTGATTTCCTAATAATTTCTTCGGAGGGGAGTTCAAGTGTTGCTCCAGCATGCTCTTTACCCGGCTTCACCACTGCGGCAATAAGTTTGAAAAAAATGACAAGAGAACTTAGTGTACTCATATACGGATTTTATCGAATAAAGTTCGTAGCTCCTCCAAAGCTACAAACAAAAATGATGAAAAGCAAAGCCAAGAAATACTCTTATTAAGCAGACAGACAGGCATAATACGTTTATACATTTTAAATGCCTGCCTGCAATGACCATGTTTGGAATATCCAGACGAGATAACCATCGGCCTCAAATAACATATATTCAGTTATTGCGTGAACACATAAGATGCTCTTCCAAACACCACTAACAGAATTCAAGACTTATGTAGGCAATGAAAAGCAATTTTTCATTGCTATGGAAAATGTAGAACGTAGCAGTGGAAACCTATCCCAAAAATGAATGTCATAATTGGAAATGACTTTCTCCAATTGATCAGCAATTCCAAAGTTATTAGCATGCCACAAACTCAAGGTAGGATCCATTTTGAAGAAACTTCAACATAAAAAAGACAAATGCATTGAACTTCACCGTAAGTTAAAATCAACTTTCGAGCTTTCGCTTATTGAGAAGTTAAACGAAAAGAGATTCTATAAAATTCAATTAATTTTATATTCTCATTTTCTTTTCTATAAATGCTCACAGACACGTTTGTACAAACATGGTCCAAATCCAAAACAAGAGGAAAAAGGAGCAGGATAGGGTCATCGACAAGTCATTAGTAGCATGATATCCTCAACTAAACAATGAACAGAAACCAAGTTTTCTAAATAAATAAACTGAAAAGGGACATTATCGTTATAACGTCTTAACGCAAGCTCCAATGACTGAAATGCGAGTCTCTGAAGCATAACTAATAGATATATTTCCGTGAGAAAACGCAGAGCACAATACGAAGTTTATGATTGAGGAATGAAAAAGAAAAGCCAAAGAAATGAAGAAACGTGGCGAGAGCATACCGTAACTTCCGGCATCGGTGTTGAGTTGTGCCTGGACGATCATGTTGGTGATAAAATCGGAAGCCTCAGCAGCTTCTTCGAGAAGCTTCTGAATCTCTGCCTCGGAGCTCACGTTCCTGTTCTCCTCAAACTTCTTCCTTAACTCTACCGCCGATTCCTTCAGCATAACAGTGTCGCCGGAAAATGTTTTCCGAGTCGCTTTCAGAAGCGCGCGGTACGCGCTCAGAACTTCCATTCTCGCCATCTCTCTCTCTCCGATCTCCCTTTATCTTCCTGTCGTCGTTCTTAGTTTCGCTGGTTTGTGATGTGTAGCAGTCTATCACACTTTGTATGACCACCTATCAATTTTCCTTCTTTTTGCAAACCCTCAAAATCGCTCTCTCACTTTATATGCTCTAAGCTGATATATTTCCAGTGAAATGCGATAACTTTACATCTGTTTTATATAAGATAAATTTGGTTCTTTTAACTTAAAAAAAAAAGTTAATATATTTTTATAACTTAAGAAAACATAATTAATTTTTAAAATTTCAAATAAATATATAATTTTTAAAGTATAAGAATCAATTTTATAAATATGATAATATATGGATGTTGAATATGGTTAATAGAAATATAAAGCTAAAAATATTTTTTTATTTTTATATAAATATTTAAAGACTTACTATGAATTTGAAATGTGAAATAATTACCAACATTAAGAATTTGAAGTTTAGTGAAAAGTTGATAAAGTGCAAAGGATATAATTAAATGTGAAATTCGGATATAAAAAAGAAGAAAATAATTATTTAATTTAAATAAAATTCAACATCCTGGTTAGTAAGATTTTAGGTAAAGAAAAAGGTGTAAAATAGTTTAATAAATTCAATACATAATTTGTTTTAGTAGAAAGTGATAATTTGAAATTTTTAAAATGACAAAAATGATACATGAATCAAATGTGTTTATCTAGAAATACTTAAACTTCCAACAAAAAATTGAGAAATCAAAATCACATATAATTCAAATTAGAGTAATTAAAAATAGAATTTAAAGTATTTCTTTATTATTTTATGTGATTCGACCATAATTTAACTAATAAACTGGCTTTAAAAACTTTTAAACTGTGAAGTAATATTCCCTTGTAGTCATCGACCAATCTCTTTATTAAAACATTAAGATATACACATCGTGAGTACAAAATAAAAAAGCTTAATTAAGGATGACTAAGGTCCGCTAATGTATATTTGCGCATATTAGTAACTATTATTAAATATTTAGTAAAATCAAGAATTGAAGTTAACAATATCTAAGACCCATTTGTTTAAACTTAAAGAAAATATTATAATTTTAACTTAATTTTTAGAAATTAATAAAAAAAGACAACTTTTTTTGTTTGTTTAATTTATGTTTTTCAAAAATACTACTTTAAACAACTAAAAATCAGTTAGTTCATTATATTTTCAAAAACTTACACAGACACTCTTAATATTTTATTTTATTTTTCCAAAACAAAAGCAACTTCTTATGGAGGCGGAAAACTAAATTACAGCGTTGCCTTGCAATGTCTGAAAATTGAAACAGAGTGTATTAAAAACATTCCAAATGTAATGAAAATAATGAGCACAAAGTTCTTCGGTTGATCTACTATTAAACAGGAATTAGCTTGACAGCGATATCGAATTGCAATCAAAACTCAAAAATATCAATAGCAGGTTCGTTCATTTACATTTTTCAAACGAAAGCCAACAAATGCTAGAACATATTCAAGATATTTTTTTCAACTGTGTTCTATGAAATTTGTATGATTCAGATTAAAACTCGTACCTATCCCAAACAAATAACCATAGCTCAATCCTTGTACATACTTTCCTCCTCAGAAATCATAACCGAAAGTTCATCACTTCATATTTCAATCAAAATCTACAGAAGCTGATTATACCACATCAATACATCATCATATTTTCATACTTGCCAATATCCTATCCGATATTGACTTGGCAAATAGGTCGGCTGAGAACAAACACCAAAACCACTTGGTCAGGGATTCATGCACAAAAGAAGCTAGTTCGTCCGCTATTGAAGGAAAGAGAGAATTCTGTCGTGTCAATAATAGTCCACGGATTTCTGCAATAGTCACCTTAATGCATCAACCATTCTACAATCATGCTTCCTGCGACGGCATCTATGATGAGATTTTTGATCTAGCAAGGTGTTCTCCCCAACCATCTCCCTTTTAGAATCTACAGCTGGAACAATGAAAATAAAGTCAGTCTCTGAAACAACCAATTAGAGAGTCTTAGTTTTATATGCAACAAATGCCTTAATAGACAATGATTCGAAGACATTTGTATGAAATCCAAAATCAATATCAAATTAGAACCTTTCATCCTATCAACTTTTGCATAACGTATTGGTTTGTGTGTCCGCAGTAGTCACGTACAACATAGGATCAGTAACACAAAAATTAAGGGAAGCATTTAGCTTCTAATCCTACTGAGAAAAAAGCATAGTTCCATTTTAACTCTCATGGCATGCTATATATAGAACAGCAACACAAAAATCTTCAAGAATGGTTGAAAAAGCAAATGCAAAAAAAACACAATTTCTTGAAAATGTATTCTTTCTTTTCCTAGTGATTAGGAAACATCTTCAAGATATTCCACCTAAAAAGCTACTGCCAAAACAGCAAGGTCATTTCAAACATCCTTCCTGTTTTCTGAAGGTCGATAGCTTTTGCCAGAAATATTCTCTCAATGATATTTCACTTTCAGCACACTATATAGACTAATCTAAACTCAGTCAAAACATCGGTAACAATTACCATACTGTAGTGTTCAATTCATCAGCTTGTATTCATTGAGACCTCAACCCCCAGTCCTCAAACTTAAATTTTGCAAAGAGTTAGTTCCTCAGCACACTCTCCAAACATCTAGCCAAGCATCTTCAAAACACAAAACAAATTTGGTGGCCTTTTTTCTAAAGGCTGCAGATGGAACACAAACTATGCTTTAGATCTACCCACTGAAATACTACATGGTTGAAAAGGGTAGGAGGATTTGAAGGCAATAGAATGTCACTGCTGTTTTCCCAACAAGTTGAAACTTAAATAGAAAGGGTCCTGTAATAAGTTGGGATGCAGATTAGATTATCTTTTTATTCACCAATCAAATGCTCCCCCCAAAATAAATGGCATGATGGAATTCAAGCATCACCCTTCCAAGACCAAATATATGATCACGGAGGCTATGTAGGGTTTGGGGGCAAATCAGGAATAAATGAGAAGTTTTACTAAAAATGAGATGTTTGGAATAACAATGTAAGAACAGAATTTTACTTCATTCAAAGGGAGAACATCATAACGTTCTACTGCTGAGTCCTGACTTTCATTTTCATATAAATAAACTTTCAGTCCACATAATCCAGCAAAGCCTGATTATCATACCATATGTTCTCTGGCGTCAGCCTCTAGTCTCTTCTCTGCAGCCTCTTCCGTTAACAATTTAAACCCATGGTAGCTGGTGTAATTCACAGGATACAGTGCTGCCATTTTGATGGATTCCAAGACTGCCAAATTTGTTATGCTGCCGTTGACTTTGCTTGTAAAGCCAACTGTTTCAAGGATGTTTTTCTATGAGGCACAGCTCCACATGGCATGTTCCGGAACACATGGTTAGGGATGAATTATGAGTGGACTAGGGTCTGACCCATCTTGGGCCACTTGCTTGTACCAAAAAAACCATCCAGGGATGAACACAATCTCCATGTCCACTCCTTTGGTGTAAAAAATGACCAATGTAAATGTTCTGCTAATTAATTTATTTAATTTTAGTACTAGAAATTTATTTAACTCCCAACAACTCTTAAATTTTAAGGTGTAAGAAAATTTACTCCGTCAATATTTGCTATAAGAAGTCGATTAATATCCCAAACATTGACAGCTTTTTTTTTTCAAAGGTAAAACAACAGACACATCTAACAGAACTATGACAAGTGATTGCTATCTAGGACTTGAATTAGCTTTTTTCATATTTATTTGAATTGGTATGTTTTGTTCAAGACACTAATGACTTTTTTTATCGTTAATTATGAATGTCATAAATTTTGAGTATAACAGCCGTCCCGCCATCTGCTATTCCACTATCTAAAATCGCGATACAGCGTTTTAGCGGCACGCTGCTACGCGCAACATTACCCACATAATGAATTGTGAATGAATTGAAACCTCATTCTTGAAGCAATAATACTAATCCAAACAAGCTTTGTTAAAGAACTCCCAGACAAAGAAAACCAATCGTTTAATTGTAAACATTCTAAACACGAATTCACCAGCACCTACTAGAGAATTCAACAAAGGTAAAAGCAAAGCAAGAAGTTGCCCACTATACACACAGCAAACATCACTCAAGAGTTTCAAAGGAGACAGAAAAGAACTGCAATAGCAAGCAAAGGATCTCAAAAGAAAGAAGCTTTACCTCCAAATTGATCGCCCCAAAACAACAATCTGGGATCATCTTCTTCTTCATCAAACTCATCCCCATATCCAAACTCAGCATCCCCACGATAACCCGGTTCACTCCCATACCCGGATTCATTCCCATTCGCCTCAGAACACCCACTCACCCCAAACCCCACACCCACGTTCTCCCTCTCGCCATCCCTCTCTCTCTCCCTTCTCGAATTCTTCGCCTCACTGACATCCGAGGACCAATTCGGGTCGCCGTTCCCGAAAAGCTCCCCACTGGAGTCGGTGCCCATGGCGACCGGGAAGTCGGAGCAGGTGCCATAAGCTGCGGAAGCCCCGACGGAGCAGCAGCGGCGCGTGCCGCTCCGGTCACTACTGCGGCCGGACACGGATCGGGAGCCTCGGCGGCGCCTCTTGCGGGCGACTAGACGATAATTGGTGGCGCGATGGTTGGGGTTGTTAGCGATGGTGGTGGTGTCGTCGGCGTCGGCTAGGGTGAGTTTGGCGATGTCAAGGGAGAAGGAGGTGGTTGCGCGATCGGAGAGGCAGGGGCGCTTGTAGTAGTAGGGTTTGGGGTGGGGCCCATCTTGGAGCTTGAAGGGTTTCCAGCTGCGGAGCTGCAACATGCAGGAGTCTATGGAGTGGCGCGAGTCCAGAGGCTTGTGCGACATCGATTGAGTCATCACAGACACACGAGATTAATTGTGAAATTGTGGTGTGTGAAGTAGCAGATCACGGGTACTCTTTGCTCTGCGGGATTTTGATTCGGACCTCACGCCAAATTATATTTTCCATCCACGACACTCTTTTGGGTCCCCCCTCACCACCTCCACTACCCTCTTTTTCTTTTTCTTTTTCTTTTTCACAACATACACCAATTCACTCGGCTAAATGCTGTTATCAATAAGAGTACCATAACGTCATTTTTTCTTATTAAATTACCATTATTTAATAAAACGATCATTCATAGTTGTTTTCTATTTTATTGTTTCAATGAAACATTTGTGTCCCAATACATTTATGTTCCTTACTCATCCCAAACACTTTGTTAACAAAGTAATACTAATTATTTTCATTATATTCAATTTTGGTAGTAGATGGTTTAGTTGTAGGATATTACATTTTGCTTTTGTACCAGTAAACATACATAATATATTAAAATTAAACTTTTTCCATAGAGGCAAATTTCAATCTAAAAAATATAAGCATATTTCATTTTTCTGAAAATTTGACGGCTGTTATTTTATTATTTCGTATTCTCATTCAAATTTGTAAAAAAATATATATTATTATTAAAATTTGAAAGAATATATATTCTGAAACCATAAGAATTCAATGACCCAAAAAATTACAACAAGAATCTTGTTTATTAGAAAATGTGGGACCAAGAACAATTGAAGTTGAAATCAATTACAGCAAGAACCACAGTACAACTAAACTTTAAAGTCAGAGTAGAATATTCAGGCATCGAAGAATCAATTTTCCATTGCATACATGTAGAAGATTGGAACACAGGGTAAAAAAGAAGGCCACAAAGAAGAAGAAGGATAGAAGGAAAAGAAGTTTGAGAGAATGAATTAACAAAGTTTTTCTGAACACTTCAAAGCCCTTTAATAATACATTCTCTTTGAAGCTGCCCCCAACAACCTCCTTTTGCCCTTAACTGCCCTAAGAGCTTGTCCTCAAGGTTGAAATGAGGGTATAGTTGTTTTATATCCTCCACAGATTCCTATATTGCATCATCGGATTTCATAGACTCCCATTCGAACAATACTTGTGAAACTTGTTGTTCCTTTTGGATAACATCACGCTGAGATAAAACCTTAACAAACTGTAAATGAGGTCCCCATTCTGAATTCATTAAAGGAAAAGGCAAATACTGTTTGTTGAGTCCAAGTGTCTCCAAATTTCTTAAGAAGTGAAATATGGAATAAAGGGGTATCTTAGTTGTGTCAGGTAACTTCATCCTATAAGCCACTTAACCAATCCTCTTCAAGACTTCAAATGGTCCAAAGTACCTTAATCCCAACTTTTTATTTTTTTTCTCTCATAACAACCGAATATTGTTGGTAAGGTTGCAGTATCCTGTAATTTCATAAAATTTCGTGCTTTAGACAAATTCTTCTTTAGAAGCTGCAGTAATAAGTCACAACTGATAAGAGAATCTTGTAAAGTAGGAGGGTCCTTAGAATGAAGCTCATATGGAATTATTGAAGGAGGGTATCTTCCAAACAAAGCTTTATAAGGAAACATTCCAATGTTGTGATGAAAAGAACAATTATACCAAAATTGGCCTAAGGAAACATTGGCTGCCACATTTTTGGTTTATCAAACACATGGCATCGTAAATACATTTCCAAGGTCTTGTTCAAATTTTCAGTTTGACTATCCATTTGAGAATGATAAGAAGAGTTCATTTAAAATAGTACCTTGAGATTTAAAGCGTTGTTGTAAAAGAACTGATGAAGACAGAGTCTATCAGAAACAATAGTTTTAGGAAACCCATGAATCTTACCCACATTGTTAATGAATGTTCGAGTCATAATTTACTAGTTAATCTAGCTTTCAAAGATATAAAGAGACCATAGGTAATGGTTGTAACAAAGCATAAGGTAAAGCTTGGTCGACTTTAGCCTGCTGACAAATGGAACAATTTCGAACAAATTATGAATATCTAATTGAATCATAGGCCAAAAAAATTTTTAGCAATTGTCTTGGTAACTCTAGCATGACCACCCACTTTTTTGTTATGAAATTCGTTTAAAATCCTGTTTTTCAGTTGATCATTAGAAGGAATAATCATTCTACCCTTCCAAAATATTAAGCCATTTTTAATTGAATAACTTGTAACACATTTGGAATGCAATTCAGATAATTGTTTATCAACTGCAGTAAAATCAATAATTTGTTTTAACCATAATCCAGTAGTTTCAGACCATGCCACAAAACACTTTTGTATAATGAATCTACTGGAATATTCTCCTTTCCAAGCTTATATTGATTTGTGAAATCATAACCCAAGAACTTTGGTAACCATTGTTGTTGTCCATGGGTTTGTTCCAGTAATTCCTTCAAACTTGTTATGTGATGTTTTTTATTATGAATTAATGACCCAACAACAAGTAGTGTCTGAATTTTGCCAAGGCTTCAGTAATAGTGTAAAACTCTTTGGTATAAGCAAATTGTTTTTGCATTTTAGGTAATATTTTTTTGTTTGCAAAATAAGCTATAGGGACTCATAACAGCTTCAATACCACTACCACCAGATGCATCTATTTCTAAGGTAAATGGTTTAGCAAAATTAGGAAAATCCAAAACAGGAGCAGAAGTCATAACATTCTTCGAAGCTTGAAACAACTCAGTTGTTTGCATGGACCATTAGAATGAATTTTTTTAAGCAAATCAATAATGGGACTGCAATACCTACATATCCTTTGATAAAACGTATGTAATACCTTGTCAAACCAAGGAATCCCCATAGTTGTTTAATAGAAACAGGTTGAGACGAATTTTGAACAACTTCTATTTTACTAGTTTCCATAGCAAAATCGGCTTCATAAAGAGTATGTCCCTGATAACTCTCATTTTCTACATCATTTTCTAGACTAATTGTATATTCTAAAAGTGTTTTTTTTATTTTCTTTTTTAGCATAGATTTGCATTTTCTGTAGAAATTAGAATTGTAATAAATCTAGTGTAAAAGTTGTATTTTTCAGCTAAAAGGGTGCATAGATCATCTCATTCATTGCTTATGATTTTTATAGTTATATTTGTGAGTTGATCTTTTACCTATGAAACTTTAAGGAAGATATTTGGATTGTGAAGTTTGAAAAAAAAGATAAGTTTGAAGCATTAAAACCATCAAATATGCTCATAGAAAGTGTTAGACATTCAAATAACTGAAGAAGTATTAGACAGTAACCCTAAATCCGAAACAGCTGAAGACTCATCCGTTTGTAGCGATTCAGAACTCTATAAAGAGAAAATAGATAAAGAGAAACAAATATTTTTTTTTACTTTTTAGTAATTAGATAACTTAGCTTTTATGTTTAGTTTGTACACTTGTTAGTTTTCTCTATTTTCAGTTTATTTCAATTTATAATTTTGTTCATTCAAGTTCTTTGTTTTATCTTCTTCTTCTTTTCTTTACTCTTTGTTTCCTTATTGCTTTACATTTCACAAATTTATCTTTGAAAGTTGATTGAATTCTAAAAGTGATTAATCCTGAATGTGAAATAATGTTATATAATATTCTTTTCAAGTTATTTTCTTCTTAAAAACCATTTTCTTTTGAAGATACACACAGGCTAGTTTTTTTTGTGTTTTATTCATTAACAAAGAATACAAATTTGAGTTTCTTTCATTTAAAGTTAAAAATAACTTGATCATGATTTTCGTTCTCAATTTTATTTTTTTAAATGAAATTCGTTTTTCTTTATTACAATTCCTTTTAATTATTGTTCTTTTATAATTTTATACTTTACATTTTCGGTTTATGCACTTAATTCAATTCAATTTCATTTCAATTCCACTTTTAATTCCAATCATGTTTGTTTTTCCTTTCTTACATTTACTTTTTTGCACTTTACAATTTTTGTTATTTATATTTTTGCAATTTACATTTTGTTATTTATATTTCTGTTAAACACTCTAATTTTTTCTATTTTTTCAGTAAAACTACTAAATAATCTTGTAAAAGGTAGTCTACTAAATTATCTAACCGTTGTACTTAACTTTTATTTTTCGTATTTTACTTTTTTTCTATAAAAATATATTATAGTTTAAATTGGTTTTACATTTGTGTATTCATTATATTTTTTAACAAAGTTTTCTTTTAAGAGTATAATGCATACTTTGTTTTTGTTTTTCACTCCGATAATAAATTTTTATTAAACATTGTTTATCTTTTAAAAGTTGCGTAGGATTTTTTATTTGCACAAGTCATTTTATTTAAATAAATATTTATTAGATTTAGTTTTTATTTACTTAGATTTTTTTTTTAATTTAAACTACTATTATATTATTTTTTTCTATTGTTTAATTTTTACATAATGAAATATTGATCACTTTATAATATTACTATTTTTATTTAAACTAAATTAAAAAATAATCTAATAAATACTAAAAATAGTGTAATATAAAATTAAAATAAATAATAATCAATAAAAAATTTAAAGAAAATTATAAAACATATTGAAGTATAACTAGTAGAAGAGAAAATAATATTAAATAAGTACAAACTATAAATTAGCTAAAATAACTTGTAACTGATAAGTTATAAGTTATAATTCTTAAACTACTTACCAAACATTTTTATTCTTTCATTTTATTTTAATCAAACTAATTTATAAACTAATCAACTAAAATAACGTTTAACTTATTAGTTTTACTAAAGCACGTCCACAATAAATAAAATATAATTTTTTTATAAGAAATAAAATTTATTAAATTAATTACCATTATTTTCAATTTTTGACCATTAATATTATTTTACTTCTAAAAATTTCAACCTAATAGTTTACTTACAAAATGATTCATGGTTTTTTAATTATTAAATTATAAGTTATTATCTTTTCAAAAACTAACTATTTAAACTGTAACGATAAATGCTTAATTTGATTCTAATAAAAAATAATTTTATATATTATCTTTTTCGAGTTTTACCAAAAATACGTAAAGGATTCCTAACATTAAAGAATAGAAAAATGAGTACACCAGCCGTCAGTATATGCACAAATCCACTGCAGCACAGCACCTTGTATTTAAATTGAGTTCCGATATTTTCAAACCATAACAAATATTAATATTTATAATAGAAAAAAAAGAAAAAAAGTATTTTAATAATATACAAAAAAAAGTTAAAATATTTTTAAAACTAAAAAATTATAAATTTTTATAAATAATTAAAATATTAATATTTATTAGATTGTAGGTGGATATGAATGTTAAATAAACATTAGTCATTTAAATTCTTAAATTATTACCTGTTATGGTCGGTTGACTCAGTCGCCATTGACTTTAAAGGCAGATGGTGGCTCCTCCTATTTTTTGGTGGTTTTTGCTCTCCCTTCGGGTCATAGAGAGTGGCTCCGTTGAAACAGAGGGGACCCTACTTGTTTATTGCACTCATACAATCAAGTCAGTATTGGTCTAAGAAACAGTAAGTATGTAAAGCAGTTTCAGTCTTAGAAACGACGTACCTTTCTAGGGTTCTTACCACCCTTTATATAGGCTGCATTTAGGTCAACTCCCTGTTCCACGAGAATCTTTCCTTAAATGGAATTAGGGTTACTGGCGAGGCATCTCATGACGCGTTGTGCAAGCTTAGTGCAGCCGCGACACAAGACCTTCCTCTTCTGGAATGCAAAATGTTCGTCAGGGTACCAACTCATGCACCAACACTTATGCTAGATATGAACGTACTATACACACCACATGCATGAACTCTCCAGTGACTTAGGTCCTTCTTGTTGGTTATTAATTCAGATTTTATTATTATTAATTCTGATTTTATTACCCTTAAACTATTTTACCGCATTAATGGTCAGTTTAGAGGGCGGTTAGTATTCTTATTTTATAACTTCTAGTAATTGTAATTTTATTATATATATTATTGAAGTAAATCAAAATGAAGGAGAATCAGTTCAGCAGTTTTGCAATTTTGTGCAATTACCTTCAATCAGTTTCTACAACCTTTTGTCTTCTCTTATTTTCTTTAATTAGTTCCTACAACTGGTATCAGAACCCAGTTTGTTATCATGAACTCTACGCAATTATCAGTCTCTATCTTTGATGAAAAAAATTAAAATCGGTGGTGTGTGCAAATGAGAGTTTTGTTTGATTATCATGAGTTATGGGATGTCGTTGAGAGTGGAGTGTCTGCATTAGCTGCTAATGCAACTGAGGCGCAACGAGTAGCGCATCGTGATCAGAAGAAGAAGGACAATAAGGCTTTGTATCTCATCCATCAAGGGATGAATGATGAGACGTTTGAGCATATAGAAGGAGCAACAACTGCAAGTGAGGCTTGGATCATTTTGTCAACCAATTATAAAGGTGATGACAAGATAAACCCTAAGACGCCAATATGAATTGCTGCAGATGGAAACCACAGAGACTGTTGATGTCTATATAAATAAAGTTCTTGCCTTGACAAATCAGATGAAGACCAATTGTGAAACACATTCAGAGCATGCAAAGGTGGAAAAGATTTTGAGATCTTTAACTCCCAGATTTGAACATGTTGTTGCCGTAATTGAAGAGGCCAATGACATTTAAAAAATGACAGTAAGGTTATTATCTGGTTCCCTACGAGCGCATGAGCAACGGATGAATGACAATAAGATTGAAAAACCAATTGAACAGGCTTTACAAGCACAAGCCTCAATTGGTAGCTCCTATCATAAACATGATACTTATTCCAGCAAAGGTCGTGGTGGCCAGAATCATGGAGGTGCTGAGCAAAACAACTTTGGTTCCAATCACAATCCAAGTTCAAATAACTATTGGCATGGAGGACGTGGTTGCGGAGGACGAGGAGGCATTTATAATAAATCAAATGTGGAGTGTTATAACTGTCATAAACGCGACCATTATGCAAATGAGTGCAGATCAAAAGGTGATAATCATGCTGCCAATTGTGCTTAAGAAGACAATAATCACGTACAAGATGAAGAAGATCATGCAGTATTAATGGCAAGCACATCAAATGAAACACCAAACAATCAGACTTGGTATTTGGATACAGGTTGCACGAGTCATATGTGTGGTTAGAAGGAGCTGTTTGCAGATTTGGATGACTCATTTCGCACAAAAGTGAAATTCGGTGATGGCAGGTTCGTTCCGGTGACTGGAAAAAGGAGAATTCTTATCACATTTAAGAATGGTGATCACATGTACATCTATTCTATGTACCTGATATGAAAAGTAATCTGTTGAGTATGGGATCGCTGGCCGAAAAGGGCTACGTGATGCACATAGTTGAAAATAAATTATCAATTTTTGATAAAAAAAAAGGTAATTTGATTCTTAAAACCTTTTTAACAAAAAACCGCATGTTTCTAGTAGATATTCATATGGGTGATTTCAAGTGCTTGAATGCAATAGTGAATAATGAATCGTGGTTATGACATTTACGCTTTGGGCACTTAAATTTTCAGAGTTTGGAAAATCTCTCCAAACGAAATTTAGTGAATGGTTTACCTCATATTCATCACCCTGATCAATTGTGTGAGGCTTGCATTTTTGGAAAGAATCACAGGATACCATTTGTTAAGGAGCTTTGGCGTTCAAAATTTCCTTTGGAGCTTGTTCACACAGATGTTTGTGGCCCGATGAACATATCATCAGATGGAGGTAATAAGTATTTTTTAACCTTTATTGATGATTTTTCAAGGAAAACCTGGATTTATCTATTGAAAAGCAAGGATGAGGTATTCCACTGCTTTAAAATATTTAAAGCATTTGTTGAAAGAGAGAGTGACAGACTAATTAAGATGGTACGTAGTGATGGAGGGGTGAGTACAAGTCTAATGAGTTCAAGAGGCACTGTGAAGAACTTGGGTTGCAGCATAACATAACCTGTCCCTACACACCTCAACACAACGGAGTTGCCGAGAGAAAGAATAGAACAATCATGGACATGGTGAGGAGCATGCTTAAAGCGAAAGGTAAGCCAAATTATTTTTGGGCTGATGTCGTAACATGTGCGGTATATTAGATAAACAGATCACCCACTCGGAGTGTTCCTAACATAACTCCGATTGAGGCATGAAGCGGATTCAAACCCAATGTGCAACACTTGAAGGTATTTGGGTCAATTACTTATGCTCATGTTCCCAAGGCAGCAATATCGAAGTTGGATGATAAGGCAGTAAAGACCATTTTCATTGGATATAAGCATGGGGGTACAAACTGTACAATCCAATGACAAAGAAGGTGATTATCAGTCGTGATGTTACATTTGCCGAAGATGAGGAATGGAAATGGAATGCAGCAGCTAAAATGGATTCAAAAAAATGGTATATTTACGTTTTGAACTATGATGTGGAAGATGGAGTCACTCTTGAAGCACCTGCAGTTCAACCTGAAGTTGTAGTTCCAATTGCAACTATGATGGAGCGACCAAGAAGGCAGCAGCGACAACCTATACACCTTCAAGATTGTGAAGTAAATCTTGATGATAATGGAGATTTAGTTCACTTTGCTTTTCTTGCAAAATCAAAACCTGTGAGACTCGCATATGCCATTCAACACCCAAAATGGCAAAAGGTTATGAATGAATAATTGATGGCGATTGAGAAAAACAATATCATGAATCAAATTGGTTTTAATCTAGATATTCCAAAGATTTATGTTGACAATGTCTCTGCAATTAATCTTGCAGAGAATCCAATTTTTCATCAAAGAAGTAAACACATTGATATTCGATATCACTTTCTGCGAGACCAAATTGGGAAGAACATGATCAAATTGGAATATGACAAATCAGAAGATCAGATTGCAGATATTTTCACTAAGCCATTGAAGATCAATGCTTTTATCAAGTTAAGAGATATGTTGGGCAGGAAAGTTGTTCCAAATCAGAATTAAGGGAGGATGTTGGTTATTAATTCAGATTTTATTATTATTAATTCTGATTTTATTACCCTTAAACTATTTTACCACATTAATGGTAGGGCAATTAGTATTCCTATTTTATAGCTTCCAGTAATTGTAATTCTATTATATATATTATTGAAGTAAATAAAAAATGAAGGAGAACCAGGTCAACAATTTTGTAATTTTGTGCAATTACCTTCAATCAGTTTCTACAACCTTTTGACTTCTCTTATTTTCTTCAATTAGTTCCTACATTTCTTACATTTGGGTGATAACTCATTATTATTTTTGGGGTCCACTTACTTGGTCCCTTAATGCGACCAGACCACTAATGTCTGATGTCATCATCTGACGTCGATGCCTGATGTCGATTTCTACAGCCGATGTTTGAGGTTTACATTACCCAATAAAAAAAAGAAAATGTGAAAACTAAACTAGAAAGAAGTTTTATTTCAAAGAAGAAAAAAAAGGTCATCACAAGTTAATTTATGACACCTTATTTTTGTAAATGTCCATTTTACATTTTTTTTCTTTATCCATTGTCAATAACATATTCTTTTTAATGTAAAAAGTATTTTCAAGCATTAAAATAATGTATTGAAGAAGTATGTTAAAAGCTCTTTAAGAACTGTATTTTATAAAATGTTATGTTAAATATTAATGTCTTATCTTTCTGTTTGAGTAAGATTGATAATCTTCATTACATGAATTATTGTATGAAATTTTAATTTATTTATTCTATTTTGATGTGTCACATCATTCTTAGAATTTTTTTATAACTCTAGTTAATATTTTTGTATTCTTAAATTATTTTCATTGCAATAACTATTCTATGAGATGTTAATTTGTTTATTATGAATTTCAGAGTGTCAGATTATTTTTGGAAACTTTTACGAGTTTAATATTTAGTTTTATCTTCATGAAGATAAGGGTATTTTATATGTATTTTGAAAGAACTTAAGAGTGAAGAAAAGAATAGAAAAAGAAAAGGCATCAAATCCAGTGGTATTTTGTATTGTATAAATTGTAGAAATCTGAATCTGAATACAGAAATTGAGTTGTGGTGAGTGAAAAAGAAGGTTGAATGGAGGAGGAAAGCGTTTTCTCAATGCTAAACGACGACATCGTGCTGGCGATTTTCGCGAAGCTGGAGGACGATCCACGCCACTGGGCTTGCGTGGCCTCCGTGTGCACCAGATTCTCTTCTCTCATTCGCCACTTCTGCTGGAAGACTAAGTGCTCCCAAACCCTCCCTTCACTCCTCTCCGATTCCCCCGCCACCAGCGCTTCCCTCCTCAAGCTCGCCGTCTGCTGCCCCGGTCTCCGCCACGCCGGCGTCGCCGTTGATCGGGACGCCGCAAAGAACCCAAAGACCTGCCGGAAGCCGCATTTGGCTTGCGGGAATTGGGATCTGAGGAGGGAGCAGGGCTGCAAGCTTCTGGCGCGACAGTTCCGCGATGATTGCTTGTACCTCTGCGACTGGCCTGGCTGCGTCCACCCTCACCAGGAGCGCAAGTACATGCTCTTCAGAGGGGTTTTCAAGGACTTCAAAACCACACGCGTTTGGAGAAGCCTGGACGGTGAGAAAAGGAGGAAAATTCCCGTGGAGTGTGCGTTTTGCACGAGCCGACACACTTGGGACCTCCACTCTGCTTTCTGTCTCAGACGAGGTTTTCGGTACCAAATCGATGGGGAACCTGTCGTTCGAGCTTATGTTTGCGAAAACGGACATGTCTCTGGCGCTTGGACCGATGTCCCCTTGTTCTCTTGATTCTCTTTTTTGCTTTCTTCTGCTCCTGAACCTGCTGCTTTTCTTATTTGTTCCAATTGATACAAACATCTTAGAAGACTTAAGTTGAAATTTTATACGACGAACAAAACTGGGTCTGATCAGATCCCAAATCATGCTTCTTGTGCGATTAGGGATTATTCACGGCCTTCTGTATTTGAATCTTGTGGTTAGACTGAATAATTGTGTTTGAAGTACTCTGATCTTATTACTATTTTCAAATTTTGTTACTTTCTCTAATTTTCGTTATTGGGGTGGAAAAGGGTTCATCTCATTTAAGTGTGTTGAGCATCTTCATTTTGATTGGTTTTATGTAAATCAGAGTGTACTGTTTTTGTCTGCGAATGCGATCATTGGTATTTCAAAATCGGTTGTTTCGGCATATTTTGTTTGGATTGTCATGTTGTGACAAATGTTGTGGGACTTTAGTTGTCCTATATGTTCATGATAAAATAGCAGTTATTTATACTAAGACTAAACAGACTAAACGTAAGGAATCCTAACACTACTAAAATTAGGATTTACCAAATTCTTTTCTTCTCTTATTTAGAGAAATTTTGTCACCTAAATAGGTGAGTTTTGGTTTGATATTGGATTTGTCCTAATAATACTATCTACTCCGTAAGACACTTTGTCCTCAAATAGAGTCTTGGAGTCAATTGAAGCATAGGAGTATGATTAGTTAGGAGTTAGACATTTTGAATATTACATTTAATTGGTGGGGTGTCCTTGGAGAAAGATGGGGTGTATTATTTTCATGGGTCACATGATTAATATTGAACTCGGGTTGGATGGGATAATTATTAGGTTTAAGTGTGGAAAAAGTTATGTGAGGGTGTCGTCTGTCATTGCGTGGGGGGCGCTTTTGTAAGAATTAATGACCTAAACAAGATGGGGGACAATTGTTTAACAAAAGATTTTCGCAAATATTAGTTAAGAATGAAGATTTATGAAGAATTACAAAAAGAACAATCAGGGAAGCCAAGAATTCTCGTTTGTTTTTTTCTTGCTATCCTATTGCTGTATGATAGTATTTTTTTAATTTTGTGATGATCTCTGGTACTGGGGAGGAGATGGCTAAGAAAACTGAGGATGGTGGTCTGGAAAGGAAATCGACATCTTGGTTGTGACGTCCGGGCCGATAGAGGATATCAAAATTGTACACAATAAGTCATGAAGCCCATTTTTGTTGCTCCGGTGTATGGCAAGGGCTGGTAAGTAATCCCCTTAAACTTTGCTAGTCTATGATAATTTGAAAGTGATTGGAGATAGTGTCTCCATTTCTTAACAGATTCAGTAATTGCTAGCATCTCTTTAACATATACTGAATTGTTTTGTTTCTTTGGACAAAGCTTCTTACTGAAGAAGGCAATAGGGTGCCCTACTTGAGATAAAACGGCTTCGATGGCGGGATTGGAAGTGTCCGTTTCCACTACAAAAGGGATGGTGAAGTCAGGGAGGTGCAAGAGAGGGGGTGTAGTTAGCATAGTTTTGAACTATAGAAAGGTTGTGTTGGCATTGTGATTCCATGTAAAAACTTTCAATTTGAGTAAATCTGTGAGTAGGGAGACAAGAGTGGCATAACCGCGAATGAATTTCAGGTAAAAACCCGTAATGCCCAAAAATGCACGCAACATAGTGAATGATTTGGGCTCGGGCCACTGTAGAATAAGTTGAATCTTTTATGGATTCGGGGAAACCGTTCCCTGTTGAATGATATGACCCAAATAGAAGACTGTATGGGCTGCAAAATTGCATTTTGATTCCTTAACAAAAAACTGATGAGTTTGAAGTAATTGGAGAACAATGGTGAGATGTTGAATGTGGTTTGTCATGGATGTACTGTAGATTAAGATGTCATCAAAGAAAACTAGTACAAAACGCCTTAGGTATGGTCGGAGGAGGTCATTCATTGCAGCTTGAAAGGTAGATGGAGCATTAGATAAGCCAAATGGCATAACTAAAAACTCATAATGACCATCAAAGGTCCGAAAAGCTGTCTTGTGGCAATATGTGGGGTGTACACGTATTTGGTGATAGCCAGATCGTAGGTCAAACTTAGCGAACACTCGTGCCTCAGTTAATTCATCTAAGAGTTCCTCAATCGTGGGAATGGGAAATCTATTCTTCACCGCGATAGCATTTAAAGCCATGCAATCCACACAAAATCTCCATGATCCATCTTTTTTTTATGAGTATGATCGGGGAGGAGAAAGGGTTGGTACTTGGGCGTATGATGTCGCCCTCATACAACATTTCTTGAATGAGAGAAGTCACAGTGTGTTTGTGGGTGTGGGGGTAGCGATAAGGTTTGTTATTTATGGGGGTGGAGTTTGGGTATCAAGGGAATGTGATGATTATGGGGGCAGTGGGGAGGTAAACCGTAAGGAGGTGAGAACACTGAATGGTATGTGTGGAGGAGGTTTTGAATCTTGGGGTGTATATTTGGTGGGGAATGGTTGAAGCATAGTAAGGGATCCGGTTGGAAAGTGAGCAAATGAAGTGGTGCTATGGCTTTGGTATGTAGGAGGTGACAAATATTGGTGACAGAAGCGTGTGTGTCTAAGAGTTTGTTGGTTCCAACTAGGGTTATGATGGTGCCTTGGTGATGGAAAGAGAGTTGTGGTGTAGAGAAATCTGCTTGTAGGGGTCCGAGATAGCGTAACCAGTCCATTCCTAAGACTACATCCGCGCCTTCAATTGGAATGAGGTAAAATGGGATGGAAAAACAATGATTTTGTATAGAAACAGGAACTGTAGGGTTGAGATGTGTGCAATGAATTTTCTCGCCGTTTCCAACCATGATGGAAAAAGGTTTAATAGGAAGGGTGCAAAGGTTGAGGTCATGGGTTAGGCGAGGTTAGAGGATATTGTGTGAACTCCTGGTGTCTATTAAAATGGTAACGGGTGTATGGTGAATAAACCCCTGAAGTTTAAAGGTGTGGGCCGAGGGGGTTCCAGACAAGGCCTGAAGAGATAGGTGTATTGGATTAGGGTCCTCAGTGTTAGAGACAATATCTAAGGCAAGGAAGGTTTCTGGGTGGGTTTCTAGTCTAGGTTCTTCATTAAGTAGCAATAAGAAACGTTTGGTGATACACTTGTGACTAGGGAATTTTTTTTCATCATGGTTATAACATAAGTCAGCTGCTCTACGTTCTTATAACTGGGTGGTTGATAATTTTTTTATAGGTAGAGATATGGGTGTGGTGGTTGCTGTTTGGGGCTGGAAAGAGGGATGTGGTGGTGGTAAAAGATGGGGGGATGGTTGTGGAATGATGGGGTTGCGGTAATATTTCCTTGAATCATGGATTTTAGATTCCAAGAGCTTCGCAAGGCCCATGGCTTGGGTAATTAAGGTATGTTGAAGAACAACTATCTCTCTTCGGATTTATGGGACCAAACCAGAAATGAAAACAATTGAGGATCATCTCGGGTATGAGGCCCAAGACCCGATTGCACAGTTTTTCAAAAGATTTTTAGTACTCAGTGACTGTGCTATTTTGGCGAAGTTTGAACAATTCTGCTTGATGGTTGGCACAAGTTGAGGGACTGGACCAAAGCTCTAAGGCACGACTGAATGAGAGCCAGTCACTTAATTGATATTTTGGTACATCCATTTAAACCAACTAAGAGCATCTCCGTGCATATAGAAAGCGACCATGTGTAAGCGAGATTCCCAAGTAATATTGTAAAATTGGAAAAACTGGTCAGCCTGAAAAAGCCAATCTAGCAAATCAGATCCATCAAAGAAAGATAATTGGATTTTTGGGGGGCAGGGTAGGGTAGGAATCGTGGTAGGTGGCATAATGAAAGGGTTGTTTGTTTCATTGGGGAAAGTAACGATGGTGGTATAGACGTTAAGATGGTATGGAGGGTGTGATTGATAACCTCTTGTTAGGAGTCCCAATCTTTTTGACGAGATTCTATAGTGTGGTGTAAGGTATTATAATGGGTTTCATGATGGTCATGGGTTTGCTGGATTTGGGTTTGGAGGTGGGTTAGTTTGTCTAAAATGGTTTGGAGAGTTTCTTCTAAATCTTTGATTGATTTGGGAGGCATGGAGATAGGATGAATGAAAGCACCAAATTGATATGGTGATGAAAGGAGGATTAACGAAAAACTCCAAAAACAATAAGAAAATAAAAAGCTGGAAAAAAAAAAACAACCTTTAAGATAAAAGAAAAGGCAAAAGCCAAGATTACACATACAACCCTCTCCTAGTTTCGTGAAATATATAATATCCTTTCAAAAGTCATTTATCCTAACAGACAACTGTGCTGATCATACTGAAAAAGCATAATGGAAAATCTTAACAAAAAGAAATGCAATCCTCATAAAAAAAACAAAATGGAAATAGGTCATTCTAAATGTCCATTAATCAAGTGGGTCTAGATACCCTTCTAATTCTAATGGGTCTTGTAGACGTGAGTCTCGTATGAATGGTGCAGTAGAGTAAAGTATTGTGAAAATTCTTAAATTTGATGTGATAGGTAATAAGAACCTGCACCATACTATTAACAAGATGAAATTTTCATGATTTACAGGTGTACGTGATTAGAGGGGTGGGAGATAAACGTTATTACAATGACATATGGGTGTTTGACATCTGCACCTATTCTCACAGCTGTTTTGGCAGACATGGATATTGCCATATATGGCGGGTTGGTTGGTTAACATTTACTACAATTTATTTCATTAATAAATGTGAAGTGATAATTTCAATTTTCTTTTCTATTTCTTACTGTGCGTAAGATTTTCTTTCTCATATCTTACAGCTGTGGGGAAGATGAGTGTCCTTTAAACGAGTTGTTAGTGTTGCAGCTTGGAGCATAGCATCCTAATGGACGTTACAACATTTCCATGTGTAAAGTTTTTGCACCATACTTATATGATCTGCTCTTTGTGAGTAAAATTTTAATTTGTTTATCATTGTAACTATCTACATGTGTTGGGTTAGTAGGTTCTTGTTTGTGGACCATTATGCTTTTTCATTCAACTCTTCTTCTTTGCTACTGTTCAAATTGCACGGGTGTCGTATAGGATAAAGATTGGAACATGGTGCTGGGTTCCGTTTCTCATTAGCCAATCCAATCATTTATATTCACATTTACATTTAATCAAAATTCACTATTTACACTTTAATTTTAATATAGGATTAATTGTATTATGCTTCTTGAATTTCAATTCTACAAAGCAAGTCTTCCGTGAATTCAAAATATGTGATTTAAGTCTTTAAATTCACGTAGTTAGATATGCAATATGGAGAGATAAGAAAGGTATTAAGTCTTTTAATATATTATTAGTAAAAGCATTACTTTCTTCATTCATTATTAGAAACTACTATTTTACATATAATTTTTAAAGTATTTATTAAAAAGTAAATAATCGTATCACAATGATAACATAAGATTGGATGATGATGTAAATAATCTTTACACTATCATTGAATTTTTATTTTAATTTAATTTTTTATTCACAACTTTTTTTTATTTTAATTATACATGTTTTACTAGCACTTTGCATCATTCCTTTACAACTACAAGTTTAGAATACCTTATTTTATGAATTAGTTTACTTTAAAAATAGCTTTATGTTCTATCCAAGACAAATAACCCTCGACCCGAAACATCAATATTGTTCAACATTTTTATTTTTTTCTCCCCTTCCTCAATCGGTCTCCCCTCCCTCATATAGCTCTCCCTGGCGCCTTCTCACTTCCTCCTCTTCTTTGTAACTTCTTTGGTTACTTAACTGTCCATTACACAGGTTCTGTAACGGTAATCTCCTCAGCACCAATCATTTAAGGTAATTAATTGGATCGACTCCTCACCACACAACCCTTCAGCCTCTGGCGTAAGCCAAGGAGGCTTTAAGGTCGACCCATTACCACACAAGAGGCTTCAGGGTCGACCCATGACCACACAGTCCCTCAGCCTCTGGCGTAAGGCAAAAAGGCTTCAGGATCGGCCCATGTCCACACAACCCCTCAACCTCTGGCGTAAGCCAAAGAGGCTTTAGGGTCGGCCCATGACCACACAACCCTTTAGCCTCTGGCGTAAGCCAAAGAGGCTAACAGAGGTTCCCCCAAGAGTTTCCCTATCTCACAAAAGGCAACATTGTGTCTGATGTTATTGATGCCTCTAGACGAACACCTCGATAATCCTTCCTCAATTAACACGCCGCATTAAATGAAAACACGTCCTCTTTCCTCCATGTGGCCAACTCTGGTTCGCCTATTTTCAAACAACGTGCCCCACACTCTTCCTTGCTTCCACCTATTCAACTTCCCGCTTTTTCACCTTCCCTCCTTCTCGCTTCTCCTAACACTTCAACTACTCCTCTTCTTCCCTACTTTTCCCAGTTCCCTACTTTTTCTCCTAACCTTTCTATTTTGACATGGTTTTTCATGTTATCTTCGCCTTGTTCTGAGTCTGTGGTTGCTCCCCTCTTCCTGTTCTTCTTTCATTCTTAATATGAGTTATCATTCTCTCTACCCTTGGGCCAAACACGATATTCTTCATGAGTTTTCCATTTTCACTACTTCTGACCGAGTTGAAGATTTTCGTCATGCTCAAGCCTTGAGTCGTTCTAGTATTGAAACATATATCACTGTCATTCCATGTACTTTCCTCTTGGACAGACTTCCTGAATTGCCTGAATAAGTTGGCACAAAGTCATCAGAGCCAAGCTAGCCTTCTGGACTCTCAAAAGCGTCAACTTGAGGATGATGTGGCATCGGTGAAGGCCACAAATACTCATCTTGAGAATCAGCTAACAAACATTTCTTTGGAGAAAGATGACCTTCATTTTAAACTACAACAAGCTTTATCTGAACTTGCTAAAAAACGCGAAGAATTTTCTGCTTCTGAAAGCCTGCTCCAAACCAAAGTTCAAATGCTTGACACCGCCCTTGAAGCTGCGTAGGATGAAATTGCTCGTGGGTTTGTGGATGGTTTCAGTGCTGCTTTAGAACAATTTCGGGCTACCCCGACCTTGATCAGACTGAATTTGACCCATTCAAAATAGTTGTTGATGGGAAGATAGTGAAAGAGTAATCTCAGTGTCGTGTCTTATTCTTCTTTTGCTTTTTGTGTTTGACCTTTCAAACTATTGGTCTGTAATCATTCACACACTCTTTACGTAATGAATGCTTTTGTTGCCTTTAACTTATACCTTCATATTCAGATTTATTTGCTCTCATTCACCCATCATGCATCATCTTTTTTATTTCTTCCAAACAAGGTTGCATTCTTTCTAATTTGATGGGATTTCACATGTCGTGCCTTGTCTTCTTAATTAACAAATTATGCAAACATGGCCGAAATTCCTCTCAGTTTTACTAAGATCAATTTCATCATGTAGTGCATGGCCTTCTTAATTGATCTTTACCAACACTTGGTCGGAATCCCTTCTAGTTGTACTGCAGGGATTTCATTATGCAGAGCATGACCTTCTTAATTGATCATCACTGACTCTTGGTCGGAATCCCTTCCAGTTGTACTGCAGGGATTTCATCATGGCCTTCTTATCATATTTCTCCACTGACCATATATGGGTTGTATTAAATCATTCATCATATCATATCACATCATTTATATCTCTTCAAAATAACATGATCATGTCATCATAGATCTTATGTAAGTTTTATATCATAACATCAATTTCAAAACATAACACCATCACAAATCTTTATGTAAAAAACATAACTTTAGAACATAACACCATCATAAGTTCAAAACATAAATTTTTACCGCTGCCATATTGTCTGACCTCCTTTCGATCAAAGATTCTTCGAACGATCCTGACCGCAAACCCCTTATAAAGGCTTCCACGAACAATCGTTTATTCGACTGAGGAATCTGTACCATCTCCTCGCTGAATCGACACAAGAATTGCTTTATAGACTCCTTCTTTGCTTGCTTTACTTTAAATAAATTTGCTACCTCCAAAGGTTTCACTTTGTTTTCCGAAAAATGAGATATAAATAAGCTCGAGAATACTTCGAACGAAGTTTGTGACTTTTCCGGTAAACTGCTAAACCAATCTAGTGTCGTTCCTACTAGCATACCTGCGAACATCTTACACCTTAGGGCGTTTGTCCCTCCACATATCAGCCTCTGGGTTCTAAGGACTTTCAAATGTGCTCCTGGGTCTTGCTTTCTCGCAAACACACTTATTTTGGGAAAACATAATCCGTTGGGATCTGCTCTCTCAAGATTTCTTCTGAAAAGGGCTGAAAATCTTTATCAACATCATTCCTTCTTTCGATTGGACTATCAACTGTTGATCCAAACGATATTCAAGTTCTTCATTCCTTTTTTGTAAACGATCCTGAACTCTCAGTGATTCTTCCAACATTTCCCTTGCTTGGATGGTTTCCCTTCTCATCTCCTCCTAGACTCTTCTAAATTCCTCCGCCTATTTCTCGTTTCGTTTCCTCATAGTTTCCATCATGTCCATCAATACTTGAGTCGCATCAGACACCGTTCCATTATCTTCTACCCTCAAATCACTCATTCTTATTGATGTTTTATAGCGGCAGAGGAAAATTTTGCCTGCCCCACGGTGGGCGCCAAATGTTCTAGCCAAGACAAATAACCCTTGAACTAGAACATCAATATTGTTCAACACTCTTATTTCCCCCCTTCCTTAGTCGGTCTCCCCTCCCTCATATAGCTCTTCCTGGCACCTTCTCGCCTCCTCCTCTTCTTTGTAACTTCTTTGGTTACTTAATTGCCGATTACACAAGTTCTGTAACGGTAATCTCCTTAGCACCAATCATTTAAGGTAATTAAGTGGATCGACTCCTCACCACACACTTCCCATTACACAAGTTCTGTAAAGGTAATCTCATCAGCTTCCTTGGGAAAAAATGGAATAGGAATTATTTCCCTGACCACAGACAAAAAAAATCATAGGGAGTGTTCATAAAATATTTTTTTCTTGTAGTGAAAGTTGAAACTGTGCAACATGTGGGTTCATATTAAGCCCACAAGGAAGTCATTTAGATGAGGATAAATTACATGACATTAACATAATTAGAACAACTTTTGTAATAGGCGTTCCCATTTTAGCTCAATCAGTGGCTTCCTAGACAAAGAAATCAAAGAAATTTTCAATTGACTAATGCAACCGACGATGCTTCTGGATAATGTACTATGTTATTCACTTATTTGTCACTATTAGATAATGCAGGGAGTTTGTCACTGTAAAACATTTTAATTAGTCTTCATAATGTAGATGTATCATCAATGCTTGAAAATAGGGAGGAAATTATGGTTGTCCATTAGTGAAGTTTCAATTGAAAAGTTGCATTCTATGTCCATTACGAAGTTTCAATGAGGTATTAATATATTTAAATTGTTATTGGTGTCTCTTATTTTATAATTATAAACATTTAAAATCGTTAACTTAAAATATTTATTTCAGGCGTCAGATATTAGAAGTGGTGCTCCATCACCTAATCAAGTAATATAGGATCAAGTCCTGGAAGCAAAACTGATTAGGGACGAACAATGTGTGTTTTAGTTTTAAATTATGTATCAACTTTTGAACAATTATGTGTGTTTTAATTTTAAATTATGTATCAACTTTTGAACAATTATTTGTGTTTTGATTTTCAATTATGTATAAACTTTTGAACAATGTTATGTGTGTTTTAATTTTCAATACAATGAATGGATGCTTTTAACTTTATATATTATTTCATTTTCTTAGTATTTTATTTTTTTATTATGAAAATATATTATGTTTATTTTAATTGTGCAAACTAGATTATAAAAAAATAGTGGTTAAATTCTATTTATTTAGAATTAAAATTATGTCAGTTGAAACCGACATATTATTTTTACAATTTTATTATAATATTGACAGTTAAAAACATCACATTATACCCTGTATAATGGCACTAAAATTATTTTGAATGTATTAAATTGCGACAGTTATGACTGACACTACTTACATATAAAAACCGTCACTTTAAACAAAGTGTTAAAAATAACCAGTTTATACAAAAATAACCGCCACCGTATACAACATTTTTTGTAGTGAGAGGTGTCAATGTTTTCTACTTTAAAGTGTATTACAATGTACTGTATTAATGAAGTCCAACATTTTATGATGTTTGTTGTGGGAAAGGAGAAACATATATGGAGCCACCAACCACATTGTATGATACAGTGCATGTGTACCTCCCACCACATTTTACTTCCACTTTTATAAGTTAAAAGGTGTTTTTTATGTACTTTTCGAGGTTCATTTAACATTAAGTGCACCTCATGTTAAATGTCACCAACTCACATTTACTCCTCACTCAAGCATTACTTGTGTGCATGTGTCATCCTTAAATGGCATAACATTGTAAATCATTTCCTTGTAAATATCCTTTGCAGATGGAGCCATGAGAAGGGCTTGATATTGATGACAACGACATTGGTACTTTTGTACGTTGTTGCAACTTCACCGCCTAATGTCAATCCAGGACCAGCTGGTAATGTGTAAGTCGTTATTCTCAATTGGAACTCAGAGGACACAGTAAACACTCGAGAATTTATAAACCGCATAGGTCAGGAAACTTACCTAAGCTCTGATAAGTGATGATAGCCGCCACTTGAGATATCTCAATACTCACAAGATAAGACTTAAATGCTAAGAGGAATTCAAACCTCACTAACACCTCACACAATTTGTGCAGAGTAACTCTTCTTCTATTAATTTCAACTTGTAAAATATACTAGGTAAGCCTCCTATTTATAGGTGAAGGAGCCTTGGAGAACAAGCTAAAGGGGTAGGATGGGAAAAAGGGAAAAATTGGCAACCTTAAGGTTTAAGTCAAACCCGCATCCTAGGCTTGTCCTTCTAGAAACTAGGTCAAAATGCCTTCCAAATGGGCTAGAAACAAGCTGAAATGCCACTCACACCCCGTATTATGCTAAAGGAACCTTATTCTAGCCTATCTTTTCTATTTGGACCCCTAAAGTGAGCCCAAATTATTTACAACATGTTTTATTCTTAAATATGTTAGAAAGGATGACTTTAAACTAGAGGGGGGGAGGGGGTGAATTGTTTAAAGAGGGTTTTCGCAACCTTTTAAACCAATAATGAAATTACTTCAAGAAACAAATGATAAGAAATTCAGTTTGCCAAAACACAAAGCAAAAACAACAGCACTAGAAAAACAATCGGTTGTTTTGCAGAAACAATCGATTGTTTATACCAGTTTGCAAATATTAAAACTGAATTTAAAGAGATTAAAGATAGATAGAATGCACACAAATGTTTATACTGGTTCACTCTAAACCCAGAGCTACATCTAGTCTTCTCAGAAACCACTGAGGAACTTCACTAAGAAATCAAACCTAGATCACTTACACCACAACCAAAGAAGTGACCTTGATCCCCTCAAGACACACACTTCTCTTGGTCAACACATCAAAACTAAGAATGCTGATCTTGATCTCCTCAAGAACACACAACACTTCTTAGCAAACACACAAGGTTTCTTTCAGCAGATACAAGGATTAGACTTGTTACAGAATCATATCTGAAATCAATACAAGAGAAAATCCTAGCTCACACACTTTGATCAATCTCAATCTCTAAGCAATCTTAACTCTTTCAAAAACTCAAAATCAGTGTTGTTGTGAAACCCAAATTTGTTTTACTGTTTTATATTCAAAGTTGTTGTTTGTTATCAAAACTTAACAAACTATTAATTGCATTTAAAGATTGGTCAAAGCATTAAAAACTGGAGCGTAAACAGTTAGAAAATCATTTAATGCTCAGTCAAAGCACAAACCATTTTTCTGTTATGGTACCAAAACAAACAATCGGTTGTTTCCACGAATCAATCGGTTGTTTTGGTTTTGACAGCTTAACCATTTGAAAAACAGTTTTCAACCTTTTCTAAAAACACCTAAGTATAAAACAATCGGTTGTTTCGACAAAAAAATCGGTTGTTTTTCACTTAGCTTGAAAAACACTTTTCTTTTAAAAGGATTGAGAGTGCTTATGCTTTGGATTCAATCAAGAGTGGATTGCATAAACAATCTACCCCAGATCCTATCTAAGACAGCTCAGCAACAGCAAGCACAGCCTAGCCTTCAACATCCTTCAAAGGGTTTGGATTCTTCAAAGCTTGAACATCACTTGGTTCAACAATCTCCCCTTATTTGATGAAGACAAATCCCTGATGCTTGTGTTATACCTGATTGAATATGAAGCAGTTCCTGCAAAACACAGTTTTAAGCAAAGCATAGAACTTCTGATATTTGGTTAGCATAGAAACAAATATAGAAATTCAGAACATAATATCAGAGCAAACAACAAACAAATATTGGAGCAAAAACCTACGAGGTTTCACTCATACAAACTGTTTTGCAGAAAAATAAAAACTGAAACCAAACACAGCATACATCTCCACCTATTTGTCTTCATAAATAGACAAAGAGAAGAGATGAAAAAGATAATTGTTCTTAATACATCAGATTTAAAACAACAAAAGCAAAAAAAAAAAAAAAAAAACTGATACAACCACCAAAAACAAATCGATTGTTTCGATACATCAACCAGTTGTTTTTCTCTTCATTCATCATCATCATCAACATATTGAAGATCAAATATTTGGTTTTGTAATGCCTCAATATGTTCATCTAGGGTCATGAAACGTGCATCCATGATGTCAAATTTATTATCAATCCTCTGGAAATTGTTGACACATAGATCATAGAGATTCCTTTAATTCTCTGCAAAGCTATCAAGCCTATTAACTATGAATCTCTCAAAAGGAGACATGGTTTGCATTCCTTCTTCTTGATTTTCAGCACCAACACTAGGTCCAACATCTTGATGTGCTTCAGGTAGATCTTCATGTTGAAAATCCATATCTGCAGCATGTTCGTCTTCTTCATGATCAACAGCAACACTAGATGAGGCTCCAAGGTCACCATCTTTGCTAGTGAATCCCATTTTACTGAGAGATCCATTGTTCAACTCTTGACCAACTCAGATGTTTCATCCTCTATATTCACTTCAAAATAGAGCAGAAACTTAGAAATCAAAACAGCATATGGATAGTGATAGTCACTTAACCTCATTGCATTTTGCATGTGCTCTTTGATGATGTGTATCCAATTAATTATGATCTTCTTCATAATGCAGAGGATGTACACCAGGTCCTCCTCTGTGAGAACTGAATTATTGCTCCCCCTTGGAGTTAGAATCCAAGTCACAATGAGGGCTAGCAACCTTTCATCAAGCCTTAAGCCACCTACCGAACAGGTCCTAACTTGAGCATTTTGGTTCTTCAAACAACTTTTGTTGTATTGAACTTTGTTGAAGTCCTCCACTACTCCGAGGTTCCCCTTGTTGATTCTGAGGCCTGAGTACTTTAGACCAGCTACAACAGTCCACACATCATGTGTAATCTCCATATCTACACCTTTTACATGAGAAACAAGGTTGTTTCCCTCAAACTTGAGATTTGTGTAGAAAACTCTTGTCAAATCTGGATAGATATTCCCTTTCATCTTCAAGAACTTTCTAAGGGACTGATCTTTGAGGAGCCTTATGACAATGTCCAGCTTTTGGATTTTCAGCCAATCAAAGCAAACAACTTTAGGGTTGTTTATCACTTTGGTGCTAGTTTCAAATCTATATCTCTCAATGAGATCATTATCACCAGAAAACCATCCTTCAAGCCTTCCTCCAAACCTTACTGCTCTGGATTTGACTCTTCTTGAGGTGGGAGGAGTGGAGTCCATGATTGGCAGAGAAGAAAACAGAGAAAATCTCACACAAGATTTGCAAGATATGTTGCAAGAGATGTTGCAATTCGTTGTTCTTGTGGAAGAGATCAGCTGCAGCAGATTTTATAGCAATAATAGAATAAAAAAGCATTCAATGACATGAGTGGGTACCATATTTTCAAAGAGAGAAGACTTGACCATGCCCTGCACTGAAAACGTCAGAAAAAGCAGAAAATCACATGGTCTTCACATGTGATCCTTGACTAGTCATTAAAAGCTCTTGAATTTCCAAGATTGTGGAATATATTCTTTTATGACTGTTGTAACTTCCTTCTGAGCGTGATCAGCTTTCAACACAGGTTCATTGAACAAGAATTCTTTCTTTAATTTAATCTGCAACAGATAGAAATTAAAAAATTAAATTGATTTCTTCACAGTGTTGTCAGACTCAAAACAATCGGTTGTTTTTCTACAACAGCTAAAAACTTATTTTGAATTTTAACCATGGGCAGAAAGGGTTCAAAGCAGATGAAGCTAAACATTTTAAAGAAGATATTTAACCATGAAAAAGAACTTAAAAACAGAAATTAAGAACAAAGTAAAGGAAGGTCTTATCCTTTATGTTGTTCTTTCAATTAGCCATGTGCTTTGTGATCAAGAAGCCTCTTTTAACTGTTGAGGGCCTTTGGACAGATGCAGAACATTGATTCAGCTTCAATGTTGGTCTTTTTCTTCCAAGATCTTGATCAGATGACTCAGTCCTTCGCACTTCTTTAGAATTCCTGCACAAGCATGAGTTCAAGCAACAAGATTTGACCCCTTCACAAATGTGGGTCCAATTGATTTCTTTTTATCATTTTGAACCTCACATCCTTTAGTGATCCATTTCATGAAGCCCCTGGGAACATAAAACTTTCTTATTTTGCAGAATCTAACCGAATGACCCATTTTCATGCAATAAAAACATGTAACAACCGGTTGTTTCGACTTAACAATCGGTTGTTTTACTGGCTTTCTTGATTTTTTTTTGAAAGCTTATCTTATTTGTTTTGTGGATTAAAGCCTAAACCAGTCTTTCCAAAAACACAACTTTGAGATGCCAAGACATTCTCAAAGTTAGATTTCCCTTTTGAAAGCTTGTCCACAGTGTCAACAAGATAATGCACCTTTTTCTCACGATTTTCACAATTTTTGCAAATGAGAGTGTCACACTTGCAAGAAGAACTTTTGAAATGTGTTTCCATATTTTTGAAATCATTTTTAGATTTTTCAATCTCATCTTCAAGTGATTTCACTCTCTTTTCCAGCCAGCTGTTAAGTTCTTTTAATCGGTTGTTTGAAAGCACCAATTGATTAGCTTCATCTGAGTTTCTTGAAATGCTTCAAGCAATTCACTGTAATTTTGTTCATTTAAAGAAGCACAAGAAGTTACTTCACTTGAGCTGCAAGATTCATCATCATCTTCAGCAATCAAACAGATGTTTGCTTTCTCATCTTCACTTGATGAAGAGCTTGATGATGATACTTCATTCTCATCCCAAGCTATGTAGGCTCTCTTTGTCTTGTTCTTCTTTTCCTTGTTGCTAGACTTCTTCTCCTTGCTTTTGTTTGGGCAATATGCCTTTATGTGACCTTGCTCACCACAACCAAAACAAGTATAGTTATTTGAATTAAAATCATTAGATTTCTTGTTTCCATACCTATCTTTGTTGTTGTCCTTGTTGTGGTTCCTCTTCAAGAATTTGCTAAACTTTCTTAACAGCAAGCTAAGGTTTTCCTCATCACTATCATCGTTGGTTTCTTGTTTGCCTTTGTGCTTGGAAGCTTTTAAGGCTATGCTTCTTACGTGCTTGTCTTCGCTTTCTTGAATATTGAGTCGATTCATCTCTAACTCATGTTCCCTAAGCTTGCCAAACAAAGAAGTCATACTCAAGGATGTTATATCTTTAGATTCGGATATAGCAGTTACCTTAGGTTGCCATGCTCTATCAAGACATTTCAAGATCTTGATGTTTAGCTCTTCTTTTTCAAAGGTCTTGTCAAGGTTCATGAGATGATTGATGATGTGCGTGAATCTCTTCTGCACCTCAGCAATTGTTTCACCTTTGAGCATTCTGAACATCTCATACTATTGGATTAGAGTATGCTTCCTAACTCTCTTCACCTCATTTGTACCTTCATGAGTTACCTCCAAGGTGTCCCACATTTCTTTTGCAGATTTGCATTGAGAGACCCTGAAAAACTCATATGAATTCAAAGCAGAGGTGTACCGCCCTGGTGGTCGGGTATGATGACGTGGCATCCTGCTACAGTGTAGGCGTGTTGACAAGGCGCCAGGTTGGCAGATAGGAAGGAAGTCGGGAGGCACGTGTAGTCGCCGATTGTTAAGTTGGCGTGTTCCGATTTCCAGGTTACCAGAATGGGCGATCGCCAGGTTGAAGATCAAGTCGCCGGATGTAGATTTAGGCGACCAAGCAGTTGGAGATCGCCAGAGCGAGCACATCGCCGAAGATGAAGGGAAGCAGATTATGAAGGCGGCCGGCGAGACCACAGGGAAGGTGTATGAAGGCCCTAACTCGCCAGTTCCAGTAGAGATCGCACTCCTAAGTTAGCTATGCACTGGGCAGTACCATGCATAAGTAACTTAGCCAAAATGAGAGTAGAAGCAGCGCCAAGTCAGGGAGCCTCCAGATGATGACACGTGTACAGTTGGATGCGAGCCACGTGTCCAAGTCTGCAACTGCCAGGAGAGAGAAAACCACCAGGTATATAAGAGCTCTTAACAGACTTTCTGAGGTACGCACGTTCAGTTCATACACTTTACGCTTGCGAGTGATAGAGCTGATTGTGAGAGAGGATTTGCACGGTTCTCGTTCTTAGTATTTGGTGATACCGCCACTGACTTGAGCGTCGGAGTGCGATCGGCCGCGGCGGCGCCGTATCGTTTCTTTGCAGGTTCTTGAGATAGATCCCGAAGAGGAGCGGAGGTGAGAAGCGGTGCGCACGTCAATTCTTTGACGAGGCATTCTCCAGCGTTCCGGTCAACAGGCAGGATCATCAGGCGCCCACCGTGGGGTCGTGTAAAACTTGCTCCCATCCACAGCGTGAGTTCGTGGAAGTTTTCGAGGTTTTCTGCGTGGTTGTGTGCTGGTGCAACCGTCGTTCGCAGTTTCTTTGAGTTTCGTTCGGTGAGTTTGCGTTTTGTACCGTTTGTTTGGTTTTCGATCGGTGGAGTGAGGTCTTTTGTTGCTTGCGCGCAATCTGTTTGGTGGAAGTTCGAGTTCTTTTGTGGTTTTCTACGAAGGTTTGCGGTGTTCTTGAGTTCTTGCGCAGTTTCTTGAGTTTTCTCCGATTGATCGCTGGTTCGATCGTGGTTGAAGTGTTGTTTGCTGTATTCCTGTGGTTCGCTGAAGTTAATGAGAAAAATGAGAAGCAATCGTTCCAGTCCCGTGGCGCTTGTCGCTGCTGAAGGCGACGCCGCCATGACCATGGCGCAGATGGCAGAGATGATGCGCTCGTTGCAGGCAACTGTGGAAGCCTCGCGCGTAGAGCAGGCGAGGATACATGAGGACCTGGTCGCCTCTCGCGCCAGGAACGAGGAGCTCAGCAAGGTAACTGAGGAGCTGCGTCGAGCTCTTCAGGAGCAGCAGGGACGTTCTTCTGCTGAAGAGGTGGCGCCGTCGACGCCACCTCGTGTTTTCCCAATGCCTTTTGTTCAGGCGATTACCGACACACCTACTCCCACGAGCGTGGTTCCGGTTAAGGCTGTCTTTACCGGCGTGGAGGATCCAGAGGCTCATCTGACCACGTTCCACACGCAGATGATGCTGTCGGGAGGGTCAGACGCCGTCTACTGAAAATGTTCGTGAGTACGCTCCAGGGAACGGCGATGGAGTGGTTTGTGAGCCTGCCTAACGGCCACATAACCAATTTTCAACAATTCTCAAAGATCTTCGTTGAACAGTACATTGTGAATAAGGCACCGCCCAGGGTGTCCTATGATCTGTTTGATATAAGGCAGTACCATGGGGAGTCCCTCAGAGACTACCTCAATTGCTTCGGAGCGCAGATGGTCAGGTCGCCGGCCAAGGATGAAGAAATGCTGGTCTATGCCTTCAAGAAGGGCGTGCAGCCAGGGCCATTCTGCGAGGCCTTGATCAGGGCTCATCCAGCGACGTTTGCTGAAGTCAGGCGACTTGCGGTGGCCCACATCGCCGACGAGAGTGAAGTCGCCGAGAAGAGAGGCAGCGTGGCTCCCGCCAGGCCACGCGCCCAGACCAGGATCCAGCCGCAGAGGGTGCTGGAAACGGCGGCGGCGGCAAGAAAAGACCAGAGGACTCGCCATCCCTATGACAGGAGAAACAAGGGAAGAAGCCTAGCGCGCCAACAACCAGCACGCCGGGAATACAATCGCCCGCCTAAGCACAAATTTGTCATGGGACTAGCGGACCTGATCGCCATCCCTAACATATCTGCTAGGTTGAAGGCGCCTGAGAAGGTGGGCGACAAGGTGCTGGGGTCAAAGCCGGACGCCTGGTGCGAGTTCCACCAATGTTTTGGCCACACCTTGGACTCGTGTTTGTCTTTAGGATACCAGCTCGACGATCTGGTTAAGAGCGGGTTCCTAAACGACTATCTGCTGGATAGAAGGACGGGGGGAGCGTCGAGTTTCCAGCCAGCAGGTGGAGAAGCCCAGCAACACGAGATGCCTATCCACGGGGAGATCCACACCATTGCAGGGGGTTTCTCAGGTGGTGGATGCACCGCATCGCAGAGGAAAAAATATGCGCGATCGGTGATGACGGTGGACATGTTTGAAGATCACTCGCCGGAAGTAGACATTACGTTCACCAAACAGGATCTTCGGGACGTTGTGCCTCATGACAACGATCCCATAGTTATTTCGTTGGTTACGGCGGGAAGGAAGGTCCACAGAGTACTGGTGGACCAAGGAAGCTCGGCAGACGTGATGTTCTGGCCGACATTCACGCAGCTGGAATTGCCCCTTGACCAGCTAAGGCCCTATGGAGGGTGCTTATATGGGTTCGCTGGCGACCAGGTGGAGGTCAGGGGGTACATTGAACTGAGAACCACGTTTACAGATGAGGCTGGGTCGAGGACGGAGAAAATCAAGTACCTCATCGTAAACGCCCCTTCAGCATATAACATCCTGTTGGGAAGGCCCACTCTTAACAGGATAGGCGCCATTCCGTCGACTCGGCACATGAAGGTGAAGTTGCCGTCCATGGAAGGGGTGGTGATCACGATCAAGTCTGATCAGAAAGAAGCGAAAAGGTGCTATGAGAATAGCCTAAAAAACAAAAGATCAGTGAGTTATGTAACAACCACCCCACCTCCCGGTGTAAAGCCCAGACCGCCGGTAACAGAGGAGGCCGCCGGAAGGGATGTAGAGATGATAGACGCTGAGCTAGGGGAGAGGAATGCTGGCCTGGAAGAGGAAGAGGCGCGGAATCGCCCCGAGGAAGCAAGGGAACAGGGAATCGCCAGGGCGGTGATCGCCAGAGAATCCAGGCCCAAACCTGTCGAGCAGTGGCTCGAGAAGGAGATCGGAGGGAAAGTTTTCAAGCTCGGAAGATCTCTGGAGGTCGATCTCCAGGACCAGATCGCCAAGGTGATTGAGCGGCATCTGGACGCGTTTGCTTGGTCCGCTTCGGACATGCCCGGGATCGATCCCGACTTCTTGTGCCATCATCTGGCGATGGACAACATGGTGAGACCGGTGCGACAAAGGAGAAGAAAATTCAATGAGGAGAGGAGGCAGGCGATCAGGGACGAAACACAGAAACTCCTCGCTGCAGGCCACATCAGGGAAGTCCAGTACCCTGAATGGTTGGCAAATGTCGTACTGGTGAAGAAGAGTAACGGGAAATGGCGCATGTGCGTCGATTTCACCGATCTGAACAAAGCTTGCCCGAAGGATTCGTATCCTTTACCAAGCATTGATGCTCTGGTCGATAGTGCTGCAGGGTGCAAGCTGCTGAGTTTCCTGGATGCCTTCTCGGGCTATAATCAGATCAAGATGCATCCCATGGATGAAGAAAAAACAGCCTTCATGACGGAGAGGTCGTGCTACTGCTATAAGGTGATGCCGTTTGGGCTGAAGAACGCGGGGGCCACGTACCAGAGGTTGATGGATCGGGTACTTGCACCAATGCTGGGAAGAAACGTGCAAGCCTACGTCGATGACATGGTCGTGACCTCGCAGGAGAAAAGCAAGCACGTTGCGGACTTGGAAGAATTGTTCACGACGATTGCCAAGTTCAAGTTAAAGCTCAACCCGGAGAAATGCATTTTCGGCGTGGAGGCTGGAAAGTTTTTGGGTTTTCTCTTGACTGAAAGGGGGATAGAAGCTAACCCAGACAAGTGTGCCGCCATCTTGGCGATGAGAAGCCCAGCTACGGTGAAAGAGGTCCAGCAGCTAACAGGTCGGATGGCAGCCCTATCTCGCTTCGTGTCAGCTAGCGGAGAAAAGGGACATCCCTATTTTCAGTGTCTGCGGCGCAATAACAAGTTCGTTTGGACGAAAGAGTGCGAGGGGGCTTTCGTCAAACTAAAAGAGTATCTGGCGAGCCCGCCGGTTTTGTGCAAACCGCTGGCGGGAATCCCTCTCAGGTTGTATTTCGCTGTGACTGAGAGGGCGGTGAGTGCGGTGCTCGCCCAGGATCAAGATCAGGCCCAGAAGCCTATTTATTTTGTGAGCAAGGTGTTGCAGGGCCCAGAAACGAGATATCAGGCCCTGGAGAAGGCTGCGCTGGCTGTGGTGTTTTCGGCGAGGAGGTTGCGCCACTACTTCCACAGTTTCACAATACTGGTGATGACTGACCTGCCCATCCAGAAGGTCTTGAAGAAACCTGACGTTGCGGGAAGAATGGTGAAGTGAGCAGTGGAGTTGTCAGAGTTTGACATTAAATATGAGCCCCGAGGCCCGATCAAGGGGCAAATCTTTGCAGATTTTGTGGTCGAGCTCTCATCAGAGGCGACACGGGTTGAAGGAGACGATTTCCGTTGGGTACTCTCGATGGATGGATCGTCGAACCAGCAGGGTAGCGGTGCTGGAGTCATATTGGAAGGGCCCAACGGCGTGCTGATTGAGCAATCTTTGAGGTTTGCCTTTAAAGCCAGCAACAATCAAGCAGAGTATGAGGCGCTGATCGCCGGGATTTTGCTGGCCAAGGAGATGGGAGCTAGGGTGCTGATGGCTAAGAGTGACTCGCTGCTAGTCACATGGCAAGTAACAGGCGAGTTCCAGGCTAAAGATCCACAAATGGCGGCTTACTTGGCGTATGTGCAGGAATTGAAGAGTTCCTTTGCCTCCTTTGAAGTAGTACATGTGCCCAGGGAGCAGAATGCCCGAGCTGACTTGCTTGCTAAGCTCGCCAGCTTAGGCAAGGGGGGTAGGCAGAGGACGGTGATTCAAGAAACTCTAAAGACGCCGAGGGCATTTGTAGCAGATCACCTGGTCCTTCAGATAAGCAAGTCGACGGAGAGAGCAGCGAGAAGCCATAAGTCCTTGACGCAAGAAACTCTGAGATCGCCGAGAGTTAGAGCATGTCAAGGAGAGAAGGTGGACGTGATGCAGGTCCGCGCCGCCCATGAGCCAGACACTTGGATAACACAGTACAAGCGGTGCTTGGCAGATGGCCTCCTCCCGCTGGATCCAACAGAAGCTAGGAAGGTAAAGAAAAATTCCAGCAAGTACACATTGATTGATGGCGATCTGTACAGGTTTGGGTTCACTCACCCGCTCCTAGAATGCATACACGGCGAGAAGTGCACGAGAATCATGGCAGAGCTCCACGAAGGTATATGCGGAAGCCACGTCGGGGGTCGGGCTCTGGCCGCGAGGACTCTCCGTGCAGGCTACTACTGGCCATCCATGAGAGAAGATTGCAAGAAATATGCCCAATGCTGTAAACAATGCCAGCAGCACGCCGATTGGCATAAGGCACCTCCCGAGGAGTTGAAGTCGATTTATAGCCCTTGGCCGTTTCATACTTGGGGAATCGACATCCTGGGACCTTTCCCGCTGGCGATCAGGCAAATGAAGTACTTGGTGGTGGCGATTGAGTATTTCACCAAGTGGACTGAAGCAGAACCAGTGGCCCAGATCACCGCACACAAGATCGAAGGTTTTGTATGGAAGAACATTGTGTGCCGGTTTGGAGTGCCTAAGCGCCTGGTGTCAGATAATGGGACGCAGTTTGCAAGCCACCTGTTGAAGAAGCTTTGCGAAGGGGTAGGAATTCAACAAGTGTTTGCATCCGTCGAGCACCCTCAAACAAATGGCCAGGTGGAATCAGCTAATCGGGTGTTGTTGAGAGGTTTGAAGAGAAGGCTTGAGAAATCCAAGGGAAGTTGGGCTGAGGAGGTGCCCCGTATAGTCTGGGCGTACCACACCACCGAGCAGTCAGGAACCCATGAGACCCCGTTTAGCTTGGTCTATGGGTGTGACGCCATGATCCCGGTGGAGATCCAGGAGAGCTCGCCGAGATTCCAGAACTTTGTAGAGGAAGACTCGAATGAAGAGAGAAGGCTGAACCTGGATCTGCTGGATGAGGTCAGGGAAGAGGCGAGGCTGAAGGCTGAGGCGGTGAAGAGGAGGATCGAGCGAAGATACAACTCAAAGGTGATGCCAAGGCAGTTTAGAGAGGGCGACTTGGTGATGAGGAAGGCCCACCAGTACGAGGTGGAGAATAAATTGTCACCTAAGTGGACTGGACCGTTCAGAATAACCGAGGCGCTCGGGAACGGGGCCTACCGCTTAGAGACGCTGGAAGGAGGGGCGATCCCTCGCACCTGGAACGCCACACACCTGAAGTTGTACTATAGTTAAGAGCTTTGTAAGTAAAGACAAACACAATGTTATATTACAATGTCTCTGTTAAAACAGTTTGAAGGGGGCACTCTTTTTTCCCTAAGGAGGGTTTTTAATGAGGCCACCCAATAAAAGAAGAGTTTTCGAAGTATAAGGTGTTTTCAGATTGCATGTGTGCTATTTTCAAAAGTTTCGAAGAAAGACCTTGTCATTTGTACATGATTTAAGGCAAGAAAAGATATATCGCGTGCTTTCTAAAAGGTTTTAAGTCCTCATCGTTTTTCGGCGATTAGAGGCACCAGCTAAGTTTTAAGTCCTCATCGTTTTTCGGCGATTAGAGGCACCAGTTAAGTTTTAAGTCCTCATCGTTTTTCGGCGATTAGAGGCACCAGTTAAGTTTTAAGTCCTCATCGTTTTTCGGCGATTGGAGGCACCAGTTAAGTTTTCAAAGTCCTCATCGTCTTTCGGCGATCGGAGGCACCAGATGAAAGACCTCAACGCCCTCGCGCGTCCTGAGGCAAGTAAAAGACCTCCTCGCCGTCGAGCGAGTGCAGGCGAGAAAGAGAAAAAGTCCTCCGTGTTTCTGGGAGCGAGAAGATGTAACTCCTGGGGCAATGTAGAGGCAAGTTAAAGACCTCCTCGCCGTCGAGCGAGTGCAGGCGAGAAAAAAGGAAAGGTCCTCAGTGCATCCAAGGGGGAGGAGATGTACACCCTAGGCAAGTTGAGGCACCAGATAAAGTCCTTATCGCCGTTGAGCGAGCTAAGGCCAGTTAAGACCTCCTCGCCGTCGAGCGAGGGCAGGCGAGAGAAAGAAAAGGTCCTCAGTGCATCCAGGGGGGAGGAGATGTACACCCTGGGCAAGTTGAGGCACCAGATAAAGTCCTTCTCGCCGTTGAGCGAGTTCAAGCGAGTTAAAAGACCTTCCCGCTTACATGCGAGCTTAGGCAAGATAAAATCCTTCTCGTCTCGAACGAGTTCAGGTATGGTGCAGAGGGTGGAAGAAGTTTGGAAGGTGGCTAAGGTAGGTTCGAAGAGAACGCCTAGTCAGCCGGTCTTTGCTCTGAAGTCCAGGAGGGTAAAAAGAGATCCCTAAAGGCGTCTCTGCTCCCAGATAAAGAAACAACTACCAAAGCATGAAGCTGGGAAAAGCTGGTATTACCAAGAGTTCTTGGCGATCGGGGAAAGCTCAAACACGACGAGAAGGATGAAAGACTTGTTTGATAAAGCAGGTCGAGTGGGACGTTGTTTGAGCCAATGATTGAGTTACAGTTCGTTGTGTGGAAGGTATTCTTATGATAAGGTTAGTGCCTTAAGAGTACAAGTTGTTTAAAGCGATTATTGCTTAAGTTTGAATTGGCTCGAGGCAGTTACGTTAAAAGTCGCGTTTGCAAAATCACTAAGTTAAATCCGACAAAGTTAAACATACAAAGAAGGCTAAAGCGCGTAAAAGGAGTCAGGGGAGAGAATATCCAAGTTTTGTGATTGAAATAAGTATCTGTTCAAAACACATATGCACGAGTTTTTATTACAAGGTATATACAAGGGAAATTATAAAGTAGCAGATGAGGTGGAGTGGATTAGTCTTCAGCAGGAACGACCTTTCCATCTACTACTTCGTTGTTCAACGACACCATGCTAAGGTCGAGATCGGGGAATAGGCATGCGAATTGTTCCCGAGCGGCTTCGAATCCAGCAGCCAGAATCTGAGCAGAATTTAGCTTAAGTACTTCAATTTGCCCTTGAAGTTCTTCAACCTGTTTCTTGAGCTCCTTGTTCTGCTGCTCCAGTTCTTCAACCTGTTTTCGGAGTTGTTCGTTGGTCTCTTGAGCATGGAGAAGGTCGTCAGTAACCTTCTTGGATTCCGTTTGAGCTTGGGCCAACTCGACAGCCATTTTTCCTTTCTCCTTGTTTGCCTCGGCGAGATCAGCCATGGCGTCGTCCCTCGCTTTTTCTACTTGCCCAAGTAGCTTCTCGCGGTCGATCGACCTCTGCTCCAGTTTTTGCAACTTGGCGGCGTCAGCTTGAATGTGAGCCTCCAGGTCGCTCGCCTTGGTGCGAAGAGGCACGATTTTGCTTTCTAACTCGACTTTCTCTTGGGCAAGATCATGAATTTTGCGGCGAAGGTCAGCAGCTTCCTTGCACGCCAGCCTGAGCTCGGTATTCAGGGCATCCTCCACTCGGAAGTGTTCTATTTCTGCGAGCGTCAGGCTGAATGACATTTTCTCCACCTCGACCTTCATAGTGCTATTCTCAGTCTTGAGGTTGAAGAGATCATCTTGAAGCCTCCTGGTGGAGCTCTCCACAGCCCTCGTTATGATCGCGGGAATATCCTCTGCTATGGTTTTCAACTTGGCAGTCAGAGGTTCCCACATCCTTGTGACTTCAAGGGAAAGGTTTGCTGCTTGGAGAGGCGCCAGGGGGGCTTGTTGAGGGTTCTCGCCGCCACCTTCCTTGGTAGGATCTTCAGTGTTTGCTTCCTGGCGTGGCGACGGGATCGGGGATTCGGTGATTAGAATCGGAGAGGTATGAGCAACCTCATCCCCGATTGGAACATCTCCTGCAGCTGAAGTGTTTGAAGGGGGGCCCCTCCAGCTGAGATGTGTGGCGTAGAGGCACTTGGGGGGTCCTCCAAGAAATTTGGCTCTTGGGCCTCAGCTACAGGTGGCGCAGTGGCCAGCGGAACTGCTTGGACTGGTGATGAAGGAGCTTGTGGTGTTGGCGATGAGGGAGGAGGAGCAGGCGTTGATGGTGGTGTTGAGGTTGGAAGAGGGGGTGGAGCAGGTGGAGGAGATGGTGCCACCCTCTTCCTTTTCGTAACGAGGCCATCCTCTGTGACCTCGTCATCCTCTTCTTCCTCCTCATGGACGACTTGAGGGGCTTTTCGCTTAGGTCTCTTAAGGACCAGTTTCTTGCGCTGGGTGGGTTCCTTGGGCGGTGATCGCCCATGAACGATGGCCTTCTCGACCGCCGAGTTGGGCACCGTTTGGGAACCGGTCGCCAACCCGTGGTTTCTGGCGAGCGCCTTCAATTCGGCGAGCATGTTTCCGCCCAACATGTTGTCTGCATGAAACGAAAATGCATGGGTTAGCTCAAAGAAGGAAAAGATAAGTGTATAAGGTAATAAGCAGCAGAGCAGTTATATGCAGAAAAGGTAAAACCAAAGTCTTGTGCGTATCGCACAAGACGCCCAGATGCAGTATCAGAAGCAGTATCAAAGCAACAGTTTGGATGTCCTAACCTATTTGGAATTCTAGTTGGTCCTCAAAGAATTCGAAGGAGATCAAGGTGGGGGTCAGGAATGTTATATTGGCATCCGACACCCTCTTCCAGAATAGACAGAGGTCTCTGTCCAAAGCTCCCATGCTATCAGGACTTCTGGGCCTCCTGAAGCAGCTCTTGGACTCCTTTTTCCCCTTGTCCACCCAGTACAAGGGGAAGCCATCAAGAAGGGAGGTGTCCTTGTCGTTTGCACGTACTTGGATGAACTTCCCCTTCTAGTCTTTGTACGATTGCTGGAAGATGGTAAAAATGGATCTCCCAGCAATTGCATTCAAGCTGACCCACAGGCGGTCTCCTGGGTGCTTGGCCTCAAACAGGAACAAAAACACGTCCACCGACGCGGGCAACCCCAGGTGGTCGCATGTTATTTGAAAGGCTCGAACAAACGCCCAGCTGTTGGGATGAAGCTGGGCGGCAACAATGTTGAGCTCGGTCAAAAGTTCCCTCTCAAATCGGGTGAGAGGGAACCTGAGTTTGACCTTCTTGAAGAAAGTTGTATAGACAAAGCAGAAGGGCCCGTTGGCGCTTACTTTGTCATCAGCACACACTGGCAGAGCGGCGGGGCAAGGCAGCACCATCATCTTCTCGTCGTGCTCCTTGTGAAACGATTGATAGGCCTCGTCCCCCTTGGTCAACCGCAAAACTGCTCCCGCAGTGTTCACCGACGAGGTCTCCTTCAGAAGGGTTGAGTTAGCCCAGGGGTATAGAGTTTTGAAGTCTGGCAGAGGGACGGGGGCTCCTCCAGCGTTAGATGGAGTCGCCTGGGCCAGGGCAGATTGGGAAGATGCAGGCCTCTCAGCCTGCGAAGAGGAAGCACCACGAACTTGTGTTGAGTCGTGTGCTTGTGAAGGAAGGTTTCGCGCTGATGGAGGGGGGTTCGGGGTAATCTTGGTGCGAGTCATGATGGCAGCTGCAAAGGAAGAAGAAAGGAAAAATGATCAGGAGGGTTACAAAGGCTGACTCGATCATAGAAGGAAGGTGAAAGACGAACGAATGTGAGTTCGTTGCGACGATCGACAAAGCCCTAAGTTACGCAGAAGGAGAAATGGAAAAACAACCCACAGCGTATGCACCAGGCAGTTACAGGATGATGCAAATCGGTGAAAATGCAAGGAAACCCAGCAGATGAAGGAAAGTAGTTACCTTTCGATGATCAGGAAGACGGTGAAGGGAGATGGTGATCTAGAGCGTTGAAGAACGTCGAGAGCTTTCGCAGAAGGAAGTGAGAGCGTTTGCAAGCACGAAGAGAGTGATGGAACAGTGGAGCGTAATGGGTTTAAGGGTTTTCGAAATGATTTTAGGAAGCGCTAACGGCAGATGAAGAGAGCCGTTGATGAAGCCACGTGTCGAACGATGAGTGAAGGGTTTGGTGGAGCGTCAGAGCAGCAGAAAGTACAATCGCTTGGAATTCTGCGTCAGTGCCACATAGATCGGTGTTAACGAAGGCTCTTTCAGTCTTTTCGCTAGACAAGTCTTCGCTTAAGACTGGGGGGCTTGTGTACCGCCCTGGTGGTCGGGTATGATGACATGGCATCCTGCTACAGTGTAGGCGTGTTGACAAGGCGCCAGGTTGGCAGATAGGAAGGAAGTCGGGAGGCACGTGTAGTCGCCGATTGTTAAGTTGGCGTGTTCCGATTTCCAGGTTACCAGAATGGGCGATCGCCAGGTTGAAGATCAAGTCGCCGGATGTAGATTCAGGCGACCAAGCAGTTGGAGATCGCCAGAGCGAGCACATCGCCGAAGATGAAGGGAAGCAGATTATGAAGGCGGCCGGCGAGACCACAGGGAAGGTGTATGAAGGCCCTAACTCGCCAGTTCCAGTAGAGATCGCACTCCTAAGTTAGCTATGCACTGGGCAGTACCATGCATAAGTAACTTAGCCAAAATGAGAGTAGAAGCAGCGCCAAGTCAGGGAGCCTCCAGATGATGGCACGTGTACAGTTGGATGCGAGCCACGTGTCCAAGTCTGCAACTGCCAGGAGAGAGAAAACCACCAGGTATATAAGAGCTCTTAACAGACTTTCTGAGGTACGCACGTTCAGTTCATACACTTTACGCTTGCGAGTGATAGAGCTGATTGTGAGAGAGGATTTGCACGGTTCTCGTTCTTAGTATTTGGTGATACCGCCACTGACTTGAGCGTCGGAGTGCGATCGGCCGCGGCGGCGCCGTATCGTTTCTTTGCAGGTTCTTGAGATAGATCCCGAAGAGGAGCGGAGGTGAGAAGCGGTGCGCACGTCGATCCTTTGACGAGGCATTCTCCAGCGTTCCGGTCAACAGGCAGGATCAAGAGGTTATAATGTTTTTAGCAATGCAATCGAATTTGGCCTTCTTGCTTTCTGAATCAGTCCATTGAGACCAAGGCTTTTCAATAGAAGATCCATCTTTTTCAAATTTTGGGACAAAAGGACCATTTTCAATTGCATCCCAAATTCCTTTGTCAAGTGATTCTACAAAGATTTTTACTATCACTTTCCAAAATTGGTAGTTCAAACCACAAAATAGAGGTGGTCTGTTGATTGAAGCACCTTCCCCAAAAGGTAGTCTATCAACCATCAAAAAACAGTTTTAGGGTCAACTTGAATAACTTTCAAGAACCAAGCTCTTGATGCCAATTGTTAGAAAGGATGGCTTTAAACTAGAGGGGGGTGAATTGTTTAAAGAGGGTTTTCATAACCTTTTAAGCCAAGAATGAAATTACTTCAAGAAACAAATGATAAGAAATTCAGTTTGCCAAAACACAAAGCAAAAACAACAGCACCAGAAAAACAATCGGTTGTTTCGCAGAAACAATCGGTTGTTTATACCAGTTTGCAAATATTAAAAATGAATATAAAGAGATTAAGGATAGAGAGAATGCACACAAATGTTTATACTGGTTCACTCTAAACCCAGAGCTACATCCAGTCTTCTCAGAAACCACTGAGGAACTTCACTAAGCAATCAAACCTAGATCACTTACACCACAACCAAAGAAGTGACATTGATCCCCTCAAGACACACATTTCTCTTAGTCAACACACCAACACTATGAATGTTGATCTTGATCCCCTCAAGAACGCACAACACTTCGCAACAAACACACAAGGTTTTTTTCAATAGATACAAGGATTACACTTGTTACAGAAGCAAATATGAAATCAATACAAGAGAAAATCCTAGCTCACACACTTTGACAATCTCAATATCTAAGCAATCTCAACTCTTTCAAAAACTCAAAATCAGTGTTGTTGTGAAACCCAAATCTGTTTTACTGTTTTATATTCAACACTGTTGTTTGTTATCAAAACTTAACAAACTATTAATTGCATTTAAAGATTGGTCAAAGCATTAAAAACTGGAGCGTAAACAGTTAGAAAATCATTTAATGCTCAGTCAAAGCACAAACCATTTTTCTGTTATGGTACCAAAATAAACAATCGGTTGTTACCACGAATCAATCGGTTGTTTTGGTTTTGACAGCTCAACCATTTGAAAAACAGTTTTCAACCTTTTCTAAAAACACCTAAGTATAAAACAATCGGTTGTTTTGACAAAACAATCGGGTTTTTTTCACTTAGCTTGAAAAACACTTTTGTTTTAAAAGGATTGAGAGTGCTTATGCTTTGGATTCAATCAAGAGTGGATTACATAAACAATCTACCCGAAATCCTATCTAAGACAGCTCAACAACAACAAGCATAGCGTAGCCTTCAACATCCTTCAAAGGGTTTGGATTTATTCAAAGCTTGAACATCACTTGGTTCAACAAAGTAGACTAGTAGGAAGAACTTAAGATGCTCTGGTTTTTATCCATTTCTCCCTCTGGTGAGGTCTTCACTTGAATGTTGAGATGACCTTTCATAGTGTGCATCCTTGGTCATCTTCTTATTGTCTTGGTTTGTATCATGCCCCCCAGGTTTGAGAGAATTCGACCTCGAATTTAGAACTCTTGCAGATAACATAGTCAATTGGCTCACATATAAGATAGTGCAAGGAGTGGGATGTGAACTAGACTTATGTTCCTTAAACTTAGGGAGTTCAAAAGATGGGACTCTATATACAGACCATGTTTGGAAAGATTGTTTGGGAATGACAAATATTTTTGAAGAAAATCCTCTTAGAAGGTGGAAATCTTTAGAAGGTGTTGTAAAATCATTCCTAACATTCTTTAACAAAGATGGTGTGTAGGTAGAAACCTTTTGTAAAGAAAAAGATAAGGAAGAAGGACACCTTGGAGGTGTAAGTTGTAGCATGGCTCGAGTCAACATGATTGATTTAGTGGTGGAAGATGATATGGTGTGACTCGGTTTATCTTTTCTTTCTTTCTCTTTTTCATTTATTCTTTCTGTTTTCATTTTTAATTGATCCTCTGAACCTCTTTAGGAGTGAGAGGTTTTAAGATAACCTTGTGCTCTTGGAAGGTAAAATTTATTTTTTTGGTTAGACCATCATATAGAACTTGTCTATCATATTGTCATGGCCTTCCTAAAAGAATATGTGTTGCTTCCATTGGCACAACATCACATAAAACCTCATGTTTATACTTTCCTATAGCAAAAGTTATGAGGACTTGTTTATTTGCCATGATTTCTCCTTCGGCACTAAGCCATTGTAGTTTATAGGGCTTTGTATGAGAGATAGTGGGTAAGTCAAGCTTCTCTACTACTCTTGTACTTGCCACATTAGCACAACTACCCCCATCTATTATCATGGAACATAACTTGTTGTTGATAAGGCAGCGGGTGTGGAAAATATTTTCTCTATGTGCACAACTACCCTAATCATCATGGTTCATTTTGTTGGACAATGGGCCGCTATGTGCCCAAAACCTAAACATTTAAAACACTTTTTACTTGAGGTTTTGGTAGGGGACTTAGGTGTTATAGTGGAGGGTCTAGAATCCATAGGGTTGTAAGTGGACTCCTTTACAAAATTGGAGGGAAAGGTTTTAGAAGAAAACTTGTTATTTTTCCAAGATGATTGGTAGGCGTTCATTATGAGTATTTTTGGAAGAGGTTTTCTTTGAAAGTTGTGATTCAACCTTGATGGCAAGGTGAACCAATTTTTCTAAAGAGGAGTACTCATATAGTTCTACCACATCCTGTATTTACCTTCTCAAGCCACTTACAAACCTAGCCATTTTGGACTCCTCACTTTCATGCATGTCAACTTTAGTTAAGGTTGTTTCAAGTTCTTTAAAATAATCATCCACACTTTGTGTTCCTTGTTGAAGTCGTTGGAGCTTCAACAAGAGCTCTTTCCTATAGTGTGGAGGAACAAATCTAGCACGCATGTATAACTTTAAATCCTCCCAAGAGACCACGACTGACCTCTTGTTTATCCCAACGTCCATTACAGTTTTATGCCACCACTGCATGACATAGTCTAAAAATTCTAAGGAGGCTAACTTGATCTTTGGGTCTTCTTGGACCTCATGTACATTAATTTTTTTTTTCAACTTTAGCCTCCCATCCTAGGTAAATGTTGGGATCACCTTCGCCACTAAAACTAGGAATTTTAACATAAGGTAAAGAAATTTTAGAAACATGTTGGCGCCTCTCTTCAAAAATTTTCAATCTCCATTCTTCCTCTTCTTCTTGGCTACCATATTGGTGATAACTCCTTGATTCACGCCTTTGATTCCATCTTCTTCCTCTTGGGGGTCTATCATGGGCAGATTCAAGTCTTTGGGGCCTCTTCTCCATTTGTCTCATTTTTTCATCCTTTTGAGCTAAAGATCTTTTGGTTGTCGCCAACTCACGCATGAGGAAAGCTTTTTGGGGAGATTGGGGTTTAGAAGATTCTCCTGAAGAAATATGAGCCATAATTCACAAGTGACAAACAATTAGAGAAATTGGTGATAACTCCTTGATTCACGCCTTTGATTCCATCTTCTTCCTCTTGGGGGTCTATCATGGGCAGATTCAAGTCTTTGGGGCCTCTTCTCCATTTGTCTCATTTTTTCATCCTTTTGAGCTAAAGATCTTTTGGTTGTCGTCAACTCACGCATGAGGAAAGCTTTTTGGGGAGATTGGGGTTTAGAAGATTCTCCTGAAGAAATATGAGCCATAATTCACAAGTGACAAACAATTAGAGAAATAGAAATTAGTAAGAAAAACACTCTCAAGTTTGCACCACTTATGGAGAGATCACTTAAAGCACTCAAAGAAAATTTTCTTCCCTTAAGAAAGGTCTTTCTTGAGGTTGAAATACTCTCAAAGAAAAAGGTAAAAGCCTTCAACACTTGATCTTAGAGGAAACCACCACAAAACTTAAGGAAAAGAAATAAAATACAAACAAGAAAAGCTAAACCAAATTTGAGAAAGAGATTATGACAAAACTTGAAGAAAGACAATCAAGAAAAAGGCACACACAAAGGACTCAAAGATACTTAATAACTTTTAACAATGAAACTTTTCTCTAGAAATTGCTAAAGCAAAAGAATAAAAATTCCACAATGGTTGAAATCAATTTGCCAATCAATTTGAATCCAAATTTGGAAAATGTTTTTCTTTAGTAATTGATACCACAAATGTGCGTTTTCACTTATTCTTTATTTTTTTTGAATTATGGAAATGAAATGTCCATAATTTTAATCATGCATAATTTCCAATAACTCCAATTTTCACGAAAATTTTGGGATTCAATGTAATTGAACACTTCAAAATCTTTTTGTTTGGAACTTTAAATCTACTTCTACTAAAACAAGTTTCTAATTACTTCTCAAACTTTCAAAATTAAAAGCAAAGTAAGTAGAATTAAAGTAAGGACTCCTAGAACACTAATGAATATATGACTCAAAGCAAAAAGGCATGAACACAATAAGACACAACACATAACAATCCAAAAGTGAAACAAGGCTATGGAAATTAAAATGGCCGAAAGAAAATTACAAGAAAATAAAGGGCTTAAAATTTAAATTGCAAGAATGTAAAGACAAGAATTAAAGGTACTTGAATTTAAAGACAAGAATTAAAGGTACTTGAATTTAAAGCAAACTCAAAGCAAAATAAGCTCAAGAACCTAAGCTCTGATAACCACAAACTTGATGTGAGTTTACCTAAGAGTTCTCACCATATTCTTGTATAAGAGAATTCGACCTCGAATTCAGAACTTCTGCAGATAACATAGTTAGTTTGTTCACATATAAGATATTGCAGGGATTGGGATGTGAACTCAACTTATGTTCTTTAATGTTGGGAGTGCATAAGATGGGGTTCTATTTACAAACCATGTTTTAAAAGAATGTTTGGGAATGACAAATTCTTGTGATGAAAATCCTCTAAAAAGGTGGAAACCTTTAGGAGGTGTTTGAAAATCATCCCTAAAATTCTTTAAGAAGGATGGTAAGTAGAAACCTTAGGGAATGCAAAAGAGAAGGAAGAATTTTACCGTGAAGGCGCAATTATTTTTGGGAGGTCTAACAAAATGAGACCCTTTTTACTTTCCTCGGCTTTTTCATTTTCTCTTTTTGTTGTTATTTGTATTTGTTCTTTAGTTGCCAACTTGGTGCTTTTAGTTGGACAGTTGGCAGTGATGTGCCCAAAACCTAGTGGTAGAGGTGAAAATGTGGTCTTTAGAAACTTTTTGGTGTGTAGTGATTTCTTTTGAAGAATGGGAAGGAGAAGTTTTTGTAGAAGATTTGTAGAAGCCATCACTATGAGTTTTTTTTTAAGTTGTTTTCTTATAAATTTGTGATTCCACCTTGATGGCTAGGTGAACCAATTTCTTTAAAGAAGAGTACTCATATACTTCTACAACATCTCGAAATTCCTGCCTCAAACCACTCACAAGTATTGTTATCTTTCACTCATCACTATTAGGGCCACTTGGAGTGTGATTGGCTTCCAAGATAAGTGATGATAGCTGCCACTTGAGAGCTCTCAATACTTAGAAGATAAGACCTAAATGCTAAGAGGAATTCAAACATCACTAACAACTCACACAATTTGTGCAGAGTAACTCTTCTTCTTCTATTAATTTCAACTTGAAAAATACACTAGGTAGGCCTCTTATTTATAAGTGAAGGAACCTTGAAGGACAAATTAATGGTTATGATATTTTAATTTTATTTTGAAGGACAAATTAATGGGGATGATTGTCAACAAATATCATTCTTGGGAAGTTTGAAAGAGTCAAATGCTTTTCCATTGCTACAGAACAAGTTTTATATTACAGTTGTTTCATTCATTTTTTAATGATTAAAAATTATTGGTATTTTCATATTGTATGGGATTGGCCAGTGAATGCAGAAGAGGAAGCTTTAGAAATTGTTAAAGAAGCCCTATAAATGCATTTGAGGAAGTTGGAGAATCTACATATTGTATAAGTGAGTGGGAAAACTTGAACAACATAAAGTCTGTGAAAATAAAGTTGTAGATAACGAGAAGAAGATTTTTTTTATTTGGATAAGCAAATCAAAGAGGTCCAACAACTTGTTCAAAAAGGTTAGTTGGATTTGTGGATAGTGAGGCCAACCCAACCTCTGTTGGTCCAAGCTTAAATGGTTGGGATATTTTTAAGATTTATAGAACGGTTTGTTCGTTGTAGTGTGACATGAAGCGGTAAATGAATATATTGAATCTATAACATAAGTTATGTTAGTGATTACTTGATTTTTTTTATTTTTGCATGATTGATGAATTGGTATTAATGTTGTTGTAGTGTTATTGTTGACATACAAAAGAATATATTGACGGGAATGGACTTACAATCATTAACTTCACGCTGAAGAGTTGACAAGATGATAGAAATTTACATATCGTTGTGTCTACTGTATGTAGTTATATTGTTTAGTTATTTATGTTGAATGTGGTTGTAGGTTATGTTATTTGTAACTCGATTGTTCAATCTGATTGAAATCTAAAATTTGGAATGGTGAAACGATTTTCCTTTAATCCCCTTTTTTTTTGTAGTTAGTGTGGATTTAAATTTGTTGTTATTTGTTTGAAGTTTTTGGTAATAGTACTAATTGAGTTGGTTCTTGTAGACCCGTGTAATTAAAGAGATGAACATGAAAGGTAGACAAAGATCGTGAACCAGTTATGATTACACTTCCTTTTATGCGAAATGTTTATTCCCATATTAGGCAATATTGTATTGTGATTTTATAAGTCTATATTAGTAATGTTGTTGGTGTTCTTTAGAATGTTGATGTTGACTATGAATTTAAATTTTTGCACTTTTTTGTAGGTGTTTGTGCCAACATTTTTTAAGGACCACTGGTTGATCTACGCACTGAATTGTTGGACTTGCTTGATCATACAATTGAAGGTCGACACAAAATTTATAAAACAATGGTAAATAGTTGCATGTTGTTTAATAATGAATGAATTTATGACGTTTGGATTTCTTTATGATTGTTGTTATATATTGCATGTTGTAGGCATTGTGAACGACTAATGCAAGGCAATGACAAATGGAGTTGAAGTTCTTTTTCCTATTATCACATATATAAAAGGAGCTCATGATAATGGTATGTTCTAAGCAATAACAACATTCTTCAACTCAAAGCCTTCAGTGATTTCAATTGGGCCACTTGTCCTCATACTCGAAAATCTATCACAAGTTACTTAGTCTATATGGGTGACTCTATATCGTGAAAATCAAATAAACAAGACACTATATTCAAGAGTTCTTCTGAAGCAGAATATTGTACGCTCGTTGAAACTACTTGTGAAATTTAGTGGATCATTTACCTTCTTGAAGACCTTTATGTTTCTTTTCAAAAACCGATTATTCTTTATTGCCAAAATCAATCAGCCATACTAATTGTTTCAAATCAAGCGTTCCTTGAGCGAATGAAGCATAATGAAATAAATTGTCACATTGTTAGCAAGTAAATCAACACTAGATTACTAAAATATTTTCCCATTGTTTCTTCTCTTCAAGCTACATACAATTTTACTAAAGCCCTTCGCACTCTTTTATGCAATAGTTTATTTTCAAAGTTGGAAATGATAAATATATATTCCCAGTTCGAGGAGGATTGATAAAATCAGTATAAACGATCTTACTCTAGACCGTCTAATTAGTTTGTGTAGTCTATCTAACACTAGATTTTTTGGTCTATTTATTTACACTAGACTTTTTATAGTCTATTGACAAACTGTCTAAACTATATTGTTTAACACTAACTATCTAATTCATTTGTTTACACAAGACAATTTACTCAAAGACCATCTTGTTTGTTAGTTTATTTCCTTCTTTTATATATATATATATATATATATATATTCTTTGCCTACTTTGACTTTATACAATAATATATTTTTTTGTTTGTTCTTCTCTAGTTTTCTCCCTCTTCCTCTTTTGTCTTTGTGTTCTTTTGTTGTCATAGAAAATTTGATGAGTTCAACAAAACCATTTGTAAAGAATATAGTGCATATCATATTAAAAATTGTTAAAAATTATATTTTAAGTTTAATCTTTTTGAAATAATGAGCAACATAAAGAATGCCGACATGATTAAAATTATCATCAAATTGTTTTACTAACATTTTTTTTTATCTTTATCTTTTTGATCGATAATGTATTTTTTGTAAAATCTATTTTTTTTTTAACTGAAAATATGAAAATTATATTTATTAAATTATTTCATAGTGTATTTGTATAGAAACAACTTTAGAGTTTTCTTCTAAATATATTATTGTTCTTCCCAGTTGACTGAGTTGCTGGTTGACTCGAGGTTGAATGCCCCCTCCCGAATCTACCTTTTTTGGAACCGAGTTAGTGAATCTTTGTCGCACTAGAATAAGGCTCCGTTGAGACAGAGGGGGCCCTACCTGTTGATTACACTCTGACGATCAAGTCAGCTAGGGCTTACCAAAAGTAACCAATCAAGAAAGTGCGTAAAAAATAGCATACCTTGACCAGGAGACTCACTCTCCTTTTATTGTCGCACATGCAACATGCAACCATTCTCCCTGGAGATAAGCAAATCTTAACTAAAAATATTTTAAACACATTAATCTTTTACCTGTAACAGAAAAACTACCTACCATGGTCACCCATGATCTTCAGGTACCATCCGCGGGCCCTCTTCTGTTACTACCGCATAACCCTATTTTAATAGGGTTACAACAACTAGCCACGTGCAAAAAATATGCAACAGAAAATATGCAATGGGAAATATCGCCATATATCCATAACAAACATGTAAAAATAACAACATTATATTTACCGCCCCAAATATATCTATAAGTAAGTGTATATATAATATTACTTTTCGTAGCAGCCCTATCGCGCGCTTTGGGCATTCCTTAAAAAGGGTCATCTGCGCATGTCTCATCTAAGCCCAACGATCGAGATGACCTCTCACGCCTTAAAGAACCAAGCATACAAAATAGTACCGAGATTCGAGCACTGGTCAGTACATAAGCCCCCTAGGCTTGAGCTAAGCTTGGCTAAGTGAAGAGTTTCCATAGTACCCTTGGCTGTTGACGTGACCATTTCCCAGAGGTAGGTGAGGCACGACGCTCGAAGCATATTTTGAAGTGATATTTTACTATTCGCGGTCTCCACACATACATGTGTCTTAGCCTCAGTGGCAGCGGAACTCAACCGTTTCGAATTGCCTCCTTTTATCGAAGCTTAGCTCTAGAAGCACCAAAGAACCCCTAAAACCCTTCACACCTGCATCCTTTTCCTCTCATCGTTCAGAGCTTCTCACTCACTTCTTCTCATTTCTCCAAGTTTTTCTTCTTCAAACCACGAAAGGTACCCCTTTTTCCCTTTTCGACTTATTCGTCTTTTGTAATTACATGTTCAGTCTAGATCATCACCTATTTGCACCCGTTTACGCTTATTCTCGTTATTGATCATTCATATATTTCGTACGCTGTCGTTTGGATCCTTAAATAGGTGTTAAGGTTTTGATTTTTGTTCTTATGTATAAATTTATACTTGTTTGCTTGTTTCCATACTATGTTGGGTATGAGTTTATTTTTCTGCCTTTTGTGCTTACGTTTAGATGCAACCTTCCATGGATTACAAATCCCTGTATCCTTGGGCACCGCCGAACCTCCTTTCTGAAACCTCTTCCTACACCTCCCATGAGAAAATAGTAACCCTTAGGAAAAGTAAGTGCCACTGCGGCAAAGAGGATGATTAGATTTTCCTAGACCCCTGTGCGGTAGATGAGCCAGTGTGTTGTGATGAAACCATATCCCCCAACAAACCCTTTTGTATTTCTACCCCACGGTTTTTAAGAGAGTCATTCTTCGTCTACCTCTATCCGTTTTTGAAAAAGAACTCTTGATCGAGCTTAATGTAGCTCCTGCCCAGCTACATCTCAATAGCTAGGCATTTGTTCGTGCCTTTTCAATTCTTTGCGACCAGCTCGGTGTCCCGCCCTCTGTAAATGTGTTCCTTTACCTCTTCGAGGTAAAGAAACCAAACCGCCAACTCTGGGTCTCTGTAAATAGTGCCCTCAGAAGGGGAATCCTTACCCTCTTCCAATCCTCGTACAAAAATTTTAAAGGCCACACTTCCTCAAGGTTCGAGCTAACAAGAAACACCCTAACATCCTAGATGGCTATCCCTTATATTGAACCGAGAAACCCAACTCCAAGCTTACTCGGCGCCTAGACAAGCTAGCTCCTGCTGATCAAGAGGTTTGCAAATTTTAACCTCCTGGCCAACGAGTTTGACCCAAACTCTCTAAGGGTGTGTTTGTTTCCATGAGGGAGGAGGGAGGGGAGATGAAGGAGGGGGTATTTTTTGTGTTTGTTTCAAGGGTTTTGAGGGTGGATGATTTTTTTCACTCTTCACAAAATGAAGAGATTTGTGGGGATTATGTAGGATTATTGTATTTTACCTAAATATCCTTGTGCATGCATTTTATTACAATATACAAAATTAAATATTACATAAATTTATTTATTATTTATAATTTAAAATATTTAATTATACTATTAATAACAACATATAATTATAAATAATGTAAATAGAAAAATAAAAAAATAAAATTATAATATCAACAATATATATATAGTTATATAAAGTAACAAATGAATATAATAGTAAATATTATTTTCATAAATTTTAATGTATTTAATAAATTTATTTCAATTTAACACAAAAGTATTTTATATTATATTTTTTAAATTTTTTATTAAAAAATATAAATAAGTATGGATATTGTGTATTAAAAACATTTAATTAATTCAAATCTACAAAAAAAAAATCATAATTCATTATTCAAATATTTTTTAATAACAAGGATAAATTTGTAAACGTACAATAAATCATCCTCACAAATCCACTATATCATCCATCAATCCAAACAATCTTACATATCCTCACACATCCTCTCTAATCCTCACAAATCCACTCCCTCCCCTCCTCAGAAATCCCCACCTCAATCCAAACAGAGCCTAAAGAGTTACACCGGTATACCTTTTCCCCTTTAACCTTAGAGAATGAAAACTTTGCTTGCAAGATGTAACCAATGTTTTATGTGCTTCCTTTGCAGATGATAGGATGTTGGCTAGCTTCAACAAGGAGGACCTATTGAAGATGCTACGAAGGCCAAGATGGCCAGCCACTTGCCTTTGAAGGCGGTTGTCGCCCCTACTTCTTTAGACTATGAGGACTCAAATCTCTTTTCACACTTTCATAAGTGTCTCAAAACTGTTATCAAACTTTAAGAGAGTATAACAACCTCTTTAAATACTCCAAAAGCTGTTAAAAACATTTAAAGCAGGAGCTTATTCTGTTAGAAAACATTTAAAGATGATTTGCAAACATAACAAAAATTCTGTTATGGATTTTCAACAAACAATCGGTTGAATTCACGAAACAACCGATTGAATTGGTTTGACAGCAAAGTCAACCAAGTCAAATAGCTTCAAACCCTTTTCAAAAACCTGCAAGTGTCAAACAACCTATTGAAACGATAAAACTACTGATTGTTTTTCCACTTCTTCATAAAACAATCTTTTACAAAAAGGTTTTGATTCCAAACTGTTTTAGATTCAAACCAAAAGTGGATTGCACATCATTGTACCCAAAACCCATCCACACAAGCAACAACTCCAGCCTTCCATCAACCACCATGGATTTGGAGACATCAAAGCTTCAAGATCATCCTTGATCAACATAATGGTCTATGGGACTCCGATGTTGACATCATATTCTACCTAGAGGACTCTTTGTTGGGCCCAGAGGATGAAGAAAGAGTGGGTGGTCACGGAGGCCACTACCTTTTGCGGGAGGACATGAAACAGTTTGGGCAGGCTTTGGCCACAAGCTGTGTGGCCGTGAAGAAAATGCAGGGTCAAGAAGCCGCCATTGAACAAGAGAAACAGGACACCCAACAGAAGATGGCGAGCTTGCAACAAGAAATCTAGAGTCTCCACGCCCTTCATCAGCAAACTGAGTGGCTTTTGGAGGATAAGACTAAAGAAGCCATCGAGCATGCGACTCGCCTGGAAGATCTTCTGTCTTTCCCGCAACAAGAGCTTGTCCAAAAAGATTAGTTTTTTGCTGAAGAGGTTGAGGTTTACCATGGGGAACCTATCCAAGCTCTGTTGGTGGGTTTTGAGGTTGCTGTCGAGCAAGCCTCCAGTCTCCACCCGAACTTGGACTTCTCACAATTAGGGCCAAGCAAAAAAGTTGTAAACAGGAAACTAGTAGAGGAGTAGGAAAATGATCTTGGTGTAATTATAAACTTATTTACGTACTCTTAACTTTTGTTACATGCTTATGCTTTAATTATCTATGTATTGTGTTCAACTTTCGATGAGTTTGAGTAACAAATACATATACGAATAACGTACTACTTGCGCCAATCTTTCCCATCATGACATAAAAAGGATTTGATCTTAAAGGAAAACTAACCTTTCATTGGACCATACTTCGTCGCTACTACGAGCTAATACTTGAACTCGGTGTAGGCAGATGCACTTCTCACACTTGGGCAAGGATCGCTTACCTTGGTCTTGCGTGCACTTAGACAACTGCCCTGATCTGAGCTTAATTTGTTCTCTTCATGTACTAGCCCGACTTATTATACATTCATACAACTTACTGCTTTAGATCTTACCGGGGAGGTCGACTCACCTGCCAACACAAAACCAACTTACACACAAGACGTCTACTCGGGTGTTTCTTCAAACACTGAGCTAGTTTGCCATTGTATCAACTGAACGTCCTATCTATACAACCTCACTTACCCGACAGAGCGCCTAAACTTGGGTGATTTCTCTCACACCGGGCTAGCCCGACTTATCTTGTACTGGGTCAAGTGACCTGTCAGTGCAACTTTACTCACCTGACAGAGCGCCTAGACCCGGGTGATCTCTTTCACACCGGGTTAGCCCAACTTATTCTGTGTCGGTCTGGATGAGGCATGTGTGCAACTTTACCTGCAGTTTGACTTCCCAAGGAAGGTCGATTTATCTTCCAATGGTACTCAATCGTTCACACGACCTCTTCTCGAAGAACTCCTCCGAGGAAAAGGTCGTCGCATCATGCATCACAATCAACGAGAAAAGCAAAGAAAACGAACAACATCTGGTAAAAAGCCTTTTATTAGGTGACCTCATTAAAAACCTTCCTCAAGGGAAAAAGAGCGTCCTTTTTTCAGCACCATATTGTTCAACAACAACTATCAACTTAACTAAAATAAAACTTAAGATTAGCAGCGTTCCATGTCCGAGGAATAGGTCCTCCCTCCAAGGTTTCTAACCTATATGCACTATTCCCAAGCACTTCAACTATGCGGAAAGGTCCTGTCCATTTTGGAGACAACTTATTCTCCAATTGGTAGGGATGAGCTTTCCACATCACCAAGTCGGCAACCTGGAATTGCCAAGGTCTGACTTTGGTATTTTGTCTCAGCTCGAATCTTTTTTTCAACGCTTCCAACTTAATATGCGTCTGCTCGCAGACTTCATCTAGTAAGTCCAAGTTCACTTTCCTCCCATCATCAGATTCTTCAGCAACGAAATTCTGGAACCGGGGAGAGCTCTCATGAATCTCTATAAGGATCATAACATTTGTTCCATACACCAAACTGAACGGTGTTTCTTTGGTGGTGGACTGAGGCATGGTGTGATAAGCCCATAGAATTCAGGGAACCTCCTCTGCCCAATTTCCTTGGCTTTCTCTAACCTTCTTTTCAAGCCTCTGAGCAAGATTTTGTTGGCTGATTCCACTTGGCCATTCGTGTGGGGGTGCTCTACTAAGGCGAATATCTGTTTTATTCCGAGCTCCGAGCATAGTTTGTCTAGTTGCTGACTTGCAAATTGCGTTTCGTTATCTGACACCAGATGTCTGGGGACCCCAAAGCGGCATATTATGTTCTTCCATACGAAATGATGTACCTTGTGAGCGGTGATTTGGGCGACAAGCTCGGCTTCAATCCACTTGGTGAAGTACTCGATGGCCACCACAAGTGATGGATATCCACTAAGAGAGGATTTTATTAATGAAGGAAGAGGATTTTCACCTACACATTTGAAGTTCTTCCTTCTAGTCTTCTCACAAATTAAAAGAAGTCAAAGAGAAGATCAAGCCTAAAGATAAAGAAGTCTACAAACTCTCAAATAATAGGCTTCATATTAAATATCTCTCTTTATAGTTTCTTTTAAATTGTAAATAATATAGAATAATGTTTAGAAAGGTGCTTAGAGGGAAACATGAGACACCTCTTTTGTAAAAGCATCTTTAGGCTTTAGTTTAGTAAATTCTAGAAGCTTGGGGAGTGAGCTTAGTAAGGGGGGTGTGATCTTAGGAGTTTTTTGGGTAGCTTAGGGAATAAGCTATGTAAATGACCAGCCCTTACTCCTATAAAAGGAGGGCTTAGGTCCTTCACAATTCAGATTGGAATTTTATAGTAGAGAGACTATACTCAAATTTGGAGAGAAATTGTGAGTCTTGAGTCTTCTTCTTCCTTTGCCTTATCTTGTGAGCTATGGTGAGCTTCAAGTGGCGGCATTCCATCACTTATCTTGGGTCAAGGAACCAAGTGGCATGAAGAGTCTTCCAATTCTCAAAATCCAGCAAGCTTCTTCTATAAGTGTTCTTCTTCCTTCATGTTCTTTCAATTTCATTCGGCAGTTTTTAATTTCCTAGTCTTTCCTTTCATTTGCACCGTTTAATTCTGTTTTTCCAGCTTTGTTTCTTTATTTTGGTTCGGTTCAGTAGCTTAGTTTCTCAATTCTGTCCAGTTGTCAATTCTTGTTCTTCATTCCTTGTGTTTTGATTCCATTTGACAATATATGGACTTCCATATGAGTCTTGGTTGGTGCTAGTCTTGGTGAGTTCTTGAATTAGAACATTGATCCAATTCTAAAGTAAGGTGCCATTTGTGACCAGCTCAAGTTGCTCCTAAGAATGTCAAAGAATCATGTATTCTTGTAGTTACATTCACATCAACAAGGTACTTCATTTGATGTATGGCCAGAGGGAAAGGACCTAAAATGTCTATTCCCCAGGTATAAAATGGCCACAGGCTATAAATTGACCACAACTTTTCTGCCGGTGTGTGGTGCCAATCAGCGTGTCTTTGAAACTGCTCACATCTCTTAGCGTACCTTCAATAGTCTTCTTTCATCGTTGGCCAATAGTACCCAACTCGGATGACTTTCAACACTAACGCTCGGCCCTCAATGTGACCCACAGATGCCTTCGTGCAACTCGATCATCACACAGGTGCAATATTCCTCGCTAATGCAGATAAGAGTAGGGTGAGCATACCCGTGACGAAACAACTTGCCATCAATTAACGTGTACTTTCCCGAATTTCTTTTTATCGCCTTGGCTTCTGCGGGTTCACCAGGAAGCAATCCGTCAGCTAGATAGTGCTGGTAAGGAGTAATCCAGGTATCAGCTGTACCACCTTGGGAGATGGTCACTACCTCCTCCCTCAGCACCTCGCATGCCCCTACCTGGGGCACTTTCAGCGTTTCCTGGGTCAATGATCGGTGGCTTCTTGCTCCCTGGGAACCTATCACAAGACTTCTCTTGGCGGGTCCTCTCCGTCGTTCTAGGGGCCTTCAAGGTCTCCTGGATCACCGATCTTTGCCTTTTTCCCTTTCCCGAGCTGGCCAATTTGGCTAGGAGATCCGCTTGGGAATTTTACTCTCTCGGAACATGCACAAGTTAAAACTCGACGAAGGCGTCTTTTAGCAACATGACGTACTTAAGGTATGCTGCTAATTGTGGGTCCTTGGTTTGATATCTACCCATAACCTGCTCAGTAACAAGTAACATGTCGCTCTTCACTAGTAGGTTTTGAGCTCCCAACTCCTGGGACAGTAGCATCCCGGCTATCAATGCCTCATACTTAGCTTGATTGTTGCTAGCTTTAAATGCAAATTTCAAAGATTGTTCGATCGCTGTTGGGTCCTTCTAAGATAACTACAACTCCATTGCCATGTTGATTGGAGGAACCATCTACTGAAAATATCCACCGAAAGCCTCTGGGATCTGGGTGGGATCCCCAGACATCAACTCAACCACGAAATCGACATATACCTGCCTTTAATCGGCCCCTTGGGTTCGTAATGGATGTCAAACTCGGATAGCTCGACCAACCACCGTACCATGTGCCCTACTATGTCAAGTTTGTGTAAAACCTTGCGGATAGGTAGATTAGTTATTATAATGATGGTGAAGTTGTGGAAATAGTGTCGTAGCCGCCTAGTTATGAACACTACTACTAGTGCAGTTTTCTCGATCACCTGGTAACACTCTTCGGGCCCCTGTATTGCTGATGAAGTAAATTGGTTTTTGAACCTGGTTTTGGTCATGTACTATCAGTGAGTTAATTGCCCGATCTGTGATAGAAAAGTACAGGTGGAGAGGAATGCTTGTCACAGGTTTGCCGAGCACAGGAGGACTGGCCAAATACTCCTTCAATTTAATGAAAGCTTCTGGCTGATAGGAAACGAGATAAAATTGTCATTCACCCAGTCAGCTACTGGACCTCTTTGATAGTGGTAGGTAGGGATGGCAAAGCAGGGCGGGCCGTGAGGGCCGGCCTGCGGCCCGCTGGTAAAAATCACGAGGCGGGCTGACCTTTTCAACCCGCTAACCCGCATTAGCCCGCAGCCCGCGCGGTCCAGCAGCGGAGCGGAGCAGGCTGGCCTGCTAACCCGCAAGAAAAAAAAATTGGCACTTAGCAACAACAGGGCAACGCAATTGGGTTTTCACAAAATTTCAAAGCAAGAAACACAATACAATCGCGTCAATAAGTTTATGTTTAATATTTTTGAATTAATGTTGATGTTTATGTTTATGTTTAATGTTTTGGAATTAGGTATTTTTAAGGTTTTGGAAGTGGGAGAATAATGATATTTGATATTTATCTTAATGTTTTGATGTTTCACTATGTTTGAAAAGGAAGAAAAAAAATTAGGTTTGATTGTAACAAATAAATAGGTTTAATTTGACAATTTTTTAAGAAAAAATGTAAAATATATATATATATATTTAATTTTTTTTTAAAAAAGAAAAAAGAACGCGGGTTGGCCCGCAAACCCGCGGGACAGCTCTTATGTGGGGCGGATCAAGAATTCTAGCCCGCAATAACTTTGCGGGGTGGGCTAGCCCGCTTTGCCACCCCTAGTGGTAGGGCTCCTCATTTCAATGAGGGTGACGCACTTAAAAAGGTTGGCCTCTATGCCCCTCTCGGTTAGCATGAACCCAAGGAATTTACTTGTCTCTACCCCGAACACACATTTTTTAGGGTTTAACTTCAGGTTATACTTGTTTATGGTTTCAAACAATTCCTCAAGGTCTGTCACATGTTGCTTTTTCTCCTTGGAGGTGATAACCATGTCGTCTACGTACGCCTGCACATTTCGCCCGAGCATGGGGGCGAGAACCCTATCCATCAGACACTGGTAGCTGGCGCTAGCATTTTTTAGGCCAAAGGGCATGTCCTTGTAACAATAATTGACGAGCTTCGTCATAAAAGCAATCTTACTCTCAACATTGGGGTGCATCCAAATTTGATTGTACCCTGAGAATGCGTTCAGGAAGCTCAGCAATCGGCATTCTGAGGCGCTATCCACCAAGGAATCAATGCTCGATAGTGGGTATGAATCCTTTGGACATGCCTTGTTTAGGTCTGTGAAGTCGACACACATCCTCCACCCGTCGTTGGCCTTCTGAACCAACACCACATTCGCCAACCACTCGGGGTACTGAATCTCCCTAATGTGGTCGGCGTTCAACAACTTCTGTGTTTCCGTTTTAATAATCACACGCCTTTCCTTATTAAATTTCCCCTTCTCTGGACTACCGATCAGACCCTGTTATCCATAGTGAGTATATGACACAGGAAATCGGGATCTATCCCAGGCATGTCAGCGGAGGTCCATTCAAGCGCGTCTAGGTGTCTAGTTATTATCCTGGCTATCTGGTCTTGCAGCTCCTGACCCAGCGAGGCGCCCAACTTGAATAACTTTCCTTTGATTACCCTCTCTTGGATGTCACCAGTTGGTCCCAGTCGTGGTTGATGAATGAGCTCAACTTCTAAAACCTCGACTACATTTCCCTCATCAGAGACAGTGACAGCGTTGTAACTCCTTCTATTCTTCAAGCTGCTCTCATAACACTTCCGAGCATCTTTCTGATTGGATTTGATCGTAATCACTCTTGCCTCAGGGGAAGGTAGCTTCATTTTCATATGCTTCGTAGATGCTATCGCTCCTAACCTGTTTAGCGAGGGTCTCCCTAACAACTGATTATAAGCAGAGGGAGTATTGACCACTACATACGTGCTGACGATGGTCCTGGAGGCTTATTCATCTGAAAAAGTCGCCCTTAAGTCAATGTATCCTCGACACTCCACTTGGTCCCCTGAAAAGCCGACTAAACATTCGTCATGCGGCCTCAGCTGATCGGGGGATAACCACAAGTTGACGAACGTGGACCAAAACTATTGAAGATGGGAGCTTTGATGTATCAAATCCACATGAAGCCTAAAGTTGTGCTGCTTTCTGGGTTTGGGTTTAGATTAGGTTGTTTAGAATCTTTGTTAAGATCAGTCCTTGATTCCTACACAAATCTTGATCAATCAGTTTCAAAAGAAACAAAGTGTTTTTCCATGCAAAGAGAAAACAACCGGTTGAATTGTCGAGACAATCGGTTGATTGTGACTTAGCTGGCAATGAGGTTTTGAAATTGTTTTTTGAATTGGTTTTGCAACTACCTGACTCATTCAACCGGTTAAATCGTGGTTTCAACCGGTTAAATGAGTGTTGTGCTAACAGTTTTTTGAAAACCTGTTTCAACTGTTTTAAATGAGAACACAACTAATTTGACTCTATTATGTTGCCTTAAACGACTAGATTTCAAATGTTATAAATATAGCCTTCTTTCAAATGTTTTATATAGAAGTTTTACAATCTGATTTGAGATAAAAAAAAAAAAAAGATTACAAACTGTTTGTGAAAGAAGTTTTCCAAGTTTAGCAAGATTGCTTTTAAGCTTTACTGTGGTTCAAGAACTAGTCATAAGGCTTCTAGTTTTCTGTAATTCAAGGTGTTTTCTACCCTTTCTTAGTTTCTTGTAATTGTATTTTGATATTGAAAACGTGTTTGTAAAATCCTGTAAAATCAGTATGATTATGGCTTGAGGTGTGTGTTGGTGCAAAGAGGGTGAGTAGGCTTTGTGAGATTCAAAGTCACCTCTTTGTGGTGTGTTGTTGTAATCTGTGATTGATTACATAGTGAAATTCCCAGAGGTTGTTATGAGGACTGGATGTAACTCAGGGTTGAGTGAACCAGTATAATCTGTTTATGTGAATCTCTCCATCTCTTAACTCTCATAAGTGTTTGTGTAAATTCATTTTTTGCTGCTTCTATAAACAACGGGATAAAACGTACTTTTAACCGATTAAAATTCTGAAACAGTTTTCTGAATCATTGTTTAATTGTCTTCCTTAGTTGTTTATCTGTGATTGATTGGTAAAGTTTCATTATGAAGCAAGTGATTGTGAAAAGCTTTTATAAACAATTCACCCCCCTTGTTTAAGCCATCAATTCTAACAATTGGCATCAAGAGCAAGGTTCTTGAAAGTTATTCAAGTTTTGATCCTAAATTTTTTTTAATGGCTGAAAAGTTTTCTTTTGGGGAAGGTGCCTGTTTAAACAAACCACCCTTGTTTTGTGGTATGAACTATGATATGTGGTGCATAAGAATGAAATTCTTTGTTGAGTCTATAGATAGAAAAATATGGAATGTTATTACAAATAGCTATCTCATGCCTATATCTGAAAATGTTTCTTCTAAAAGAGAACATCTTGATTGTGTAGCTATGAACATCATTGTATCTGCAGTTGATTCTAATGAATTTCTCAAGGTTTTAGAATGTAGTTCTGCCAAAGAAATATGGAATATACTTGAAGAGTATATCAAGAATCCAAGGAGTGCCTTGATGGACAAAGAAGAATCTATTGCTGAATCTTTCTATTCAGAATCCAGAAAGGAGGTTTTTCTTATGACAAAAGAGAATCTAGATCAAACCAAGTAAGTACGTCTTCCAACAATTGGAAAATTATTTTCAACTTCTAACACTACAAAAAAAAAGTGTATATTGTGGCGGTTATTTTCGTATAAACTGGCGTTTATAACCGCCACAATATACGCTTGTGGCGGTTTCCCAAACCGCCATAGAACTGGCTGCCACAAAGTTTAATGTGGCGGTTTTACGCTACCCGCCGTAACACCCGCCACTTTAAACATAGTGTAAATAGTAGCGATTTTTAAATGTAAGTAGTGTCAGTTATAACCGTCGCAATTTACATTCATTAAAGAAGATTCTGGCGCCATATTATACGTAAGTAGTGGCGTTTTTAACTGACGTAATTTTAATTATGAATAAATAAAATTTAACCAGCAGTTTTTTATAATCTGTTTTATACAATTATAAAATTTAACCACCACTTTTTCATAATAAAATAAAATAATGTATAAAGTTATAATCATCCATTCATTTCATTGAAAATGAAAACACATAAAAAGTTCATATATCCCTAATCAAGTTTTAAATTACAACACATAATTGTTCAAAAGTTCATACATCCCTAATCAAATTTAAAATAACAACACATAATTGTTCAAAAATACAAAGCAGTCCAGTATATCATCATGATCAATACATCATCATCAAAGCAGTCTAGTATATCATCATGATCAATACATCATCATCAATTAAGCACCACTTCCAACATCCAGTACAAGAAATAAGTTAAAATATGTTCACAGTTAATTGACAATTTTTAAAAAATAAATGAAAACAGTATTAGAATAAAATTTTAAGTATATAATTTCTTCATAACACAAGAAAAAAAATAAAAAAATTTGCAAGTATAAAGAATATTGAGAAAGTTGATAAAAAGATATATACCAAAGCTTGTTGTCAAATCAAACATCAATCTGAAATAATTTAAGAAAAATTAAGAAGCAACTAACATAGAAAAGATAGATCATCCCAGGCAAACAATGTCTTTAGATGAGATTCTTTCAAGAAAAGAAACATACATCTAGAACCACAAAATGAGTTTAAAAAAATAATAGAAAGCAAATCAATATGTTAAGGAGTAGCATTAAGTTGAACAGGTTTAAATCTTACCCATTCCTAACTAAGAAATTTTATCCTTCATCTTGTTTATTTTCTTTTATCTTTAATTCTCAAATGATTTATCATGAAATAATTCAAGTTAATAATAAAATAATAACCATTATTTCTTCTCAAATATGTATTGTAAAAAAGGCATCCTGAATTTTTTGTTTTGTAAAAAAGGTGGTAGACAGAAAATGACTAGAATTACATAGGAAAGAACCAGGCAACTGGAGTAGAAATTGGAAAGAAAATGGGAGAAAGAACCACTTGAACACAATTAAAGAAGCATAAATTTTACACAAATGACAAAGTGGATATACATACTGACCTATAAAAGCATAGCATAAACTGTCACCAGTTTTGTGATCACGGATGATTTCAGCCCTACAATTAAAATATTAAGTAAGAACAGTATATACAAAATGATATCACTATTGGTAAATGTCATGACAGGTAAAGTGCCTAATATTACTCACGATGATACAGTTCCAAAGCGAGAAAATATAGTATTCAAGTCCTCATCCTAAAATTTAAAAGAAAAAATATTAGTAGTCAAGTACAGATTTTGACCTCAGTATAAATTGGGGAGAAAGAGAACATGATAACTACATATACATAACACCACATAGAAAGGTATTACGCACCTCAGTAACTGGGTTCAATTTACAGACAAACAATACATCGTCGGGAGGCTTAATCTCAGCATCAGGAATATCCCCAATCTGAAATAAGAAAGAAAAGGGAGTTTGCAAGGGATCACATTCACAAATGAAAGAAAATGGAGTTTGCCATAAATGTTTGAACAAGTATGCTTACTGAAGACTGTAAAATTGAAATTTTCATAATTTTAATGCTTGAATTGATTTGTAATCACAAGAATCCAATCATCCAACTATAGTCATGCAATTATAGTCAGAAACCTTTTTACATTGAATGCTGAATAAATATACCATTGCATAACAAGTAAAACCTAATATAATCCTCAAACTATAGCTATAGAGTGATAGTCAGACATAAATTAATTTGTAATATCACAATAATCCAATCATCATGTAATCAATTCCTGATTAAAAAGTGGGAAACAAATATCAGTCTCCATCTCACCTGCTATTAGGGGAGGAAGAGATATTCTCCAAAAATGAAAAAAAAAAAAAACACTTACATTAAAGAACACATCAATACAAAATAAGTTAATTAACTCATTTATTCTGTCGAGAAACAAAACTCACTGAGAAACCATGAAAAGAATGCTCAAAAAGCCTTGCTTGAAGAAAACAACCAACACCATACATAGAACAGGAGGACAAATGCATTCCAAGTATTCTACTTATAACCTCATAAATCTGTATTTTTTATTTTAATAAGGTTGTATTTCAATGAAGCATCACAAGGGGCAAAGATTCATGCTATCATGTATCATATTGGCTTGAAATATGGCATATATATTCCTCAAGGCTTAAGCAATCATCCTACACTATGTTAGTTTTTGGGATTTAGGCTTCGAACTTTTCCAGTGTATGAAAAAAATGGTCTAGCGTAAGTGCAGAACAGAGCAAAAAACACTCCAAGGCTTGGGTGTTTGCAGATTTCTTATTCATTTCTCTTCCTCCTCTGCAAACCTCTCTCCTCTCCAAAGAATTAACTATAAAAATTTAGCATTCAGTATTTTTAATTCAAATAATTTATATCAGCAATACCAAAACCATTGCACTAAAGAATCCAAAGTTCACAACATTCTCCTCTTGGTCAGTTAGAATTTCAATCCTAAACCCTTATTATCAATCCAAAGCAACCATTTAATCCTGAAAGCTAATTTCAATGAATTTAAATAGGAATTTGCAACGATAATACGCATGAGAATCAAATTAAGATTGGATTACTTGTTCTGTCCGGAATTGAAAGAATCGCAGTCATCCATTGCATGGATTCAAGGTTATCCAGTGGCCTTCCTTTCACGAGCTTGCTGATCTCGATGTACTCACAAACAAAACGAACAATTTAGCAACCAAATTGAAGATCGTCCAAAATTAAAGTAAAACAGAGACGAGATTGAAAGAGGAGAGAGGTAGGGTTTGCGGACAGCGGCGGACAGTCGTCATTTCTCTATCTATCGTGGAGGAACGCGAGAGTGAAGAGAGGTAGGGTTTGCAGACAAAAGTTTCAAATTAGCGATGGCGAATAGTGAAGGGCGCGATAGTGAACGCTAGGTTATGGGTGCGCGAGTGAGTGAAAGGCGACAATGAGTTGTCGGTAAGGACATCGGCGGCAGTGGCGAGCTTATGCTTCAAAGTGTTGGAAAAGGGTGGTCTCAGGGGGAAAGAGACTCTTGAACTTAGCGGGGGAAGGCTGTTGGAAAAGTTTTGGAAAATTTTTGAGGATTGAACGAGAGAACAAGATTTTGGAAAATTAAAATTGAGTAAGTGTGGAAAATGAAATTTTTTGGAGGGAAATAAAGTAAATACGAGGGAAGGAATGAAAGGAAATTTATGCATTTCTAAATGCCACATTTTGAAGGAGAATTACGACAATTATTAAGATGTCATATTATACGGATATTGTGACAGTTTTTAATAACCGCCATATTAAAACCGCCACAACATACAAGTTTTTTGTAGTGTAAATGCTTTTCAAGAAACTCAGGAAGAAGCTAAAAGATTAACCCTTTAAAATAACCGATTGAAAAGTGAAAACAAGAAGTTGAAAGAGAAAATCACAGTTCTGGAAAATGATTTGAGTCATGCAAATTCTGATTTTAAAAATCTTGAATTGATTTATAAAAAGCTCCTCTTGCAATTGTGATTCAAGTTGCTGTAAAAATTGTAAAACCCTTCAAGAGAAAGTTTTATACCTTGTGAAAATTGTTGATATTATTTCAAAATGGAAATCAAATTTTGAGAATGTTTTAGCATCTCAACAGTGTGTTTTTGGGAAATCAGGTTTGGGTCTTAACCCACAAAGCAAAAACTGTAGCTTTTCAGAATCTTTTTCAAACCTCACGAAAAATCAATCGGTTAAAAGTATGAAACAACCGGTTGTTTGTTGTTTCTACTACATGAAGAATGATCACTCTGTTAGATTATGTAAAAATAGAAAAGTTTATGTTCCCAAAGGTATTTTAAAATGGGTGCCTAAGAGTTTTGAAGGTTCCTAAGGTTGCTACTAACATCATTGGACCCAAAATCATAAGGGGACCGAATCTTGTAGGTATCCTTGGCAGTCAAGAATTACTTTTTTTCTTGAAGAATGACTGCTAAAGGGAAAAACAACAAGGGACTTTGTTTCCATAATGAAGAATATGTTAAAATTGGCTTTCATAGATGCAGGTTCTTGTATTAGAATTGGTGTTATGGATTTTAGAACTGTTTGTCAAAATCTGCACATGAGTTCTTAATAGAATAAGTTCTTATCTCTCTTCTTTGCTTAAATAATCAATCTTAAATTCAATTCATTGATTATACTCTTTGTTTGGATTGTAATTACTCTCTATTCCTTTAGTCACTTATACAATTGATATCTTGTGAACATTGTAAGTAATAATGATTGTATACAACATGAAAAATTGAAAAACTTTTTGTTTCCATCATTGCAGAAATTCAACCGATTGTTTCTTTGAAACAACTGACTGTTTTCTCTCTAACCAACACTGGGCAAATTTGTTTTTAAATCTAAAATCTGATTTGATGTTTTGTTCAAACCCAGTGATGTTTTTGGTCAATATTGCATTGATTGTTTGTTTGAATACAATTTACGCCTGTTGTATCTGCTATTAAAGATCAGATTCCTCCAAATCTTGAAAATCAAAACTATCTTTAATGTTTGGTCAAAATCACATGTGAATCTGTACCTTTCTGATTTGACTAACAATTATGGTTCAGATTTGATTCATTTTCTGTGTTGAATACAACCATCTTTGACCAAGCTTTTTAGCTATAAAAAAAGTGCATACAATTGCAGTATTCTCTTTCACACACAACCGATTATTCTTCTTTTTTCTCTCTAAAAGCTTTCTCTGCAGAAATCTCTTTTGAATTAGACAATGGTTGGAACTCCTCCCTCAGCAAAGAGAATGAAATCCAGGGGTGTTAAGAGCAGTGGAAAACAGGAAGGATGGTTTTTAGGTGATGTTGATCTCATAAACAAGTATCTACTTGAAACAAGTAGAAAGAGTGTGAACACACCCAAGGTGGTCTCCTTCACATGGATGAAACAGTAGAAGCTAGATTATGTGAGAAGCATCCTCAAGGAACAAAAATTGAAAAGATTCCTAGAGCTCACAGGGAACATTTATCCTAATCTAGTGAAGGTATTTTACACTAACCTCCAATTTAGTGATAACTCACTTATTTCTCATGTTAAAGGTGTAGATATGGTCATCACAAGTGATGTATGGTCTGTTGTGACTAGGATGAAATCCTCTGGACTAAGGATCAATAGGGGAAACCTTGGAGTAGTGGAAGATTTCAACAAAATCCAGTTTTACAAAGGTTGTCTCAAGAATCTCCACTCCAAAGTGAGGAATTTTGCAGTTGGTGGACTAAAGCTTGATGAAAGACTTGTGGCTTTCATAGTTTCATGGATTCTCACACCTAGGGGGAACAATCATTCAACCCTCTCTGAAGAAGATCTCCTTTTGATCTACTGTATCATGAACAAAGTGAAGATCAACTGGATTCACACAATCAAAGAACACATGCAAAAAGTCATGAGTTTATGTGATATTCATTATCCCTATGCCATTTTGATTTCTAAGTTTCTTCATTATTTTGAAGTGAACATAGAAGGAGAGCTGATGCGAATCAAATAAAGAAGGCTTTTAATAATGAAGGACAAGATCATTCGCCCTCACATTTAAAGTTCTTCTTATTATTCTTTGCAAAAGATGAGGCCCAAAGCCCAAGCCCAAGCCCAAGAAGGCCAAAGCCCAAAAAGCCCAAGTTCATCTCATGAAGGGCAAGGCCAAGTATTAAATAATAAAGAATATTGTTGAAGGTGCTTAGAGGGAAACATTAGAAACCTCTATTGTTAAAGCATCTTTTAGTCTTTAGTTAGGAGTTTTAGGGGGGGTGTTAGTAGATAGGTGTAGGAGTAAATAAGGAGGTGCCAAAGTGAGAGAAGGGATCACACCTTCCTCATGCATTATTTTAGGCGCCAATTCTAGAAGCTTTTAGGAGGGAGTATTTTGAATTTGTGTAGCTTACATTTCAGCACCTTAGGCTATAAATTAAGGTGCAGCCCTTGTATTTTTCAGAATTGAAATGAGAGTAAAGAAACTATACTCAATTTTTGAGTGAGCATTGGAGAGCTTTTGAGCCTTCTTCTCTAGTCTTATCTTGAAGGATCCATGGTGTCCTCAAGTGGCGGCAGCACACTCATCTAGGAGCAACCATCCTTCTAGTGGCGTGATCACTCACCTTCTCTTCCATCTCCATAAGCTTTTCTCTTCTCCTTTCTTCCTACTCTTTCAATTGTTCATGTTTAGCTTGTGTTCTTGAGTTTTGGTTTGGTTATTTTTCATTTTCCAGCAGCTGTTCTTATTCTTTTCTGTTTTGGTTCGGTGCATTTTAATTTCCAGCACTTCTAATTCAGTTTGCTTATCTTTTGTTCCATTTTGTTCGGTTCAATTTGACTATAATTGGAACTTCCATATGAGTTTGGAATTGGTGCTAGTTTTGGAGAGTTCTTGACTTAGAACAATGATCCAATTCTAAGAAAAAGTGCCTAACTATTGTCCAACTCAAGTTGATTCCTAAGAAGGTCAAGAACCTTTCTCTATGTGGCTATTGGAATCACATCAAGAGCTAGCTAAGGTAATCAAGCCCTCCAGTGAAATCAATAGTGGATCCCATAGTAAGATGGGATTTACTAAGATTGGTGGAAGATGGGTGAGCAAGGATAGTGACCAAGCTGGCCCAAGTGGAAGAAATGAAGGTGATGAGCCTGAGGAGGAAGCAATGTAAGATGAACCAACTGCTGCAACTCAAGAGGATGATCAAAATGACACTAACATGGGAGAAAGGATGACAACCATGTCACCTTTAGAAAGGCTAATGATCAATCGTATGGACACCTTTGCTGAGAATCAAAGGAACCTCCATGATATGTGTGAATCAAGATTCAACAATATGGATACACATTTTTCAACATTAGATGAATAGATTGAAGAAGTCCAGAGACATATTCTGGAACTACAATTCGAAAGGGAAGACAGTCCTTCATTTTAAAATTTATGGTTTATGTCTTTAAACATTTGGTTTGTTTTTATGTTGTTTTTAATCCTTCCTTTTGTCTATTTGATGAGACAAATAGGGGGAGAAGTATTGGTTCTGTAACGTTCTTTATATTTCTTTTCATTCTGCTTTGAACATTGCTATTATGAACTGCTTTCACTGGTTTAATATTTGAGTTTTGATAAAATGTTAAACTTTGTTTTACAAAATTTTAACCGGTTATTCCTGCGAAACAACCAATTGTTCTTATGCACTATTGTATGTTTGTTAGGTTCTCATCCGATTTTGGTTGATGTTCCTTTTGGAAGTCACCTAGTGAGAACTAGTTTTTGGTGCATATCTGTTTTGGATTAGATTACCCTGTGTGTGTTCAATGAATGCAGGATTCAAAATATTCTAAACAAAGAACATTCCTAAAAGCATCCCAAGGATTTGTATCCATCAAATAGGGGGAGATTGTTGAAGATGGGAGCTTTGATGTATCAAATCCATATGAAACCTGAAGTTGTGCTGCTTTCTGGGTTTGGGTTTAGATTAGGTTGTTTAGAATCTTTGTTAAGATCAGTCCTTGATTCCTACACAAAGCTTGATCAATCAATTTTAAAAGAAACACAGTGTTTTTCCATGCAAAGGGAAAACAACCGATTGAATTGTCAAGACAATCGGTTGTCTGTCACTTAGCTGGCAGTGAGGCTTTGAAACTGTTTTTTGAATTGGTTTTGCAACTACCTTACCCATTCAACCAGTTAAATCGTGGTTTCAACTGGTTAAATGAGTGTTGTTCTAACAGTTTTTTGAAAACCTGTTTCAACTGTTTTAAATGAGAACAAAATTGATTTGACTATGTTATGTTGCCTTAAACGACTAGATTTCAAATGCTATAAATATAGCCTTCTTTCAAATGTTTTATATAGAAGTTTTACACTTTGATTTGAGATAAAAAAAGAAAGAGAGATTACAAACTGTTTGTGAAAGAAGTTTTCCAAGTTTAGCAAGATTGCTTTTAAGCTTTGTTGTGGTCCAAGAACTAGTCATAGGGCTTCTGGTTTTCTGTAATTCCAGGTGTTTTCTACCATTCTTAGTTTCTTGTAATTGTATTCTAATATTGAAAACATGTTAGTAAAATTAGTGTGATTCTGGCTTGAGGTGTGTGTTGGTGTAAAGAGGGTGAGTAGGCTTTGTGGGATTCAAAGTCACCTCTTTGTGGTGTGTTGTTGTAATCTGTGATTGATTACATAGTGAAATTCCCAGAGGTTGTTCTGAGGACTGGATGTAGCTCAGGGTTGAGTGAACCAGTATAATCTGTTTGTGTGAATCTCTCTATCTCTTAACTCTCATAAATGTTTGTGTAAATTCATTTTCTGTTGCTGCTATAAACAACCAGTTAAAACGTATTTTTAATCGATTAAAATTCTGAAACAAATTTCTGAATCATTGTTTAATTGTCTTCCTTAGTTGTTTATTTGTGATTGATTGGTAAAGTTTCATTATGAAGCAAGTGATTGTGAAAAGATTTTATAAACAATTCACCCCCCTTGTTTAAGCCATCAATTCTAACAAAAACAACAAATCAGGCGAGCTCCCTTGGTCAATGAGAGCCTGATGCACCTTTCTCCCGACCATAACAACGAATATCATTATCGGGTCGTTGTCATGAGGGACTATACCCACCAGGTCTGTCTTGGTGAAATAGAGATCTGGGTTCGGTGTGTCATCGTGACTTTTTGCCTCCAACGTCATTACTGTCCTTGCGTACCTCTTACGCTTAGCTGTCGTATTGCCTCCACCAGAAAACCCCCCCGAGATCATGTTTAACTCGGCATGTATGGGTATCTCATGTGGTGAGTCCCTCAGAACAACATCCCCTTGTTGCTCTCCGTGGTCGGCTTCGAGATACTCTTTCAAGAAACCTTCCTTTAAAAGCTCGGCCAACTGGTAGACTATGCCTGAATCCCTTGTGGAATTCACACCAGATGTCTTTTCTTCCTCCTAGGTTTCTATCAGTCTGTTGGGGGAACCTCAACTTCTCAGCCACTGGGGTATACTTATCAATTATTTGTACAATATACGAAACTTGGGACAGACTTCCTCCTCTTTGCTTCTTTCTTTGAATTCTCCTTTTTTGTAGGGGTGTTGTCTGGCTTCTGCCTTCTTCTAAGTCGAAGTTTCGTTAACCTTCATAGGCCGAGAAGTTTTGCCTGCTTCTCTCAGTTTAGTCAGCCGAGAATGCGAACCACTGTTCCTAGCTAACACCGCTTCTTCAATATTAATGTGGACGACTACTTTTCGCCTAATTACAGAAAAAAATTTCACCGGGTTTCTAATAAGGGAGTCGTAGAACGGTCCTGGAGTGACCCCTTGCTCGAAGTGGGACACCATGACATTCTCGTTGTGAGTCTGAACTTTCACGGCAAAATCAGTTCAGGTAATCTTTCAGCGTCTCCCCTTCCCTCTGGCGCACATTGAAGAGATCATACAAACCAGGGGGTTTGACCTGGTTTTCATAAAACTGTTCTCGAAATAGCTTGGCGAACTGCGCAAAAGAGGTAACATGGACATCCGAGAGTTCACTGGACCACTGTATGGCCGTGCCTATGAAGGTGCCCATGAACATCTTGCATCGCACTGCATCTGAACCAACCGAGATTATCATCTGGGCATTAAACACAGTGAGGTGACTTTCGGGGTCTTCTACCCTAGTGAAGGTAATCTTGGGTGCCACATAGTGTGTGGGTACTGGCTCGTCCAAAATAGCCCGCGAGAAAGGCTCGAGACAGTCTCTCTCGGGCGGATTCACCTCTCGTTCTCCCAGGATACGTCGGTCTCGCCGCAAATCCTCATTGGTTTTGTGTAGCTCCTCTCATAATCTCTCATGCTCCTGTCTGGACTGTTCATTGGCTTCTTGGAGAGCCCTGATGGTCTCCTTAAGTTGTTGCAATGTGGGAGCCTCGCCTCCTTCTTCTTGTCCCAATGGTACTTGCCTCTTATTCCTCATCTTTGTCTTCAAACTCGAACCAAAGTGTGGATGGGATCAAGTTTTAGCAGGCCCCACGGTGGGCGCCAAATGTTCTTGTCGGTTGACTGAGTTGCTAGTTGACTTGAGGTTGAATGCCCCCTCCTAAATCTACCTCTTCTGGAACCGAGTTAGTGAATCTTTGTCGCACCAAAATAAGGCTTCGTTGAGACAGAGGACGCCCTACCTATTGATTACACTTCAACGATCAAGTCAGCTATGGCTCACCAAAAGTAACCAGTCAAGAAAGTGCGTAAAAAATAGCGTACCTTTACCAGGAGACTCACTCTTCTTTTATTGCCGCACATGCAACATGCAACCATTCTCCCTGGAGATAAGCAAATCTTAATTAAAAATATTCTAAACACATTAATCTTTTACCTGTAATAGAAAAACTACCTACCATGGTCACCCGAGATTTTCAGGTACCATCCGCAGGCCCTCTTCTGTTACTACCGCATAACCCTATTTTAATAGGGTTACATCAACTAGCCATGTATAACAGATATGCAACAAAAAATATGCAACGGGAAATATCGCCATATATCCATAATAAACATGTAAAAATAACGACATTATATTTACCGCTCCTAATATAAATATAAGCAGGTGTATATATAAGATTACTCTTCGTAACAACCCTATCGTGCTTTGGGTCTTCCCTAAAAATATCATCTGCACAGGTGTTATCTAAGTCCAACAACCGAACTGAACTCATACACCTTAAAAAATTAAACATACAAAATAGTTCCGACAGCCTAGATACAATTATTATCCTTAAATGGAAAACCAAATACATATTCTCCATAAAGCTTTTGTTCAGAAATTTAATACTTACTTTTTGACATTCTTTAGATAAACAAAGATTTTTCATATTTCTTCATATAATTAATGTGTTGTCTCTGTACGGATATTGATATGCTATTTTTGGATTTTGAGATCTTTTTTATAGCACTAGCCTTTAATTTAGCATATCTTTAGTGATTTTATGACAAAAACTCTTTACAAGTTCCCAAATATTCTATTATGCTAGTTTTCTTTCATATTCTTTTGTGTTGATTCTAAACACCAATTTTTTTGTTGATTATTTACTGAAAAAAATCATAGCTTTTAGAAGAAAATATAAGAATGGTTATAATGTTCCGAAATGGAAAACAGAGAAAAATAATATAGATGAACAGTAATGATAATAACAGTTTTTTCTTACTATTTTTTAAAAATATTTTTTATTTTACAGTGAATTAAGATTTATATATTTGTAAATAGTTTTATATAGAATAATAATTTAAGACAAATGATAATATTGTACTTGATATATAACGGTTTTATTTTATAATTACATATAAATATTAAATGTAAATATATATAGTATAATAATAATATTAAGTATTACTTTTGAACTTTAATTTTAATTAGTTTCTTTCATAAAAATAACAAAATAAAAATAATAATTCAATATCATAATAATCATGATAATGATGACATTTATATAGTTCAAAAAGTTAATTTAGAAAATAAATAAGATTTAAAATTCTATTATGTTAAATATATAAATTAAAATTTTAATTATTTTGTTATTAATTTCGAAAAACTTCATTATTTCTTTAACCTTCTTCTCTAAATTTCTTTTGACAACTTTCTAAAATTTAAGATATGATTTTTATATTTTTTTTTCTATCACATGACGTCTTTGAGTAGATAATGAAATAAAACTGATCAAAATATTTTATAGAATAAATTCATTTTTTATAATATATTTTATAATCTTTTAAAATTTTAAGACGAAGTTTGGTTCTTACAAGTTTTCAAATCATCTTTTCATTCTAGTATACGTTGTTTTAGGTATTTCTTATGTGTTGAATTTTTTTTAAATTCTATATATAATTTTTTTACTAATTAACCTGATTTTAAATGAATATTTTATTTATTGTAAAAAATATATTACAATTTATGTAATTAAAAAAAGGGTAGGAAATATTTATTCCATTGAAAATAAAAATAAAAATATATTTAATATACTGTAAATTTAAATAATAATGTATAACTGAAAATGTTCCAAAAAAAACCAAGACATCATTTCTAAGTTTAATCAATTCTTTTATTTAGCTTTGTAAAACTAACTAACTTGTAAATATTTATTTTTATGTAAAAAAACTCAACTTCATATTTATTATTTATGATACAGTAAATATTTAATGAAATTTCAATTTAAAATTATGTATAATTAAAAAATTTAAACAAATTTATGCACAAACATATTTCAAATCTAATTAATAATAGTAAGAATCGCTTTAAAATATAAATAGCTTTGCAAGAATGTATTTTCACGAATGTAAGAGATAAAATTTACTTTTATCATTTATTTATTTAATATTCAACTACTAACTTGAATCAACATGCATTTTCAGATAAAATAATATTTGACATTTTAGTTTCTTAAAATTAAATAAGTCAATTTGTAAAAGAAAAATATATTTTGAAACTCTTGATGTTGATAGTTTTAATAAATTTGTGTATCCAATCACAAAAGCTTCCTTCCATGGTACCGATTGGACTCCTTGGTTATTGGTCATCACTTCTTTTCAGTGATTCACTTCAAAATTATTTGACATACCTTTCATAAAAAATTGACAAATGTTTTAATAATATTTTTATACATACAATTTTAAATAAAATTTATAATTCTAATTTTTGACACCTGTTGCATCATATGAGGTCGAAAAAGTTAGGATTTCTCAAGAGATAAAAAAAATCAACACAAAGATTTCATAATAAATTTATATAAAAGATTTTAATATTTTTTAATTTCAAATTTTAAAATTTATTTTATTTAATATGAAATTTCAACTATCACTTAATCTTTGCAAGTTATAAAATCTCATACTTTATTCACTCTTTTTAGTTTTGATGGGTAGTGTTTGGTGTGTGATAAGAGAATCTTTCCTTCAAGGAAAGAAAACACACCAAATAAGACAATATAAGAGACAAGGATAATGATAGTTTGAGAATATAATTTTTCACGAGATAATTAATAATCAATAATAATATTGTTTTATTTTAAAAAGTTATATTTTTATTAATTAAATATAATATTTTATTATTAAAAAGAATTGTTAAATAGAAATAAAAGAAAAAGGTGAATCTTAATGAATGATTATTAAAAAGACAAGCAACGCAATTTCCTTCTGCCATGTTATTGAAATTTAAGGAGTTTTAAATATACCAGAGAATTAGGATAAGAAAATCTATACCGATAATATTTAAAATAAATATTTTTAATAAATATATATAATAATATGTATAAATATTTTAATTACCTAATATATAAATATTATGATATCAGATATAAGCTAATCATATTACTGAATTTTATTTAAATATTTTAAAAATATGAAGTGAACAAAATAAAATTAATAGTGAGAGAAATATTAATTATTTTTTAAAATTTTATTTTATTTATTTATATACTTTTATTTAGATTTATAACATTAAAGTTATTTTAAAAAATAAATTTTAAAACTTATATTTTATTGTGTAACTTATTTAAATTTGTATTTTGAAAATATCAATTTTATTTTATATTAATATTTTATTGTGTAATTTTATTTGAATTATATTTTGAAAATATTTTTTAATTTGAGTTTACATTTTAAAAAATCGTTTTTAAATATTTTCAAAATCAAAAAATAAAAATTATCTGCAGTATTCACAATACTTACAAGTATACAAAAATATGGATATTTTTTCTTGAAATATCCTGCAAATAGTGAGAAGTAATCGGACAAATTTTGTAAATGGAACGATAGATAATAGATAAATACAGTATCAGAAATTATAAAATTGAACTTGGGATCTTGCTAAGAAAATAAATAAATAATTAAAAGTATAAATAAATTAAGTTTATGTAGAATCAATTGACTCATCCAATCCAACTTTATCGTAAGTGAACTGGGTTAAATTTAGTGTAAAAAATGAACTTAATTAGACTCAGATTTTTTTATTAAATTGGGGCTATAAATTTGTCCAAATTCAAACCAACTAACCCATAGAGAGCCCTGACATTTAACTCCTCCTAACTTTACCCCTTCTATAAATAGACACTCAAAATTTTAATTTTGTCAATTGATCTTAAATTTTCTCCTACCTATAAATGGACACCTTAAAAAATAATTATTTTTTCAATTGATTCCTATTTTTTTTTTTGTATGATTACACATATAACTTTAATTTTATTATTTTAATTTTATAATTACTAGTGGAAACACAAATATGTGTCGATGTATCCATATTTTCCTTTTCTTCTCAACTTCCACGATGATAAAAATTTAATATACATACAAAAATAATTTTGGATGAGTCGAAATTGAAAAGTAAAAAATAACATGTAAAAGAAAAACGATGAATTGATTAATCAACATTTTTTTCTTCTCCTCTGATTTGAGTTTCTCTTCTTCAATCTTTTTCTTTTCTTCCATTGGTGGTTTTGGGATCGGAGAACATTATGATGTTCACGTTAAGGTTATAATTCACTTTGGTAGATACAAAAGAGTGACGACTTTAACAAAGAATAGAGTTGTTTGAAATGAACTGGAGAGAGTGATTGAAAATGAAGATTATTTTATTTGATATGTGAGATTTGGTGTGCGAACTGAATGAGGGTGATGGTATGCTCTCTCTTTCTTTCCGTTGTTGTCTTAAAATAAGGAATTAAGAAAAGAGTACAAAGTTAGTTTGCATATAAAAACTGTCCCTTAAAATTAATTTAAAAAATTAAAAAATAATTTTACTTTTTAAGTTATTAATATGAAATGACAAAATTTTACGTTTTACTAATAAAATGAGATATATTAAATAAGGGTAAAATCAGAAAAAAAATTGTGTACACTAAAAAAACGGTTATGAAAAAAAATCTCTTTATATATAGGTATAGATTTTTTAAAATTAATTTATTTATTATAAAGTTTTATTTTCTAAGCATCTTGAGTTAAATATTATTATTATTATTACAACTATTATTATTCTTATAATAATAATTAATACTATTTTTATTTAACTAAATGTTGTTAGAAAAATAATATTTATAAAAAAATAATTATAGTAACATTAAAGTTCTAGGTGTTTTTTTAAAAGAAAAAGAAAATTTAAGGCTAAAAAAACTAACATTTAAAATGTTTATTTATAAAATAAAATAAAATTTGAGGACCAATTAAGATAAAATTTGAAATAGAGTAAAACTTAAAAGAGATAAATGTTTTTTAAAATTATCAACAACATAATACACTTACTTTATAAGACTTGAGTTTTATTAGAGATAATTTTTTTAAAATAAGGTATGTGAGTTGATTATCTCATTTATTAGAATTGAATCACACTAAAATATTATAATTTATCTGAACTCTCAAAATTTAGAAAATAATCAAAATATTATTGTGTTATCATATTAATTATTTGAGAGGTAGCAAAAAGAAGATTAAACTAAGTCAATCACAATCTTGATACATATAATAGTTTGTTCCCACCAAAGATTTCATCTTTTTTATTCTTTTCTTGATGTTTTATAAAGGAGATCAATTGATCACATGAATTTTTGATAATATATAAAAGAAAATTGAAAAAAATTCCCTTTTTATTTTCATTCACATAATTTGTATACATATGTTCTTATAATTTTTAACTTATACAAATCAGGAGTTAAATAAGGAAGTTTATAAATCAGGACTAAATTAAAGAAGATCTTATTCTGCTATATTTTATACAAACCTATAATTTGTCCAATTAAATATCTTCATCTCAACATTCACTCAAATTGGTAAATAGATGTCATACATTTCCAACTTGTCTAATAATCTCCAAAAAAACTTGGTTTGTCACAGTTTTGGTAAGAATATCTATCAACCAATCTTCAGATCCAATATTTCGAAATTCTAGAAAAATTTTATTAAGTTTTTTCTTGATGAAAAAACCATCAACCTCTACTTGTTTTATACGGTCATCTTGGACATGATAACTTTATCATCACAATACAATAGAGTGGGATGCGTATGCATACGCTTACTCTTGGAGAAGTAGTTTGAGCCACAAACCTTTGAAGAGTCCAAGTACCATTCCCCTAAGTTTAACTTCTGCATTAGATCTAGCTACAACCTTTTGCGTCCTGATTTTTAATGTGATAAGATTACCTCCTATGAATGTGAAGTATCTAGAGGTTGATCTTCTATAATCAAGAGCATCTGCCCAATTTGCATCAGTGTAAAGCATCACATCCTTGTAATTGGAGTTCTTCTCGAATAGAACTCCTTTTTTGGAGCAAATTTTATGTATCTTAAAATATGTATAACAACATCTATGTGTTTTCAACTTGGATTGTGCAAGAACTGACACACTAAGAGCATAAGCTAAATCTTGTCTGGTGTGTGAGAGATACATCAATCTCCCTACAAGTTTGTTCAAGAGCAGGAAAAGTCAACTCACTTAAGTTTGGCTTGGACTGAATTCAAACTCAAAAGGTTTCTTCCTATTTAAGAAAAATAATTTTGCTGAGTCAAGCTTGAAGCAAAGCCAAGAAGAATACTTAAAGGTTAAGAAACCTCAAATTTTGCTAAGGCCGTCATAGGCTTTAAGCCAAAAGGTTTCTTCAAAGTGAAGAAAGCCAACCCGTTGAGCGAAAGGTAGATTTGAAGGAATTCCTCACTAAAACTCTATAGATAGATAAGTCTTGGTCCTTCATTTATAGGTTGAAAAGTGGGTGTACTAAAGGCAGAAGAGATCCACCTTTGGGAAGCAACATTCAAGATTTCATGTTCTTTGTTGCAAGTTGCTCATGCAAGAGTCTTTGTGTAAACTTTATTATGAGTAGCTAAATTTATCTTGTTGGGATTAGAGAACAATGTAATATTTCTTAATTTTTTTTTTATGAATGTTTGTTTAAATTAAGTTCATATGATTTGATTGAGTTCTTAATGTTTGATATGCGATAAATTATCATTATTGCCTTTAGATCTTGGATGATAAACATGTTTATTTTTTGAACTCTTTCAAATCAACCAAGTATGTCAGTTTTTGGGAACATAATTTAGTATTTGGCTTGAACTTTTCCATATTAATGAAGAAACGTGCTAGTTGATTATGACAATATGTTGTTATAGATAATTATGATTAAGGGATTAACTTGGTTTGACCACAAGGAATAGTGAACTAGAAGAACAAAGTAATTGTAAGTAATAACAACAACAAAATAGATTTACAAAGTGATTCAATCCCAAAATTTGTTTTAGATATTTGAGTTTCTTATTTTGCATATAGTTACAATCTCACCAATAATAATATTTATATTTTATTTATTATATCTATTAAATATTTCATATGCAACCAAAAATTATCATCCTTGTTTGACTTTAAACCATATTACTATTTTGGTTGTCTATATCCCTGTGGATATGACAATCCCTCTTATCAATTGTACTATTTTTAACTTGGTTTGCTTGCTGAGAATTAAATTAAATAACCCCACCATCAGTGAGTCCTTGGTTAATCAGTGCTAACTACCATTCTTGGAGCAAAGCTATGGAGCTTGGTTTTCTTTCCAAAAACAAGTTCAAGTTAGTTAGTGGAGAAATTGTTCAACCTATTCATAAAAATGTCATTTATGATGTTAGGGAATGATGCAATATCATGGTAATATCGTGGATTACAAGAAGTTTGTCTACCCATATTGCACAAAGTGTGGTGTATATTGACAATACGAAGGATTTGTGAGAACACCTGATAGAGATAACCATTTTCACATATATGATTTTCTTTAAGTAGTAAATTCCATCAAATAGGGAGAAAGAAGTATCTCAAATTACTATACCCACTCCACGATTTTAGGGGAAGAGTTAAAGTAACTCCTTGGAATTTAGACCTCTTTTGATTGAATATAATTGTTGAGAGAAGAGTGAACCGTACACTTTCTCAAACATCATTTTCCTAAAGAGTTGCGATATACAAGTGAGAAGAGTGCCTAGAATTTTTAGTGATCTAATTGTTTAAACTTGGTTTGTGCAAATATGTTTAATATATAATCTAGGAAATCATCTAATCTGCAATCCCCCTCAAAAGGCAAATCTTATTATTGAACTTGAAGAGACTAAAAGGAACGTGACTAAAAAAGAAGATAGCATGAGGTAAATGATGGAGAGGTTGCAAAGGTTGGAAGAATCACAAGATAGAAAAAACCATGAAAGAAGATGGGGACCTAAAAGAGCAACAAGATACCATATGCACTATGAAAGTCAAGAAGAAGATGATGAAGACTCGAAAGTGCAAAACTATGGAGAAAGGTTTCATCATCAACCTCACAAGAAACCCATGACACATGTTAAATTGCCTTGTTTTAATGGGAATAGGGATATGAGTGTATATTTAGGATTTGAAGTTAAGGTAGAACAAATTTTTAGTTTGTATGATGTAGATGAAGAACAACATGTAAAATTAGCTTCCCTAGAGTTTGAAGAATAAGCCATACAACGGTGGCATAAAATTGTAATGGGCATTAGGCTAAACAAGATGTCAAGCGTGGTCTCTTGGAATGTTTAAAGCAATGTATGCGATCTTTATTCGTTCCTCCTCATTATAGGAAAAAAATCTTGTTGAAGCTCCAACGGCTTCATCAAGGAAATAAGAGTGTAGATGAGTACTTTAAAGATTTAGATATCACTTTAACCAAAGCTAATATGCATGATGAAAGTGACGAGTCTAAGATAGCTAGGTTTGTGAGTGAGTTAAGGAGAGAAATCCAAGATGTGGTAGAATTATATGGATATTCTTTTTTAGAAAAAATTCTTCACCTAGCCATCAAGGTAGAATCACAACTTTCAAAGAAAAAATCTTTTAAAAATGCTCACAATGATGGATTCTACAAAAAATCTTGGAAAGAAAAAACCAAATAAAAAATGAAAAATCTATTTCAAATTTCTCAAAAGAGCCCACCCCACACAAAAGGAACTCTAAGGATATACCATCTACTTCTACTACTAAGTCTTCTACCAAAACCTCAAATACTAAGTGTTTTAAATGTCTAGGTTTTAGGCACATTGTTGATTGCCCTAGTAGAAGAACTATGTTGGTTAAAGGGAGGTAGTAGTAAGTGATCACTCACAAACTTTAAGTGAGGATGATGTGAAATACCATGTGAAGGTGATTTGTTAGTGGTAAGGCGAATATTGGGACAAATTCAAAAACCTTTTGATGAAACTCAAAGAGAAATATTTTTCACACCCGTTGTCTTATCAACAACAAGTTATGTTCCATGATCATAGATGAGGGAAGTTTTGTTAATGTGGAAAGTACAAGAGTAGTGGAGAAACTTGGATTACCCACTATCTCTCATACAAGGCCCTTTAAATTATAATGGCATAGTAAAGAGGGTGAAATCGTGGTCAATAAACAAGTCCTCATCACATTTGCAATTGGAAAATATAAGGATAAAGTTTGATGTGATGTTGTGCCAATGAAAGCAACACATCTTCTTTTGAGAAAGCCTTGGCAATATGATTGAAAAAAAAAATCATGATGGCCTTACCAACAAAATTTCTTTTAACTTCCCTATTAGCATTTTATGGCAAGTGTACCACATCAAAAGTAATAATTTGTCCCTAAGAATGAATATCGAACCCACAATGTGTTAGAATGTATGGCATTAAACGAGAGGGGGGGGGTGAATTGTTTAAGAGGGGTTTTCACAAACTTTTTTTAAGCTAGAATGAAATTCTTTGCAAGAAACCAGATTAGGAATTCAGTTAGCCAAGAAACAAAGCTCAAAACAGTAAAGCACCAAAAAAACAATCGGTTGTTTCGAAGAAACAATCGGTTGTTTATACCAGTAAAAATAACAACAACTGAATTTAAAGAGTTTAAGGAAGAAAGAGATGCATAAACAGTTTATACTGGTTCACTCTTAAACCAAGAGCTACATCCAATTTCCCATAAACCACTGGGGAATCCACTAAGTAATCAAAACCAGATTACACACACTACCAAAGAAGTGACCTTGATCCCCTCAAGAAACACACTTCCTTTGGCTCAGCACACACAGCAAGAATGTTGATCTTGACAACCTCAAGAGCACACAACCCTTCTTGGCTTTACAACACCAGAATGTCCACAATATTCAGAACGAATTACACTTGTTAAAGAATGAACTGAAATCAATACAAATGTAATCCTATTCCACTCTCTCTTGATAAACCAAAGCTCAAAGGTGAAAACTCAAATCTTTGAAAGCAATCTATGAAAAACTCAAATTTGTTTTTCTTTCTTGTTGTTTGTTATAAAACTTTAAACAAACTATTTATAGCATTCAAAGAATGGTCAAAGCATTTAAAGCAGAAGTGTATTCAGTTATAAAATCATTTAAAGCTCACTTAACTAACAAAACTGTTTCTGTTAGGATTTTCAAACAAACAATCAATTAAAAGTGTGAATCAATCGGTTGTTTTGGTTTGATAGCAAGTCAACCACCCAAAACAGTTTTCAACATTTTCAAAAACACCTAAGTGTAAAGCAATTGGTTGTTTTGACAAAACAACAGGTTGTTTTTCACTTAGTTTGAAAATCACTTTAAACTTGAAAGATTTGAAAACACTTAAGCTTTAGATTCAACAAAGAGTGGATTACAAAGATAAACTACCCTAGATCCTACCCTAAAACACAGTAGCAACTTCTGCCTTCCATCAAATGCTAGAATTTGGATTCTTCAAAACTTTTGATCACACTTGATTCAACACAATGAATAGTTTAATTATCAAGTATAAGATTCACTAAATAGAAAATAAAATAATAAAGTTTGTTGAGAGTTTGTTAAGAATTGTAGAGAAAACAAGTTAAAGAGTTTCTTGGTTCAATTGGGAAAATTGGGATTGGGATCCATCCTTCTAACTCTTTTGTATTTTGAAAAGCATAATAATATTATATCATTTGATTGATGTTGATGCTCATATAAAATCATTTATATTGATTCCTCACATATAAAATTATTAAAAGAGTCTCCTAAATATCGATTTCTCGCATATTTATAAAAACTCCTTATCATTATGATTAGTTGTTGATAGCAATTAACATTTCAAATCTATTCCTAGCATTCAAATATGTTAAGCATTATCATTTGGGTCAGAAACTTAGAAGTACTTTCTCATCAAATATAAGGATCTTGATCATGGTAAACAAACATTCCAAATAAAATGACAATACCAATCATCAATCAAGAACATAATATTATATTTAAATATCACCTCAATATATAAGAGTTTGAACAGATTACTCCCAATCCCAAAGGGAAGAATTAGCCACTCATGTTGGCCATTAGAAGCATGGAAAGCAAGAAAAGAGGATCCAGGATTTTTCTCCTTGTCGACTCCCTCTTCTAGGATTTCTGACACCTTTTATTCTCCCAATTGATTGTCTAGGGTTGTGCCTAACACCTCATATTTAACCTAGTTGGGCTTGGGCTTAGTGACTTCTCGCCTAGGTGTGATTGGGCTTGCCTGGGCGAGTTGGACGAAAACAGGCCCAACGTCACTAGAGTGTTCTCGCTTGGGCGAGATTGGGCTCCCTTGATCAAGATCCTCAGGGAGCTTCTGGATTGGATGAGTGTTGAAGCGTTCTAGCTGCCCTTTTTAACTTTGTCTATTCTTTTTGCCCTTTCATCTCCATTCTTCCCTAGAATCCCGAAATTAACACAAATTTGAGAATAAATTATTCTTATTCAAATTATAATCACAAAATATGTAAAAAGGTTTAAATTCATAAGTTAGGGGTTATATTATAGGTATTTTATCAATTAATATTCATAAGTGCTTGTATTTTAATATGGAATATTACTGAAATATGACACTTATCAACTCCCCCTAGTTAGAATCTTGCTTGACCTCAAGCAAAGTAAATGGATATAACTAAATCATATTTGAACTTAAATATCAAAACAGTTTTATTCACTAAACAACAGATTAAATCATAAACTTATGTTGTTTCGAAATTCAAAAAATAGCAAAATATAAATACAATCAACTTCCAGGGTAAAAATTACACAATAAAATTACAATTCACCAAGGAATTTCTTCTCATATGATCATAGGTAAGTGTTTCTCTATATTTTCACTGAATCATAACAAATCGCAGTTGCTTTTCATTTCATCTTCATATCATAAACATATTAGAATCATGAATGTTGAGGTCTTTTACAAGGTTATAAGGGCTTCCAAAAAGTATTGATTTTTTAGATAACAAAATGCACATTTTAAAGAAGAAGAACATAACTACAATCCAATTATGGTACATATGCGTTATCTAATCACCATTTCCTTTTGACTTCACTCTTTTCCTCATTCTCTTTTTACTCATTCATGGTTTTAACATGATTTTTTTCTCTTTTTTTTCTTTCATCAATAGGAATATATTCTTCCTATTTCCAACTATTTGAGCTTTCAACACTTAGAACCAACCATTCCCTTTTTCTATATATATATATATATATATATATATATATATATATATATATTTCATCTATGTTCTCCTTACTTAAAAATGTCAATGCGTAGGAAAATATATCATTTAAAGATTTAGGGTGCAATAATAACAATTTCTTGGCTTAGAGGGGAATTAAAATTGAATTCAAATAAGATAAAGGTTGGCTATTTGGCCATGGATTCCTAATTAACACAATTTCCTCAATCATCTTCATGCTCTTCTATGATGTAACATAAAAATAAAAATTAAGCAACCACAAGCGTCAATTCATTAGTAAAACTCTCAAAATTGTTTAAGGTCCACACACTCATTTGGTTTAACTAGTCTCATTCCTTATTGTTTTGTCATTCTCTGTTCTAATTAATCATCCTGCTATATTTTCATGTATCACAATTTCAACTACATTTGAATAGGGATTCAATCATGTTTTTTTCTAACTCGTGTCTTATTCATTTCACTATTTAATATTTAAACACAAAGCCCTTTTTTCACAATTCAAATTTAATATTGTAGTTCTTATTTATTTAAGAAAAATAAAGAAAACTACTCAATAATTAAATTAAAACTGAAATTGATTCAAGAAAAATAATTCAAGACATAAAAATAACAAAATAAGTAATTATTCAAGAATACCAATACAAGCCATTTAAAACAGTATAACAAAATAAGAAAATAAAATAAAATAAAATAAAGCAAATAAAAAAAGAAATAAAAAAAAAAGAAAATTTAAATAATTGAAAAGAAAAGAAAACTAGAAAAATCCATATTTTTCCTCAATCATCTCTTCTTAGGAAGTCATCCAACTTTGTATTAAAGTCTTCATCTATAGTTGTAGATGACTCGCTTCATTTGTTGGATCTGCACCCTTGAATAGTAGAATTTGTCCCCAGGCCAAGATACATAAGCCTCAAATTGATCTAGTGGCATATACGGGTTGAGTCGCCTTGAATTTATGGCAAGTGTACTGCGTTAGAAGTAATAATTTATCCCTAAGGAGGAATATCAAACCCACAAGGAACATTTGAATTATCAAGTATAAGATTTACTAAATAGACAACAAAATAATAAAGTTTGTTGAGAGTTTGTTAAGAATTGTAGAGAAAACAAGTTAAAGAGTTTGTTGGTTGAATTAGGAAAATTGGGATTTGGGTTCATCCTTCTTAATCTTTTGTATTTTGAAAAGCATAGTAATATTCTATCATTTGATTGATGTTGATGCCCATATAAAAGCCATTTATATTGATTTCTCACATATAAAATTATTAAAAGAGTTCCCTAAATATCGATTCCTCGCATATTTATAAAAACTCCTTAGCATTATGATTAGATGTTGATAGAAATTAGCATTTCAAATTTATTCCTAGCATTCAAATATGTTAAGCATTATCATTTGGGTCAGAAACTTAGAAGTACTTTTCCGTCAAATATAAGGATTTTGATCATGGTAAACAAGTGTTACAAATAAAATGACAATACCAATAATCAATCAAGAACATAATATTATATTAAATATCACCTCAATACATTTGAGTTTGAACATATTAGTCCCAATCCCAAAGCGTAGAATTAACCACTCATGTTGGCCATTACAAGCATGGTTAGCAAGAAAAGAAGATCCAAGATGTTTCTCCTTGATGGCTGCCTCCTCTAAAGTTTCTAACACATTTTATTCTCCCAATTGATTGTCTAGGGTTGTGCCTCATGCCTCATATTTAACCTCATTGGGCTTGGGCTAAGTGACTTCTCACCTAGGCGTGATTGGGCTTGTCTGGGCGTGTTGGAGGAAAACAGACCCAACGTCACTGGAGTGACCTTGCTTGGGCGAGATCCTCTGGGATCTTTTGGCTTGGGTGAGTGCAGTAGCGTTCTAGCTTCCCTTTTTAACTTTGTCTATTCTCCTTTTTTCCTTTCATCACCATTCTTCCCTATAATCCTGAAATTAACACAAATTTGGGAATAAATTGTTCTTATTCAAATTATAATAAAAAAATATGTAAAAAGATTTAAATTCATAAAATAGGGGTTATATTATAGTTATTTTATCAATTAATATCCATAAGTGTCTGTATTTTATTATGGAATATTACTTAAATATGACACTTATCACTTCCATGAGCACAAGATTATATTAAAACGTCTTTCTCTCCAAAAGAAGTTAATTAGGATCAAATAAAAATGAAAAAGAAGAGAGAAAATGAAAAATGTGAGGAAAGTAATAAAGTCAAAACGAGTCTTATTAGCTCATTACACACAGTCAAAGAGGTAATGTTGGCCCATTCAAAATTAAATACTGCCTATCCTATTAGGTATTTTCCGTCCTTATCTTCTCTATTTGTTGACAATTCTAAATACTTAAAGTATTTGTTAGAGAAGTTTGAGGATATTTTTCAAAATCCTTATGAAGGTTTACACCTTTTAAGAGGAATTCCACATCAAATTCACTTTATCCTTAAATATTCTCAACAAAAACCACTTGTGATCCCAAAGAGCTTCAAAAGATCAATGCACAAAAGTTTGATTCACCTCACACATCTATAAACATTATTATCTTTAATGTGAACAATCTAACTATGTTATCTATAAGAGTTCTAAATTTGTGGACGGGGAGCATGATGTAACCATGAAAGGAGCATCACCATCTAAACTAGCCTAACTTTACAAGAAGATGACCAAGAGCAAAAAATACTATATTCAAGGCTAGGTCAAGCATCTCAGGCTAGCACATAAGGCCCCACTATCCCTCAAAAGATCATCAAGAGCAAAACACCAAAGCATGGGTCGAATACCAACTATTCTTTCTTTTAATATTTTTTAAGGAGGTGCTAAAAAGCATAAATATTGGGCTTGTTCATGGCCCATGGGGAAACCCTAACATCTATAAGGACTCTCATATGGAACCCCTAATCACATGCTTAAATGTGAGAAGTCTCTTAGATCCACTTTTAGTGGCACGAAATTAGGGAGCTTAAGCATGTTTAATTTGAATTTGAATTTCCCTCCACTCCTTAAACCTCACGACACCTACACTATAAATAGGTGGTCACCCCTATTGTAATTCACAACATATTTTGTGAGTAAAGAAACTCAACTCGAGTGAATTTATGAGTATCTAGTTTTCTTTGAGTCTTATCTTGACAAATATGCTTCAAGTGGCAACTCCAATCATAGACTTCCATTTAGTCTGTTCTTAGAATTCTTCATGAATAGGTATAGTCTACCTATGTATCATTTTTGTTATCATATGGGTTTTGGTCTAGTCCACCCATATATATATATATTGTATTTTCTTTCTTTTTTATTTTTTTAATAATACTTTTTTCATGTGATGGTAGATGATTGTTGTCACTTGAAGTATCAGCCTAATTGAGATGTCAAGTTGCATAGTGATGCCTAACATAAAAGCCTTTCATAAACAAAGATGCTTCAAGTGACGACTCCAATCATCACTTATCTTGGATTCCTCCTCCTCCAAGTGGTGTGACTCCTTCATCCCTCCACCTCCATGGAAGTCTTCAACCATCTATGTTCTTCCTCCTTAGGCTCTCAATCCCTCTCTTTCATTTCCGCAAACTCTTATTCTAATCTCTTTTAATTTCTTATTTTTTCGCTTCAATTCTTATCCATTGTATGAGTCTTTTTCCTTTTGTTCTTTGAAGAGAATCTTCACACTTACTTAACCACTTGGTTAAGTTCATGTTCAGTGGACGTCCTCATTGAGTCATCACCTTATTTTGTTAATCAAAATCCTAATCAAAGTGAAATTAATAACTCAATGTGTGAGTCTACTAAATCAATTCATATCACATCTTCTCCATACTATTGTTGCAAATAAAAATTGGTTTCTAAAACATATTGATGTAAATAATTCTTTTTTATATGGTAATTTAATTGAATAATTTTATATGGATTTTACTAAAGGAATAAAATCTACTCAGCCTAATCAAGTTTTTTAGTTAATGAAGCCTATATATAGGTTTAAAACAACCAGTAAACAATGGTTGTCTAAACTCACTCAATTTCTTAAAAACATTGGTTTTGTTCAATCTACGTCTAATAAATTTATTCATTAAGAAAACTAGCTTTTCTTTTAATGTATTAGTTATATACATGGATGATATTATTTAGCAAGGAATTTGTATGTTTGATAATAAGGTTGTCAGAGATTATTTAAATCAAGTTCTTAGAATTAAAGACCTTGGACAACTGAAGTATTTCTTAGGTCTTACGATAGCAAAGGCATACATGCTTGTCAAAGAAAATATTGCCTTGATATTCTTTTAGATACAATGATGTTGAGTTCAAAGCCATCTTTCACACCCATTGAAAGGGATACCAAAGTTTTGTTTGAATAAAATAATCATGTCCATGATTTACAAGGTTACAAGAGGATGGTGGGATGTCTCCTCTATTTAACCAATACCAGACCAAATATATATTTTTCTTGCTCAAATAATGAGTTAGTTCTTACAATAATCAACCAAGGTACATCATCAAGTTGTGCATACATAGGTTCTCCTTCATAATGTATTTTCTTTCTAACTGATATTAATATTAAAATTAAAGCATTTAGTGATGTTGACTCGACTTGAAGTATCATCGATCCACCACCGGGTTCTACATTTTTCTCTGAGTTTCTCTCATTTTGTGGAGGATGAAGAAACAAAACACTATCTCACATTCATCTTTTGAGATCGAGTTCTTCCTGCCACCACATGCAAGATTTAATGGATAAATTGCCTTTTTCAAGACTTTGAAATCACTTAGATCTCACTAGTAAGTTTATATTATGACAATAAGTTGCTAAGCATGTTGCAAGAAATGCCAATTTCCAAGAGTGCACCAAACACATTGGCATTAATTGTCACATGATTCGTGAAAATTTACAAAGTAGTATTTTTCACCTTTTTCCAATATCGTCTCTTGAACAACCATTTGATGTTTATACAAAGCCTTTGGATCGAAGTACTTTTAGCAGACACATCTCCAAGCTTGGAATTCTGAACATACACCTTCCAACTTGAGGAAGGGTGTTGAGTTATAGGCTTTTCAGTTTTTGTTGTTTTATGGTATTTGGCTTTTCTATTTTAATTCCAATTTTATTTTTCTCTTTTGTTTGTGTATGTATACGTGGGGCTTTCCATGTTTCTGAATATGTTAATCCAATACTCATTTTATTTTCTTTCTTACTTCTCTGTTTCATCATGTTCTTTTTGTGCATCTTTGTTTCATTTTTGTGCTTCTTAGTTTTTGTCACGCCTTTCATGAATCTTTTTTATCATCCTCGGTTACCTATAGTATATGAAAGTGTATTATGTATGATATATATATATATATTATTGATATTTTTATAATATGTTATCCTTTATAGGTGTGTTGTCTCTGGTGAGTTTGATTATCTTTTGGGTGCATGTTGAAGCCTGGTATAATATTATGGTCCAAAGTTACATTATTAAGTTTAAAACCCATTAAAAAATGAGATATCCTATGCTTCATTGCTGGCATAATAAAATAGATTAAGATAATAAGTGGTATGAAGATAGGAAATTGAAGTAGAGTTATAAAATAAGTGCATGAACTATCTGACAGAAGTTGAAAATGCATTTACAATATATTTTTAAAAAAGTTGAAAATGTATTTACAATATATTTTTTATGAATCAGAGTGTTAATCTCTGGTGGATCATGCTTAATATGATTAATTTGAAAGATGTCCAATGTGACAAATTACACTATTTTTTTTAAGATTTGATTGATTATTTTTACATCTTTGTTAAAAATGGTTTTTTAAGTCTAACGTGTTGTGTGTATAAGATGATTGAAATACAATATGAAAAATAAATGCATGTGTTATATATATTATGTTGTATAATGTTTATTTTAAATTGTGATAATAACATATGATATTATGTTTAACTTAAACCTTTTATGAAACCATGATTTATATAATTATGAACATTTCATATTAATTATCATAATTATATATTATTTGGTAGAAAAAAAAATATATTTAATATCTTTAATTGGTATATAATACTAATATTAAATTAAGAATCGAATAGTGAATATATGTTGTATAGATTGATATATGGGTATTAAATACCTAATTAGATACTCCAACCAAAGAATTGATTTAATTTGTATAATATAACATTATTTTTTAACAAATTTTTTTATGTATAATTTATAAAAATATCTTATTAAAATATTTTATTGTCAAACTTATTTGGTAAAATCTTACATTATATATAATAAACAGTTAAAAACATCAGTATAAACACACACTCCTGTAACCTGACGTGTGTATGATATAATTAAATAACATAAACAAATATTATATAATTAAATAGAAATAAATAAATATTTTATTATTAAACTAGGCCATAGTGTACTAAAATCATTTGTTTTCTTCCCTAGATGCTAGGTGGTTGTGGAAAATGAAAGGTATACACGTAATATTCTAGAAAGTGACGTAATGTGTGTCGCATTTTGGATTTTTCTCTAATTCTTGTCGGTGATTACAATGATAACTTAAGAAAAATAATCTTTTGTTCCATTTAAGTCAATAAGGATTAGTCATTGCAGTAATTAAGTTTGTATAAAATTTAATATTATAGGCATTTCGAATCAATAAAAGTTGACATACTTAGTAGTTATTAAGATAAAACTTTAATTTAGCGGGAAAATAATATTAAATGTACTCAATTAAGTTTTTTAATTAATTAACATTATATATATAAAAATGGGTATTTTAATTGTGCTCCTTAATAAATTTAAAGAAGAAAAATGGTATTATTAAAATATAATTATTTTATTATATGAAAAGAATCTTCCTAACGAGTTTTATAAGAGTATTAGTTAAAAATTAATAACAATTTTTTTGGCTTAAAGATCGTAGCGAATATATATTGATCAGATTACGCTCTCTTATAAAAAGGTTAACCAATCAACAGTAAGAAAACATAGAAATACATGTGACTGGAAAGTCGAAATGTCTGTTCCAAATTTCTCACTAATAAGTGTTATTTATTTTCTCTTTTTCTTCCATTTTATTTATTATTCTTTTAAATTTTATATTTTATTAATTGTGTTTTAGAGTTTTCTTATTGATAAAAAATTAAATTAATTAAAAGAAACACTTAGCCATTCCAACATTATACAAAAGAATCCTATTACATCTACAAATTATCATATAGATAATTCAACTGGATTAACTGAATATCTTGTCGCACCTAATTCTAAAACTAAATAGTTGTATTAGAAGAAAAAAAATTCTCATTACAATGGATCATCCAAAAAAAAAGACAGAAGTACTTAAAAGAAATATCAAAACATACTTGAGCAAAACAATCACCACATGAAATATAATAACCAATTTATTTGAGAAAATTGTCTAGAAAAAAAATAAAATTAGTCGTTTTATTAATTAAAATTGTTATCTTATGACTTTATACAAGATATAGATAAAGGCAGAAGTTTGAGTTACGCACAGAAAAAAACACATAGGGTGAAGATGGTGAGAAGAATGACAATTTTAATTTCAACTTGAGTATTGGCACATTTTTCCACTTGCTACAATAAAGGAGAGAAGAGGCACGTGAGCACGTGACCGTGTGAACGTTAAAGTGATGGAACAGTAACAATTTTAGCACACCCCTCCATAAGTTGAAAGATTGATTTAGCCCATGGCCCACAGCGTTTTGGCACTTTCCTTTCCACTTGCAATAAATGAGGAGGCGTGACGCGGTGGTGGAAACAAGAAAAGAAGAAAACGAAGAGCAAATGTGGCGTGAATCAATGGAAACACCACACAAATGCTTCGGCAACGCTTTCATGGTCACTTTCCTGCTTCTGAATTTGTCTTTGGGAAGAGTTTCCGGCGCTGATAGCTATAGTAGAGACGATTTCCCCGTGGATTTTGTCTTTGGTTCAGGCACCTCTGCTTATCAGGTGGAAGGATCTGCTAACGAAGAGGGAAGAAGTCGTAGCATATGGGATACCTTCGCTCATGCTGGTTTTTCCTTCACTCTTCATTCTCTCTTCTCCTCATCTTACCAATTTTATATATATTTATATTTTTGGAAATTCAGTACAAAAAATCAAAATTAAGCCAGTGAGTAGTTAGAAAAAGTAATATCTTTCCAATTATTATTATTATTATTATATTATTGTCCTCGTCGTACTTCTCGTTCTCGTTCTCTGAGTTGTTGTCACTCTCTTGTTGGTAGTGGTCATTATTGTTAATAATTTTATATAGTTTTGCATTATTATTTTTATGTAAAAAAGTAAATTTTGTTAATCTAATTATTAAATTATAATTTATATATGTGAACTTTTATCACATGATTAAATAATTTATATTTTCTATATCTTGAAAAATTAATTTAATTTTTCATTTCACAAAATGAAGTATCAAATTTTTTTACATTAATATACTTTTTTTTATATATATAATTTTACATGAACGAAATGGGTGAGTTTTGAAAAAGAAATTATCCAATTCAAAGATAATGAAAAACTTGAAACAACCCAGTACCCTCTTCGTCGACATTTTGCATATTGGTTAAATTTGATGTGTACTATCTGGTGTTTTTATAATTTTTTACTAGTGTTTTTATAGTTTGTTTTGCTTTAAAGTAAAGTGCTTTTGGTTTTGGGTTTTAGAGTGTGCGATTATTGTTGCTCATTATATACTTTTTACAGTGAAATAATGATGATGATGTTTTAAGGGAGTTTGGAAATGTGTGGTTGATATTTGACTCAGGGTATTTGGTTAAATGACTATAAAAAGATTTGTTTTTGTCTTTTATGAGATTGGATTGAACTTTTTCATGTTTCAACTGTGTATTACAAGACAAGTTGGATATCTTTTCAAAGAGAATTATATACCTCACGCGAATAGGAGAGAGTGATGTGTGTATTCTTTGTTCTTGCTTTCTCTTTCTATCTTAACATTGTTTTTATCCTTTTTTATTTTTTTTATTTCCAGTTTTATTTTTCCTTTGTTTTGGTGTTCTTCCCATTCCTGTTTATATTGTCTGTATCATTGGTGATTGATGATTTTGGTAATTTTGACATTGGTTCTTCCCATTTCTTTTTGGTAGTTTTGGATCTAAGAATGTTTTTAGCGGTGGGAAAGAACGTTGGCAATATGCCGTTTGACTAATAAACAAAACTTTTTAAGAAGTGTCTAAGGGCATGATTTTCGGCATGATAATCATGGATGTTATATGTATGGATGTTATATGTGGGTGTTGTACTATCATATTTAAAGAGAAAATAAGAATATTTGAAATAAAATAGTGTATATTTATTTTTATGATATATAATAGTAAAATTATAATTATTTTCATGACAATGACAAGAATAAGGACAATACACAACAATAACAACAATCACTACTATCACAACAAAAATATCAGCCACCACAACAACTACAACCACTATTTTACTTTTTTCTTTTAATTTGTGATATCTTGTCTTTAAATCATGTTTATCTTGTTTTTATTTCTACCCTTTTACTTTTGTTTTTTTTATTTAGTATTATTTTAAAAGTAAAAAAAATAAAAATTAATAAATTAAAAAAAATTGATAATTTTAATTTTGAATGCGTTAAAAAAATAAATATTTTTAATGTTTAAAATAATTAAAAATATAATTAATAAATAAAAAAAATAAGTTTTTATAAAATTAAAATAAAAAAGTAATAAATTAAAAATAATTAGTTTATTTTTTTAAGAATGAAAAAAAATAAAAAGTTAAATTCTACAACAACATAAAAGTTGAATCTATAAACAAAAATTAGTATTTATTTTTGTTATTATTATTAATGATGTAATCATGTTAATTTCAATTAAAAATACACGACATAATTATAAAAACCCCAAAGTCAATTAATATTAATTAGCAGTGGACACATAATATTGAAAGTGTCTACTCTAAATACAAAATCCTAAAAAAAAATAATGTAAATATTACACTTAATGCTTAAAAATGTGAAGAAAAAATGCAAAAATAAATAAATATAAAAAATAAAAACAACAACAATAAAAATAAAAACAAAAACAAAAAACAAAAATAAATAAAGAATGGCAGAAAAAAATAACAACTAAAAACATAAAATATATAAAATAAAATAAGATAAAGATACAATATATAAAAAAATAAAAACAAATAAAAGACAAGATAAAGATAAGAGATATAATGCGATACTAAATAAGTATATGTTGAACATAAAAAGAAAAATAAATGAGAGATGATCATTCATTTAATATTTTCTTCAATGGTACATTAAATAATTTGTGCGAAATGGAACATAATTAATGACGAGAAGTGAACGATCCATTAATGTTGGGACACGTTCTTTTTGTGTGTCCTGATGTTCGACAATATGAACATTTTTTTGTTCGATGATGTTGTTCTCTTATGTCCATATCAATCTTTATTCGACTTGACTCAGGTCTCCCTTTGAGGTTCTTTTATCTTTATCTTATTTTGTTTTGCCTTTATTTTATATATTTTTGTTTTTATTTATTATTATTTTTCTGTTATTCTTTATTTATTTATGTTTTTGTTTTTATTTTTATTGTTGTTGTTTTTATTTTTTATATTTATTTATTTTTACAAATTTTTTCTTCTCATTTTTAAGCATTAAGTGTAGTATTTGCATTAGTTTTTTTAGGATTTTGCATTTAGGATAAACACTTCAATATTATCAGTGTGTTCACTACTAATTAATACTAATTGACTTTTTTTTTATAATTATGTCCTGTATTTTTTACTTGAAATTAACATGATTACATCATCAATAATAATAAAAATAAATATTAATTTATGTTTATAGATTCAAATTTTATGTTGTTGTAGGTTTAACTTTTTATTTTCTTCATTTTTAAAAAAATATTTAAACTAAACATTTTTAATTTATTACTTTTTTTTTATTTTGTAAAAACTCATTTATTTATTCATTAATAACTATTTTAAACATTAAAAATATTTATTTTTTTAATGCATTCAAATTTTTTTATTTTTTATTTTTTACTTTTGAAATTGTGCTAGATAAGGAAATAAAAACAAAATGGTGTTAGATAGGGAAATAAAAACAAAATGGTGTTAAACAGGGAAATAAAAACAAAATGGTGCTAAATAGGAAAATAAAAACAAAAGGATGTTAGATGGGGAAATAAAAGTGTAAATAATGCTATGTGAGGAATTGAGTCCAACTACAACCACTATTTTACTTTTTTTTTAATTTGTGATATCTTGTCTTTAAATCATGATTATTTTTTAAAGCACAAGATTTATTAGAGAGTGCCTTGTAGTGTTAAGTTAGTTAAAACCGATTGTCTACCTTATTTTGTTTAGTTTTATAGAGAGAACATGCAAAATTAGATAACTATGTGATATATATTGTGTTCATCTATAGTATAATAGTGTTACTTTTTTTCATTTTTGTTATTGTGTTTTCTTGTTATTGTTTTGCGAACCAACAATTACTTATTTTTGTGGGGACAAGAGAAAGAAATTCAAGAAGAACAAGGTTGAGATGTGACCACCAATTTGAAATTAAGAAGTTTTCTAGTAAAAATGACTTCAGATTATAAAGGATCAAGATAAATGTTATCTTGATACAATAGTGATGTGTTGATGTGATAAAGGGAGAGGCGAGCATGTCAATGTAAATGTCTTTGTCTCAACATGAGAAGATTGTCATGTTCAACAAAGTCAAAAGTACCATAATTTTGTGTCTTATTGGAGATAAGACACTTAGGAAAGTTGCTAAGGAGATAATTGTTGTGTTAATATGGATAGTATAGATCTTAATATGGACAAAGGATTTACAACAACTTCAAGAGTCTAAGGTTGACGACAATGGATTGAGTTTGAATGTTTCGAAGTCAAAGTCCAAGAAAAGGAAGAAGGAAAAATTGTAAGAGTCAAAGGATTCATCAGATGATAGGGTAGAAAAGAGGTTTCACTGCTACAATTTCCACAAGAGAGGTCATTATATAGAAACTCTCACTTCAAAAGAGAATTTGTTGCATTAGTGTCTAATAACTGAGTATGTTGGACTCTTGGTGGTGTCGGTTTCAAATACATAGAGAAGTTGAGTCATGAACTCGGGTTGCACTTACCACATGTGTATAGTAAAAAAGTTCTTTGAGTCCTTATAACTAAAAGAAGGATGTACAATTCTTCTTGGGAACAATAAAGTCTCTAAAGTACATGACATAATAAGATTGGTTAGATTGAAGATATTTGACAACTAAAGATGTTGTTAAAGATGTTAGATATGTTCCAGAGCTCAAAAGATAATTTTTTGTCGATTAATATGTTGGATATTATGGGTTTGACAACCTAAATTGAACAAGTTTAGATTGTTTGAGTAGGAACATGCACCTTTAGGTCCAACACGAACTCAAACTCATGAGGGAGGATCTTATGTTTTTTCACTATCATAAACAATTACTTGCAAAGGGTGTAAATTTATGTCTTGAAAAATAAGACTACAAATTTTTACCATGATTTGTTGGAGATCCCACATCGACTAGAGATGAGGACATTTCATTGTATATAAGTGGGTGCAAACCTCAACCTTATGAGCCGGTTTTATGGGGTTGAGTTAGGCTTAAAGTCCACTTCGTAATATGATTGGTAACTAGTAGGTAATCGGTGCTTAGAATTAACAATGGATTGAAGTTTGTATCAAATAATTTAATGATTTTGGAAGGAAAGAAGTTAAAAGGAGGCATGATTTATTAGCAAGTACATCTTAAAAATTTCTTGTTGAGATGACACGATTTCACTTTCACAAATTCAAATCATACCATGCACGACTCCTTCATAACTTACCCATATGAGGAAAATCTGCATATTTTGATAAATTCTTCGCGAAAATTGCACTATTTTGGAAAAATTTCTTAAGAGGTGTTGACAAGAACTAAAACTTTAAAAATATTAAATCAACCTACTTCATTTTACTTCAACAATGCATGTTATCGAGAATTATTGCATTTGCTAAACCGAGTGGCTTTCCACCACATTGAAGACATTAAATAAGAATTTGTTGCCACTGTTATATATTCTGTTTGGCATAAAGTTCGTAATATTTTATTACTTGAATTTGCCTGTAAAAGACCATAAGCTGCACACATCTACAACAAGTGAAGAACCAAAATTCAGTGAATAAAACATTGAGTGATAATTCTCTTCTCCTCCTTTTCCGTGTGTGTGGTTTTATCTTTATAATTTAATAGCTGACCACGTCCTCTTAATAAAAACAATCTATTATATATCATACACAAATTTACTGAAAGGTGAATCAGTGATGAAACAGCAGCAAACATAATATTTACTAATCTAGTTTTGCATTTTCAATTACATACCGATCATTATTCACTTAAACGTCTGTCTCACATAATCATTTTTAATGAACAGGATATGCGCACGGAGAAAATGGAGATGTAGCCTGTGATGGGTACCACAAGTATAAAGTGAATACGCTTAGCCTCAATTTTTTTTATTTGCCCGTTTATGCATTCCTTGAGTTGTGATTCTCCCATTTGTGGAAGATTAGAGAAGATTGAGGCATCAGCTGGTCAAATAATAGAAGTTTAGTCTGTGTTTTTTAAAGCGTCAGTGTGGCATCGTTTGATTTTAATTGTTTTCCCTAAAATATATGTAATGCAGGAAGATGTGAGGCTAATGGTGGAAACAGGACTTGAAGCCTATAGATTTTCCATTTCTTGGTCCAGACTGTTACCAAGTATGATACTCAACACAAACCTTTGAATTTTATTTTATATATCTATATTTCTTTGTAGGGTAAAACCTTACCTTTCTCAACACTTTAAAAAATGCTTATGTTTCTCCTCAGATGGTAGAGGACCCGTCAATCCCAAAGGAATACAGTACTACAACAATCTCATCAATCAGCTCATCAGCAATGGTTTTTCTTAAATTCGGGTTTCTCAATTAGCTTGCAAAATTAGCCATGCATTGTATTCACTCCAAATAAATAAACAAATTGGAAATCTATTCTAATTCTACAACTGATGTAGTTACCCTATTTCTCTGGAGCAGGAATCCAACCACATGTCACGTTACACAACTACGATCTTCCACAGGTTCTTGAAGATGAATATGGAGGATGGGTTAGTCGTGACATCATGTATGCTTCTGATCTCTTTTACCTTAATGCTATTCAAATTAGTTCATGAAACTCTGAGGCATCTTATATGGAAATTTTAGCTACTTTAACAATGGTTGTGTGTGTTCACTTTTGTCTAGCTTACAAGTTCCTTATATTAAATCATGAACAGAATCGAGAAATACTAATAGATAAGTTACTTGGATGTAAATGCAGAAGAGACTTCACATACTATGCTGATGTATGTTTTAGAGAGTTTGGCGACAGAGTCTTGTATTGGACGACTGTCAACGAGCCCAACGTTTTTGCCTTTGGTGGTTATGATCATGGAATCAGCCCACCTCAACGATGTTCTCCCCCATTTTGTGCTATAAAGAGCAATAAGGGCAACTCAACATATGAATCCTACTTTGCAGTTCATCATATTTTGTTAGCTCACGCTTCAGCTGCTAGATTGTATCGGAGAAAATACAGGGTATATCACCTAATCTTACATATTTATGTTTAAATGACAAAAGCTTCAACAAATATACTTTGCATTAAACTTAAAAAAAATAGTCTACAGTGTAATACATCACTATTTTTTGTGTGAAGAGTTTTTGAATTATTATCTCTTCACAAATTATTATTATCTTAAAGTTATACCTACTATGATTTTGGATTAATCGACCATGTCAATGTTGTTTACTAATAATGCATAACAATTAAACTCTTAAACTTAACAATCCTTATCCGATTCTCAATCTCTATATATTGACTTTTATTCTTCTTAATCCAAACTTTGTGGGCAAAGAATGTTCTCCTTTTTAAGAAACTTGTCATTGCAGAACAAACAACATGGATACGTTGGTATCTCTGTTTACTCGTTTGGGTTTTTTCCTCAAACAAATACAGAAAAAGACAGGGTAGCAACTAAACGAGTCCGTGACTTTATGGTTGGTTGGTAAGCAACGGACCCTAAAATTGGTTTGTTTTACATTTTTTTCCCCTTATTCTTAATTTGTTCCCTTAAGATAGGTGCATATTTATGACTGAAGTTCTATCCGTTAACCTTCTGATGCTATTCTATCTTCTTAAAGATTGTTTTCTTTAATTGGACATACCAATAGTTCAAGAATAATAAACATGGCAGTTTTACAAGTATGCTTTGATATTGCAGGGTTATGGAACCCTTGCAATATGGAGACTATCCAATTTCCATGAAGACAAATGCAGGTATAAGAATTCCGGCCTTCACAACTCGTGAATCTGAACAAGTCAAGGGTTCATCTGACTTTATAGGAGTCATTCACTACACCAATGCCAATATAACAGACAATCCTGACGCCCTTAAGAACCAACTGAGAGATTTCAGCGCAGACATGGCCGCAAATATGTGTAAGTACTTCCTTAGACTTAAGGATAGTGAATTTAGTTAGAGATTAAAGTGTTAAAAATCTAAATGTAAGTTAAAATTCACACATTGAATAGAAATGAGGAAGTTTAACAGGAAAAAAAAAAAAGTACATGGCTTATTGAGTAGAAATGAAGTTTAACAGGAAAAAAAAGAGACGTACATGGTTTATTGGTACAGAAGTTTCCAACCTTTTCACATCATTTACCATTTCACTCTAACAATAATGTAATGCCCCTTGCATAACCTAATGATTTATTTGATATGATAAAAATAATAATAAAAGATTGGACAATGTTGTATAATGATTTAACATTATAATGACTTGTTTTTCTGGTTTTGCAGCAGGAATTGATCTGTTTGGCAATGATGAGGTAACAGTAAAATAAAAAATCACAGTAAATTGGTTCTTTTTTTTAGATTACCATTGTGCAAATAACTGACTTTTCGCTTTACTTGATTCAGTACCCTGTCACACCATGGGGTTTGCGGGAAGAATTGAATAAATTCAAGCTCCTTTATGGCAATCCTCCTATATTCATCCATGAAAATGGTCTCTCTCTCTCTAAGATTACGTATAATTGCAATGAATATTTTTTAGTAAATCAACCCTTGATGCTATACGGATTGAATATTAAGCTTGGGGTCATAGTTCTGTTGTAGTAAACAAAACAACTTGATTACATTAGGCATATTTGTTTCAATCATGTTTATTCCTGCTTATACTCTTTACCCACTTTATTAATACATGTAACTAACACTGCCATTGGTTAATGCCATACTGCGCTTAACTTGTATTTTCCTATATTAACCAGCTTTAGACTTAGTTGTATGGAACTTTACTCAACAATTTAGAGTACAAATGTATCAATGGTAAACTAGGAAATCCTGTTAGGTTGCTCATGTGGAACGTAATAAGTTTAAATGATTGAGCAAGTTACTGATTAAATTTTGGGTTGTTAGGTCAACGGACAGCAAGCAATTCGTCACTACAAGACGTGTCAAGGGTGAAATACTTGCATGGATATATTGGTGGAGTGCTTGATGCCTTGAGGTATGTGACCACTGCTCTAATTCATCTAAATACATCACAATTTTTTTAATCACTTCCGAGGGAATTCCCTAAGTTGATGTACTAGCTTTTGTTTATGACTGGGGAATCTAAATTATGGATAACTGATCCATTGAACTATGTTGTTTATAAACTACTCTTGAGAAGTGACTCATCTAAAGAATTTATCAAACATGCCCAGAACACACACTAACAAGCAAAAGAACACAAATCCTTGAAATAGAAATAACAAGGTGGTTATCATTAGATTGCAAAGTGGTTTATTTTTCTGAAAGTGTTCACATAAATACCTCTGGTGTGTTCTCTGATATTCTGCATCACCCCAAAATTTCTCAGAGATGGATTAAACATAAAGGGGTACTTTGTCTGGTCTTTCCTGGATTTGTTCGAGTTGTTGGATGCATACAAGTCTAGCTTTGGCCTATACTATGTTGATAGGGATGATCCAGAGTTGAAGAGACACCCAAAGCTCTCTGCAAAATGGTACAGCCGATTTTTGAAGAATAGAAGCAGTTCTATAGTTGGAACTGTTGAACTTGAGAAGGATCCCTCCCTCGTTTCAATTGGCCACTTATTTGAGTAGGTTCTTTATTTTGTTTTCTTGAAAACAATCATTGCATGGAGGTGGTATTAGTATGCTTAAGAATATGACATCCAGTAGACGATGACATACCATATGATGTGTGATGTTAAAGACAAGGGGGATTTCAAATAAGAGTATAGCTTTTAAGAAGAATCTGTCCACATTTATAATAAACTAATTAGATTTTAAATAACTTTATCCAATGCAAATTAATTATCTAAGAAAATTATTTTTATCTTCAATCGTCTCCCCTCCTATAAATAATTAAATTGACCTAAAAGAAAAATATAAATTTCTCTAAGAAAAATTAAAACTTAATAACAATTAACTCAACATTTTAAAAGAACTCATTAAATAGCTTTAAATAGGTTTGGCCCTTCTAATATACTATTTTATCCTTTATTTTAGTCCCTCATTTTTTTTTTGTTTTTTTATTCCTATAAAATAAAATTATGTTATTTTAATTCTTATATTGAGTGTTACACTGTTAAATAATAATGTGGAAGACAAAAAACAAATCAAAATATTATATAACAGTGATGGCATTTCATTTGTCATAAAAATGAAAATAGTAAAATTTGATATTACAAAAAGTTAAAAAGGTTGAATTTATTTTATAAAGAATAAAAAGATAAAATTGACATATTAATTAAACAAAAAACTATCTTTATAAATTAATATCCACTACTTTTATGATTGTTTTAAAATATTTTCTTATTTTATATATTTTTTAAGTTGCCAATGATAGGTAGAATGTAAAAGTCTTATCCAGTAAAAAGAAACTGTAAAAATTTAAAATAGTATTCATGAATAGATTATTTTTGTTTCTTTTTGCAACCACGAAAGAATATAAAGCCACCTGTTTTTTGTCCAATTCCAACTTCCACAGATAAAAAAATTTCCATCATCACAGATGAATTCAGTGATAAGTATATGGAAAAGCTCACAGAAACGAGAACAAACTTTTCTAAGAAAATTAATAGTAACAAATTAGTAGGCAATATTTCTCTCTAATGATGAGATAATTTCCCTTCTAAATACTTTTAAGAAAAAAAAATAGTAATACATAAAACTAGTAGCCATTTTCAATTTTATTTTACTAAAAATGTTCATTCTTGCTATCAACTTTGGGATGTCAAAAGTAAAATAAAGATTTTGAGTAAAATTCTAAAACTAATAATACTACGATGAAAAATATTCCAACGCTAATTTGTAATTGCATGAGGAGGAGTCTTCTCAACATCTCTTCATGAAGTGTTGTCACGCTCAAAGGGTGTGGTCTATGTGTTTTCGGTGGTTAGATATCTCCTTTGTCCAGCAAAATGACCTGAAGTCACATTTCCTTAGTTTCCACATGTTCCAAGTTAGTAACAACCAAAATTTGATTTGGAAAGGAGTATGGATAGCTGTTGTCAGATGCATCTGGGATCAAAGGAACCTGATCGTCTTTCAGCAAGGGGTAGTAGACGCGGAGGAGATTTTCCAGAAGGTGCAACTTAAAACTTGGATGTGGATGAAACATAAGATGCAATCCTTTAATCACTCCTTCGTTGACTGGGTTCTCAACCCAAATATCTGCTTTAAAATTTGTAAGTAGGAAGGTGGTTGCAATAAGTCCAGATGGAGAAGTGATAAGAAGAGTTTCTGGATGATGTTGTCTCGCTTGCTCAGATTCTGATTGGTTCATCATTATGAGGGAGCAGGTTTGTAAGGGAGGGGGTTGGTGATCCAGAAATACAAGTCTGTCTGCTGTATAACTAAGGGTGCAGTAGCTTGGAAGCAATAAATGCTCAATATAGGAAGCAATAGAGGCTTGGAGGTGCGGGTTAATTTTGAGGTGGGGTGTGTGATAGCAGTATGCTGAGGTTCTGTCTCAGCTGCTATCTGGTCGAGCTGGTGAGTGTCAATCCTCCACGGGAAGGTACTTTTCTCTTCTTATCTAGATACTTGTTTGGCTAATTTCTCTGCAAAGTTGGCATGGCTCTTGACGCATAGTAACTCAACTGCCAATGGGCATAGTAGTTGGTTGTGGTAAAACTGGATGGAAAAGGCTTGTGCTTGGGGTGAGGGTGAAGGTACATGGGTAGTGCAGACGGTGGTTTGGACTTGTTCTAATGCAGGTTTGGGAGTGTGACCGTTGATGTTTCTGGAGGCATGTATGCTGAGAGCTTAAATCTCTAGGTGAAGCAAGGTGGCCTAATAAGTATAGGTCTGCTAGCTGATGGGGTCACTAGGCACATGGTTTTTTGTGGTTTTTGTTGCTTTACCAATATGTCTGCAGCTTTAGTACTTTTTTGGTTTGTTGAATAGAAGGTGGGGTTGATCTATGCACGAAGATGTGATCTGTGTTGCTGCACTTGCTTATCAAAGTTTTTCATCATTTGTGGTGTTCTGCCTCTTGCGGCAGTTTGAATCTGATGGTGCAAAAGGTCAATTCAAATGGAACTCTAGTGTGAGGGCAAGCAAGTTGGAAATTGTGTTACAAGGTAGTGAAGTGGTCTTGGAAGCTGCTAGGCAGCAGTGGCAAGGAATCTCCAAGGTTGATCTAATGTGATTTATGCTGCTATGGTTGGTTATGTTGTAAAGGGAAGAGTGCACTTCTCTATCCCCAGTAGCATGACCTTTGCCCCTCTGCTGGTGTTTGTAGAAGTAGTAGCTTAGTTGGGATTAGCAGCCGTAATATGTTTGGACCTTGTGAGTCAAGTATGACTGGGATGGTCCGGGTTAGTGTGGAGATGAAAGTGTGGCAGTTTGGGATGGGATGCTGGTTCATGCAGCTGTTTTTGGTTTGTTACTGGTTGGGTTAGGATGGTCTGGTATGGAAGTATATTACCGGACAAAATCATTATTAGACTTAATTAGACTTAATTACAGGAATATAATCACTATTAATGAGTCTATAATTAGACTTAATTATAGGAATATAATCACTATTAATGGGTCTATAATTAGTCTTAATTACAGATGTTATGTTAGAAAAAGAATCTGTACGGTTCTGTACGGTTCTAATGCTATGGTTATATATATGTATCATTGCTATAGATGAAAGACAGATTGAATAAAACAGAAAATATTATTTCATGGTATCAGAGCACAAAACTCTGATACCCGACAAACACAAAGCAAAGGCAACGGTGCACAACCATGGCAGATGCACCAGAAAAGAATAATGCCAACAAAGCAGAGCACGAAGGAGGAGGGGCTAAGAAGACCTACTCGCCATATGATCTCAACGCGAGTGACAATCCCGGAAACATAATCACGCAAGTCCAATTGCGCGGAGAAAATTACGACGAATGGGCAAGAGCAGTAAAGATCTCGCTTCGTGTCCGGAGAAAATGGGGCTTCATTGATGGAACACATATCCAACCAGAGGATGAGGCACCCGACCTTGAAGATTGGTGGACCGTGCAGTCCATGATTGTCTCTTGGATTCTAAACACCATTGAACCAAGCTTACGATCCACAGTAGCATATGCTGAGACTGCACATAACTTGTGGGAAGACATTAAAGAAAGATTCTCGGTCGTGAATGGACCTAGAATTCAACAACTAAGGTCGGACTTGTCAAGATGCAAGCAGGAGGGAATGGTGGTGGCAACTTACTTTGGAAAATTGAAGGTCCTTTGGGATGAGCTTGCTAACAGTGACAAAATTCCATCTTGTACGTGTGGTGGATGCAAGTGTGGGATTGGTGCTCAGTTGGAAAAACGAAGGGAGGAGGAGAAGGTTCATCAACTCCTTATGGGGTTGGATGACGCAAGCTACGGGACAGTAAGATCAAACATTCTGGCCTCAGACCCATTGCCGTCTCTGAACCGCATATATGCTATGTTGGTACAAGAAGAAAGAGTGAGAATGATGGCCAAATCAACGGAAGAAAGGGGGTTGGTCGTGGATCTCGCGATGCAGGCCAACTACAAAGAAAAAGGGCGTGGAGATATGGTAGAAAAATTAATGACGTCCAGTCATTGCGGTAAAAATGGTCACGACATGAAGAGATGCTTCCAATTGATCGGATATCCCGAATGGTGGGGTGACAGACCAAAAAGTGAAGGCAAATGGAACGGCAGGGGACGCCAAGGGATGCGAAACAAAGGTAACCCGACACGTGCAAATGTGGCACACGCTAGTGGAAGCAACAGTCAAGCCAACAATGACGACAAGAAACTTGAGATGGCAGGTCTGACCAATGAACAATGGAAGGTACTGGTTGATATGATCAGCAAACAAAAATCAAATGAATCAGAGAAAATGACTGGTAAGAGCATTTGGGATTTGTGGATTATTGACAGTGGGGCATCAAACCATATGACCGGGTCACTGGAAAATTTGAATGAAAAGGAAACTATACAAGGGTGCCCCGTAGGGTTACCCGATGGTGAACGTGTTCTAGCTTGCGAACAGGGAACAGTGACTCTTGAAGAAGGACTTGAATTGAAAAATGTCCTTTATGTTCCCAAATTAAAATGCAATTTACTTTCAGTACCTCAATTGACGGATGAAGAAAATTGTGTTGTAACATTCACTGATAAATTGTGTATTATACAGGACCGCACTTCGAGGACGCTGATTGGAGCAGGTGAACGGAAAGATGGGCTTTATTGGTATCGTGGGGTACGGAAGACTCAAGCATGTCATGTCAAGATGGAAAATCAACTAGCACTTTGGCACCAAAGATTAGGACATCCGTCATTTAAGATTGTGCAAATGCTTCTTGATATAAGTGGGAAATGTACTCGTGATGAGTTGAATAAAGTTTGTGAAGTTTGTGAAAAATCGAAACAAACGAGAGATAAGTTTTTCTTAAGTGCGCATCAAGCTTTAAATATTTTTGATTTAATTCATTGTGACTTATGGGGTCCTTATAAAACTCCTTCATCCTGTGGTGCTTCATATTTTTTGACAATTGTGGATGATTGTTCACGGGCAGTTTGGATCTATTTGTCTAAAGAAAAAACAGAGGTATCAGTGACTTTGAAATTTTTTTTCACACTCGTTGAGAGGCAATACAACAAATGTGTTAAAATGGTTCGCTCTGACAATGGAACCGAATTCATGTGTCTAAAACAATATTTCATTCAACAAGGTATCCTTCACCAAACTTCCTGTGTCGGGACCCCGCAACAAAATGGACGCGTTGAACGCAAGCATCGGCATATTCTGAATGTTGCTCGGTCATTATGGTTTCAAGGCAATCTTCCCATTAAATTTTGGGGGGAATGCGTTTTGACTGCAGGCTACTTAATCAATCTCACACCATCCTCCATTCTAAAAGGAAAAACCCCTTATGAAGTGATCCATGGATGTGTAGCCAGTTACGCGCACTTACGAGTATTTGGTTCATTATGTTATGCTCATAATCAAAATAGACAGCGGGATAAATTTGATAGTCGTAGCCGAAAATGTGTGTTTGTCGGGTATCCATATGGCCAAAAAGGATGGAAATTATTTGATTTGGAAACAAAAACTTTCTTTGTCTCTCGTGATGTACATTTTTTCGAAAATAAATTTCCATATTTTGAAGCCAAAAAGATGGACACTGCACCACCATTGCAAAACCCAATTATTGTCAACTCTTTAGAAACTGGAACGGACCCACATTTTCTTCATGAAGTTGCCTCCTCAAACCTAGATGAATGAATCGTCAACCAACCCATTGCATCTCCCATCCCAGCCAAGGAGGATGCTACCCTCACAGATGACTTCGACCACACTATCAACGACTCCGATCCGTGTATAGAAGCCTCGACGCTACCCGCGGATCCACCGCCGCGTCCGACGGAGACGACGCCGTCGGTTTCTTCACCACTGCTGACGGCCGCGGTTCCCCTTGGGCGAGGGCATCGCGCGAAGCTGCCTTCCGTACAGTTACGCGATTTTGTCGCAGCCACCACGATACCGTCAAGCCCCTTTGTTCCGTCACCTCCTTCAACAGAATCCTCAGGTGTTTCGTATCCTATACATGATTTTGTGAATTGTGATTCCTTTTCTAAACATCATCAAAGTTTTCTTGCCTCTTTACACACCGAGCAGGAACCCCTGTTCTTTTCTCAAGCGGTCCGAGAACCCCAGTGGCGTGATGCTATGGCACAGGAGATTCATGCTCTCGAACTCAATGACACCTGGAAACTCACTGCTCTCCCTCCTGGAAAGAAGGCACTTGGGTGTAAATGGATCTACAAAATCAAATACAACTCGGATGGAACAATTGAAAGATTCAAGGCTCGATTGGTAATTCTTGGCAATCATCAAGTGGAGGGTTTGGATTACAACGAGACGTTTTCTCCTGTCGTAAAGACGGTAACCATTCGCACAACTCTAGCAGTAGCAGCCGCAAAAGATTGGGAGCTTCATCAGATGGACGTTCACAATGCGTTTCTCCATGGTGATCTTGATGATGAGGTTTATATGAAACTCCCTCCTGGCTTCCAAGAATCTCAACCAGGGGCAGTGTGCAAGCTTCAAAAGTCTCTATATGGCCTCCGACAGGCCCCCAGGTGTTGGTTTGCTAAACTATCTTCTTCTCTCATTCGTTACGGCTTCCAACAATCCCCGAAGGATCATTCCCTGTTTACTCTCAATAATAATGACATACAGTTGGTTGTGCTAGTCTATGTTGATGATCTTGTGATTGCAGGGAATAATGGTACTGCCATCCAATGTTTTAAAGGCTACTTAAATCAATGCTTTCATATGAAAGATTTAGGCCGCCTCAAGTACTTCCTGGGGGTTGAAGTTGCTCGCTCCCCCAACGGAATCTTCCTTTGTCAGAGGAAATATGCCTTAGATATCATTACTGAAGTCGGATTGTTGGGTGCGAAGCCCGCCACTACACCATGTGAAGAAAATCACAAATTGAGCTCCGCTACTGGTTCTTTTCTTTCTGACCCGGCTACTTATCGTAGACTTGTTGGGAGGTTAATTTATCTGTGTTTCACTCGACCTGACCTTGCCTACAGTGTCCAAGCTTTATCTCAATTTATGCAAAATCCACGCTCCGAGCATTGGCAAGCTGCTCTTCGTGTTGTTCGATATTTAAAGGGGCATCCTGGACAAGGAATACTCCTACCTCGAGAGAACAACTTACAACTCTTTGGGTGGTGTGATTCTGATTGGGCAAGTTGTCCACTGACACGGAAATCTCTCACCGGATGGTTTATTCAACTCGGCACTTCCCCAATCTCTTGGAAAACCCAGAAACAACAAACAGTTTCTGCCTCCTCTGCTGAGGCTGAATATCGATCAATGGCTAAGACCACCCGAGAATTAAAGTGGATTAAAGGCATTCTCGCTTCTCTACATGTTCCTCATCCTGACCCAATTCGTCTTTATTGTGATAGTCAAGCAGCACTTCACATTGCTAAAAACCCGGTCTTCCACGAACGCACCAAACACATTGAAGTTGACTGCCACCTTGTTCGAGATGAAATCATTCACAAGCGCCTTCTTCCATCCTATGTGCCCACACATACACAACTAGCTGACCTTTTCACCAAAGCTCTCGGTGCTAAAAAGTTTGAGCCATCTTGGTCAAGTTGGGCATTTAAGACTTACATGCTCCAACTTGAGGGGATATTACCGGACAAAATCATTATTAGACTTAATTACAGGAATATAATCACTACTAATGAGTCTATAATTAGACTTAATTATAGGAATATAATCACTATTAATGGGTCTATAATTAGTCTTAATTACAGATGTTATGTTAGAAAAAGAATCTGTACGGTTTTGTACGGTTCTAATGCTATGGTTATATATATGTATCATTGCTATAGATGAAAGACAAATTGAATAAAACAGAAAATATTCTTTCAAAGTAGCTTACATCATGGTGTGTGGGTGGATCGGTGTTTAGGTGATCCAAGGTTGGTTTGTTGAAGCATGGCACTGGAGCAGGGGTGTGCAATGGGAATATTAGAACTCACGTTGTAGAGTTGTCACACAGTCTGGCACGACCATTTGTTTTGTGAATGAAGGCCTTATGGATCCAGAACAACATTATATTGCATTATATAGCTCAAGAGTTGTAGTTTAAGGTCGTGTCTTAACGTTGGAGTACTTTGCTTTGAAGTAAAAGAAGGAAAGGGAGTTTATTACTCCTAAGTAACCATCAAGTTTTGGACTGTTCTGTTCTATGTAGTATCTGTCTGATATGCGGGGCAAGGGAGTGTTAAGAGATCTATCTTTTAACCGTGTTATGTATTCTGTCCGCCTAAGCTAAAAGTGTTCTTGTATACAGGTTGGGACACCCCTTAAGTGTCCTATTTTATTTCATTAATTCATTGCGGATAAAAAGAAAACAAGAGTCATTCACTTTAAAATATGCTAAAACGTACATCTAAGTTTATTTTTAAAATAAGAAGACAAAACTGCAATCTAAACTTATTTTTAAATGTTAAAAAACAAATTAAGTTAGATTATAAGTGTTTTTGAGAATGGGTTGAAAATCTCAAACCAATATAATGTTAGGTTAAGGTTTTTTGTTTTACACTAATTTATTTAGCATATTATATTTTACTTGAGACTGTGTATAAAAAGTACGAGTATAACTAATTTATGTTATTTATTTTTTAAATTGAGAGGGCGATCAAAACTTAAAAATTGCTCGTAGAAACCCTCACGGCCATAAATAAATAAATAATTAGAAATTGTTCAAGCTAGTAGCGTTTTTAAGTGAAGATGGGGATCAAGAAACAAGTAATGGAAACATATTTACTTCAACAACTTTTCGTGGACAAAATAAAGTCGAAAGAGTTCCATGAGTTCCATCTTTAAAAGTAAACTGTATCTTGAAGTATTAAACCATAGTGACAAGTATGCCATAGCCATAGAACAAGCATAGCTACGAATTTGTGAGTATTATTATTTTTCCTTTACCTGAAAGGATTGTGTTTATTGTTGTACTACATAGACGCGGGCAATGCAGATCAGTGTTTGATTTTTGGCTTCTTCACGATCATCACAGTGCAGTTAGCATGATTAGCACAAAAGTCACTTACACTACCTAAAACCGCCCTGCAAAAGAAAAAGTTTTGAACTGAATGATCATACAAAAACATTGAATGATCATACAAAGAGTCTGCTACCAGTACCAAATTTAGTATATTCAATAGCATACAGATAACAAAGAAAATTTGGGCCAAAACAAAATGAATAGATAGTTTCAAACCATTACACGTCCATGATTTGAACCAATCTTGATATCACATATGATCAAGATTTTCAATTTACAAGAAAAAAGTTGACAGAATATAATAAGTTAGAGTTACATTTGATTCTGTTCATGTTCTTGGCAAATAAACTTTGTTGAAAACGCCAAAACTTGAGTCGTTTTATTCATTGCAGACCCTATTTTTTTAGAAAGAGTGTTCATTATACTACAATCACCCAAGGTTGTACCTTTTTAAAGCCCCCATGACCATGATTACCGACGACCAATATTGCTGAATGGTACTTTTCCACAACCATACAAAGAACATTTCTTGGATCACTTTATAAGAAATTGTATGTAGGAAGAAAGAAGAAGTTTTTATTCTATTATGTGTATGTTTACATAACTTCATGTATAAGGAATATATACTAGTGTAGGGAGACTTTATCTCTTCAAATTACAATCTGATTAGGTAGGGATCCACTAATCATCATGTGATTCTATCATTATTAAATTAATTGCATATAATTGCGTATAATTTGATAATTATTCTTTCCTTAATATTCCCTCTCAAGTTGGTAGGTGAAGATCATGAACCCCCAACTTGTGTCGTAGTGTCAAAAATTATTCCTTGCCGAGTGCCTTCGTAAAAATATCTGCGAGTTGATACTGTGTCGGTACATATGAATGACTGATTATCCCGACTTGTAATTTTCTCGCACAATGTGGCAGTCTATCTCAATGTGTTTTGTGCGTTCATGAAATAATACTGAGTTTGCTGCTATATGTAATGCCGCTTGATTGTCACAGAAAAGCTAGCAAGTTACATGGCACCTTTAAATCTTGCAACAGATATCGCAACCAAACTATCTCCAAACAAGTATTGACCATTGCGCGGTATTCTGCTCCCGCTGATGATCTTGATATGTTTGTCTTTTTTTTTTTTACTTCCATGAAATAATAGAAGAACCAAGAAAAATGCAATACCTAGATACTGATATCCAGTTGTCTGACAACCTCCCCTGTCTGAGTCGTAATAAGATGTCAATGTCAGCTTGTTTTCGGATGGCAATAACAATCCTTGTCCCGGTGATCCTTTGATGTACTTTAGGACTCGAATTGTGGCATCTCAATGAGGTTTCTGTGGATCTGTATATATTGACTTAGGGTCCGAACCGAAAATGCTATGTCAGGCCGAGTAACCGTGACGTATATCAGTCGTCCCACGAGTCGCCTGTATTTGACGGGATCCTTTAATAACTCTCCATCATCTGGTGTGAGTTTTAGGTATTGCTCCATTGGACATTTTTCAACGAGCACCTGTGAGTCTTGTATCCTACAAAATATCAAGCGCATATTTTCTTTGTAACATGTAAATACCAGCTTTGGAACGGGAAAATTCAATCCCTAGAAAATATTTTAAGTCTCCAAGATCTTTAATGCGAAATTGTTGTAATAGACAGTCTTTAACACACGTTCAATTTCTGTCAAATCATTTCCTGTCAAAAGAATATCATCCACATAAATCAAAAGGGCAGTAAATGATGAGTCATTATGTCTTGTGAATATAGAGTAGTTTGTCTTGTGAATAGAGAGTAGTCTGTCTTGGACTGTTGAAATCCTACAGATTTAATCACGTGATAAAATGTTGAAAACCATTTTCGGGATGCCTGTTTGAGACCATAAAGGGATTTGTTGAGTCGACATACAATGTTCTCCCCCTATCGATGATGCTCGGGTGGCAAGTCCATGTAAATAATTTCATGCAATGTGCCATGTAAGAAGGCATTTTGCACATCTAGCCAGTGAGTAAACCAATTTCTGGCTGCTGCATTGGTGAGGAGACACCTCAAAGTTGTTAATTTTGTTGTTGGTGAAAAAGTTTCATAATAGTCGACACCTTCAATCTGAGTGTACCCCTTTGCGACAAGGCGCGCCTTATATCTATCGACGCTGCCATCTGAGTTGTACTTTATTTTATAAACCCATTTGCATCTGATGGATTTATGCCCAGCGGGTAACGATGTCAATGTCCACGTTTGATTTAGCTGCAAGGCGGAAAGCTCTTCGTCCATTGCTTTTTGCCAATTTGGATCAAGGATAACTTGAGCATAAGTGTGAGGTTCTTTGGTGACTGTGATATTAGCAAGATATGAAGCATAAGATACCTGATTCCATTCGGCCAGTCTTGGGCAGTGGTCGAATGATTGGCTTGGGATCCCGTTACATAGTCTTGAAGCCAGGAAGGTGTGGTTGATGTGCGACTGGATCGTCAAACAGGAAGGTCGGTTGGAGAAGGTTTGGTAATGGGTGCTAGACTTCTTGGCATGGGAGAATAAGGTTGGTCTACTAGAGGTTCAGGTGCATTATGACGAGTAGGAGAAGAAGGTTGGTTTGATGGAGGTTCATGTGCATGGTGATGAGTAGGAGAAAAAGGTTGATCGAGTGAATGTTGGACATGAGTGGGTAAGTCAATGTCAATAGTGGGCAAAATACCTTGTAATGGAGGTGAGGATTGTGTCTGGGACTGTTGGCAGAATGGGAAAACACTTTCATGGAAGATGACATCCCGACTTGTAAAAAAAGTGTATGCATCTATATCAAATAATTTGTATGCTTTTTGATTGAGAGGATAGCCAATGAAGATGCATTGTCGAGCGCGCGGATCAAAGTTTTGCTTAGGTGAAACAATAGTTGTATAATAGAGGCAACCAAAAGTTTTTAAGTGAGAAAGTGAAGGTGGGCGATTATATAGCATCTCAAAAGGTAATTTATTTTTTAGTAAAGGTGTTGGCAAGCGATTAATGATATATGTGGCGGTTAAAACGCATTCCCCCAAAATTCTAATGGTAAATGAGACTGAAATAGGAGGGCTCGTGTTGTGTTTAAAATGTGTCTATGTTTGTGTTCTACTACTCAATTTTTGTTGAGGAGTGTAGACACAAGTGCATTGACATTCAATACCTTTTTTGAGAAAAAAATTACGCATAGAAATAAATTCCAATCAGTTGTCAACGCGAATGATTTTAATAGATGCCTGAAATTGATTTTGTGCAAAAGTAATGAATAATTCTAAGAGATGTTGGGTTTCAGACTTGTGATTCATAAGAAACAACCAAGTACATGTAGTATAGTCATCGACTATAGTGAGAAAAAAACGTTTTCCAAAATGAGTTGGGGTTTTATGAGGACCCTAAATGTCACAATGCAATAGATTAAATGGAGAATGAGATTTTATTGTGCTTAAAGGAAAAGGTAGCCCTGTTTGTTTAACTTTGGGACAAATACTACAATTATTATGAATGCGAATGACATTTTTATTGATAGGTAGTAAGGAAGATGCAAGTTGTAGACACGCCAGAGAAGGATGTCTGAGGCGCTTGTGCCATAAATCAGGGTCAGTCGAAATTTGAGATGCGTGGGCTTGGTTTGGAAGAGGGGACATGTAGTATAAGCCTGCGTGTTGTTTACCTGAGTCAATCATCCTCCCCGTAGCCAAGTCCTGCAAAACGCAACCATGTGGAGTAAAAACAACACAAAGTTTAGTGAACTGGTTATCTTACTAATGGACATGATATTTAAATTAAAAGAAGGAACACAAAGAACATCTTTGAGAGTGATATTGTCATTGAATTTAATTGTGCCCGTGATGAGATGGGTGTCGTTGAACCTATGGACAAATTAACATTTCGAATAAATGAGGATGAAGTGTGTGTGAAAAATTGTGAATCAGATGCAAAATGATTGGTTGCTCCGCTATCCAAAATCCATGGTTTCGTAAAAGCAGAATTATAGACGAGTTATGGGCAAGCAGACCTGCAACGCTAACAAACGTGTCACTTTTACCGTTACTGCTGAGCGAGTAAATACCTTTGCCAATTGCTGAATTTGCTCGGCGGTAAAGCCTTGTACGAGGTTTCTATCAGACTCGTTACTGGTACCTTCTTTGCCATACATGATCTCTTATTTAGTGGATAAAAATGGAGAGGTTGTTAGAGCACCAAGATCGATGCTCTGATACTATATAAGAAGAAAAGTGTATGTAAGAAGAAAGAAGAAGTTTTTATTCTATTATGTGTATATTTACATCACTTCATGTATAGGGAATATATACTAGTGTAGGGAGACTTTCTCTCTCCAAATTACAATCTGATTAGGTAGGGATCCACTAATCATGTGATTCTATCATTATTAAATTAATTGCATATAATTGGGTACAATATCGTACAATATTACATACAATAATTACATATAATTTGGTAATTATTATTTCCTTAATACACCTTCCACTAGTTCCAGTGCGACCTCATGTACCTGAGAAATAATCTGATCATACCAATGGTGATAACTGATCAAGAACGAATTGAATAGAGTGATAGAAGAACGTTAAGAATGAAATTACGGATTTTTCAATGCAAAGTTGTTTGGCGGAATCGACAACTTTTCTGGCAGTCTTTCACAAATCTGAATCCAGAATCGAAAATATCTCACCGGCACCTACATTACATACAGTAAGGAATAGGTTCTGAATTCAATTAAGTAAGAAAGTGGGAGAAGCAAGAGAGAGAACCAACATACTAGGCCCAGTGAAGCCCACCGTGGAGGAGGCGATGGACCTGGCGTGGACGAGAACTAGCCTGAAGATTGGGCTCAGAAAGAAGTGATCAAGGGTCCACCTGATGGCGTACGTGCTCGCTTCTCTGTCGTTAATTCCTATCACCACCACTTTCTTCTCTGATTGCGACACTGCCATTTCAAAAACCACCACAACTCAAACAAACACCACTCTCTTTCCTTCACTTCTTTTCAATTCCTTTATGTTCCTTTCGCTTCCTTTCACTTCCTTTCACAAACCTTGTTATTTATATACCCGCTTGTCAATTATTGAGTCGTTGCTTCATCATGGAACCCCTGTCTAAAACGACATCGTAGCCCCAACTTCTCGCCCTTTGCGGATACTGCAGGATGAAAAAGTGGCCTTAACAAACCTATTTTTATTTAGCCTTCATTTTTTTATATATTTTAAATTTTAAATATAAATAGAAAATTGTTCTCGTCGGTTGACTTCGGTCGGACTTGGTAGTGAGTTCCAGGTTAAAGCAACTTTGTTTCGTGTATTAAACCGAGATGAAGACGCTTTGTGACGAAGGAAACTTCATATGTTGATCACAATCCGACGATCAAGTCAGTGAGAGCATTCAAACTATAAAATGTGTATCAGTGTAGAGTTCTCAGAAAAACTTACCTTTACTTAGGGGCTTAGCCCCATTTTTATAGACATTCCTTCAACAAGAATATAACTTCAACAACAAAAATATAATTTCAACAGCAAGAATATAATTTTCAACGACAAGAATATTCTGTTGACATATATCTTTATTTATCGAGTACAATGTGACATTATTCCTAACACCTTTTATTTACATCGAAAATATATATACGCTCACTACTTCAGTTATTCACCATGTGGTTTTGCTTTTAGTTATCCTCTTGATATGGACTACCAAACGTTTGGGTCGACCTCATGACAAACCATTAGACCCGTTACACACCTTAGGTCGAGCTATAAATCTCTTAAACTGGCCTATCTAACTGAGCTACTACACTTAAGTGTTAGGGTCGAAGACCCAAGTACGTCCGACCAGTACACAAGCCCCTAGACTCAAGTCGATCTTGACGAAACGAAGAGGCTTTTTTGCACCAACGACTGACATGACGTTTCTTACAAGGGTAACTGGGGCACGATTGCCGAAGCATCTCCTAAAAAGGCATCTCACCATACTAAATCTGGTGCGAACACGTGCCACATTATCAACGGTGGGAAAATCCTATCGTTTCAACTTCTACTTTTTCCAAAATAACCCCTTTTGTTCTCCCTTCGAATCAACCACTTTTCACTTTTTCACTTCATACCCATCACTGTGCTTGAGCTCTTTTCCCTTTCCTTCTTTGCGCCACCTCGCACCCCCATCTCCCACCGGAAGACCAGGTATGCTTTATCCACTCAATCTCACTAGATCATTATCATTTACCTCATTGATTTTACTTTGAAAAATGAATCTTAGTTTTGTCGATTCGATTCATCCTACCTGGTCCTGAATAATATTCGTATTCTATCTTTATTTATGCTTTAGTTGTCTTCGACGATGGATTATAGTTTTGCGTATCCCTGGGCTAAAAAGGAACTTCTTAAAGAGACCACTTAATATACTCGTCGTTTACTAAATAGGGAGTTTAGGAAATCAGGGGGTTGTCGGAGCAAAAAACATGAAAGTTTAGTAAAAGTAGTAGAGTGTAGGGAAGAGAGCCTATATGTAAAGATGAGTCATCAAATTCTGGTGGTCCATTTTGTTTTTTCTATGCTACGTTCTTTAAAAAGGTCTTACTTCGTCTTCCCTTGTCCATTTTCGAAAAAGAGTTATTAACCGAGTTGAACGTAGCACCTTGTTGAACAAGATGTTTTGATGTCTCCAAATCCAAGTGGAAAGCTTGAAGACCTTGCTGCTGTTGTATGTGTGTCTAGTTGTTTGAAACTTGTTAATTCATTCCTTAAGTTGATCCAAGCTCAATTGAATCTTTAACATTTTGAACAGATGGATTTTCTAAAAGGAAGTAAAATTTCAACAGGTTGAAATTTCAAAATAACAGGTTGTTTGCACTTAGTGGATTTCAAAATGATTTGGAAAAACTTTGTCTTTGCCTTTGCTGTAAAAAAAAATTCAACAGGTTAAAATTTCGAAATAACAGGTTATTTGACACTTAGTGGATTTTAATGCTGTCAAATAAAAATCAATCGGTTTTTTCGAAAAATCAAGCGATTGTTTTGCTGAAAACCTTAACAGAATTCTGTTAAGTGATTTTTCTGTTTTAAATTATTCCAACTGCTTTTGGGCTTTTGTTGTAACTGTTTTAACCATTTGATTAAAATATAAAAAGGTGGTTTTTATGCTCCTATGCATTAACTAAGTGAGAGAGATCAATTAAAGAGAGTTTTCAAGTTTTCAAAGAGCTTTTGGATCATCTCAAGTGTGTGGAATAGGATTGGGTCTTGTATTCTGATCTTTGATCTTGTGATTTACCCAGTGTTATTCTATTCCCTTCCTTCTTAATAATTGTATTTCTGTAATGGTGTTTCCAAGAAGTGTTGTGTGTTCTTGAGGGGTTCAAAATCAACATTCTTGGTGTGGTTTTTGCCAAGGAGTGGTGTGTGTTCTTGAGGGGTTCAAGATCATCACTCTTGGTGTGTGTAGTTTGTAATCTGTGATTGATTACATAGTGAATTCGCAGTGGTGTCTGAGGACTGGATGTAGCTCAGGTGTTGAGTGAACCAGTATAAACATTCTGTGTGAATCTCTCTATCCTTAAACTATTTAAATTGCTTTAAATCTATTTTGATAAAAGTGTGGATAAAAACAACCGGTTATTTCGTAAAAACAACATGTTGATTTTCTGCATCAAGCTTAAAACAGTTTTATATTTGGCTGGACAGTTTTTCCATTGATTAATTTTTCATAGCCCTTCACTCCACCTTCAATACTTGCGAAAATCTTTCAAAAACAATTCACCCCCTCTTGTTTTAGCCTGATAATTCTAACAATTGGTATCAGAGCAAGATTCTTGAATGTCATTCAAGTTTTGATCCTAAACCTTTTTTAAATGGCTGAAAAAATACCCTTTGGGGAGGGTGCTTCAATAAACAGGCCACCTCTGTTTTGTGGATTGGAATATCAATTATGGAAGGTTATAATGAAAATTTTTGTTGAATCAATTGATAGAGGAATCTGGGATGCTATTGTGAATGGCCCTTTTGTTCCTAAAATTGAAAAATATGATGTTTTCATTAAGAAACCTTGGTCCCAATGGATTGAGAGTGAAACTAAAAAGGCTCAATATGATTGCATTGCTAAAAATATCATCTCTTCTGCCTTAAATTCCAATGAGTTTTTCAGGGTCTCAAAATGTGCTTTTGCAAAGGAGATGTGAGACATCCTTGAGGATTTCCATGAAGGCATGTGAAGAACAACAAGGACAAAAACCAGCCATCAAACAAGTACAATACCAAGAATGTTAATGAATTTAATTCTACAAACTGCAGTTGTTTTGGATGTGGTAAACAGGGACACATCAAGGCTGAATGTCCAAGCAATGTGAGCAAAAAGAAAGGAAGCTACAAGAAGAAAGACAAATCAAGAAGAGCATACAATGATGATTCATCTTCATCAAAGGATGATGAGGAAGCCAATCTTTGTTTCATGGTAAAGTAAGAATTTGAATCAAGCAGTGTAAGTTCAAGCTCTTCCATTAATGTTGAAAAGTATAGCCAACTTCTTGAGGCCTTTAAAGAGACTCATGAAGAAGCTAATATGTTGACCCTTTTGAACAACCGATTAAGAAGTTTAAACAGCTGGTTGGAAAATAGAGTCAAAACTTTGGAAGAAGAGTTGAACAATTCAAAAATAGATTTTGAAAGTTTGGAAATGATTTACAAAAACTCTTCTTGCAAATGTGATTCTAGCTTTTGTGAAAATTGTGAATCACTTGAAAAGAAAGTCCACTACCTTTTAAAAACTATGGACAAGTTTTCCAAAGGCCAATCCAATCTTGAATCTGTTCTTGATTCTCAAAAATGTGTTTTTGGTAAGGCAGGGTTGGGGTTTAATCCAAACGGCAAGAATAGATCTGTTTCAAAACCCTTTTCAAGTTTCTTTAAAAAACAACCTGTTGTTTTATCAAAACAACCGGTTAAAATTTGCTTTTACAGCATGAAAAATGGTCATACTGTTAGATTCTGCAGAGTGAGGAGGTTTTCTGTTCCTAAAGGTATTTTGAAATGGGTTCCTAAGGCCCCTACTAACATCATTGGGCCCAAATTCATAAGGGGACCAAATCTTGCTTCTTAATCTTTTCTTGTAGGTATCCTTGGCAACCAAGAATCACTTTTGGGCTTGAAAATGATTGCTAAAGGGAAGAATATCAAGAGCAAAGTAAATCTTTGTACCTACACTTTTCAATTGTATATGTCTTGCAGAGTTATTTGAATGTCAAGACATCCTTGGCACATTCATAGTGGTTGGTCAAAAGAGAAACTCCAAGAATAAAGAGTATGTGTGTTTTCATTTCTCGATTTATGTAAGTGTGTCTTGTGACCATATGAACATCTCAAAGTCTTCTTTTTGGGTGAATCTATAGGGATTCTCTGTGCAAAGGTATGAACAAATTACATACTACATTTTCATCAATTTAAAAGGTAATTTTTTGTTATGAAAAATGTTCTTTTTGCTGTCACAGTAAAACAACTGATTGTTTTTCCTCTGGCACCTTTGTATAATGCTGCCAAGTTTGCTTATGCATGATTAAACCTATTTCTCTTTTTCAAATCATGCTTTTGGACAAATATACATTGAGTGTGCCTCAAAATTTGCACTTGTTTTCTTAAAAGCTCTATATCAATTTTTATTTTTGAAATGTCAACATTGTTTATACTGTTGGACTATTGTATTATCATTCTGATTTATGCTTTGTACAACCCTTATCATTGTTTATTTGTGAGAACAAATAGGGGAGAATTTTATGCTTGATTTGGTTGTATAGATAGCTTTAAAACAGTGCATTATATTGTTGCAATTCTGCATTTGAAAGCACTTGAACACTTCACTTTTTTCTACTTTTTCTGCTTGTATATGCATAAAACTAGTTTGTATGCGTCTTGTTATCTTGCTTTTATACTTGCTTTGTATATGTATAAATTATGTGTTGCAGGACCTTTCAAGTACAGGTGCTATGTTGAAGACTAATAAAAGTGATGCTTCTTATTATGGTTCAAGAGCATACACCTTACTCAAATTCTTGACAAGTCAAAATTCATATCCTATGTAAAGTAAGTTGTATATGTTCATCCTATGATTTTGGCTTCATAAGACCAAATCAAATTCTAAACATGTTGAGGTAATGCAAAGGTATGAATGTATTTCATTATGTATTTCCCATCACTTTGAAATATGATTTGCTTTGAAAAATACATTTTCTTGTTGTCTCAGAAAAACAACCGATTGTTTTCACGAAACTACAGATTGTTTTACCTCTGGCACATTTGAACAAAGATGTTATGAAGCCTTATGCATGATTACAGCTGTTTCTTTTCTTTCAAAACCCATTGTGGGTCAAAAATGCATTTATTGTGCCTCTGAATCAGATAATAAAGAGATCTATTCTTTGCTTTCCTTAAAATTCAAAGCTTTTTACGAATGGCAACCACATTGGTGGTCATGGGGTTGATGAATATTTGTGAATGTATCTTTGGAACGCCTGGAAGGTTTGCTCTTAACAGAAGAGATAATATTTCTACCAAATCCAACTCTTGAAGATGAAACTTGAAGTACTCCATTTGACCAACTTGAAGATGAAACTTTTGAAGTACTCCATTGCTGGGTACTGTTGGATGAAGAAAAGATAAGGGGAGAAACTGAGGTCTCCTTGTTGAAATTTCTGGGATCTATGGTACTTTGATTCTGCTGTTGTCATAGCTCTGATACACCATAGATTTTTGCTACAATTCTGATATAGGTATCACAAGTTTGTTGTTGCAATATGAGGCTCAGACACTTCTTCTTAAATGGTGTATCCGTGTCGGACACACGTATCCGTGTCGGACACACGTATCCGTGTCGACACTCGTACGACACTCGTAGGATACTTATCGGTGAAGTGTTCAATTCAAATAAAATATTTGTTGGATTTTTGAAAATTTTAGCATGGTTCTAACACAATTTTAAAAGGTATAAATAAAATAACTTTCTAAAAACTAAAATTTATTGTATAAATTTTTATTATGATTATAAAAATAAGAACAAATTATTTTGAACTAGTCATGAAAAATATCTTCTTGCTCCCAAAAGAATATGGAACATATTTTTGCACATAAATATTAATTTTCAATTTATATAATTCAAAATTATATAATATATAGATTTGTGTCCCCGTATCCTACATTTTAGAGATTATACGTATCTCTGTGTCCGTATCCATGTCGTGTCAGTGTCCGTATACACACACTAGTATTCTGGTTTTTCTTAATTTTGTTTTTACCCCTTCTTTTATTCTATTTGTGAAGAAAAATAGGGGGAGAATTATATGGTTTGTATACTGCTAAGTCTCTGCTTTAAAATTGGGTTTATATGATTTAGTTAGTTGCTGCATGATCTGGTCGGTCATCGGTAGTCGATGACGTCAGCAGCAGATAACCACGTGGACCACTCGCAGGGTGACACGTGGATCAGGTGGCAGAGAAATCAGGGAGGAGATCACCCAGAACGGTGATCGGTGGTCAGTAACCGAGTGGCCACCGACAGATCAGTTCTAAGATAAACACCTGGGGGGAGAACGCGAGAAGCAATAGAGCACCGATCTGTCATCGGGTGCATGGTCATCGGGGTTTCGTGTTACACGCAGTTAAACTGGGACTGAGATTCCCAGCGAGAGCGTTACGCATGGACCTCGCATGATCATATCTCAGAGAAAGAGGAGTTGCTCGCCGGTAGAATCGTGCACGAGAGTGGCCTGAGGGAGTTAGTAAACCGGTCAGTGATTGGTGACTCTCTTAACCCATTACGTGCATGACATCGTGAAGGGGAAATCGTTTATGCAGAGAGCAATGCTTGGTGAGTGTGCCTAGCCAGCCACACCTGGCGTTCTCCTGAGAGTGTGCGATTCACCCAGATGGAAGAAACGCGCTAAGTTACTCCGCAAGGGAATAACTTAGGCGCACAAAGAGATGCGCTAGAGCCCTTCAGGTAGTGGCACGTGTACGGTTAGATGTGAGTTGCATGCCTCCACGTGTCACCATCTGGGAGAGGCGCGGCCAAGATAAAGGTGCACTCCGCGTCGTGAAAGGTACAGAAAACACACACACACCCACGTTTTTACTCATTGTGGTACGTTTTCGCACAATAGCGTAACAGAATTCTGACACACGCAGAGGATAGCGTAACAGAATTCTGTTAGGCACAGACACACAGAGAGAGAAAAAAGAGAATCAGAGAGAGATTCAGTGACATTTTTTGTTGGTGGTTCTGTGACCTAACTTGAGCGTCGGCGTGCAAACGGCCGCTAGAGGCGCCGTCTGTGTGTTTTGCAGGTTGCGTTTGAAGTTCCCGGAGAAGGTTCTAAGAGCATTCTTGCGAATAGCACAGTTGCATAGGCGGGGTAAGGAAGCGACAAAGCAATTCCTCCACGCTTGAGTTAACGACAGGATCATTTGGCGCGCACCGTGGGGCCCTGTGAATCGTGGTCCCATCCACACCAAAGTTTCTGAAGTTTCTCAAAGATTTTGCTGAGAAAATGAGGAGAACCAGACAAACATCACCTGCGCCATCTGCTGAGGAAGGAGCTGTGACAATGGCGCAGGTCCTGGAGATGATGCGTGGCTGCAGGACAATGTCGCAGCGTCGAGAGCTGAACAAGAGAATATGTAGGCGGAGTTGGCTGCATCGCAGAGCAGGAATGATGAGCTGAATCGTGTTAATGAGGAGCTGAGAAGGACGTTACAGGCGCAGAAGGAACGCGCAGTTGAAGAAAGGATGTCGATGTCACCATCGCCTCCGAGAGCGTTCCCTATGCCATTCTCCCCTGAAATCATGAAAACCGTTGTGCCTCCCAACCTGGTGGGAGTGAAGGCGTCGTTCACGAGGGTAGAAGATCCAGAAGCGCATCTGACGGCGTTCCACACTCAGATGATGCTTTCTGGGGGCTCAGATGCCGTGTACTGCAAGATGTTCATGAGTACACTGAGTGGAATCGCCATGGAATGGTTCGTGAGTCTGCCAGAGGGTCATATCACGTCCTTCCATCAGTTTTCGAAGCTTTTCACTGAGCAGTACATCGTTAACAGAGCACCTTCAGTGGTGTCGTACGATCTGTTTGATGTACGCCAATATCAAGGGGAGTCGCTGAAAGACTACCTCAACCGCTTCGGAGCACAAGTGGTTAGATTGCCCAGCAAGGACGAGGATATGCTGGTGCATGCGTTTAAGAAGGGAGTGCTGCCTGGTCCCTTCAGTGAGTCGCTCATCAGGAGCCATCCCAACACCTTTGCGGAGATCCGGCGACGCGCGGTGGCGCACATAGTGGCAGAGACAGAGGTTTCTGAGAAAAGAGGAAGTGCTGCACCACCGAAGCCGCGTGGAGGACAGGGGAAGCAACAGCAGCAAGCGAGGGTGCATGAGGCAAAGGAGGGAAAGAAGGTGCAGGGGAAACCTCGTCCTTATGCACCCAGGAAGGACCAGGGCAGGGGGCGTGCAAGGGAGAATAATGCACCCCCAAGTACGATTTCATGGTGTAGTTGGCGGATCTGATCGCCCTTCCTGCGATAGCTACAAGACTCCGAGTACCAGAGAAGACAGATAAGGTACTTGGGAGGAAGAAGAACGAGTGGTGTGAGTTTCACCAAGCCTTTGGCCACACACTCCACTCCTGCTTGGCGTTGGGACACCAGCTGGCGAGTTGGTAAAGTCTGGGTTCCTGGCAGATTACCTGCGGGAGGCGCAGGTGATCGCGTATCGGGGGCCCAGGCAGGAGAACGGCAGCATGAAATCCCTGTGCACGGGGAGGTGCAAACGATTGCGGGAGGCTTCTCCGGTGGGGGGTGCACCGCATCAAAAGAAGAAGGTATGCTCGATCGGTTATGGCCGTGGACTCGTAGACGAGGGCCATTTCCCCGAGGTAGACATCACTTTCAAGAAAGCTGATCTACAGGACGTTGTACCGCACGACAGCGATCCTGTGGTCATCTCCCTCATCACAGCAGGAAGGCGAGTGCACAGAGTGCTCGTAGACCAAGGGAGCTCGGCAGACGTCATGTTTTGGCCGATGTTCAACAAGTTGCAGCTGTCCCCCGATCAACTAAGCCGTATACCGGGTGTCTTTACGGCTTTACAGGGGATCAGGTAGAGGTGCGGGGGTACATTGAGCTGAGGACGACGTTCACCGATGGAACAACAGCTCGCACCGAAAGAATAAAGTACTTGGTGGTGAACGCCCCTTCTGCGTACAACATCTTGTGGGAAGGCCAACACTCAATAGGTTGGGTGCAGTGCCATCGACGATGCACATGAAGCTGAAGCTGCCATCGATGGAGGGGACCGTAATAACCATCAAGTCAGATCAGGCTGAGGCTAGACGCTGTTATGAGAACAGCCTCAGGCAGAAGAGGAGCATATGCCATGTCACCTCAACACCACCACCAGGTGTGCTCGAAGAGCGATCGGTGGTTAGGGGAACGCATGGCGATCAGGAGATGGAGGATGTTACGCTGGGGGGCTCCCAGGTAGCTCAGGTGGAAGCGGAGGAGGAGGGCATGATCACTCCTCGCGAGTCAGGGATCGCGAGGGCGGTCATCGCCAGCGAGAGAAGACCCCACCCAGCTGAGGGGTGGGTAGAAGTAGATATAAGGGGGAAAAGGTTCAAGTTGGGAGGATCGCTCGGCGAAGAAGAACGAAGGCTGATCGCCGGGGTGATCGAGAAGCACATGGGCGCGTTCGCATGGTCAGCATCTGACATGCCAGGAATCGACCCTGACTTCCTTTGCCATCGCTGTTGATGGATCCTAAAGTTCGACCTGTGCGTCAGAGGCGAAGGAAATTCAACGAAGAAAGGAGGAAAGTGATCCACGACGAAGCGCAAAAGCTCCTTGCCGCAGGGCACATCAGGGAGATCCAGTACCCTGAGTGGCTAGCGAACGTGGTACTGGTGCAGAAGCCAAACGGCAAGTGGAGGATGTGCGTGGACTTCACGGACCTCAACAAGGCATGCCCCAAAGATTCTTACCCTCAACCCAGTATAGACGCTCTAGTGGATAGCGCATCAGGGGGGGAAGCTACTCAGCTTCTTGAATGCATTCTCAGGATACAATCAGATCAGAATGCACCCCAGGGATGAATGCAAGACCGCATTCATGACTGAACGGTCTTGCTACTGCTACAAGGTAATGCCGTTCGGGCTGAAGAATGCGGGGGCTACCTACCAGCGACTTATGGATAGGGTGCTCTCGCCCATGCTTGGAAGGAACGTGCATGCATATGTAGATGACATGGTGGTCACATCCCGAGAGAATGAGCATCATGTGGCCGATCTGGAGGAATTATTCACCACCATCGCCAAGTATAGGTTGAAGCTCAACCCTGAGAAATGTATTTTTGGCGTGGAGGCTGGGAAGTTCTTGGGTTTCCTTCTGACAGAGCGTGGAATCGAAGCTAATCCAGAGAAGTGCGCAACAATCATGGCGATGAGGAGTCCAACGACGGTGAAGGAGGTGCAGCAACTCACCGATCGGTTGGCAGCATTATCCCGGTTTATGTCCGCTGGAGGGGAGAAATGTCATCCGTACTTCCAATGTCTTAAGCGCAACAGCAGATTCCTTTGGACACAGGAGTGCGAGGAGGCCTTCATCAAGTTGAAGGAGTACCTGGCAAGCCCACCAGTCTTGCGTAAACCACAAGCGGGCACCCCTCTTCGTCTATACTTTGCTGTGACGGAGAGAGCAGTCAGTTCAGTCCTGGTGCAAGAGCAAGATCAGGTTCAGAAGCCTGTGTACTTTGTGAGTAAGGTACTGCAAGGCCCTGAAACAAGGTACCAAGCCCTCGAGAAGGCTGCCCTGGCGGTGGTATTTTCAGCGAGAAGACTCAGACATTATTTCCACAGCTTCACAGTAGTGGTAATGACAATTTGCCCATCCAAAAGGTGCTAAAGAAACCAGACGTAGCAGGAAGGATGGTCAAGTGGGCGGTGGAATTGTCAGAGTTCGACATTCAGTACGAGCCCCGAGGACCGATAAAGGGGCAGGTGTTCGCCGACTTTGTGGTCGAGCTGTCGTCGGTCGCGACACCTTCAGAAGGTTTAGACTTCCAATGGGTATTATCAGTGGATGGCTCCTCCAATCAACAGGGGAGCGGCGTTGGGGTCATTTTGGAAGGCCCGAACGGAGTGCTGATCGAGCAGTCCCTCCGCTTTGCCTTCAAGGCTAACAACAATCAGGCGGAGTATGAAGCCCTGATCGCAGGAATGTTGCTAGCATGAGAAATGGGAGCAAGAAGTCTGGTTGCTAAGAGTGACTCTTTGCTAGTCACCGGGCAAGTTACAGGGGAGTTCCAGGCGAAAGATCCCCAGATGGCAGCTTACCTGGAATACGTACAGCTCCTGAAGACGTCCTTCACCGAGTTTGAACTAGTTCATGTGCCGAGAGAGCAAAATGCCAGAGCAGACCTGCTTGCCAAGCTGGCCAGCTCAGGCAAGGGGGGAAAACAGAGGACCGTCATTCAGGAGACCTTGAAGGTACCGCGAGCGTTCGTTCAGACAACCAGGTACTTCAAGTGTACAAATGATGGAGCGTCTGACGATCGGTCATCGTTCACTGACTCAGGAGACGTTGAAAGCGCCGAGGGTTAGAGCGCGACCGGCAAAGACCGATGAGGCGATGGAAGTCTGCGCTGTTAGGGAGCCCGACACATGGATAACACCGTACCAGTTGTACTTAGAAGATGGTGTACTCCCACTTGACCCGACAGAGGCAAAAAGAATAAAGAGGAGCTCGAGTAAGTTTACTTTGATTGATGGGAACCTGTTTAGATTTGGGTTTTCTCATCCTGTGCAGATCTGCGTGTATGGCGAGCAATGCACTAGACTTATGTCAGAGCTACACGAGGGGGTATGCGGAAGTCATGTAGGTGGTCGCGCTTTGGCAAGTAGGATCCTCCGCGCGGGGTACTACTGGCCAACGCTGAAGGAAGACTGCGTGAGGTATGCTCAGCGTTGCAAACAGTGTCAACTTCACGCAGACTGGCATAAGGCACCTCCCGAGGAGTTGAAGTCCATCCATAGCCCGTGGCCATTTCACACATGGGGAATCGACATCCTAGGACCTTTTCCCCTGGCGATAAGGCAGATGAAGTTCCTCATCGTGGCCATCGAGTATTTCACCAAGTGAGTGGAGCAGAACCAGTCGCGCACATCACCGCACAGAAAGTCGAGCACTTTGTCTGGAAGAACATTGTCTGTCGTTTCGGAGTACCCAAGAGGCTGGTCTCCGACAATGGCACCCAGTTCACAAGTCATCAGCTAAGGAAGATGTGCGAGGAGTTAAAGATACAGCAGGTTTTCGCCTCGGTGGAACACCCACAAACCAATGGGCAGGTGGAGTCAGCCAACCGAGTACTGCTCAGGGGGCTGAAGCGAAGACTAGAGAAAGCTAAAGGAAACTGGGCAGAGGAGGTCCCCAGAATCGTATGGTCCTACCATACCACTCCACAGTCCAGCACCCATGAGACACCCTTTAGCCTTGTCTACGGGACAGATGCCATGATTCCCGTGGAGATACCGGAGAGCTCCCCCAGGTTTTTGAATTTCATTGCCGAAGAATCCAACGAAGAACGAAAGGTGAATCTCGACCTACTGGACGAAGTGCGAGAAGAAGCTAGAGTTAGTGTTGAAGCCGTCAAGAGAAGAGTAGAACGGAGGCACAACTCCAAGGTGAGGCTCAGGCGTTTCCAGGAAGGTGATCTGGTGATGAGAAAGGTGCATCAGAGTGAGATGGAAAACAAGTTGTCTCCAAAGTGGACAGGTCCATACAAAGTGGTTGAGGCATTGGAAAATGGAGCTTATCGGCTGGAAACTCTGGAGGGAGGAGCAATCCCCAGAACGTGGAACGCCACCCTCTTGAAATTTTATTTCAGTTAAGTTGTAAAGTAGTTGCGTTCTTGCGCTAAAGACACACTCAGTGTATATACTGAAAACAGTTGAACAGATAAGGGGGCACTTTTTCCCTAAGGAGGGTTTTTAACGAGGCCACCCAATGAAAAGATTATCAGCATATCAAGTGTGCGAGAGTTTTCAAGTTAAAATCCTCCTCGCCCCAGGTGCGAGTGCAGGTGATCGGTTAGGCCTTATTCGCCCTAGGCGCGAGTATAGGCGCTAACCTAAGTCCTCCTCACCCCAGGCGTGAGTGCAGGCGACTAGGGTTTGAAAAGCCAGGGGTGCTAGTAAGACCAAGAGAGGGAAAAGAAGGATTTCGACAAACGTCCTTACCCACTTGGCATATACCAATGTTGGCCCAGTAAAGCTCTTAGTTTAAACCCTTCTCACCCCAAGAGTGAGGCAGGGAAAGAACGACCCGATCCGCCCAAGGTTGATGATCTTGGGGAAGGTAAGAGGGGCTATCGAGAAACACTCTTCTTCCCCCAAAACAAGGCATCACCTCTGACGATTAATGTCAAAGTCCTCTATGCACTTAGCGCTAGAGCGACAGAGAAGCAAGGTGAAGACCGAAGAACGATGACTGATGAGTTGTTGGTGGATATGCTAGTGGGTAGTGCCTTGCCGGAGGAAGCTTTTCCAAACAAGTTCTTACACAACAAGCCGAAGCAGACAGACTATGCCTAGTCAGTCATCTAGTACGAAACTATGCAGAAGAACTATTAAAGACAAAGCTAAGGGAGTTGTTAGTCGTGATCAAGGTAGAGGCCAAGATCAAAGAGCACAGATCGCGTTAAACCTAAGCTAGTTAACAGTTAGTTGTGTGCAAAAAGAAAGATGAAGCTTAAGAAGATACGAGAGAAGAAACATATGGCTGAAGCAAGTATATATTCACACCAAGGTCTATACAAGTTTCAAGTACAAGAATTGTGCAGAAATATGAAATTACAAGAAGAAAACTCAAGAAGGAGGAATGAGCTTGCCATCTACCACTTCGTGGTAGATGCTGAACTGCGTAAGGTCCAAATCTGGAAGAACGCAACGAATCTGCTCGAATGCCAGCTCGAACCCATCAGCAAGGGCGTCAGCACTCACGTTCATAAGTTCGGCGTTCTCAGCTTCGAGCTCTTGCTATGAAGTCTCCAAGGCGTTCTTCTCAGTGGTGAGGGAAGCAATGGAAGAGGCAACTTCTTCCAATTTGCCCTTTGCTTCGGCAAGCTCGACCTTCACTGCAGAGAGCTCGCTCACTGCCTTCTCAAGTTTCTTCCCCCCATCAGTGGCCTCCTCCTTGGTAGACTTGAGATCCCCCGCTAGTTGTGAGTTCAGTTGGCGTAGGGAGGAAGTCTCAGCCTCCAGGTTGATTATCTTGCTCCTCAGCTCCACCACTTCGCTGTCCAGAGTATTGACAGCTTGCCCCATCAAGATCTCAGTCTTGATGGTCTCCTGGACCTGCGATAGGTACTCTTTCCTGGATTTTTCCACCATATCCCTCATCAGGTCTACGGACCCTTGGGCAGCCTCAAAGTCACTCTGCAGTGACTCCTTGTCGTGCTCAAGCTCCTTGACCCCCTTCTCCAGGACCAGTTGCTTGCGGTGCTGGGTGGAAAACTCTAGGGAAAGCACTATCTGCTTGGCCAAGTACATGTCCACCTCTTGCCCACTCCATTCGAGATGCTCCCGGCTGCGTATGAAATGTCGAACCAAGGCAATGACTCGACTGAAGTTTTCATTGCTAGCACCAGAGCTGTTTGGCTGCGAGCTGGCCTCACCACCTTCAGCAGTAGCAGCAGAGGTTGGCGGTGGTGGTGATGCAGGAAGTCTTGGGAAACCCCCCGAGTGGGCAGAATCACTCCCAGCAGGTGGAGTGGGTTGACCAATAGCTTGGCCCGCTGGGGGTGGGGGTGGAAGTGATGCTGGAGACGAAAGTTGGGGCGTTGGAGATGGTAGGCGCTGAGGGGAGGGGGAGGAAGTTGGTGCTGGGGCAGGTTGAGTAGGAGGAGGTGGGGGTGAACCCTCCTCGATCTGCACCACTTCGATTTCCCCAGGCCTAAGGGATGAAGCCCCCCCAACCTCTTCGTGTTTCCTCTTGCGATGTATAAGAGGAGAGCCAGAACTCTCCTCCTCAGTTGAGGGGGTAGGAGCAGCAGCGGCCGCAACAGTTGCGGGAAAGGCCTTTGTTAGCCTTCTTCTCTTCTTCTCTGGCTCGGGGCCTTCAGCTGGCGCGACCAAGAGAGGTGGAGTCGCGATGGGCTCGGTGGAAGAGGAGGAAGAACCAGTCCCCTTGGCACCCCTGGTCCGGGCAAGCTCCAGTAGTGCCCTCCTCCTATCTTTCCCTGAAGTCATGTCTACATCAAGGGTAAAAAGAAGAGTTAGATGGCATAATTATGCAAGTGGATAAAATGTTATCCAAGTATGCATGAGAGTGTGCAGGTATTCTAAGAGGTGCAAGAAGAAGAGCCTACCTATGTACTTTTTCAGAGACACCACATCAAACTCGTGTTTGATGAGAAGGGCCGAGTTATATTTTGCCCCTAGGAGCAACCTACACAGCTCGTGCTCGTAGGGAGCCATGGCTTCAAGGCCCCGGGGCTTCTTAAACTCGACTCCAGGAACCCAATAAAGGGGAAACCCCTCGAGCAGCGTTGGGCTTTGCTGGGTAGCAGATATCATGTAGAACCTGCCCTTCCAATCTTTAAACGATTGCTGGTACAGGCCCAAGATCACTCGTCCAGCAACTCCATTCAGGCTGACCCAGGACCTATCCCCAGGGTTCTTCGCCTCGAAGAAATGTAGGAAGACGTCTACAGAGGCGTTATGCCCAAAGTAGTTGCAGAGGATCTCGAATGCCCGTATGAAAGCCCAGGCATTCGGATGGAGTTGGCAAGGGGCGACGTTCAACTCCATCATCAGCTCCTTCTCAAAGAAGGTGAAGGGCAAGCGCAGCTTCAACCTTTTGAAGATGGCAGAGTATATGAAGGTGAAGGGCACCCCATTGGTAGCCCTATCGTCCGCGCAGATTGGCATCCCTCGAGGAGGAATGCGTATACGAACGTTGAAATCATTCTCCCTGTCGATGGCGCAGGAGGGCTCATCAGGGTCATTGCTCAGAAGGGTTTTGAGGTGGCCTTTCGGTAGTTGAGTGGAAGTTTCGGCCAACAATGCCAGGGGAGCCCAGTCATAGACCCTAGCGTAGTCCTGATAGGAAGTTGCATCAGGTGGAGGTGATGCTGGTGCACTTGCTGAAGGCTGTGCACCAGAGGATGAGGCAACGATGCGAGCAGTTTGCTTCAAGCGAGCCATTGCGAGATAACTGCAATGGAGGAAAGCAAAAAGTCAGATGAACGGAAGAAGAGGGAATGATGAATGGTTCGGTGAAAAACAGAGAAAGGGAAGAAGAAAGAAAGGTCCAGGCGAAGAAGAGGAAGAGGGAGAAGTAGAGAGCGAAGTGAGAAACGCAAAAAACCCTAGCGCGGGTTGAGAAGAAGAAAAACAGAGAAGATGAATGCATGGTAGTGAAAAGGGTGAATGCAATCGGTGAAAAGAACCTAAATGGATCAAGGAAGAAGAAAAGTCATACCTTTAGATGATCGCGGAAGGTCTTGAGGTAGAGAGCTTGAAGAAAGTTGGGCGCGCAGAGAGGAGATTTGAAGTAAGTCTGAGAGTTGGAGTATTGAAGAAGATAATGAAACAGTGAAGGCGCGCGCCTATTTGAATAAGGGAAGCATTAGCGACACTCCACGCTGGCCGTTGATACGTCCACATGTCGCGAGATTAAGGGAGGAAATCATAACGTTAAAAGGCAACACGTGAGGTGGCACGTGATGTGGCCCCACTTGCCACGTGGACCGAGGGCGCGACCACTTAGTCTCTTCGCTGAGAACGAGTTCACAGCTCGAGATTGGGGGGCTTGTGATCCGGTCGGTCATCGGTAGTCGATGACGTCAATAGCAGATAACCACGTGGACCACTCGCAGGGTGACACGTGGATCAGGTGGCAGAGAAATCAGGGAGGAGATCACCCAGAACGGTGATCGGTGGTCAGTAACCGAGTGGCCACCGACAGATCAGTTCCAAGATAAACACCTGGGGGGAGAACGCGAGAAGCAATAGAGCACCGATCTGTCATCGGGTGCATGGTCATCGGGGTTTCGTGTTACACGCAGTTAAACTGGGACTGAGATTCCCAGCGAGAGCGTTACGCATGGACCTCGCATGATCATATCTCAGAGAAAGAGGAGCTGCTCGCCGGTAGAATCGTGCACGAGAGTGGCCTGAGGGAGTTAGTAAACCGGTCAGTGATTGGTGACTCTCTTAACCCATTACGTGCATGACATCGTGAAGGGGAAATCGTTTATGCAGAGAGCAATGCTTGGTGAGTGTGCCTAGCCCAGCCACACCTGGCGTTCTCCTGAGAGTGTGCGATTCACCCAGATGGAAGAAACGCGCTAAGTTACTCCGCAAAGGAATAACTTAGGCACACAAAGAGATGCGCTAGAGCCCTTCAGGTAGTGGCACGTGTACGGTTAGATGTGAGTTGCATGCCTCCACGTGTCACCATCTGGGAGAGGCGCGACCAAGATAAAGGTGCACTCCGCGTCGTGAAAGGTACAGAAAACACACACACACCCACGTTTTTACTCATTGTGGTACGTTTTCGCACAATAGCGTAACAGAATTCTGACACACGCAGAGGATAGCGTAACAGAATTCTGTTAGGCACAGACACACAGAGAGAGAAAAAAGAGAATCAGAGAGAGATTCAGTGACATTTTTTGTTGGTGGTTCTGTGACCTAACTTGAGCGTCGGAGTGCAAACGGCCGCTAGAGGCGCCGTCTGTGTGTTTTGCAGGTTGCGTTTGAAGTTCCTGGAGAAGGTTCTAAGAGCATTCTTGCGGATAGCACAGTTGCATAGGCGGGGTAAGGAAGCGACAAAGCAATTCCTCCACGCTTGAGTTGACGACAGGATCACTGCATAACTATGATTTTGCACCTTGTTTTCACTAGTTTTCACACTGATTTTGTTCGTTTTCCTTATGAGAATCACCTAGTGAAAGCTAGTTTTGTGGTGCTAATGATATATGGATATGATTACTTCTGATACATGCACAAATTATGTTTTGCAGGTACTAACAAATTCAAACAGAACATCACAAGCAAACCAAGGATTTGTCTTCATGAAATATGGGGAGATTGTTAAACAAGATGCTTTGATGTCTCCAAATCCAAGTGGAAAGCTTGAAGATCTTGTTGTTGTTGTGTGTGTCTAGTTGTTTGAAACTTGTTAATTCCCTCCTTAAGTTGATCCAAGCTCAATGGAATCTTTAAAATTTTGAAAAGATTCATTTTCTATAAGGAAGTAAAATTTCATCAGGTTGAAATTTCAAAATAACAGGTTGTTTGGATTTCAAAATGATTTGGAAAGCTTTGTCTTTGCCTTTGTTGTCAAACAAATTTCAATAGGTTAAAATTTTGAAATAACACGTTATTTGACACTTAGTGAATTTTAATGCTATCAAATAAAAATCAATCGGTTATTTCAAAAAATCAAGCGATTGTTTTGCTGAAAACCTTAACATAATTCTGTTAAATGGTTTTTCTGTTTTAAATTATTCCAACTGCTTTTGGGCTTTTGTTGTAACTGTTTTAACCATTTGATTAAAAGATAAAAATGTGGTTTTTATGCTCCTATGCATTAACTAAGTGAGAGAGATCAATCAAAGAGAGTTTTCAAGCTTTCAAAGAGCTTTTGGATCATCTCAAGTGTGTGGAATAGGATTGGGTCTTGTATTCTGATCTTTGATCTTGTGATTTACCCAGAGTTATTCTATTCCCTTCCTTCTTAATAATTGTATTTCTGTAATGGTGTTTCCAAAAAGTGTTGTGTGTTCTTGAGGGGTTCAAAATCAACATTCTTGGTGTGGTTTTTGCCAAGGAGTGGTGTGTGTTCTTGAGGGGTTCAAGATCATCACTCTTGGTGTGTGTAGTTTGTAATCTGTGATTGATTACATAGTGAATTCGCAGTGGTGTCTGAGGACTGGATGTAGCTCAGGTGTTGAGTGAACCAGTATAAACATTCTGTGTAAATCTCTCTATCCTTAAACTATTTAAATTGCTTTAAATCTGTTTTGATAAAAGTGCTGATAAAACTAACCGGTTATTTCGTAAAAACATGTTGATTTTCTGCATCAAGCTTAAGACAATTTTATATTTGGTTGGACAGTTTTTTAATTGATTAATTCTTCATAGCTTTTCACTCCACCTTCAATACTTGCGAAAATCTTTCAAAAACAATTCACTCCCCTCTTGTTTTAGCCCTATAATTTTAACAGACCTACCTAACTACATCCACATAGCTGGGCATTCATCTGAGGTTTTATAATTTTGTGTTCCCAACTCGACATTTTGCCAGCTGTGGAGGTCTTCCTATATTTTTTCAAAGTTAAACACTCAGGTCGCCAACTATGGGTTTCTCTAAACGGTGCTCCTGGGATAGGTTTGCTTACTCTTTTCCAGTCATCCTACAAAAATTTCAAAGGTCGATTTATCAAAGTCCGAGCCTCGACAGGAGATCCGTCCCTACTGGATGACTTTCCTTTGTATTGGACACCCAATCCTCGGTTCCAGAGTGCTCGACGCTTGGAAGATCTGCCCCTAAGGGACCAAGGCATTTTTGAATTTTTGGTGAATCTGAAAGTCGTCTTTGATACTCTGACACTGTTGACTAAAGAATATCTCCCTGATGCTCTCAAAGCCTATATTGGTACATCTCCTTTCTCACCCTTGAAGGGAAAAGTTAATCCATGACCTCTAAATGTTTATTCGTTTTTGCAGATAACATGATTTCCAATATTAGTAAGGTTGAGCTGGCCGAGCTCACCAGGAAAATGAGGGAAGCTGCGAGCTTGCACAAGGATTCCTTGCTGCAAAAGAGAAAAACTTCAGCTGGTGTTGCTCAAATCCAATCTGATCAGGACGAGCATACCACCTCAGGCCTTGTCTTTGAGAGGAAGAGACCAGAAACAACTTCTCCTATCGAACATTCCCATTCGGATGGCCGAGCCCCCCACCAAGAGGTTATCACCATCCAAGAGTGCGAGGCAAAAGCTCGCGAGGAAAAAGCTTATGGGATTTCAATTTTAATGTCCCAACTCATGACGAGTCATTCTTTTTACCTAGCAAGGATAAGGCTATACTGATGGCTCATGACGAAGATCACCTTCGTCACGATGCCGAGAAGCTACTTGAACAAGCATTTTCTCTGGCTTGTCTAGTCAATGTCAAGGTAAAATATCATAAAAGAGCTGAGGAGAACATGAAACTCCATAAAGAAGTGGAACGCCTCCGAGCTGAAGTTAACCGTTTGAGTGGTCTTTAGCAAGAAGTCAAACGTCTCCGAACTGAAGCTAATCGCTTGGATGTGGCTTTGGCTGAGAAGACCCATGAGACACTAAGCATGGCTGAAGAGAAGAGCAAACCTTCAAACAAGGTTGAAAACCTGTAAGGAGGAAGATCTTACCCAGGCCACCGACTCTTTAAAGCAGTATGTCGCTCAATCCTACCTCGTCGGATTGGAAGCTGCTTTGGAGCAGGCAATGGTCGTCCATCCCACCATAGACTTCTGAGAGCTAGACTTGGGCAAGACCGTGGTCAATGGAAAACTAGTGGGGGATTCTTGACTCGACTCTTATGGATTGTATCTAATTTTGTTTGGCGAACTTACTGGACACTTTAACTCTTCACCAATGTTCATTTAGCGTTTTGAAACTTAAACAATTATGAACATGTTATTTACTTTGAAATCAAAGATTTTACCTATAGTGCTTCAATGTGTATCCGAACGCTTTGCCATATAAAGTGATTTTTCACTTAAACACAGCGTGTCTAGCATGTTACTACATGGTTTGCCCACATGGAGTTGTAGTGTCTGAACATGCAAATTGAAAACATGTTTTTTCAATCAAGTTGACCTCACACCCCGAACACGACAGAATTAACATAAATAGGTCTTGCTAACTTAGGTGAAACTAAATGCAGAAAGCAATGAAACTTTCTCTTAACGGTGAGACTAACCTTTTGATGAGTGACACCCTCTTGGTTAGAATAACCTTCTATTTCAACTTGACTTGTACCCTTTTTTTGTCTGGGCATCGACATTGCCTCTGAATTGGGATATCTTACAGTGTGAGTACTGTATCTATTCCATGATATCTCATCTTGCAGGGCGCCTACTCAGATAGTTGTATCTACTCCAGGCTTGGTCGTCTTATCATGCGCTATCTTGGATAATTTATCTGTTTAAACTATCTCCTATCACAAGGTGCCTATACTCGGGCGACTTCATTCGTTTCGGGTAAGGTAATCTTACCATGTGCTAAATCAGATAATTCACCTATTCAAATTAATTCATCTATCACAAGGCACTTATACTTGGGTGACTTGATTCGTTCTGAGTTAGGTCGTCTCACTGTGTGCCAAATTAGATAATTCATCAAATTAATTCATGTCCTAGGGTGCCTATACTCGGGTGACTTCATTCATTTCGAGTTAGGTCATCTTACCATGTGCCATCTCGGACAACGTCACCCGCTTAAACCAATTCATCAAGCATGGCCCTTATACTCGGGTAATCGTGTTTACACCGAGTTAGGTCGTCTTATTGTATTCCATCTTGGGTGACTACGCTATTTAATTCAAATTAACTTATTTCACACATCTCTCCAAAGAACAAATTTATCGCATTCCACGTTCGTGAGATGGCTCTTCCCTCCAAGGTTTCCAACTTATACGCACCATTTCCTAGTACCTCGACTACGTGGAATGGGCCTGTACATTTCGAAGACAACTTGTTCTCAATCTGATAGGGGTGGGCCTTCCTCATGACAAAGTCGACAACCTTGAACTTTTGAGGTTTCGTCTTGGTCTTGTGCCTTAGCTCCACCCTTCTTTTTAAGGCTTCTAAGTTTATACGAGCGTGATCATGTGCCTTTTCCAGCAAATCTAAATTCATCATTCTCCCTTCGCTGGATTCTTTAACGATGAAACTTTAGAATCTAGGAGAATTTTCTTGGACTTCCACTGGTATCATAGCATTTGACTCGTATACTAAACTAAACGATGTTTCTTTTGTTATTGATTATGGGGTAGTGTGATAGGACCACAAAATTCTTGGAATTTTTTCTGATAAGTTTCCTTTTCCCTTTTCCTACGTCCTTTTCAGTCCCCTCAGTAGGACCTTGTTGGTCGACTCAGCCTACCCATTCGTTTGTGGGTGTTCTACCGAGGCAAAGATATGCTTTATCTCAAGCTCCGTGCACAACTTTCTCAACTGTTGGCTAGCAAATTTGGTTCCATTGTCAGATACTAAGTGCCTCGGAATCCCAAAGCAGCACACAATGTTCTTCCACACGGAATGTTGGACATTGTGGGCGATTATTTGTGTTATTGGTTCAGCTTCAATCCACTTAGTAAAGTACTCAATTGCGACAATGAGGTATTTCATCTGGCGTATGGCCAAAGGGAAAGGGTAAAAAATGTTTATCCCCCACGTATGGAAAAGTCATGGGCTGTAAATCGATCGCAACTCCTCGACTGGTGCATGACACCAATCGACATGCTTCTGACATTGTTCACATCGCTGGACATATTTACCGCAATTTTCGTTCATCGTCAGCCAATAGTACCTTGCTCAAATGATTTTCAATAAGAGAGCTTGTCCACCAATGTGGCTGCCACAAATGCCCCCGTGAAGCTCGTACATTATCCGGGTGCATTGGTCTCCATTTGCACAGGTGAGGAGTGGGTGAGTATAACCGTAATGAAATAGGTCCTATAAGGGTATACTGACATGCGTTCCTCATGACAATCTTAGCTTCTACGGGCTCGGAAGGGAGCAATCCATCGGCAAGATACTGCTTGTAAGGCGTTAACCAAGTATCTATGGTACTGATCTGCATAACCTCAAAAGGTTCATCTTCGGGCAGCTCATGGATGGTTATTCTTGAGACTTTCAAGGTTTCTTGGATCATCGGTTGATGTTGTCTCCCTTCCTTTGGACTAATCTCCAAGACCTCTAGGTGGTCAACATTGGACAACCCTTTTGCGGTTGTCCTGGGCGATTTCAAGGTCTTTTGGATTACCGACCTTTGTCGACCTCCTTTTCCCGAGCTAGCTAACTTAGCCAACAAGTATGCTCGAGAGTTTTGTTCTCTAGGGACATGAACAAGATCGAATGCAGAAAAAGCCGCTCTTAAGATCTTCACTTACCTCGGGTATGAGGCTAGTTGTGGGTCATTGGCCTAATACTCACCTGTGACTTTCCCGGTTACGAGTAGTGAGTCACTTTTCACCAACAAGCGTTGAGCTCCCAACTCCTTTGCTAGCAGCATTCCTGCTATCAAGGCCTCGTACTCAGCTTGGTGGTTGCTCGCCTTGAATGTAAAACCAAAGTCGATCTGAGTCCATCCAGGCCCAAGTCCAGCTGAGTGGTCCAGAACCCAAGTCGAATTGATATCGGGCCCATGTCAACCAAACCCATGTCGAGCCGACTCGGCCCAGGCCCATGTCCATCCGAGTTCACCTGCGTCCATGTCAAGTTGAGTAGGCCTGGACCCATGTTAATTCGGGTCGACCCAGGCCAATGTCAACCAAAGTCGATCTGGGTCCATGTCTTAATGAGGCGACCCAGACCCATGTCGAGCTGAGTTAGTCTGGGCCGATGTTGAGCCGAGTCTCCTCAGTTCCAAGCTGAGCAAAGTCGTCCCAAGCCCATGTCGATTCGAATCGACCTAGGTCCATGTCGATCTGATTCGTCCCAACCCATGTCGATCCGAGTCAGTTAAGACCATGTCGAGCCAAGTCGATCCGGACCGATGTTGAGCTGAGTCGGTCGAGGCCGATGTCAAGCCAAGTCGACCCAGACCCATGTCTAGCTGAGTCGGCCCAGGCCATCTCGATCCTAGTCGACCTAGGCCATTGTCGAGCAGAGTCAGCCCGTGCCCATGTCGAGCTGAGTTGGCCCGGTTCCATGTAGAGTCAGCACTTGGCTAAGGTTGAGTCGGCATTGGGCCCATGTCAAGCCGAGACGGCTCGACGTACGTCAAGCTGAGTCGACCAGGCCCATGTCGATCCGAGTTAATCCAGGACTGTGTCGAGATGAGACAGCCCAAGCCCATGTCGAGCTGAGCCAACCCAAGCCATGAGGGATCTGGTTCAGCCTGAGACCATGTTGAGCAACGTCGACCCAAGCCCATGTCGATCCAACTCGACCTGGGTCCATGTCAATCCAAGTCGACCCGGCCCATGTCGATCCGAGTGGGCCTTGGACCATGTCGAGCAAAATTGGCCTGGGACGATATCGATTTGAGTGGGCTTGAGCAAATATTGAGTTAAGTCGGTCAGAGCCGAGTCAGTCCAGGCCATGTGGAGCAAAGTCGGCCCGTGCCCATGTCGAGTTAAGTTGTCCCTTGCTGATGTCGAGCCGAGTCAGCCCGGTTCCATGTCGAGTCGGCATTGGGCCAAGTTCAAGTCGGCATTAGGCCCATGTTGAGCTGAGTCGGCCTAGCGTATGTTGAGTCGCGTCAGCCCGACATTTGTTGTGCCAAGTTAACCTAGGCCCATGTCGATCCTAGTTGGCCCAGGACCATATCGAGTTGAGTCGCTCAGACCCATGTCAAGTCGAATCGGCCAAGGTTCATGTCAAGTCATGTGAGTCCAAACCAATGTCAAGTTGAGATGGTTCGTACCCATATCAAGTTGAGTTAGTCCGCGCCCATGTTGAACTGAGTCGCCCCGAGCCATGGTTGAGTCGTTACCGGGCCCATGTAGAGCCAAGTCAACCCAAACCCAGATCGAGTCGAGTCGGTCTAGGCCTAGGTCGAGTCAACTCGGACCCTTGTCGAACCGATTCGACTAGGTTTCAACATCTTCATGCTCTTCTATGATTTAACAACAAAATAAAACAAGGTTCACACACTCACTTGGTTTAACTTGTCTTATTCCGTACTGTTTTGTCATTCTCTGTTCTAATTAATCATCTTGCTAAATTTTCATGTATCACAAATTCAACTACCTTTGAATAGGGATTCAATCATATTTTCTTTTCTAACCTGTGTCTAATTCATTTCACTATTTAATATTTAAACACAAAGTCCTTTTTTTCACAATTCAAATTTAATATTGTAGTTCTTATTTATTTAAGAAAAATAAAACTAGAAAACTACTCAATAATTAAATTAAAACTTAAATTTATTCAAGAGAAATAATTCAAGACATAAAATTAACAAAATAAGCAAAGAAAATTATTCAAGAATACCAATACAAGCCATTTAAAACAAAATCAACAAATAAAATTATAAAATAAGCAAATAAGCAAATAAACCGAAATAAATAAATAAAACAAAATTTAAATAATCGAAAAGAAAAAGAAAACGAAAAAAATAAATCCATATTTTTACTCAATTTTCTCTTCCTAGGAAGTCATCCAACTCTGTATTAAAGTCTTCATCTACAATTGTAGATGACCCTGCTTCATTTGTTGGATTTGCCCCCCTTAAATAATAGAAGTTGTCCCTAGGCCAAGATACATACATAAGCCTCAAATTGATCTGGAGGCATATCGGGGTTGAGTTGCCTTGAATTTTGTACTTTTGGACTGTCAAACTCGGTTAAGCAAACTATATGTCTTGCTCAAGTGAGATTGTATAACTGGAATCTCGCCTAAGAAAGATTTGTCTCGCTTGGGTGAGATTACTCTAGAGAGCAAATTTTTTATTTTTTATTTATTTTTGCTTAACTCGCCTCGCCTAAGAAAGATTTGTCTCACTTGGGTGAGATTACTCTAGAGAGCAATTTTTTTATTTTTTATTTATTTTTGCTTAACTCGCTCAGGCGAGATATACTATGCCTGAGCAAGGTTCCCTAAAGAAAAATTTGGATTTTTACTTCGTTAAAATGGCCTAGGCGAGACATATGACGCCTAGGAGAGTTTCTCTGCATAAAAACAAGGTTTTTACAAGTAACAATCAAAACAAAATAACAAATTATCATAAAACTAAAAATACGTACTAGGTTGCCTCCTAGTAAGCGCTTGTTTAAAGTCATATAACTTGACGTCTGTTTCTTTAAAGGTGGACGACTCCTTTGTTGCAACAACTTCCTCGTTAAAACTTTAGTTCCTCTTGAGTATGGGCTTTCAAGTTCAATAGTTCCATCAGTCGTGAGTTCTTTAATAACCCATAATCTTTACCCTTCTCTCTTCAACCCTTTTTGTAATTTAGCCTCTCTAAGCATTATGGGTTGTCCTTGTCTATATTCATCCTTTTCTATAGTCACTTCCTATTGGACTTTATCTTCTTCTTTTGTCTTTGGATTGTGATGATGTACATCTTCCTCAAGTAAATTTGAGAGGTCCAATTGCTCTTCAGTATCAGGAAAAGCTTCCTTTGTTGTATCTCTTTGTAAGCATTCCTTTCATGCATTAGAAGTTTTTAGACCATAAAAAAGATTAAAAGTTACCTCATCATCTCGAGTTCTTACTTTAAGCTTTCCCTCATTAACATCAAGTATGACTCTGACAGTCTTCATGAAAGGTCTGTCAAGTATCAAGGGAACCTCATCATCTTTTTCCATGTCCATCACAAAAAAATCCAAAGGAAATATGAATTTATCCACCTTAACAAGAACATCTTTAACCACACCATAAGGATATTTTATTGATCTATCTGATAATTGTAGTGTCATCTTGGTGGGTTTAATCTCAAATTCACCTATTTTTTCAGCATTGTCAAAGGAATTAAATTTATGCTTGCCCCCAAATCCAGTAAGGCCTTTTCCACAGATAAAACACCTAAAGACACTCGAAGATTAAAACTTCCTGGGTCCTTGGATTTTAAAGGCAAGCCTTTTTGAATAATGGCATTGCATCCAGCCTCCAACTTTATATTTCTCTCTTTAATATAACTCCTCTTCCTCGTAACTCCTTCACTTGTTGACTTTTGCTTTGGAGTTCCTGCAAAATAATTTTTAGGGGGCAAATTATCAAAACAATTTCCTTCCTTTTCTTTTTTTGAAAGAGCATGAGATTATGATAAATCTTTTACAAGAACACCTCTCTCCTTATTTTCATTCTTTTTCTCTATCTTTTCCTCCTCAATCATATTCTTCTCTCTCTCTTTCATCTCTCTCCCCTTCGGTCTCATTTTTCCTTCCTTTTTTAGCAACTACATTATTACTATCCCTTTCTTCTGTTATTCTACCGCTTTTGGTGGCAATTGTATTGCAATTTTCCTTTGGGTTGGTCTGGATGTTGGCTGAAAATTGACCACTTTGTCCCTCTTCTATTTATTTGGCAATCTGCCCACCTTAGCTTCTATATTTCTTATTGCTGCCATATTATTCTATTGACTGGCGATAGTAGCCTTCATGAATTTCTCCAAGGTATCTTCAAGTTTATTCATGAAAGATAACTAGATTGTCGTTGTTGTTGGAAAGTAATTTGCTTATTGGATGAACCATTATCTTGTTTTCACCCAAAATTTTGATTCTGATTGTTTCTCCAACCTCGAGAACTTTTTTTTGTAGAAACCAGCTTGCCTTCTTCCCTGGTAAGAACAATGACCATTAAGATGATCACCTCCACAAAAATCACACCTTATTGGTTGACTCTGGCTCTAAGAAGATTGCACAACTTGTAATTGTTGGGGCTATTTAGCCATTTGTGCGGTTAATGTTTCAATATGTTATGTCAACATTTTATTATGAGCCAAGAGTACATCTGAAGTATTCAACTCTAATAACCCTTTCTTCTGAATACCTTGTTTGTTATGTTGATTTTGATAATCTATTGATGCCAATGCATCAATAATTTTTGTCGCTTGTTCCACATCAACAACCCTCATTGTGCCGCCAGTTGTAGCATCTAGGAGCATCTTAGTATCATATCTGATATCATAATGGAAAATGCTCAGTTGAGCAATGTCTTCAAACCCATGATTTAGAAATTTTCTCAACATCATTTTAAATATCTCCCATGTTTCACAAAAGACTTCATCTGCTCCTTGTATGAACATAGAAATATCAGTCTTTGCTTTGATGTAGCGAGATATTGGAAAAAATATTTGTAGAATTTTTTCCTCTACATCCTTTCGGCTAGTGAGGCTCTAATTTGGATGTGATTTAAGCCATTATTTTTCCTTCCTTGCCAATCAAAAAGGAAACAAACGCATATAAAATTTTCAATATCCCTTGATTAAAAGCCCATTGTTAACAATTCATAAAATGTAGACAAATGTGTATATGGATCCTCATGATCAATTGTTGTAAATTGATGGGTACTGATAAGACTAAGGGAAGCAGATTTCATCTCCAAGTCCCTGGTGGTAGCAGGTATTACAATACTAGAAAAATATCTTGGTCCCTGCTTCATGGTATAATCCCCAAGGGTTCTCCTAGGAGGTGGTGCTTCCTCTTCTGTCACGTTGCTTTCCTCTTGAAAAATATTAACAAGAAAAGAAGAAGTAGTTGAGGATTCCTCTCTAGTGTCTCTTTGTCATTCTTTTTTCTTTGTCTTTCTATTTCTTTTAGTTGCTCTTTAAATCTCTTATTCAGATAATAATTGGTCTTTGGGAATTTGATCTCTTAATATCATATAAGACAACTAAATCAAGGGTTAGCACAAGGATTCACTAGCAGTAAAAAAATAAACTTTTTTTAAAATTTAAAATTGAAAACAAGTGAAATAAAATAAATAAATCTAAAAAATAAAATAAAACAAAATAGAAACAATAAAAAAATTAAAGCAATTAAAATATTCACAATATTTAGAAATTTCTATTCAAAAATTCAATTTTTCCCCAACAACGGGGCCAAAAATTTGATGACTATTTTAGGACAAGTGTATCGCATTAGAAGTAATAATTTGTCCCTAAGGACGAATATCGAACCCACAAGGAATAGTTGAATTATCAAGTATAAGATTCATTAAATAGAAAACAAAATAATAAAGTTTGTTGGGAGTTTGTTAAGAATTGTAGAGAAAACAAGTTAAAGAGTTTGTTGGTTCAATTAGTAAAATTGGGATTGGGGTTCATCCTTCTTGCTTTTTTGTATTTTGAAAAGCATAGTAATATTTTGTCTTTTGATTGATGTTGATGCCCATATAAAAGTCATTTATATCGATTCCTCGCATATAAAATTATTAAAAGAGTCCCCTAAATATTAATTCTTCACATATTTATAAAAACTCATTAGCATTAAGATTAAATGTTGATAGCAATTAACATTTCAAATCTATTTATAGCATCATTTAGGTCAGAAACTTAGAAGTACTTTCCCTTCAAATATAAGGATCTTGATCATGGTAAACAAGCATTACAAATAAAATGACAATACCAATAATCTATCAAGAACATAATATTATATTTAAATATCACCTCAATACATAAGAGTTTGAACAAATTAGTCCTAATCCCAAAGCATAGAATTAGCCACTCATGTTGGCCATTACAATTATGGAAAGCAAGAAAATAAGATCCAGTATGTTTCTCCTTGATGGTTGCCTCCTCTAGGGTTTCTAACACCTTCGATTCTTCCAATTGATTGTTTAGGGTTGTGCCTCATGCCTCATATTTAACCTAGTTAGGCTTGGGCTAAGTGACTTCTCGTTTGAGCATGATTGGGCTCTCTTGAGCGAGTTGGACGAAAATAGACCCAACGTTACTAGACCGATCTCACCTGGGTGAGATTGGGCTCGCTTGGGCGAGATCCTTTGGGAGCTTCTGGCTTGGGCAAGTGTTGGAGCATTATAGCTTCCCTTTTTAACTGTGTCTATTATGCTTTTGCCCTTTCATCTATATTCTTTCCTAAAATCTTGAAATTAACACAAATTTCGGAATAAATCGTTCTTATTCAAATTATAATAAATAATATGTAATAAGGTTTAAGTTCATAAAATATGTGTTATATTATAGTCATTTTATCAATTAATATCCATAAGTGCATGTATTTTAATATGAAATATTACTGAAATATGACACTTATCACTTCCATGGGCACAAGATTATATTAAGACACATATATAAAAACTTAAAGTATTTGTTAGACAAGTTTGGGGATGTTTATCAAAATCCTTCTAAAAGTTTACATCTTCTAAAAGGCATTCCACATCAAATTCACTTTATCCCTAAATATTCTCTACAAAAACCACATGTGATCCGAAAGAGCTTCAAAAGATAAATGTGCATAAATTTGATTCACCTCACACATCTATAAACATTATTATCTTTAATGTGAATAATATAACTATGTTATCTATAGGAGTTCTAAACTCGTGGACGGGGAGCATGATGTAACCATGAAAGGAGCATCACCATTTAAACTAACCTAATTTTACAAGAAGATGACCAAGAGCAAAAAAGACTATTTAAGCCTAGGTCAAGCATCTCAGGCTAGGAGATAAGGCCCCACCATCCCTCAGAAGATCATCAAGAGAAGAACACCAAAGCATGGGCAGGATACCAACTATTCTTTCTTTTAATCTTTTTAAGAGGTGTTAAAAAGCATAAAAATTGGGTTTGTTCAGGGCCCATATAGAAATCCTAACATCTATAAGGTCTCCCATATGCAACCCCTAGTCACACTTCCCACATTAATCACGTGTTTAAATGTGAGAAGCATGACTCTCTTAGATCCATGTTTAGTGGCACAAAATTAGGGAGCTTAAGCATGTTTTATTTGAATTTGAATTTCCCTCCAATCCTTAAACCTCATGACACCTACACTATAAATAGGTGGTCACCCCCTCTTGTAATTCACAACACATTTTGTGAGTAAAGAAACTCTGCTAGAATGCATTTTTTAGTAACTAGTTTTCTCTAAGTCTTATCTTGGCAAAGATGCTTCAAGTGGCGACTCCAATCATCACTTATCGTGGATTCCTCCTCCTCCAAGTGGTGTGACTCCTTCATCCCTCCACCTCCATGGAAGTCTTCAACCATCTAAGTTTTTCCTCCTTAGTCTCTCAATCCCTCTCTTTCTTTTCTGCAAACTCTTATTCTAGTCTCTTTTAATTTCTTAATTTTCCTCTTGCATTCTTATCCATTGTGTGAGTCAATTTTCCTTTGTTCTTTGAAGAGAACCTCTACACTTACTTAATCACTTGGTTAAGTTGGTGTTCAATGGCGATCCTCACTGAGTCATCACCTTATCTTGTTAATTAAAATCCTAATCAAAATGAAATTAATAACTCAATGTGTGAGTCTACTAAATCAACTCATATCACATGTTCTTCATGTTATTGTTGCAAATAAAAATTGATATCTAAAACATCTTGATGTAAATAATGTTTTTTTATCTGGTGATTTAATTGAATGAGTTTATATGGTTTTTACTAAAGGAATAAAATTTACTTAGCCTAATCAAGTTTTTTAGTTAATGAAGTCTATATATAGGTTTAAAACAACCAATAGACAATGGTTGTCTAAACTCACTAAATTTCTTAAAAACATTGGTTTTGTTCAATCTAAGTCTAATAAATTTATTCACTAAGAAAACTAGCTTTTCTTTTATTTTGTATACATGGATGATATCATCTTGCTAGGAATTTGTATGTTTGATAATAAGGTTGTCAAAGATTCTTTAAATCAAGCTCTTAGAATTAAAGACCTTGGACAACTAAAGTATTTCTTAGGTCTCACTACAAAATAAAAAAAATCAATGGGGATTATTTTTGGCGTTTTCGGCGGTTTTAAGTCCCGTAAAGTAGATACGTTATTCGCGATTTGCATTTCCCTTAATAGATTCAGCGTCGATAACGAAATACCAGCGGTTTTTACAAACCCCTAGAAAATAATTACTTACTGGCGATTCTTTGAAACCCCCGTTACTCCCAACGATTTGGAAACCCCCGTTAGTCCCAACAGTTTTAAAACCCCTGTTATTCCTGACAGTTTTCAAATCCTTATTACCTCTAGGAAGTGCATATATAAAAAAGTAGGTGATAAATAATAAAAATGTTGAACCAAAATAGTCCAACGATTTTCTCAAACCCTTCAACTTTTTTTTATTTACTTTCTAGTGTTTCGTAATACAATATATGTATAATTTCGTATTAATACCAAATAATTATATTAATATAAGAAATACATATTACTTACTAATTCATTCATCTTATTCATTAAGATCCATTTAGTGACTGGTGTTAGAATAATAAACATAAAGGTTTAGATTTAATTCTTATTATAAAAAAGTAAATTCATTATATTAATAATTTTTATCAAACAAAATTTATAAAAATAAATAATGATATCATCTAAAAAAAAATTAGATAATGTTTTTTTTCAGCTAATGCATAATTAGTTATATCTAAAATGAACCTATTACCAGAATTCTAATACAACTATGAATTTCTTGTAAAAAAAATTAAAATTGTATTACTATTTATATATTACGGTACTTAATGTGTCTCTTATATTTAGTTATATATGCTATTCCTTTTTCCAACAATCTGGTATGATAAAATTAATAATAGTTCACAGTTTTTCTACAAATGCTCCTTAAAAGTTATCATTATGATGAGTTAAATAAATATAATAAATAATAGTATGATAAAATTAATAATAGTTCATAGAATATTATGTCATAAACCAAACTTATTCCAAATTCACAATAAAAGTCGATTAAAGTTTACATCGGTGTAGCGATGATATCCAAGCTCATCCTCAATTCTTATGCCACGGATGCAATGTGGACAATGAAATCATATACGGTACTGCAAAAATAAAAAATTGTTATTTTTCCAAATTAACAAAGGATTTAAAAAAACATGTTTTCTTGTACTTTTGTTCAGAGTGACATGGTGTAGGACCATTACTTCTATAATTATAATAAAGTTTGAACATGATCTACCTTATCAGTGTTTAATACTGCATAATTATTCATACAATACAAGTAGTTAAGAAGATAACCAAGGACTCAAGAGATAATTCACATTGTTGGCAGTCATTTAAGCAATCAAGTCAATGTTCCATCAAATATCAGACTGACCTCATTAGAAGAAGAACTTGGCATAGACTAGAACCTCAACGGTTCTTTCTTCTGGTCTTCTTAAAAAAAAAAAAACATGTTTGTAAATAATTTGGACTCACTTTTGGGGTCCAAATAGCAAAATAGGCTAGAGTGAGTTCACATAGCATAAAAGAGAGTGTACTTAGCGAAATGGGCTTGTACCAAGTCCACTTTTTCAAGACAAGGCACCTAGAATTAGGGTTTTTAACCTACCTTCTAGAAGCTATGCCTAAAGGTGCGGTTTTGACCATGGTCAACACCCTAGACAACCCTTCTCCCTGACCATTTCTACCTTCACCTATCTTGCCCACCAAGGCAACCCTTTCTATAAATAGGGTGTCTTGCCTCATGTATTTACAATTTGAATTTGAATAGTAACTCTGCAGGAGTGATTTTGTGAGACTTGTGAGCTCTCATGTTGGGTCTTATCTTGGTTGGGTTTCAAGTGGCGGCTCAAGTTATTTGGGTTTTATCTTAGGTGGATAATATCTCAAGTGGCGGCTCAAGTTATTTGGGTTTTATCTTAGGTGGATAATATCTCAAGTGGCGGCTCTTGCATCACTCATCTTGGAGTCCCTCTATTCGAAGTGGCGTGACTTTATTTCTTCTCATAAGCTCTCTTCATCCCTTCCACTTTTACTCTTTATTTTGCGCCATCCTCCCTTCCATATACACCTTCTTCTCCTCTTTAATTTTTTCTTTACTTTCTCCTTCTTCTTTATTGTTCCTTGTCTATAGTTTGTCCTGCATCATTTGTCACCTTATAATTGTTTTTTCTCTTTACCCCTCTGAAGTGAACCTTCACACGTACTTAACCACTTGGTTAAGTTCGTGTCCAGTGGGAATCTTCTTAGGGTTCTCACCATAATTGCTAAATTAAAAAATCATAAACAAATAGCAATCAATTAAAATGTGCAATCCTAAAATCAACTCATATCACCTCTCTAGTGAGTTAAGCTCGTGATATGTTGATCACTCAAACCTTGTGTTGTAAAAGCTAGAAGGTTTGTTAGAAGAACACTTCGTTAAGGCAAAAGTGACTTGTTCAAAAAATACTTGATTAGGCTAGAAGTGACTTGGTGAAAGATACTTGATTAAATCAAAAGTGATTTGTTGAAAGAATGTTTAGTTAAATCAAAAGTGACTTGTGAAAAGAATATTTGCATGTACTTAGCAGTATGAGTATGCTAGTCAAATTTCACTAGTTGACTAAGAACTAAACATAATCTATGTGATTACACATACCAATATAAAAATGTGATTACACAAACCAATATAAAAATAATGAGCATATTTTATTTCCTTTAATTTCTTATGTTACATGTTATATATTATTCTAACTAACTAAAGAATGAAAGAAAAACTAAAATCAATTTTGTGAAAAATTTTATTAGTTTGTTCACCTTTGTATTGTATTACAATGCAGATAGACGATATTACCAAAAAACTGCGTAATTTTTAAAAATACAATCCGACCTTCTTATTTCCTATTTTTTACAAAAACTTTCTTTTATTTTTATGTTATATTTTTTATTTACATTTATTTTATTATACCTTGTTTTTTGCGAGGAAATCTCGAAATTCTTTTTATTGTTTAAAAACTATATTATATAGGATTTATTAGAAGAAGAAAAATAAATATATGGTATGATCGTATTAATATTATAGTTTTAGTATACTAAATTTATACCATAATATTTTTACATTATATATTTATTATTTTGTTTAAAATTTAAATATATTAACCTACATATAAATTTAGGTTTGTTAATATATTTAGAAGTAGTTCTCCAACTATTCAACAGGATTTAATATTAAATCATCTTTTAAATATATTTTAAATTAGATTGGATTTCTATAAAATTAAAACTTAGAAAAGGTTTATATTATAAACAAAATTATAAGAATTAAAGAAGTTGCAACTTTCATCCTTTTCTTTGGTTATGCTAGAGCTGACAAGCCATAAAATAAAGATGAATTACAGCTTGAAAAGGCCAACCGTTAAAATATGAAAACATTTTAATTAATTTTATTTCTACTAAATATTAAATAATAAATGTTGATTAAAAATTAAAATGTATTATCTTGCATTTTGGAATAATAATTTACCTATAAAATAAATAGAAAAACAAAATATTAATATTATATAAACTAACAAAGAAATAGGCATTATTGTACTGTTTCCAAATTTTTATTATGTTAATATTAATTTTAATTTTATACATCATTTAAATAAAAATTAAAATAAATAATCAATTCAATATAATAAATATTTGTATATTTAATTTTTAGTACAACAAATAAATAAGTTTAATATACACTACAACAAACAGAAAAGTTAGAGGGAGTTAAATAGAGAAAAAAAAAAAAGTGGATGCAAACCCAAACATTGCATGGACTTAGCCTCCAACACGGAACCTAATGGAGTAGAGTGGATCTTAGCAGCAGACGTAAGTAAGGTCAATAAAAACAACATTAAATTCACATAACTCTTAAGTTTAGCATTCTATGAACCCACACAAAGAGGACATAGAAAAGGTTCTAGTGTTCTTTAAACAAATGCAATAATATTGTTTAAAAAAAAATAATAATAACGTGGATCATTACTGATAATATATTACTCATTTATAATACCACTTAGCATAACCAAAAATAAATTAAAAAAATAAAATGGCGTGAGTAGTTCATGCTAATGACTACGTTAAGTATCCGCTTACCAGATGCAGTATTAACATATAAAATAAATGGTAGTTATTTCTTGTATCTTTACTTTTATCTTACTCAATCTTCCCAATTTTAAAAATTTTAAAATTGGCCTTGACCTTTTATTTAAAAAGGATATTGTGGTGGAGTTGGTTTGATACTGTTCTTCTTCTTCATTCATTTCAGGCGCTGGTGGAGGGTGATTTTAGCTGTATGGAGCAAGGTGGAGGAGTGAGTTGCGTTCCCGAAGTGTTGCTTGACTTCTAGAGGTAAGAATTAAGTTTTTATGGAGTTTTTATGGTTACCTGAAATCGGGATCCAGGAGTCTGCTATGGATTCATCAATCCAAAAGTGAATCATTTTGTTTTCTGGGTGACGGGGTGTTTTAGACAATATATCGAAGGGATATGAATGTACAAATGTTTTTACTACAGATGAGGTAAAGTTAAGTTTGTAAAGTATGTTTAGGTTGTTTATTAATTGGTAAATAAATTAATTTGTTGTGATAACTTTTGTAGATATTTCGTACTCGGGATGAGCTCTTGATGTGGGTTAGAAAAGTTATGTTTCACATTGGTTTTTTTATTGTGATATTGAGATCGGATACTTTAACTGGTTAAGGAGGAAGGAAGACATTTCTATTATTAGGTTGTGAGAGAGGAGGTAAATATAGATGATATAAGAAGGATTTACAAGTTACTCAGAGTAGAACTAGGAAATGTGATTGTCTTTCACATTTCGAGGGTATCCAGTAAAGAGTGGTGAAGGATGAATATTGAAATTAATTTGTGGGTCTTATAATCATGAGTTGGCAAATACATTGGTTGGTCATCCATATGCTGGTAGGTTCACATGCAGTGAGAAGTTAATGCTTATGGACATGACAAACAGTGCAGTGAAACCCATAAACAGTTTACTAACAATGAAAAAGCATAATGAGAAAAATGTAACCACAATAAAGCAAGTTTACAATGCACGATATTTGTACAAAAAATCATAATGAGATGATAGAACTGAAATGCAACAATTGATGATGTTACTTGAGCAAGATATGTATGTCCAATGGTCTAGGTTTGAGGAAGGGACGAATGTTGTGCAAAATTTATTTTGGACACACCCTGATTCAGTGAAGCTATTGAATGCATTTAACATTGTATTGATGATCGAAAATACGTACAAAACTAATAAGTATAGGATGCCCTTGTTTGAAGTTGTTGGTGTTACCTCAACAGGATTAACCTTCAGTGTTGCATTTATGTTACTCGCATTAGAATGTCATCATATCTTTGTATAGGCCCTTGAGTAGTTGAGAGGTTTGTTTTTTAGAGTTGATTCATACCCAAAGGTTGTGGTTAGTGATAGAGATATTGCTCTAATGAATGCAATAAATGTTGTGTTTCTTGAAGCTGCTCATTTGTTATGTCGTTTCCACATTGATAAAAATGTTAAAGCAAAATGTAAAATGATTGTTCATCCAAAAGAGGCATGGGACCAAGTGATGGAATCTTGGGGAGCTATTGTTGATTGTCGAAATGTACAGTCCTATGAACATCTTGCAAAGGCATTTAATGTTTTTTGTTCACCATGACCTATATTTACTGAATATGTGATTAGTACCTGGTTAAATCCACATAAAGAAAAGTTTGTTAAGACTTGGACGAATAAGTTCATGCACTTCGATAACATGACAAGTAACAGGGTTGAGGCTTCACATTGGAGTTTAAAGAGGATCCTTGAGACGTTAATGGGAGACATGCTTTTGTTGGGATTCCATGAATAAGATGATCATCATGAAACATAATGCAATTAAATCTTCATTTGAAAAGAGTTTGAATGTGGTGAGTCATGTCCTTAATGTAACAAGATATAAGAAATTGGTTGGCTTTGTATCGAAATATGCTTTGCAGTATATTGCAGAAGAGAGTGATCGAGTTGAATATGTTGGTTTAGATAAATCTCATTGTGGGTGCACCATTAGATCTACTCATGGCCTTCCTTGTGCTCGTGAATTGGCTTCCTTTCATGAAGGTAGCATACCATTGTAGCCAATGCATTTCATTTGGACATGATCAAGCTTTTTAGATATTTCAAGTGGTGATACTTTAGCAAAGTTGTCTATCCAACAAGAGTGGATTGTCATCATGAATCGGTTCAATGAGGTTGACATGGCTAGTAAAGTTACCATCAAAGCCAAATTACGTGAGATTGCCTATCCAGATAAGACATCTTTGTGTCCACCAAGTGAGAAAGTCAAAACAAAAGGTGCACAAAAAGGGCGTCGGAGTAAATTTGGTAGATCAACAAAGCGAATTCCTTCTTACTTTGAACATGTTGATGTCATTCTTCCACAACATGATAGTTCTTCTACTTTGAAATATAGTAAGGGATTCATTTTGGAGACTCCTCCGACCAAATCAAACCCAATGCTAGATCAATTTTTTGTGGGAATTCATCCTCACATTGTTGCTATTGTTGATGTTAAGGCTGACGATCATTGTGGCTATCATGCGGTTGTTGCATTATTGGGTATGTGAGAGGAGTTTTAGGCTATAGTACACATGAACTTGCATAAAGAACTTTGTCAATGGCGTCGAGAATATATTGATTTGTTTGGCAGGGATGAACGATATGAATATTTAAAAAATTCAATTCTAGTTGACCACATGGTAATTCTATTCATTTTGAATGATGTTATTTATTGTAAAATGGTATATGAGTTGGATTAACTTGTTATGTTTTCTTCTATTTGCAAATTAGTACAGATAAGTGGATGACAATTCTAGATATGGGATACGTTATTGTGAATCAATATAATGTGATTGTTGTGTGTTTATCTCTTAAACAATCATTAATATTTCCCATTAAGATCTCAGCCTCCAATAGATTTTATCATCACCACATCATCTGTATTGGACATGTTCATGGAAATCATTTTGTTCAGGTTTGTTGAACTTCCTTCTTAATGAATTTAGGAATCATTGGAAAACATAATTAATGGCATTGCTTACAACTTTTAACAGGTTCAGTTGCAAGAAGGTTGTCCAATTTCACCAACAGATATTTTATGGTCTACTCACTCTTATCTAATTGCCAAAGCTTGGTGTTCATATTATACTAGTCAGATGCAAGTTTTTACACAAATTATGTCCATTAGACGACATTTGTAGTTGTAATTGCATTGATAAATGAATATGTTAACATTGATTATAAATGCGGAAGAATAAATTCTCTAATTTCATAACCAAAGTATTCCTTCATCAAATTCATAAAAAATGTAAACAAATTGTTCCTTCATCAAATTAAAAAAAATGCAAACTAAGTGTTTCTTCATGAAATTACAAAAACATAGCAACAACTAAAATTATCATCATCACCGTACATGTCATCGTCAACTAAATTGCTTGGCCACATGGTCAACAGTAACCCATCCACTAGACCTCCGGGATAACCTTCACCTTCTACTTGAGGTGCGCCTTCATCCTCCACCTCCATTTAGGGTTCGGTTTCTTCAGGTTCAACATGTTCTGCATCTTCATGTTTAACATGTTCTTAATCTTCATTAACATGTCTTCTTCTTCATTAACATATCTTCTTCTTCTTCGAACAGAGGTTGTGGGACATAGATGATCACCTTGTGAACCTCTTCCCCTAGTCTTCACCATTTTTGTTCAATTACACCATTCAAGTTAAATCAAATTACAAACAATGCACATTACGTATTCGAAAATCCAAAAACCTACTACAGATCCACCAATCTAGAATGTTAATCATCTAACATTATAGTTATAAATTTAACTACAAATAAAGTGTGAAACTAAATTTTACTATTTTATAAAGTACATCACTCATTTAAAAACAAATAAGAATTTCATTTAAACAATCAAAACTAAAGAAACTAAATCACTTATTTAAAAAAATGTATTATCTTGATTGAAATGCTTGAAGTCGTCCTAAAGCATATAAAACCAATGAAATTGGTTTAAGTGGCGTGGACTAGGATTCCTTTCTGACAAAATATTTAATAGTCTAACTCTAATGTTTAAAGTGTTACTAATAAAAAAATAGTTTAACAAAGTTTTTCCCTTAATTAAATTTATTATCTCCACTGGAATTAATCCTTAGTAAAATGATAGAAAATATGCATGATTAAGAAAAAAGAAAACCTTAATTGAAAAAATATATTGCAAGTTTGGTTACAACTAATGAATGAGTGCATACTAGTCCAACCCCAAAACTCTTCTAGCTCGAGCCAATACAAATTTCAGAATAGATTCTGATCAAATTCAACAAAAATCAGGTCCCACAAGCAGTAAAGTAAAGAAAAAACTTTAAAAAAAAAGAGATAATGGATGATCAGATTAACTATTTCATCTCATTAAATCAGGGGCAAGAAAATGTCAATTTGCTTAAATACCCTTATCACCTTAAACTTGGTAGTGAATCTGCATGATTAAGAAAAAAAAGAAAACCTTGATTGAAAACACATAATTATCGGAAGCACCAATTCAGAATGTTACCAGAAGAATCAATCCGGAATTGTTACTGGAAGCATCAATCCGGTACATTTACTAATTCCCCAATCTGAAATTTCTGCAGATTCCATAATCCAAAATGCGAAAAAAAGATACGGATTCTCTATTCTGTTAAACTACCGAACTGCATTGTCTGGAATAATACATATAAACTGCAAAAACGAAAAATCTGAAGATAAAATGGAACTACAAATCCGAAATACTTACCTTCTTATCCAGGGAACCGTCAAGAGAAATCACTCTTCTCCCACCAAGTTATCGAGACACCACCTAAACCACCAACAGAAACACGAGATTGAACAATGCCGCTGAGAGAGGAATGGAGTCTGTGGAGTGTGGTTGTGCAATCTGTAGCAAAGGAATAAGAAAATAATAGTGTAGGTCTTAAATGCCTTTTAAGATTTTTAAAAATAATAGGAAAAATTTTATCTTTGCATAACATTGTGGGGTGCAAGAAGAAAAACGTAAGGATGCAAGAAGAAACTATAAAAAAATCAATGCAGCCGTGGGCTAAGCCCACGGTGGTTTAATTAAAAAAATATATATTATTGGTTGCTTGTCTGTGCCCATTACAAGTATAATGGGTACCTGTGTTTCTTAGCAAATATGAACCTAAATATAAACCTAATTACATTGGATTCTTAAATCAAATTTTAGTAGGACCTAATTTGAATGTATAGAAAAGTTGTTAATTGATTAAAAAATAAAAAATTATAAGTACAAATTGACACTTGTTACACCTCCAATTCTTAGTAGTTGCAATCCAATTTTCAATTAGTACACATTCATTGGAGGTTAACAATCTCAAAAATTAAAAAATTATATTTTAATACATCCGCTTGACCGATACAATGCGTTATTGTATTATTTTGTTTTGTTTTTTTGAGGTAGCGTGTAGAGTATGCTAGGTCCATAATATATTTTTTGTATATTTAAATTTTTTTATTTTATTACGTTCGCTTGGTCGATCCAACGTGTTACTTATTATTTTTATTTCGGTAGCATCAATTTTTAGTTTAGTAGTAAGCTATAAAAATTTTATTTTAAAATATTTTTTTTATTGTCTGTATTAAAAATAAAATATGTCAATATTTATTATAATTGATTGATTATAAAAAAAATAATTGATTGATTATTTATTTAAAAATTATAATATTATTTTATATATTTTATGTGTAGTTTAATTTAAAAATAAATAATATTAAAGAAGTAAAACAAAGTATTTATATGAAAAGATTATAATTATTTTTAGTAGATTTTTTACTCTTTTTCTTTTTTTCTATTGTTATAAATGTGAAAAGATTGAGATTCAAAATCATGAAATTTTAAAACATAGTTAAAAGAATAGGAATATAAATTATGTATGTTAAATGAAAAAGTTGTAGTTATATATGTTATAAATATTGGATATTAATAATATTTAAAAGAAAATGATTGTGGATTCTTCTGCCTTGACCTATTCTTAACCCGTTATTTACACGCGCGATCAATAATGTGGTTTGTTGGGTTAAATTAAAACCTTAACTAATGTTATCTTAAATTTTAAAATTAGCATAAAAAACAAAGATATAACATCTGAAAAGCAGTTAAGGGATATTTTTATATTCCTTCGATATTCTTTAATTTGTGTTTTGATTAACTTTAAACATTAGTAAATTAGGGAAGTGTTAGTAATAATTTTTTTCATAATCACTTTAATCGACAAAAGGAGGCATTATAATTTTTTAAAGATCAGAACTGATTGTTTTGCATTGTTCTCTAAAGTAATCCAAATCCCAATTATTGGCATTGGAAGCATGAAGAGCCAACCAAATATGAAAATTGCCCCAAACAACTTTTATTATCTCCCAAGAGATTTTGTTTACTTAATAGAGTGTTCCAAATCCCAATTATTAGAAATTTATAAGAAATTTGGAATTGGAAGCACGAGAAGACAACCCTATTGAAAAATCACAGTTAATCTTACTCACGTAAGTATAAAATTGAGTAAATTTTCTGTTATGAGTGTAATTTTTTTATATTAGTTGTAAATTAAAATTCTCTTAAAGAATAATTTTTAAATTAATATAAAGTCATCTTTTATATATATATATATATATATATATATATATAATATTTACATCGTCAATATAAGTTATACTAGTATATATAGAATTTAGGTAGATTATGTAATATATATGTTGCCGATAAAAAAAATATGTAATATATATGTTAGCATACTGTCAATATAAAATATTTGTTAAAATGTATTTTAAGGCTGTTTATTAAAAAAATCAAAATAAAAAATGTTTTCTATTTTTTTATTAAAAAACACCACGTCCCTCCCTAAATATAAAATTTTAAAAATAATAAAATTTATATTAGCTTTTTGAAATTTTAAAACTATTATGGCTCATTATCTCACTTTTTATACTACCTAATATTTAATTTGTGCTAGTCTTTTTCTTCATCTAGGAGACGAGAAAATATATTATTAACTTATATCATTTATAATAAAATAATTAAGGATATTTTAGTAAAAATATAATGTAAGAGATAATTTGTAAAGTATATTGTAATGATATATATTTAAAAAGTCTTACCTATATAGAGTGGGAGATAATAATATATTTTCTTTAATATTTAATATTTTATTTTATAAAGAATTAAATATTAATATTTTTATAAAAGCAATTAAATTATGCAAATTTATATATCATGTAACGTACTACAACATATATCTAAATAATTTTTATTATTAATAAAATTTATATATTAATAATTTTCTTATAGTAACAAGAACTAAAATAAATTAATTAATAAAACTAAAACAACTATTAAACAATATTTTGTGTTTAATAACTATGACTCTGAACAACAATATGATCTTAGGTATCCATACCATAAACACTCCCATAAAAATACTATCAACTTAAAAAACATATTTTCACCAGAAAACACATCACTTCACTTGTGTTTTAAAATTAATACAAACACCTAATGCTTCCTACGTAATTCTTGCATCCACATTTATACATGCAATTCTTGCATCCATATTTTTAGTTTAATATATAATTAAAATAGATACTAAAATCAACTTCTTTTACTTAGAAGTAACATATTTATTAGCAAACATTTTTTTATCATGTTTAGAAACTTCGCTAAACTCTCATGAATCCCAAGTATAAAACCCTATATTGATATCTCTTCTTAATAAAACAACATGTTAAGCCTTTAGTCAATGCATTACTTACTCAAATCAAGATTTTTTTTATCAACAACTAAAATTTGTATTAATATAATATTTACAATATATAATACATAGGAAGAACATGAAAATAACTCACGAATGCCCTAAATTTGGTCAGATTTTCCTATAACCCTAGCTAAGTTACTTGATCCCTTAATCTATTTTATTAATCCCATATTAAACTTTTATAAATTTTTTATTCTTTGACACATATATTGGATATATTGAGATTTTTTTTATCAACAAGAAATAATATATATTGTTCTTGTCGATTGACCTCAGGTTGACTGGATGGACAAACTTTGCTTCTAGTTTGTCTCCTTTTGACGTACTGGAACAACGCTCCATTGGAACAGAGGGATTCTACCTGTTGATCACACTTCGATTTCAGTTTCTAGTTCTCAGAAACATCATACCTTTATCGGGGTCTCAAGCCCCTTTTATACTTATTTCTCTAACATATTTCACTGACGAGAATATAATCTCTAATGAAAGCATAAAATAATAACAGAAAACCACTGCTCACGTGCACCTTTCATGTTTGGGTGTTAACAACAGGAAAATATTATGTTCACGGGCACCTTTACTAACTATGCTAACAATAGAAAAGAATTTCGTGCACCTTTATTCTCGGGTGCTCTCCACTTATTTAATAGCTTTATATATTTAACTAACAGTTTTATGCATATATTTATTTAACTAACAACTCAGTGTATATTCACATATATTCTATTTTAACAGCTTTAATATATATCGATATATATATTTAACTAACAACTTTATATTAATATATGACCAAACTTATTATTTTCTCTATTCTAATTATTCACCAGCGGGCTTACCAATGAAATTGGACCGAGCCCATGATCCGTTTTTGAGGTCAAAGCCGAGTTGACGATACCCAAATACTTGAATAGAGTTCCCAAGCACACGAGCACTCGTGTCCAGTACATATACACATGAACAATTCAACTTAAGGAAATTATACTAAGAATAAAAGTTTTGATAATCGGTACAAGTTAATTATCATCTTATTATCTTTTTAGGATTATACTCTATCAACAGAAACAATATTCCAATTATACTTATTTTAAATAAAATTCAAATAAATTAAAATTAAAAAAAAATCTAATAAAATAAAGAAACAACATTTATAAATTTTATATTATTTATCTATTTAAAAAGTTATCTATAGTAATCTCATCTCTTAAAACATCTCTGAAATGTTTTATGTAATTTAATTCATTAATTATCATAAAAAAATAACAGAAATTTTTGTATGTGTACTTGATGTTCGTTGCATCTATATTTTGTGAGATGCCTTTCCATGTTAATCCCTTGCACTTTGTATATTATCATATTTCAAAAGTTTTACTCTCTATGTTCTTTATAATAGTAATTTAAAGTTTATTTACCCAAAGTAATTTAATGTAATTTTAAATGATTATCTATTTTACTGTTTTTTATTTTCTCATTTTAATAGACATTTTTGTCATTGCATTAGAAAACCGACAACTAAAGAGAAAGGAGGAGTTAAAAAAAAAACTAAAAGAAAAGTTCATATTAAAAGACAAAATAGATGAATGTGACCCAATAATATTTTTGTAATTTTGGTAATTACATGAACAAGTGAAAAGGGATTATATAATAGTCAGTTTTACAACATTTTTAAATTATTGATCGTTTTTAGGTTACAATAAACAAGTATTTGATTAAATTGTTCGAAAAACTTATTACAATATCCTATGCCAATTGCACCCATCACAAGCCAAGGACAGGTTCTATATATAAAGAAGGCTTGTACACAGAAGTGTTGGAATGAAAAAATAGAAATAATAGAAGGAAAAAAGAGATATGGGGGCTTTAACCCAAAGGCAAGAGGCAGTGACAAGTTCAAACGATGAATTCAAGAAACGTATTCTTCACCATACCCTTTCTTTCATTACCTTGTGAGTCTCTCCCCCACAACGTTATACTACAAACGCATTTCTGAATATTTCTACAACTTTCTTCTTCGCAATAATTTCTTGTCAAGAATCTCCATATAAAAATAGCATATTTCTTTTAAAATCAGCAGCTTAGCCCTAATTTAGTACATATTTGTCAATTCCAAGCATATTGCCCTAAATCCTCACCATGAACAATTGTACTTTCTTGATCACTAAATGCCAGGATGTAAATGTAGATGAACGGTCAACAATCCACGTGTGTGTGAAATTATATCTTTATTTTTTTGTGTTGGAGCAATGAAGTTAAAAAATTTCTTCAAATCAGATATTGTTATTGTTTATTGGAGTGTTCAGAATTGACGTTGGATGTTTTGGTTTCAATATTCTGTGATGAAATAAAGCTTTCAGAGGAAGAACAATGATGAGTTAAAACTTTCAAGCCATAGTAGTAAAGCCAAGTTAAGACTACGCAAAAGGTGAACAAACGTTTTATTTCATTGTGTTGTGTCTCTGCACGACGTCTTCTCTTGTCTTGTTGTCTATTTGTAGTTATATAAGACTTGTCAAACTGACATGCAACTTTGTTTTAAAGGAGTTTTAAAGCACCTTGTACGGAAGTCCACTGAAGAAATTAAGGTAATTAAGTAATGTTTTAGGTTTACACCTTCTATATCATGACTGGTTTTGTTTTAGCACTATGAACTCTTCTGGGTGCTTCTGGATACATTTTCATCTTGTGTCTAGATTCTTCTTGGTGAAATTGAATGTTTGTTAGATCATGCAGTCATTCTCCATAATCTCCTTCTCTCTTGGTGTGTTGCATTGCATGTCATCTTTTTATTCCAAATTTCACTATTCTCCACTGTTTTTCTCATGATAAGATTACAACAGAAGAGAATCAAGTTGATAATGATTGTCTGGAAATGATGTTCCATCTGACTTAAGTAGAAGGGTAGATTCAACCGTAAAGATCAAAAGAAAGAGTTTTGGTCTTGGCGTTACATATTTGTTTCAACAATCAAAGGTTTATGCAAAGGCAAAGGATGTGGATGCGTTAAGAAGTGAAATTGAAGCATTAAATAAATCACTCCAAAAACAGGAAGAAGAGAAACTACAAATGAGACAAGAGTTAGAGGAGATTAAAGAACAAGTACTGACTTTAATGGAACACTAATGATCTGTGGGTTCTTCTTCTCCTGCATCTTAACATTTATTATTCTTCTTTTTCTTCATCTTCGCTACTTCATTGCAACAGTAAGAATGACTCTCCTGGTTATGATATATAAAATACGATTGCATTTCATATACCAGATGTGTAATTGAAATAATATATTATATTGTGATAAATTTTTAATATAAGTTTATAGGTTTTACTGTGAAGATTAACTCGTTATTATTTACCCAATTAAAATTAATTATATCATTGCTCTTATATGTCAAATTTTAGAACAAGCCATTAATTCAAATATATGATATAATAATATTTTTTTAAATTTTGTAAACTAAATATTATTATAATAAAGAAATAATAATTAAATTTAAAACTTATAGAGTCATGTATTATTTACATAATAATAAAATTATAGAGTAAAAAATTATTTGTGAAATTTTCGTGCAGATTCACCAATATTTTCCGTAAAAATTACTTGTTGATTTTTCTGTGTACTTAGTTGTGAAACCTTTGCTACGGATTTAGTATATCAGCAGAATTACTTTGGATTTTTTTTTCTAGGAAAGTTATCAGCGATTCTCCTTATAATTTACCTACAAATTATTTATGTTATATAAATACATATTTGAGTTTTTTTTAAATATGTTTTATTAAATAATTTTTAAATCATTTAAAAGGAAACAGTCACTTTTTAATGTTTATTTCAATAATGTATATATTGGCATGAAATTGTATACTCAATATAATTTGTTCAGTAATATATTTTCAATACTTATTGATTTATATAAAAAAAATAAAATATAATAATATCATATAAGAAAACGATAGATTTATTTATATTTTTTTATAAAAAATATTGAATGAAAACTAATTTTAGAGAAAAAAAATAATTAATAAACTAATTTTCTATTATTAATAAAAATTTATAAACTAATTTTTAAATTAATATCTAATTAACTACCAACTACTTTATAATTTAAAAAAATACATTTAATCATAAAAACTAAGATTTTCAAATTAAGTGGTATATATATAAGTTATTTTAGTTTATCCTTCTTGTTAATATCTCTTCAATGGTATGAAAGACACAACATTGCGATCTCCAGTAATCTTCTTATCTACCAATTTATATTCAAAGTTTTGAATATATATTGATCATCATTAATGTGTCATAGCTATCAAAAAACATTATTGATGACTAATTTTTGTGAGAAAACTTAACTCATTAGCTCAATTTCCTTTCCGAATCACGTTTGTCATCGATTAATATTGAATGGTTCATTTTTGAATCAGCGATATTTTAAAACATAAATAAAAATTACTTGACGTGGTTTTGTGTTTGGAAGGCTTAAAACCATAATTTAAACCAAAAAAAGTCGTCTAGTTTGCTTAAACCATGGTTTAAGACTTTACAAATAAGGTTTTAAATCGTTTACAATACATAATTCTGACTTCTAACTGTAAATAAATATTATGTAAGGCAATTTAATACATAGCATCCATCTTTGAAAGTGATGAAAAGGAAGAAACCGAAACTTGTAACCATTGGACCGCATGGAATCACAAATCATAACTACTTACTTCCCTTTCTCACTTCATTATTCAATCAACTTTTTTTCAAATCTGCTTTCTGAAGTTCTTGCCGTCTAAGGAACGGGTTAGTTAGCACCATTTCTATATAACCTTGTTTTTTTTCACAACTTACTTACCTTTGTGCTAATATCACACTTAACTACTCTCTGCACTGCATATACAAGTGGAAGGGCCATGTCAATGTCAAGGTATAATTCATAACCACATCCACAATGATTCTAAATCAGAATCCAAAATTAAGCAAGTTTCTTTCTTGTTAAAGTGAATCGTTAGTTATACTATATATAAATAATTGTATAGGGAAGAACATGTTTCTTTCCTGTTATTATGTAAGCTCGGCACATCTCATTATTGTTGGAAATTATGTGAGATGACATGATTCAATGTGACAGTGTTGAAGCCTATTATGAGAACGGGAAACAATTGAAGGATAGAAAGGGGAAAAAGAAAGCATGCAATTTGAGCAGGCATGGCAGAGATCAATGCCAGGAGAGATTGGATTTCAAATTCTTTGACTTCCAGGCTCTGCAGGTTTTTCTCTAACTCTAGTTCTTAGTAGTAAAAAGGTTCCTGGTAACTTATTACTATTATTGTCTTGCAGATAGAAAAAGGGTGGAACAATATTTTTGTTTCCATTATTTCTGTAGAAACAGGGGAAACCATAGCCAAGTCTGGCAAAGCATCAGTACAAAATGGAAAGTGTCATTGGGAAGACTCCATGCTAAGTACCATGTGGATTTCTCATGATCTTTTACAACCTAATGAAAGCTTCCTCCTTAAGCTTGTTGTTGCCATGGTCTGTTGGCTACATTCATTGCTTGATTATATATGTCAGCATGCTTCACATTTCATTTTGTTTATTTAATATGTGGTATAAAACAATTTTATACGAACATATCATAAGATTTGACCTTTAATCTATTCATTATTGGTGCTAAGGTAAATTCCTATTAGCAGTGTGTTTGGTCACCCTAAATGTTGTGCAGTATAACATACTGAACCTGAAATTGCATGGTTATTAGGGATCTGCAAGATTTGGGACCCTTGGGGAGGCTACCATTAACTTAGCAAGTTACATTAAACCAGAAGTTAGTACTGCATCATTGCCTTTGAGACAACATTGCTCCCATGGGACAATCTTACAAGTAAGAATTCTCTTTCTTGAATTACGTCATTAAATGCAACAACCTTCTTAATAACCTCGGGCTATTACCAGTTTTCACCAAGTTTTACTCCATCATTTTTATACTTTCTTTTATAATTACCAGTGAATTTTAATACAGTACTTGATAACTAAGTTGCTTAGTTTTTGTACAAATACCTCCAAGATTCCCAAAATATCTGAAAACGTATTCAGTGGTTAAGAACAGCATCTTAATTTCAATTGCTAGTGAACTTTAATACTCAATAACAAATCCAGATCATAGGTATTTTAAGATGCAATTCATACATCTATAAATTAATAAAAGGTTTTAGATTGTTGTCTAAAGTCATGATTGCTGCTTTTAGATAAAAACTGGCTTGCATTTCTTGTATCTACCCCTCTTTCCCCTTGTCTCCCATTCTCTCCTCTTTCTTTCTTTGCTCATATTTTTAAGCTAAAAGAAATGAGTATAAAAAAAACTTTTCATAATACACTTCTTCTACCAAGTAATAAGGATTCTCACTTAGCTATTACATTAAAGCTCAAGGTTTTGTATCACTAACTAGGTATGAGAAACATTTTATAGTCCTACTACCTAACACACTCTAATATTTCCTTTACCAAGTGGAAACAATTAGCATCCCAAATTTACAACTATTTCCCACCATCAGTTGTTCCATGTACAACCCAAGTTTTTGTACAACTGTCAAAAATCTTATCCTTTCTCTTTTCTTCAGGTTAAAATTCAATGCTTGACCCAAAGAAGCAAACACAGGTCTTCTGTTTATAGAATAACTATTCTGATTTAAGTTATGTTTGTTTTTTATAAAAAATATATTCATGTGTTTATTCTTATGGAATAACACAGGAAGGAAGCAAATTCATTAGTGGAAGAAATGAGTGTTTGCTCTGATGATGTAAACAGTATATCTGATGTATCTGACAATACATTCAGCAGGACTAGTGGATCTTCATATTGGGACCGTTTAGAAAATACATATCATCGAAGAGAACTCAGCAGCAAGGTATGTGGATTGTTTAGTTAATCAACTTTCATGTAATCAACCTTTTATACCTTCCAATATTATGTGCTTCAGTCTTTAGCCAATCAATTGTACATGCTAGTAGTGGAATGTTCAATATTTCTACTTAGTTGGTAAATGAAAACTCTTGTACTTTTGTACAAGTCATCAAGTACTATCATTTTCAGTACATAACATAGAAATCAACTCGAAAAGTGTGGACAATTAGTTAGAGCAGCTGGTGTGCAGCGAAACTGATTGCAAAAGTGTTAGTATTGCAATTCCTTCGTTTTTATGCTTTCTCTTTTCCCTTGAAATAATTAGTCTCCACTTTATTATCTGAAACACACCCTGCTACTTTCATAAAAGCAAACCTACTAGTTGCTTCAAATCATTAGGCATGATACTTACAAAAATATATTCACGTGCACCTGTGCAAACCTCCAGGTCCCAATCTAACATTTTTTTTTAAAAGAACTATACTAATTATTCCCATAACTCTCAGAGTGTATACAAGTATATTTTCCCTTTTAATGTCTAACTAGATTCTTTTACCGTAGTTTAATCACCTTTTCATTTTAATTTTTGTACTGTTTCCTCTCTTGATAAGTTCTTGTTCAAGTTGGCTTTCTTCTAAGACAATAAATTGATAAAATGTCTTTCCTACGTTACAGAGAATAAGTCCACTGGCAACATGTTCAGATCACGACACTGGGAGCTCCTTGTCCTTCTGGATAGGGAAGTTCCCCCAACAAAGTAATGTCAGTGGATTGAAGAAGAATATGAATGAGAGACAATATTCAACTTACTCCGAAAATAGCAACTATCCACTATATGATACCTCCGGATCAATAGATTCATCCCCAGTAACCTCAAGTTCAGGGACACGGCTTCAAGGAAAAATTGAAGAGCTTGGGAAAGTTTCACATGCTAGTGACACGAGGTTGACAAGGAGTGTTGGTTCATCTAATGATCTCCTGGGTGTGGCACAAGTAACCATTGATTTACTTCATGGTGAAGCAAAGATGTGGGAAGAAAATGCTACGAAGTTGATGGTTGATGTGGAGAGACTGCAAGAGCATTTACACAAGAAATCGAAGAATAAAAAAGAACTTGAAATGGAGTTGTCAGTATCACGCAAAGAGATCAATACATTGAAGGATGAAATTCAACTGCTAACCTCAACGATAAAGCAAAATGATAGCAGAAATCTTAAGCTCCAGATAGAAGAGATGGATAATACAATAAAGGAGTTGAAGGATGAGATCAACTATCAGAAAGGACTTAATTGTGAGTTGGAGTTGATAAAGAAAACTCAGGAGCCAAAAATTGATCTTGTTTCCATTCTACAGAAACTAGAAAAGATAAAAGAAAAGCAGGAAATGAAGATTTCTGGTCTATCAATGAATTGCTTTCCGTTTCAAGATGATGGAATTAATAGACATGCGCTTGAAGACAGTGAGGTAGAGGATTTTAGTTTGAGCAAAGAAGTGCTACCAGAGAAAATGAAAAAGGAGTTTTCTCGTTCAGATGCTGATCTTGGCACTTACGAAAATGCAATAAGATGCCTGCATGAAGGGATTGAACTACAGGAATTCCGGAACTTGAAACTTGAGCACCAACTTATGCAGAAGAAGCACAAAAATATGGAAAGTACTATCCAGTTTCTGGAGAAAATTCTGATTGACAAAGATCAAGAGATGCAAACTGCAAGATGTTTTATGTCTCAAACATTAGAAGAAAATGAGGCAAAATGGAGGAGTAGGCTGTTTGAGAAAGGGAAACAAATCATCAACTTTGAAAAGAAGATGTCTGATGGTGTTTATGCTTTTGGCAATGAAATCTTATCTTTAACACAAAGGGTGCAAGATCTTGAAGCTGAATATTGTGAGCATGGAGAGTCCAGAAAGAATCTGATCATTTCTAGTTCATTTTCTTCTAACTTTCCGCTGTTTTGCTCTGATAGTAGTACCATCAACATCACTGAAGTGTTCCTTGAGTTATATAAGCAGCTGAAGCTTTCAGTAGAGAAATTGAGGGGTCAAGAGAATCTTCTGGGTCAAATGACATTGACCAAAAATGAGAATTGTTTCAGTTTATCAGATCTTTCAAAAGATGCAGGAAAAATAGATTTGAAAGAATTGACTGAGGCAATCCTATGTACCATTATCCTGTTGAAGAAGTTTCTTGAAACTACTTCCTTTGAGTGCAAGATTAATTCTCAAGATGAGTTGGTTGGTAGAAAAATCGGAGATGGTACTATACATCAGAATGAAGTTACAGATTGCAGTGTAAAGGAAAATATTTTCCTCATTTCTAGTCAGGAATTGAGAAATATACAGGCAAAATTGATGTCTGATTCTCCACCACACACTAAAAATCAACAGGTTGGTTCTAGCAAAAATCATGTAAGGAATCCATCGTTTGAAAGTTGTGATGATGAAGGCAATGTTTTGTTTGGACTAGAAGCAGAAAAGGTACAGTTATCTGAAAGGGTTCTTGACTTAGAAGCTGAAATGAGACATTTGATTGAAGAAAAGGAGTCAACTCATTTGGCACTGGAGAATACTGAAAATGTTGTAAAAAATCTCCAGGCTGAGATCAGGAGAATGGAAGAATTGAATGAGGCACAAGAAGTTGAATTGAAAAGAAAGGAGAGCATGCAGAAAAAATGGAAAGAAGCTCAAGAGGAGTGCAGCTTTCTGAAAGTAGCCAACTTAGAATTACAAGCTACAAATGAAAAATTGATTGAAGAATCTAAAGCTCTTCAAACAACAAATGATGACTTAAGAATGCAAAACTTGGACTTGCATGGCCAATGTACAGTATTGGATTCTAAACTGGGGGAATCCTATATTGCATTTTCTGATATGTTAAAACTAGTTGAAGAATTGAAATACCAATTTACTTCCATGCAGGAAGAAATTGCTTTGAAAGAAAAAACTATAAATGTAGATATAGATTGCATTCTTGAGGAAAGCAGAAAGCAAGATGAAAAGTTCATTAATGAAGAGAAATTTTTAATTCATATGAATTTAGAAAAAACAGCTGAGGTAGGTTACTTACAGAGAGAGGTTGAACACCTAAGAGACCAGATATCTGGTATCTATGATAGACACGAGAGGATGGCTTCTAATACTGTACTTGAGGTCTATGATTTATGTGCTGATAAAGCTATGATTGAAGCTGCTCTTCAACAAGAACAGGAGAATGTAAGGCTACATGAAGCCAAGCTTGATAATCTTCAAGCTGAATACAAAGTCATGATGCAAAATAATACTGAAGAGCTTGCAGCCTCCAGGGCAAACCAAGAAACTCTTATGGTTAATCATGAAAACGTAGTTGCTTTGTTGGATACCGTCAAATCAAATGAGGAGAAACTGAAGGGTACTGTTAGAGGGCTCCAAGCAGAACTGAAAGCCTCTGAACTTGAGAGGCTACACGCAACTGAAGAAATATTTGAACTAGAAGTTCAACTTCAGAAAACAGAAATGCTTCAGGATGAAATCTTTATCCTGAAGAGATCACTGTATGAAGCAGAATTTGAATTCAGAAGATTGGAAGCTTCATATCAGACGCTATCCTTAGAGTTTGAAGAGCTGAAGGCCAAGAATGTATCTTACATTCGAAGAATCTCAACCACTGAGAAAGTTACATCAGAGTTGGAGGACTGCAAGCGCAGTAAAATTGAGTTAGAGGAAAAAATCCTACGGCTGCAATGGAATCTAAAAACAAAAGAAGCTTCTTGTCTCAATAATGCTCAGTTAAAGTATGAAATTGCCGAAATGACAAAAGACAATGCTGAGCTACATAGGAAGAAAGATTTTCTTCAACAAGAGAATGAAGAGTATAAGAACAAGGTTAAAGATTTCGAAGAAAGGCTGAAACAAAAGAAAGATGTAAAAGAAAACCAATATGACGCCAAAGATTGCAGTACTTCTACCACTGCCCTACATGATTTGAGCACTTTTAAAGGTATGCACAGAACAAAATAGTTAACTTATTTTTTATTCATTCAAATTGGCGCCAAAAAGATAATGGGGTTCATAACTTTGGTACTGCAGAGACAGGATAATTGAAGCAGAACCAAATCCAGTGAAGGGCCATTCTTGCCAGATCCTTCCTCTTAGCGGGTTCTCTCACTCTTTACACTAAAACCATTCTCTTTGTTTCTTGTTTTCTGTACAAGACTGCAAGTCATCAAAATGTAGTTGATTTTAACTTTTCTTAATTTCGAAGATCATTATTCTATGGGTTTTCAAGCCATAGAACCTAGCTTTCAGGTCTATGAAACTCCATTCCTACTACTAGTTCTTTCAAACTTGCAGGGGATACATATTCTCTTTCTCCTTTACACAGTTTTCTCCACTTTATTTGCCACCAATTACGCGTGCGTTATCTTGTTAAAATTTCTTGTGAGCAACGCTTCACAGCTAATCAGCAATAACTATTTAATTGAACTTATCGAGAATTTACTAAGATTCAATGATGATCGTTGTACAAGTTAAAGTAACAGGAAGGAACCACTCTTGTCATGCGTCCAAAATTAAATAACAATATTGTGACATGCCGATCAATATCCTAACAAGAAAAGTGGTAGCTATATTATAACGTCGCCATCCTAGCAAATCCTTTTTCTCAACATCACGTTATCAAATAAGCACACGGGAAATTAGCTTTCGTTTAGGTAAGGTAGCAGGCAAATAGCTTTGGATGTGTACGTATTATCTTGAAAGGAGGTAAAATGTTATTTTACAGTTTAACTTGGGTTGTTCCAACATGTTTCTTCACCTAATTCTTGCATTTATTTATTTGTTGTAATAGAGAACTTATATGTTCGTTCACGTTAGGGAATGCTTAAATTACTACAATATTTAAGAAAACGCAAGGGAATGTGATAAGTTACACATAAAACTAATTATTGCAGTAATCAATTGACCTAAAGGCCAAAATAGAGTAAATTAAATTTTATCCAAGCCCTTATTTTGAATCAATTGGTAATCAAGATTAACATTTCTTTTGTTAGAACGAATGTGCCTACTTCGAGAGAGAACAGAAGAAAAATAAAAAGGCAAGCAATATAATACCTAATATACTTTTGGTGTGGCATAGGCATAAGTAACATATAAATCTTTTGAATATAATTGTAAGAATAAGAATGTAGACAATATCAATTAACCATTAAAAGAAACCAAAAACATACAAAATTGAACACCAGTTATTTTAAATTCGCCAAAGCCGTTTGAGAATTATTTGAGGAAAAATATACTGAAAATATGCAGAGTATGAGAAATAACCAGTTCCTAATGGTAATTCTGTTTTTATTCATATACAAGCTTGGAATTTTGAACGAAATATTTTTGGAAAGAATAATCAGGGCAACTATTTATTTACGTAAGAATGATGAATTAACAGCGCCATTTGTTAATCCAAATATACAATTCGTGGAGTTCCATATATAATCAGAAAAACAATGGCATCTACTGAACACTTATAAATAAGAACCTCGAGACCTTGAGAATTGACATCAACTCCCTCATATATTTTTTTCATCTCCGTGTCCTTTTAACTTCCTTTTTACAGTATGGAATATGCTCGGACCACCTCAACAATTGGTGCTCGGCATAAAGGACACTTACCACCACCACGAATTAACTCATTGGCACATTTTGAACAAGTGCACATGTGCCCACATCTGCAAGAAATTGCAATTTGCAGCAAGGAAGAAACAAAACCATTGTTCAGAAAAGTTACAAGTATAAAGTACAGACCCCGAAATTATATGTAGGATTGTATTTTTTTTCATCAGTACAGATTATGTACAGTATGATGTATAAATACCTGTACAAAAGAGAATCGATATGGTTATCACAACAAACACAGCAAGTTCCTTTTTTCACATGCCCCCACTTAGACCCATCATCAGATGTCTCAGCACCCAATCCTACAAAATAAATTAATGTATAATATGAACAACAGGACATAAAGAAAGATAAGCACGGACAATTGAATTTAAATAAAGTCAACCGATACAGTTGAACAATCATGAAAAGAATAAAACCCTTCATACGAAGTAAAAACAAAAAACAAAAGCATGACTGCATTGATAGAAGAGAAAATAAATCACACCGTTTTCACCCGCTGAACGGTTCAGAGCTGCTGATACTTCCTGTCTGACAGAGCGCTGCAACTCCAGTTGCATATCCATGCAGGCCTCCAACATCCTTTGCATGTGATTCATGCCTTGCTGAAGTCTTGCCATATCTGATCTTAAATCATTCATTATCTCCCACTCCTGCTCCCAATCAGAAACAATACCAGTACTTCAAAAAGGATTTCAATAAAACACAGTATGAAAACTATTTAGGCCAAGAAAGAACTCCAGAAATGAGAGGTAAAATAAGTTGACCTATTGTCAAAAAGGCAAAACAATATTCAATACCTGAATGACATCAAATATCTCAAACGATAATTAGCCTAAGTTTATAAACTACTTAGAATTCATTTTAGTATAATTTTGTTAGATTCAACGAATAATTTTACTTGGACACCTTACTAAATATATGTGGCATCATTTAACACTGTAGTAATCAATACACAAAATGCAACGGAAGAGGTATGAACAACATCCTAAACCCAATCAAATTTAATAATTTTCTAGCTTAAGGTGACTGCTTACTAGCTTAGCAGTGACCACTGAAAATTCAGCAAATAAATGCCTAAATTGGTTGCGTTGCGAGTAAAAGCAACAAAGCAACATAATACTATTCTACTTGACATTCCATGAATGGAAGTCCACAAGGAGTTTAGATTTGAAAGATGCTCACAATTTCAGAACGATGCATGGTATGGCGAGACCATCCAGTTTGATGTAAATCCTGGTGCCACAGAGGTTGTGGCGGAGGCACTGGTGGAGATGGCAACACCAGTGAAGGTCTGTTAATTGTTTCACGCTGACCCTCGTCTCGTTCGCCAGCCTGCTGGTCTGGGTCCCGTTCAGGTGAAGCAGGAGTTGATGTTGGCAAGTTCCGATGCAAATCCCAGTCAATTGGTGCACGACCTTGCCTTTCCACATATGACTGTATTAGTTGGTCCAGACTTTCACGGAAACCACTGCGTAGAAGATTAGAAACACTTCTCCTGAAAGAATTCAAAAATCCATAACAATCATAAGGCTTAGCGGCTTAGAATAAATGAGGTATCAACCACATTTAGTACAATCTCAATGTATAAATTGCCTACTCATTCAGATTTGTTAAAGGGTAAAACAGATATTGTATAAAAAACAAGACACTCTTGGCAGAAACTCCTCTGATTTCCTTTTCATAAAGGCCAATTGGGACAATTTGAAATCCATCTGAGGCAAGAGATCCAAAAGGAAATATTACCTGCTCAGAAGTTCTCTAAGCTCCATACTGTATACATTATCATCATCAGGTGGATGAAATCTATTGAATCTTCTAACAGGAACCCCACGGTGATTCCTCGAAACTCCAGAAGATCCTTCGGACCAATTAGCAGCAGTTTCCCTTGTGTTATCCTCGTGCCAAATTCTTTGAGATTCCCTTGGATGAGGATCTTCCCCAGCTAAATTTCTGGGAGGTTCCTGCGGCCAATCACTGACTGCCCTTCCATCTCTCGTCTGATTGAATGGACTCTGTTGCCAGTTTCCTCCCCCTTCCTCAGCAATTTGTTCCTGCCAATTCCCTCCTTGGTTATTAGTTTCTTGCCAACTAATACTCTCACTTGTGCTACTCTCCAAAGTTCCTGTTCCATTAGGTAACTGACGCAGATCAGTTTCCAGGTTCCTAATCTGCAGTTGTTCATAATTTTCTTGTTGGCCATCTACCAGACTGTTTGCTTGGGTTTCATCCCCTCTTGTTTCAGAGGCATTACTATTTGATGTGGTATCAGGATTGGTGCCTGCTTGACCACGAACAATATTTTCTAATCTTGAACGAAACCCCTCCCTGAATTACATATTTAAGAATCAATGCATGACAATGAACTAGACTATGACAGGAACAAATTGTATACACAGTATTCATCGACATACCATATTTGAATAGAAAACTATAGAAGCATAATCATACAAATATTTATTATAAACATATATTAAATAAAAATGTTAAAAGGAAATAAACAAAACAAGCCAAGTGAACACACATGGTATAGCCCAGTGTCTTATCGAAGGGCATAAATATATAGAGCTCAGAAAATAGAGTAAGAAACTTACGAACAAAAACTAAAGTGCTAACAAACATAAACAAATAAACAGGGATTAACAAATAATAAATTAATTATGAATTTTAATTTATAATGCCACTCAGAACAGAAGAAATCTTTTATAAGTAACCGACCACAAAAAAGAATTAGCTGAGAATTTGCATTTGTGCTTGTGCATTGTCATTATGACCAAAAATGTCATTTTTCTTGCAGAATAAATAAATATAAATATTCATTTAAAACCATCAACAAACAAATATCAAAAGAAATTATACTCCTCCCCATACCAAGACTATTTCCCAGATATAATAAATTAGAATGAAAATCAACCATTGTGCACGAAATTATAATACAAGACATGGAGTCCATAAAAATTCCACCAATGTGTGCCTAAGTTACTACTCCTTGCCACAGATGTTAGAGCATCTCAATTACTTATATTTTATTTCCATACCAAAAGCTACAACTCCTTATCAAAGATGAGTACTGGCAGAAGAAACACCCAAAACATGGATTTAAAAGAGAACATTCAATTTCATTTAAATTATAGGATAGTATAACATTTTTCTGTCTTATCTTGGAGAAGCCTAAAATATAGGGGGTGAGGACCAGTTCTATTTTGTATCAGTTTAGACTCTAAAAATCCTAACAAGATTGAGTAAATAATGAGACAGGTTGGGGTGGGGGTGAAGGTGCACTTCGGAAAACTCTTGAATTGCATACCTTAAACCAGAGACTGTGTGCCGTTGTCTTAGCTGAACTAATTCACTTGCAGCCATAGATGGTGGCCTCTCATCTTCAACAGTTCTTTCATTTCGGAGGAATCTACCTCTAAGCAGTGACTGAAAAATGTAATTTCACATAGATAGTAAATTTACAAGAGCAAGTAATCATAGTGGAAAAAAAAATTGAATCAAACAAGCGATGTGTGCATAAACATCTCTTAATCAAATGATTTGTCAAAATTTTAAATAGAAAATAATTAAAAACAAAAAGTAATCAACTGAATAAATCAAATTGAAAAAGAAAGCAATAGATTTTAAGAGAGAACAATGAAAGATCTCTTATAGTAAGAATATTATATATAGAAGCACAATTTGGCCCATTATCCACTATGACAATTAACAAAACCAAAGGAATTAAAAAATTGTTCTTCCTTCCTTTTATTATTCCCTTCAAGAAAAAGGTTTGGTAACCCAGAGCACAAAAATGCCTCTTGAATAATATTCAAAATACTCCATGCATCAGGCAAGAAAATAATTAGGCACATTTAGCAACCTTAAATATCTCCTTCTAGAAAAATGTTTAGTAATACTGACCACAGAAATACCTCTTCCATAATATTCTAAAATTGTCATACATCAGGCAAGAAAATAACAGCACATGTAGCAACCCTAAATACAAGGACCATTAGCAATTGATAAACATATTGAAGGAGAGAGAAACCACAATCAAAACCAGACATGTTATCTTAGAAGAGTGGAAAAAACACGTGCAAATCACTTAATATTAAGACAAAGAACAAAGCACACTTTAACAGATATTGTTAAGTTAAATAATGCAATTATCAGACCCTCAAACCAAACTCGAGTTCTTATACAATTTGTTACTTCCACAATCAACTCAGGTTTTGTATTAAGTGAAGACACCATCAGTTGCAAAACAATTTTAATAGAGTACTCAACAAACCTGAATACGGTTGCGATGAGCAAAATCAGAAACAGCTCGATGCTCCAACAATCCCTGCAGTTCTCTTTGTCTTTCCCTTTCTATCCTCACAAGCAAATCAACTAGAGCCTGTCTTCCACGGAACCTCAACATGTCCCGCCGAACATGCTCTGGCTGACTCTCATCATTGTCAGCTACATCACGGACTGGATCAGCTTGAGCACCTTCACTTACTTGAGAATCCCTACGGCTCCCCCGCGAACCTCTCTGCTGGCTAGTCATTTGCACCCATTCCCTGACTATTCTTACCCTTTCACGCTCTGTTTCTCCAAGCCATTCTGCTCTCCGGTTATTGTTTCGCTGACTCACATTGGATGAATGATCACTAATGCCACTTTCCATCCACCCCCGAACAATCTGTCTAACTCTCTCCCTCTCAACTTCGCCAAGATCAGGAGATTGCTCCCTGCTAGACCCATTACGATCCCCGTGTGCATTCCTCGAGCCAATCTGATCATGTGACCAAGTACCATAATCATTTTCACTTTCACTTGCATCCCCCAAACTCCCATGATTCTCACTGCCTCGACTATCAGACATGGTACTGGACACATTGGTATTAGAGTCCGAATTCCTCTGCTGCCGCAACCTTACCCTCATCCTTTCTCGTGCCCGGTTCAACAAATGTTCATCTTCCAACTCACGCCACATCTGCAAAATGGCAGATGCCTGAGTGCTTGGCCTCTCCACAGCCCCCTCCTGGCCAGAAGTTGGAGACTGTGAGCCCCTCAGGAAAGAAGAATCCAACATCGACACTGTATGCAAACCCGCAAGTGCCATCAACTCAGACTCTCGATTCCTCCTCTCAATAGTAGTTATCATTTCTTGTGCTTGCCGTGCAGCCCATCTGCTCAAAATCCTTGAATGCCGCCGGCGTGCAGCCGAGGACTCTGCCAAATCATCTCCTTCAAGGTCAGACCTCCGTCTCCTCCGAACAAGCTGTTCGCTCTCGTCATCCTCATCATCAGGTGCGCGGGAGGAGCTACATGAAGCAAACGACATACACTCATCCAAGTGCCCACGCATATACTCCTCTATTCCCCTCTCAAACCCAGCATGGGAATCAGCAGGCTCGGGTTTCTGCTGTAGCGGCTGAAAATCTGTCATCCTCACAGAATTTCTTCCTCTACCCTCCTCTCACCACTACACTATAAAGAACCCAACCAACCTCTATCCCTGTATGTATCAACCCACGAAACATAAATACACCTCAAACAAACTCCATTCCTAAGACTAACATAAATACAGAGCAGTTGCTAAGCCACCACCATTTCAATCTCTCGGAAACCGAAAAGGAAAACGAAAAAGAAAAAGAAAAAAGGGAACCCCAATCTGGGACTGAAAGCCATGGGGAAACAGGGGAAAAAATGAAAAAGGGTTTCCCTAATTAAACTGAAATTGAAAGCCCCACCAAACATGCCACCTGATAAACAATACGAGTCAAAATCAACATAAACAACGACGAAGAATTCAGGTGCAGAAAAATAAAAATAAAATTGTCGAAATCAAGCCAAATTATCGAAATTAAACCAAATTCGGGATCACCGAAAATGGTAGGGTGAGGTGGAAATCAAAGCAAGGGTAGAGGCAGAGCACGTACCTGGAATGAAGGGAGAAATTGAAACCCTAGATTTCGTGGGAATGAAGGAAAATTGAGAAGCGAAGTGAGAAAAATTTGGTGAAAAATGGAAATAGAACACAATACAACACAACACAAAACAAACAGAAAAAGAAAGAGAGATGGGAAGAGCCTTTGATGGGACAATTTATAAATTATTACAGAAGAGAGAGAAAGAAGAAAGAGAGTGGTGTGTGCCTAATCTAATCTAATCTTAACACTAAATTTGTGTTTCCCATTAACCATGTTTTTTTTAAACAAACAAACAAAAACAAAAACAAAAAAGAAATTACTTTTTATAAAATTTATTCATAACTTTTATTTATTTTTTTATATAATTTTTATTACAAATAGTCATTTTAATTAAAAAAAATAGTTACTTAAAAGATCAAATGATAAAAATGTATATATAAAAAACTTTATTAATGATATAGATATTATTAAAAATATTAATTAATGAAAAATATTATCTTAATTAAGTAGTTTTTATGTACATAATTTTTTTCTATTTTATGTATACTAAAAAATTCGCTTACATAATAAAAATACCTACAATACAATTATAAAAATATTTATTTTATAATTACATTTTATGATTTTTTTATAATTAAATAATATTTTCTATTTTATTAATTATTATGATAATATTTTTTTACTTTTTCTTTTCATAAAAAAATAACACATACAGTTACGTGTTTCCACTAGTTCATAATAATAACAAGTTTTTCAATTCAAATAAAATTAATTTGGTAATTTCTAATATACTAATCTTTTTCATCATAAAAGTATTTGTGAGGTATTTATTATTTTGACGTATTTCTTAAAGTTCAACTGAAATTTAGTTTTGTCAACCCTTTTAACTAGTTTTTTAGTTATTTTTGTTAAACATAAGTTTAATGCAATCTAACTTATATTACAAATTTGAATATAATTTATTTTGATATTATAAATTTGAATTTAACTTGTATTGTAATGATACTAAATATTTAGAGATACCATACTTTATCAATTTTGACATTTTTTCAGGCAAAGCAAAGAACTCGTTATATTTTCTATAACTGCATTCCTTTTTCAATAGTCCCACTATTTTTTAAGATATATTTTGTTTAATTCTTAATTTAAATTAGTAGAGTCTAGGAGGAATTTATTGCGTTTATCATCGATAAAATATAAACTCTTTTCAGTGATTAAATTAATTTTACTTTTTAAAAACGTTTTCATAATATTTAATTTAAAAAAAAAGTAAAGATAATAAAATATTAACAAGACAAAACTAATCAATTTCCATTAATCAAAATAATTTGTTAAATTTTAAAATTGAATAAAATCTTAGTTTTGGAAATACTTAGTCTGAAGGTTTCAATCTTTTTCCCACTCTGTAACTTTTTTTTGTGGTAATACCCACCAAAATCTATAAATCTATAAGGAGTCAATTCATTATCTTGGAAGAGGAGAAAAAACATAAACCTCTTCATATTTTACTTTTTACTTTTATTTATATTAATGTGCCACTTTTAAAGAGAACATGTAATTACTATGTAGTTTTCTTATATTGCTTTTTTAATGAAAATAAAAATTTATCAAAAAATATCAAGATTTCTTATTAACTAAAAACAAATTAAGATTTCTTATTAACAAAAAATAAATTAAGGGAGAAATGACACTCTTCCTTTTCACGAAATCAAATGTATAAGTTTGTAAAAGATACTTTTGAATTCTTCACTGATTTTATGTTATGTTGCATAAGAGATCCTTATATTCTTGATCTCAATTATGTTGTTGTCTTATTTTTTTTTTCATTATACCATGTTGTATATATACAGATTTTGGTTAATAATTAGGAGTTTTGTACATGGATTGAAGTATCCCTAATACTCCCATTTATATTATTTTTTATTGTTGATTAAAAAAATTACATAGAAAAATATACCACTTGTTACAATCTCATAGATCAATTAGATAAATTAAGGGAGAAATGACACTCTTCCTTTTCACCAAATCAAATTTATAAGTTTGCAAAAGATACTTTTGAATTCTTCACTGATTTTATGTTATGTTGCATAAGGAATCCTTATATTCTTGATCTGAATTATGTTATTGCCTTATTTTTTATATTATGTCATGTTGTATGTATACAGATTTTGATTAATAATTAGGAGTTTTGTACATGGATGATTGAAGTATCTCTAATACTCTCATTTATATTCTTTTTTATTATTATTTTTATTGTTAATTAAAAAAAGTTACATAAAAAAAATATACCACTTGCTACAATCTCATAGAACAATTAGATAATTTTTTAAATAAAAAATTGTGTACTAGTATTTACCAAAAAATTAGAATAAAAAAACCATAATTCACTTAAGTAATTGTAACATCTAATTTTAAGTATATCCAAATATATAAATTGTATGCCAAATTCTCACATACATATGTAGTCAAAATATATATATATATATATAATTATTTTTCTTTTAACTGATATACACATAGAATTATTTGTTTTCAAATCAAAACATGATCAAAATAACAATAGTAAATATAAATAAAATGGTGAGTTAATAATGTATTTAAATGTGTAATTATAATATATGTATATATATATATAATTACGTACTTTTAAAAAAATTGTATTAAATTCAAGCTTAGAAGCTAACATTTTTTACCATATTTGGTTTGTCTAATAATCTATATACTTTAGTATATGTAACAAATTATCACATTCATCAATTTCAGGATTTAACCATTTTTTTTAACAACATATGTTATAACTATATGAATGACATATATTTAGTTTTTCATATCTTAACATTAAATATATATTACTTGAGTGAGATTATCTCACTTAAGCAACTTGTCTCCACTAAATAGGAAAATGTATATGACTCAAGTTAGGAGACTATCAGATGAGTGACCAACCATATTGTTTAAACGAGTTAATGTCACTTGAATAATATACTAGCTTCAAAAGAAAGAAAAAGAGTTTGGTTTCTCTCTCATTGTTCTATTTTGTCTAAGCCATCAACTTTAGAAGAAAAAGAATCAACATTGATTCTCCATTACTTAAGTGTCACTATGTCATTTAAGCAACATGACTTGATGCACAAGCTAGTAAGTTCCAAAAAACCACTCAAAGATCTAACTTTTCATTTCTTCAGTAATGATTTGTCGTTTAAGCGAAACATTTAAAGGTGAGAAATTGTTTCAACATTTCTCTTGCTCAAGCCACAAACCATTTTTTGGGTAAGAAACATTGTCACTTGACTGATTATTACATCACTTAAATGATAGTTCTTGATGCAAATAATGATTGCTTACCTCTTGAGTGTCATTCAAGCAACAACTTGACATTCGAACAAAATATGTAGAAAACAACAAAACAACAACATTGCATATTAGTTCCAAAGATTCTCAAATATCATTTTAATTGTCTTATCGTATGTTAATCCTTCAAATACAATAATGATGCATCCAAAATTAATTATAAACCAACTTAAACTATTTTAGCCAATCAAAATACCAAAACAATTCAACATATGTATACTCCATTCAAATCATAACTTTAAGATAATTCCTAGTCATAAAAAAATACAACTTTCATAATATCACCACATTCTAACATATATAAATCAAATTAAGTAAACATATGCAAAACCATTAGTTCTCTGATAAAAATTTAGTTACATCAGGTTTTCAAATAAAACTAAGTTTCTCTTAATGTAATATAGGGTCAACCTAGGTTAGTTCAAGGAAATCATGTTGTATGAGAGTCATTGTATGATATTCTTTTTTTCGCAAAATAAAATGGGGTATTGGAATTGAAACAGAAATGAAAAACAAACTTAAACATAAAACAAAGTGTATAATAGACCATCTATCGACACTTAAATGTAATGAACTAAAATGTAAGGAACAAAAGATAAAAGATTTGAAAATAAAATGCAATATAAACTAAAATATAGAAAAGTTCGTGAAAAAAAAAATTAAATATAATTGTTAGACCATCTAGTGAACAATTGTTTACTGGACTATCTAATAAGTCTACTAAAAGAAAGTGAGAGAGAGAGAGAGTAGTACAAAAAAGTAAATGACTAGAATGTAAATTGTGAGAAACATAAGATACTGAAATGGTAAATCGCAAAAATGTAAATGACTAGAATGTAAATCGTTGGAAAGTAAATTGCATAAATCGTAAAGTGCAGAAACATAAAAACTAGAAATGTAAAACAGAGCATGATTGACTTGCCCTTGTGGCTGCCAAAATAATTTCTCCTAATCAGTATGGTTTTGTGCAGGGGAGACAGATTCAGGATTGTATTGGTATTGCTTCAGAGGCTATTAACATGTTCTTTAAAAAGGTTCAAGGAGGTAATGTGGCATACAAAGTTGATATTCATAAAGCCTTTGATACTTTGAGTTGAAAGTTTTTATTATTAGTTTTGAGACGCTTTGGTTTTCACCCCTCGTTTGTCGGTTGGATTAGTACTATTCTTCGGTCTGCTATGCTTTCTATCAAAATAAATGGCAGTCTGGTGGATTTCTTTCCTTGTAGTAGAGGGGTTAGACAAGGTGATCCTTTGTCTCCTCTACTTTTTTGTCTTGCAGAGGAAGTTCTTAGTAGAGGTCTTTCTAAGCTTGTGAATGATAAGAAGATTCTACATATGGCTGGTCCGCAAGGTTTTCTCACTCCCTCCCATGTTTTGTATGTTGATGACATTTTTGTTTTCTGTAGGGCAGATAATAAGTCTCTTAGAAATTTTTGTACTTTTCTTAAAACATATGGTGATTTCTCGGGTCAATATGTTAACAATTCTAAGAGTAGTTTTTTCACCATGGATAATTCTGCAATATTTGTCACCAAAATTCAACGTATTGTTTCTTGTATCCATGGTTGTTTGTCTTTCAATTATTTAAGAGTGCATATCTCTGTTGGTGCTCCAAAGAGTCGTTTTTTGCAACCTTTGGCAGATAAAGTCAAATTAAAGCTAGCATCTTGGAAAGGTAAATCTCTTAGCATGATGGGTCGGATTCAGTTGGTCCATACGGTGATTACGGGAATTCTAGCATATAGCTTTAATTTATATAAATGGCATGTTTCTCTTCTTAAGCAAGTTGAGCAGTGGTGTTGAAATTGTATATGGACTGGAGATATTCTAAAGAAAGGCATAACTACTATTAATTGGGCCTCCCTTGAGAATGGAGGTTTGAAGATTATTAACCTTCACCATGAAAATAATGCATATCTTCTTAAGCTTGCTTGGAACTTTGCTTATAGCAACAAGTCTTGGTCTTTTCTCTTGAAAGCCAGGGTTCTTAAATCAAAATACAAGTTTAAAATGGTTTATAGATCTTCATCTCTTTGACCTGGAATTAAGCAGTTTTATTCTACTATACTTGATTATACTTCTTGCATTGTTGGTATAAGTTCTTTTTGTTGGGTTCAATAGTGTCAAAGTTCAAGAGGAGGGGTGAATTGAGCTTTTAAAAATTTCAAACAAATTCAGTTTTATCACAGGACAGAGAAAAAGTATCGATTTATTTTGACATGAACAAATTTTGTTTCTGCTTACATTAACAAAACAGTAATTCAGTTATGTGATTTTCTGATATTAAGTGAATTGATCAGCAAACAATGTTCACATTAATTCGAGCATAATAAAATTAGATAGTTGATTAGTATACAATCCTTGAATATAAAATCACCCACTTGAATGAATCTTGTTAATTGATTGAGTTGATTTTCACAAAACAATGTACTTCAATTATTTCCAACAGTACACTCAGATTTCCACAAGTTATTCAGATAGGTTTTCTAGAAATCAAGAACAGTATGAACAAACCTAGAAAAAACAAATTTATTCTTAATTGAACCGATTTATTTTCTGTCAAATTAACAAACGAATCAGTAAAAGAGTGCAGAGATGAAGAAAGATTGAACACCACGAGATTATACTGGTTCACTCAAATGAGTTACATCTAGTCTCACCTTTTCCAAGGTGAAATCCACTAAAACACAGTACAAAACAATTACACAACCAGTGTTCTTGAACCCTACAAGAACAAGGCACACCTAGCCGAAAAACTCTATTTCAGCACACACAACTCTTCAAGAAAATCTATCAAGAAGAGTCTTACAACCACACTTTACAAAGAAAAGAATGATGAAAAGAATACACCTGGAAAGAGAATGCAGAAATCTGACTAGACCAATAGAACAGATTGCCCAAATTGTGACAACACCTCCAACCAAGCTTAAAACATCAAACAGGAACAAGCACACTTTCTCTTTTGAAAATTCTTTCAAGATTACGTGCTAATGCTCTGGAAACTCTCAATCTTCGTTTTAAACTTGTTTTCTCAACACCCCTTTTTGGGAGAAAAGACCCTCTTTGGGAGAAAAGACCCTATTTGTATAAGAAATTATTTATAACAGAATTTCAAAAAATAGTTTAAAAGGTTGTTATAAAAAAGAACAGATTGAAGTTATAATGAATAAATTTATTTTAAAAAAGATAAAAGTAGGTATTTGAACAAATGAAACTCAGTCATTTTGATATCATCAAAGGCTGATCCAAAATACTTGATGCACAAAAGAAAATTATTAAAAACTTTTAAAGAACAAGGCATTAGTTTAAAAAATAATTTATTCATTTAAGAAAGAACAGATTCATTTCTGTGCAATAAAGCATATTTTAGCAAAACATATGAAAAACCTTTTAGAAAATGTTGTGCTTGATCTTATCTTCTTGATAAGGGTTAAGCGGTGGGTCACAAGGCAAAAAGCTCACTTTAAGCACACTCTAACCTATACACAAGACTATCCAAATACACATACAATCTTCAAAGCAGAACACACATAATTCTTCATCAAACACATTGACTTGAAGGAGCAGTATCCATCTTCAACATTTTTATTAATTTCTGAAATGATAAATGGTGTTCTACTACTCCTTTAGCACATATTGTAGGGTTATCTGATTATATTAGCATTTCGGATACAGTTTCTCAGTTTTGGACAAGTTGTGATTGAAATATTTCGTTGTCTTTACAGCAGATGCCTCATCTTTTTAGTCATATCATGGTTAGGGCGGATCAAGATGTTCCTAATTGTATTCCAGTACGAGTATTAATACCAAAAAACTTAATCACGTTGAAATCCAACATATCATTCTTCATTGAAGCTTTAGACGACTTTCCCACTAGATAAGTTAAATCTTTAATAACTGAAATATCCCTAGAAACCTCTATCTTATCCTGAAAACGAGCATAATTCCTCATACGCCATAGCATCCAAATAGAAAAAGTTATCACAACAAGCTTAATCAATTTAACCAAAGGACTACCATCACTCTTAATAAAAGAAAGAAGATCATCCTTATTAGAGAAATGAGAAGTAGGAAAAATCTGTCGAACCCAACTGCAAATATACAAAGCATTAGGGCATTCAAAAAATAAATGATGAATAGATTCCTCATGCTTTTCATAAAGTGTACACATAGAACAAATATGGAGACATTTATTTTGAATATGATAATCTGTAGGAAGCCGCCCATGAAATTACTTGGATGTTTCGTAATCGATGGAATACTTGTCTTAATTACCGTGGAAAAATCAGGTTTAGGGTTACTCATATTTTTCGTGAAGGGAATGCGTGTGCTGATAAGTTGGCTAATTTAGGATTTATTCATAGAGAATCCTTTCATTGGTATAATAGGTTTTCATCTAGTCTGTTCTTAGAATTCTTTATTAATAGGCATAGTCTACCTATGTATCGTTTTTGTTAACATATGAATTTTGGTCTAGTTCCCCCATATTTTTGTATTTTCTTTCTTTTTCTTTTTTTTAATAATACTTTTTTCATGTGATGGCAAATGATTGTTGTTACTTGAGGTGTCGGCCTAACTGAGATGTCAAGTAGCATAGTGATGCCTAACATGAAAGTTTTTTATAAAAAGAAAAAAAGCAGAGCATGATTGTAAAAGTAAATTGCAGTTGAACTAACATGAAATGAAAATGAATTAGATGCGTAAATTGAAATGTAAATTGCAAAGTTATAAACGAATAAGAATTAAAAGGAATTACATAAAGGAAAAGAGAAATTCACTTTGGAAATGTGAAATAGTAAACAAAACCATGGTTCGGTAATCTTCAACTTTGAATGCAAGAGACCCAAATCTAATTTCCTTGTTAATGAAGAAAACACAGAATCACGCGATTTGTATGTTCTTAGAAAACCATTTTCAATCTAAAATAGATATTCAAAATAAATTCAAAGAGAAAACAACTAAAATAAAGCATTGTCAAACATGTTTCAAGTTCACTGTTACACAATTTCATAATTCAATTCACTTAAAAAGGTAAATTGCATAATACAAAGCAAAAAAGTAAAAAAGAAGAATAAATGAGAGAAAGAAGAAGAAAAATGAAGAAATTTCATTGAACTGAAAACGAAAAAAATTGTTAACAGAAAGTAAAAACTAAAAACTATACTATTTTCGTGTCTAAGTGGTTGATGATGTCTTTACTTCTACATCTACATTATATAGAGAGAGTTCTAAATCTTTACAAATGGGTAGGTGTTTGTTCCAATCGGACTCACAGAACTAATCTAAAACTAACTACGTTAATTGTCTTTAGCTTCTTATTGACTAACTTTTTTAGAGAAAAAAAAAACTAGAAACTCTCACAATATATAATAACCTTAACATTAACCACCTAACCAAATAATTGAATGATCATAAACTAAATCAATCAATAATAATATTTTTAATTGAGTTGTACACTCATTAAAAAAAAATCATTAAATAGAAACTAATTTTAGAGACAAAAATAATTAGTTACTATATTAACTAAATTATATACTATTTTAGAGACTAAAAAAATTATTAGTATCTAAATTAGTTTTTATTATTAATAAATTTATAAACTAGTTTCTAAATTGGTATGTAATTAACTACTAATAAATTGGTAGCTTTTACATACCAATTTATAAATTAACTTACAAATTTTATTATATAATAGAAACTATTTTTGATACTGATAAATTTTCTAGTCTCTAAAATAGTATTAGCTTAGTTAATATAATAACTAATTTTTTATTTATAAAATTAATTTTTATTTAATATTTTTTTAATAACTTATTAAAAACACCAAGATATTCATAAATAGAATCAATGAGAAAATGTAGAAAATAGTTACAGAGGAATATAAACTTACTCTACATATTGATTATTAATTTATAATATTATATAACAACTATGCAGTGCTTTGTAAATGCTATTTGGTGTATGTTGTATTCTTTTTTACCCTTATAAACATAATTAATTAATGAAGATTGTGCTTTGTAAATTCTCTTTAATATACGCACTTTTTTTTACCTTTCGTATCCTTATAAACATAATTAATTTTATTAGTTACTATAATGAAAAATTATGTATTTAACTTTTTATAATTTTAATATAAATTTAATAATATTTTTTATTTTAATTATTATTATAATAAATATTTTTTAAGTACTCAATTTACTATAATAAAAAAAGTTATCACCGTGCACATAAATCTATATCTATATCTATATATAAATCTATATATAAAGAGAATTCTTCTTTATAATCTTTTTGGTACACAATTTTTTTTCTGATTATATCCTTATTTAATATGTCTCATTTTATTAGTACAATGAAATATTTTTTCATTTCATATGAATTATTTAAAAAATAAAATTATTTTTTAGTTTTTTAAATTAATATTAATGGACAGTTTTTATATACAAATAACTTCCTCACTCTTCCCTTAATTCTTTATTCTAAGGCAACAAGAGAAAGAGAGAGCATACTCTCACCATACCAAATCTCACATATAAAATAAAATAACATTCATTCTTAATCACTCTCTCCACTTCATTTCATGCAACTTTATTTCTTGGTAAAATCATTATTCTTTTATATCTATAATCAAGTCAATCTAATCTTAATGTCAATCTACCAATGGAAGAATATAAAACGTTTAAAAAAGAAGAGAAACTCAAACAAGAAAAAGAAAAAAAAAGGTTGATTAATCAATTCATCATTTTTCTTTTACATGTTATTTCTTGTTTTTCAATTTCAACACATCCAACATTATTTTTATATATACGTTAAATTTCTATCATCGTAAAAATTGGGTAGAAAAAGAAAATGTGGTTACACAGACACAACGGCATTGTGTTTTCGCTAGTATTATATAAAAACATTTCTTTGCATTTTTTAATCATTATACTTATAATTATTAATGAGTATTTGACTCCACTAGCTGTTTTTTCTTTAAATACTTTGTGTCGATCAGTTTATATCTCATGACTCTCTGTAACTCTTTGTATAATTTAATTTGATGTATAAGCAATCATTCGGGCAAAGAAAAAAACTTGTTCTAGGAATATTTTTAAGTGTTTTCCCACTTTTTTAGAAGAATGAAGTGATATTCTTTCCAAGACCTTATTTTTCTTAATACTGTTTGTGATTAGCTGAAATTTATTTTAAAAAAAACAAAATTTTTAATGAGTATTTTTTATTTAAATGTAAAATTTACTAAAATGTATAATTTTTAATAAATTTCAATCAATAAAAAAATATTAAGGAGAGGGTAATGACACTTTCTTAAATATTTTAGTGATTATAGGGTTTTTTATTGAATATTTTTATCTGCATAATGCTTTTATTTCATTAGAGTATACAAGTAAAGGAAAGCAAAGAGAACAAAAACGATGCTTTGAGACCAAATAATAAGAAGCAATGAAGTAATGTAAAGGTTTTTAATTTTTTCAAAATTTTCATATAGAGCTGCATTTCAATAGGCTAACAAATTCTTTAAAACGTTACCCTAAAATATTGATTTAATTTTAAATCCAAATCGATCCTTAATATAAATTTTATGTTTTAAGTGCTGAAATTTAACGTAATGAAAAAAAATTCAGGCTACTTTAGTTATCAAATAAATTTTAGAAATGTTATAAGAAAATTTGCGTCAAAGGAAGAATTTGCTTTTCAAAGCGATCGATTCTGAATTTTTAGATGAAATATTAAACATCTTTAGAAACTAAAAGAAACGTAACTAATGCAAATTTGAAATGGTGAATAATGACTTCACGTGGTAATTTTGCTTGAAGCAAATTCAATCTTTCAGATACCAATTTTGCTAGAAAATAATTAATTCAACATAATTCCTCATCACAAATAGTTTTCTTGGAAGTGCCCACCACCAAAATTTACAACAATGATTTGCATTGATTTTAATCTTACACATCAAATTACTCAAACATAAGTTAGTTCTACTTTTATGACTTAATCCTAAGTTTATTTGGATTTTGTTTAAGATTATGAATTCATTTATTCAATTATTACGGTAAAAATCTTTTTTAATGATAATTATTTAAGTTATTCGTTGATGATTTTAATATCATTACCAATATATTTATCATTAAAAAAATATTTTTTTATGACAATTTAAACCATCACCATTATTGACCATTAAGACAACGATTATTTTTTCAACTATCGTTGTTTAAACAATGGTTACACAATCATCATTATATCTTATGTACCATGTATCCCATGAAAAAAAAAAACAAAAACGAAGATCAACGTTAGAACCGTCATCATATTAAACAAATGGCGATGGGTATAGTATGAATTGTTGTCGTACTCTTTTTTTTAAAATCAGCTTGACTTGTGTTATTTTCTCATTTTATCACATTGTATTAAACACCTAGCCATATTCAAGAGTATAGTATAAAAACATATATAAATGCACATAAAATAATAAATAAATTAGCAACATCAAAAGAAATTGTAAATAAGTATTTAAATTGTCAAAAATTTCAAAATATAAAAACCATAAGTTAAAACTAAAATTAAAAAGATAATATGAAAACAATTTTAAGACCATCTATCATAGTGTGTTGTAGAAGTTGATAAAATAAGTTGTCCTCTAATATAGTCAATGGATTCAAAATCAAACGGTTGTACATCCATAAAATAATGCAACACAACATAAGTTGAAATTACTCCATAAACTAGGAATAATTTGTTTAATAAAGAATTACTTAAACACGATTACCTGGTCCCACCATCTTTCAATATCGATTCGTACAATGGTTGTCATCTATTGCATTACATAATAATCACACCCATACTCTTTAGTTTCTTAATTATACAACAATTCAATATTACCAACCTAATTAAGATATTTATTTCACAAACAAAACAAGGAAGGAAAGTGTTTAGTGAAATTAATAATAACCTTAAGTTGCAACCATGTTAGCTTTGTTAAGACATTAGACGGTCTAGTCACAGTTAGACGATATAGTCATCGTTAGACGGTCTAATACCCCCACTAGACGGTCTTATAAGAATAAGTAAGTGTATGAGGTTTTGATGATAACAAACAACTATAAGATGTGTTAAGGTTCATAACAAAGCATCTTCATGTGTAGATATTAATGTAAAATTGTTAAACAGTCTACAGTACTAACATGTTAGACGGTCTCACAATAATTAACTTGCCAGATGATCTCACTAAAGTTCAATCACTAGACGATCTAAAATAGCAAAACCCAATAGACGGTCTAGTCTTTGTTTTTTGCGATAAACCGTCTAAACCATGAGAACCTTTATAAACTTAATTTTTGTGTTCTGAAAATTATTTCTAATGGTCCTTAAATATTTAAGAAAATCGTATTGATCTTTCTAAATCATTTTAATCAAAACTTTTCTTCAACATCTTGATTAAATCATTCTAAAAGGTTTTTGAAATTCAAAATGTTAACATAGGTTTTTAAAAACAAAAGTTCTTCACATTTTGATTTTGTCTTGATTAAAATAATCATATTTAAAATATTGATATGCATCAACGTTTCAAAATTATACAAGGATGGTTTTTGAAAATTAATGTTAAAAATAGTTTTCTAATAAAGAAGGTTTTCAAATCCGAATTCTGTTTATTCTAATTGATTGACTTTCATCACAAAATATTTTGAATATATTTTAATTGTTTATATATGTAGATAAACGCTCAAGAAGCGCAAAATGTATTTTGTACAAGAATTTTCACATTTTTTGCTCCAAAAACATATATATGAAATTTTATGGCAATTGAAGAAAAAACCTTTGATATTTGCGTCTCTACTTTGGAAATATCAAAATGCATTTGCGTGAAAATACCATAAACTTATAATTATGATTTAATACAAAAATAAACATATAATAACAATAAAATTATATACATTACCAAAATATCATATTAGATCATGTTCTAGTCCAACTAAGATACATGATCACACGAAGATACTAAAATAGAATTTTTTTTCATGTGTTGTGACTCCAAGATAGTTACTAAAAAGTTTTGCACATGGCCAGATGCCACACCAACATAAACATCTATAGTGAGTTGTGTTCTCTTACCATTAGCACGTCTGAGTGAGAGGAACCTCGGTCTAATAGATCATTTTCTAGATTTTATGGAGGTGACATCCAAAGTAAATAGACTGGTCAACAGTCATATCGTTGTTAAAAAAAGTAATAAACATTAATAACATTATTACATCATGTAAGTGCCATAATTTAGTGATATTTCATGCAAAAAGATAGGCATTTATGGATTTTAATTGTTAATAAAGTTATAATTCAACCTTTAATTTATGAATTTGAACCTTTTTACATATTTTTGGATTATGAGATGAATAAGAACTATTTATTCCCAAGTTTGTGCAAATTTCAAGAATTTACGGGAAGATGGATAAAGGGCTAAAGGAGCAATGGAAAAGTTAAAGACAAGGAGAAAAGACAAAGTTAAAGCATTCAAAACTCACCCAAGAACACGCCCAGACTCGCCGAAGCAAGATCATTCTAGAGGCAAATTTTCTCTTTAGAGCAAACTCACCCAAGAACTCGTTCAGGCTCGTTTAAGCGATTTCACTCCACTGAAGTTGGGTTTTAGTCTCGTGAAACTTGCTTGAGCAGGCAATACCTCGCTTGAGTGAGATATCACTTAACCTACATCAAATTAGGTTAAATAGAGGACATAAGGCATAACCCTAAACATAGAGGAAGGATAATTAGAGATAGAAAACCCTAAAAGAAGCATCCGTCAAGGAGAAACACCCTAAATCTTCTTTTCTTGCTTTCAATGCTTGTAATGGAAAATATGAGTGGCTAAGTCTTCCCTTTAGGATTCAGAGTAATCTGTTGAAACTCTTATGTATTGAGGTGATATTTATTTTAAATATTATGTTCTTGATTGATATTGGTACTATCATTTTATTCTTAAAGTTTGAATCTTTATTAATGATTTTGATCCTTAGATTTCACTGAAAAATATTTCTAAGCATCTGACATAAACGATCATGCTTAACATATTTGAATACTGGGAATAAATTTGAAATTTTAATTGTTTTATAACATTTGTTCGTAATGATAAGATATTTTAATAAATATGTGAGAAATCGATATTTAGGAGAAAATCTTAATAATTTTATATGCAAGAAATGGATATGAATTATTTTTATATATGCATCAATGTCAATCAAGTTAAAATCTTATATGTTTTTAGTCATTGAAAATACAAACGAGTGAGAAGCTTAACCCCAATCCCAATTTTCTCATTTGAATTATCTTAAATCGTTTACTTTGTTTTCATTTAATTTCTTACATAAATTTATGATACCAACAACCTTCCAAACAAACTTTTGCACATCTATTGATATTTAGTGAATATTATACTTTGCAATTTTAGAATTGTTTATGTGGGTTCGATATTCACCCTTAGGGAAAATTTATTACTTTTGACTCAGTACACTTGCCGAAATAAGTCATCACACCATTTCATACAAACAAATGTATGAAAAATTATCAGAATTAACAAATTCATACATAGCGTGTGCGATTGACATGTATATATTCTCTCATTGTGGTCTTTACAGGTTGCATGTACATCAACAACTACATTATCATCATCATCTTTATTCATCATCATTTATGTAAATGAACGAGAGTCAGCAAGATCAACATTACACAATTCATCTTCATTAACCACCACTTTTTTTTCATACAAAAAAAATATACCAATATTCTGACGTAGAATCTTTGACATAGAAAACTTGGGATGTTTGATGTGCCATCATAAATGGCTCGTCCTGATAACTTATATTTTGAAAGGCAACCAATGTTAATCTTGATTCATCAATTTTTACACCACTCTTATTGTCAACCTACTTATACTTGAAAATGGAATAGAAAACTTAGTAATAACCAACCTCCCAGATCTCTTCTACTACACCACAATATGGCATTGATCCAACTATAGGATTTTCATCTTTTGAAGTGGAGAATTTCATCGAATCAGCTTCAAAAGTGACTCCACTATTTTAAATTGTATTTATTCATCCAAAGACTTTGTATAGAATGAACAATTATTGATGTCATAATTGGTACAATAAAGGAAATCAAACTTCAATCCATTTGTCAACCATATGTTTAGATCTTGTTGAATCTTTCAACACCTCAACTTTAAACCAAAGCTTGGAGGTTCTATTATGTTCCATAAACACCCATTTTTGTGGTTATCTTGGGTTGTTTGTCTTCACAATGACTTTATGAGCATATAAGTAAGGAATAACCATATTTGTGTTATTTGGTTGCCATATGTACACTTCGTGAACACTTTTTTGTAGTATGTCTAACATTTTTCGATAAGATCCCATGAATATTAACATGCAACAATTGCTACATTAAGATATGACAATTAAGAGACTTTGACCCAATTAGCTTTAAATCCTACATAGAAACTAGGCTCTTAATATTTGATGAATATCCTTGTGGTACCTTCACACACTTTAGACATTATCAAAAACTTATTTTTTTTCTTCTTTGGACATAATGTAACATGTTTGGGACAAATATGTACGCTTACCCACCTTTATTTGTGTCAACTCCTTTCGTATATGCATGTCAATCAAATCCAAACAAGCATTTACACTATCATTTATCTTCTCATTAATGTGAAGAAGTGTACCAATAAAGTTATTACACTCATTCTTCTCTCCATGCATTACATCTATACAATGTCTAACTTCAACCTATATGGAAGATCAAAGAATATTCATTTTCTCTTCCATATGTTTGTCACAGATGACTTCTTTTTCAAATTTTCGAAGACATGGTGTATGTTATTTACCTTTTCATAAACTTCAATACCATTCAATGGAGTTATTTGATTGTCATTCTCTTGATGTCCATTGAATGCTTTTTTCAACCTGTAGTAAAGATGTTGACCTTTTAAAAATCTTCAATGTCGAATATATAGTCTTTGTTCCATGTTTCAATTGTTGAATGTAGTGTCTTTTTCACATATAAGACATGCTTTATGACCATTAACAATATACCCTAACAAGTTTTCATATGCAAGAAAATCATTGATGGTGCAAAATAACATGACATGCATCTTAAAAGTTTCATTAGCAAACTCATCAAACACTTCAACACACCCATCCCACAACAACTTAAGATCTTCAATTAGTAGACTTAGATAAACATCTATGTCATTTATTAGTTGTCATAGACACCATTATGTATTTTTGTTTCATGCGCAATCTAAGAGGTAAGTTGTAAATAACTAGTAAAAAAGATCACAAAGTGTGGTTCATACTCAAATTACCAATCGAAATCATTCCATCTATAGCTAAACCAAGTCTAAGATTTCTTAACTTTTTAAAAAATTTGTGAAACTTATCATCAAATTTCTTCCATTGCATAAAATCAATTGGATGGCAAAACATGTCATCACATTTCCTCTCATTTCCATGTCACCTAAAGTTTTTAGCATCATTTGGGTTTGCAAACAAAAACTTAATCCTTGGAATGATCGGAAGATACAACACAACCTTCGCAACGGGTCAATCCTTTGTCATCTCCTGAGTATTATTTTCATCTTTGTCTTTCAACTTGTACGTGATAATCATACCTTGGATATTTTTTCAACCATTCAAATTATTTTCTACTTAATACGCAATCATTAGGAAATGAATGTATCTTTTTATACTTCGTACCCATAAGACAAGGTTTTTCTTCATCTCATAATTACGATTAGGTAAATTATTTTTCTCTGAAAGCATTTTCTTCAACAAATCAAGCAATTATGTGAAGCTTTTATCAGTCCATCAATTAATTGCCTTCAAATTCATCAATATTAACATCACCGACAACCGTGTGAACTTAGTTGATCCAAGATGCAGGGAAATTTCTACATTACTAGACATACCTCTGTACCCAGACACTTGTGCAAAAGACCCGACTCCAACATCATGAATTATGTCCTTCAATCGGTCTTCCTCCACTCGATCATCCATGGTAGAATCAACATACTCTAGAGATTCGCACACACTTGGTAAATGTAATAATTCACCATGTCATGTCAAAGTTGTATAATTTCGTAGAAACTCATTACACAAAAGGTGCTCCCTAATTTTTGTAGAATCGAATTTTCTCTCATTCAAATAATTAACTCAATGACACCTAAATTTTACTCCATGAACACTATTATTGGCATTACATTGCACAAATTGTATAAATTATTTTATTCCTCTCTTATACTCATCACTTATGTGTGCTGGATTAATCAAATCTCAATCCATATGTATGTTATGTAATCATCATTGACATTATGTGTTGACTAAATGCATATAACTCTCATAGTTTTTATCAAAGGAATGACATTGTCCAATTCGATAAGATTAACTTTTATTATAGTTCAATAGTACATAAACTTTAATCAACATCCCTTATATTTCACAAAATTTCAACAATTTGGTCTTCTAGTGACACAAAATGAAGTGGTAACACGAAATCTCCATAATCAAATATACATCCAAACATCAACACAAAATGCAATGAACCAAAATTAAGTAAAATATATGAAATATAAATTATAAGTTATGTACTAATGAACTAATAAAAAGTTATTACTCTTCCCAAATTTTCCAACCAGACAATACAAGATACAATACAATTATTGTTGGTAATACCTCCACTACTTTTTATATAAATTTTAGTCTCACATAGGAACACTTTTAAAATTGGAGGAGTATTAGACAAATCAATGTATTAAATCTCAAATGGGAAACTAAGGATCTCGCAATGAACAAGTCTAACAAAACTTAGGCAACACAACATTTAAAACACAAACTTTCAAAAATCTAACAATATTTGTTGGGGTCTAACACTCCCGAACCCAATACCAACACATTAAACACAAAAAATATTGTTACTTATTCACATTATATTTTATATTAACAAAAAGTTTAACATTAAATCCTAAATACTTAATTATTATATATATATATATGTGTGTATTAAATATAATAATGAGAGTAAATAAGAATTCAAAAAATAAACAAACTAGCAATGGTGAGAGGAGTGGTGTCAGAGGGAATCATAGAGAGAAGTCGAAGTCGGTGGCACAACTGGTGCAAGGGAGTGAGAGGGTGGAACTATGCACACAATTTTTGCTAATGAGGGGAGGGGAAGTCGACGACACAAATAGACGATCGGAAGACTAGACATAACGAATTGAAGACTGGACGACAAGAATATAGTGAGAGGAAAATGAAGAACAAAAAACTTAGTGCGCAAAAGAAAAAACACAATTTGACATAAAATACACAAACAATGACAATTTTATATATAACTATTGTATTTTTCTAGTTTTAGCAACAATTTTGTAAAAACATTATCATCATTTCTTTTTTTAAATGATGGTTAAGTTAGAAATTATTTTCAAAAAAATTGTCAAAATTATAAAATATTACTTTTTTTTGTGATGATAATTTTTATCATTAATAACAGTCATAAATTAGAGTTTTTACACTCCTGAATACTTGTACATACTTTTTTTTGGTACATTAATATTTTAAATTCATGATGTCATACCATTTATTCATACCCTTGTTATTACACCACTCTAATTCTACTTAAACTTTGTTTATAGATTTGTGGAATTTAATATGCTCACTATTTGTTCGAATTCAAACAATATAGAGGTATTTTCAAATTTAAGTAATACTATTTCATGAGTTGATTTGAGAGCTCAGATTTTGTGATTCATGATATTGATCCGATTTGATATCATCGAAATCAAATTTAGACCATTGTTGAAAGATTTATCATCTCTATGGGATTAAATCCTGAATTTTTTTTTATTCAAAATTTCAGAGAAAGAGAACATAATAAAGATTATGGTATCAATAAAATAGAATGAATGTTATTAACTTATTAATAATAAATAATTTTATTGGAAAAAATAAATTGAAGAACTAAAACTTTTAAAACTAAAGAGAAGTTTGTGAAAAAAAATTAATACCAAAACACACTATTTTATAAATATGATATATCAAACTTTAAAATTAAACTAAAATTAACTTAGATTATATCAATAACATTTTAAAAATGATCTTTAATCTAATATAATTCATCAATATTACAAAATTAATTAAAATTTTGAGTCTCATATTAGTTATACTTTTAAAATTTTAAGTAAGAATTTGTAAAAAAAATTATCAAATATTATGGAAAAGATATTTATGTATATTCATTCAACGCATGCCTATTGTTTATATACAATCAGATTGGAGATATATGCTATATACAATTCGTTACTCCATATATTATGCCTATTTATCAGCAATTGCATCAAACTATTGTCTTATTTTTACTACGTATATTATACATTAATACATTTTTTATATACATCTATATGGAAAATATAATAATTCAAATATTCCTCCTCAGGTTGGTGAGTAAATATCATGGACTCTCAACATGTTTCGCAAAGTTACGAACTGATCTTTCCCGAGAGGCTTAATAAATATATCTGCTAACTTATAATGAGAAGAGACATGTGATGGACTTATCATCCCAGCTTGCAACTTTTCTCGTACGATGTGACAGTCTATCTTGATATGCTTTGTACACTCATGAAATACAGGATTTGCTGCAATATAGAGTGTCACTTGGTTATCAGAATACAAATGTGTAGGCATGCTAATTGGAATGTTGAGGTCTTGTAGGATATAACGTAACCATGATAGTCTAGAAAAGCATTTGCCATGGCCCAATATTCTGCTTCGGTAGATGACTTTGACACATTGGTTTGTTTCTTAGACTTCTAGGATACCAATGAATTTCCTAGGAAAATGCAATAGTCGCTCACTGATCTTCAAGTAATATGATATCCTCCCCAGTTTGAATAGCAATAGGTTTTAATCTCAAGATCATTATGAGAGGGAAGTAATAATCCTTGCCCGGGTGTTCTCTTGATGTACTTCAGAACCCATAGTGTTGCATCCTAGTGTGTTTTGCGAGGCTCTTACATAAATTGGCTTAAAGTTGTAACTGGATAGACAATAGTTGACCTTGTGACGACGAGGTAAATGAATCTTCCAACTAACCTGCGATATTTGTTTGGGTCATGTAATAAATCACCATCAGTAAAAGTGAGTTTTAAATTTTTCTCCATGGGGAACTTCTCTAGTTTTGCCCCAATTATACCTATATCGTCCAAAATGTCCAACGTATATTTTCTCTAAGACATAAAATTGTCATGTTTAGACCGAGAAAATTCAACTCCCATAAAATATTTTAAGGTGTTAAGATCCTTGATTAGAAAATGTTGGAGCAAAAATTCCTTGAGATGTTTGATATTGACATCATTATTTCCTGTTAAAAGTATATCATTGACATAAAGCAAGACAGTTGTTAGAGATGATCCAACAGTCTAGGTAAATAAAGAATAATTTACTTTGGATTGAATATATCCTGGTTTTTTAATAACCTTAGAGAAAGTAGCAAACCAGTATCGAGATGCTTGTTTTAATCCATACAAAGACTTATGAAGCCAAAAAATCATATTTTCCCTCTGTCGGCGAAATCCGAGAGGATTCCCTGTAAACAGTTTCATGAAGGTCACCGTGCAAAAATGAATTCTGTACGTCAAGTTGGTAGGTGAACCAGTTTCTAGCAGCTGCAACAGTCAAAAGATAATGTAATGTCGTAAGTTTAGCAGTAGGAGAAAAAGTCTCAATATAGTCAATATCTTCCAGTTGTGTGTAGCCTTTGGGGACTAAGCGTGTCTTATATTGTTTGATGCTCCCATCATACCTGTATTTTATTTTATAAACCCATCAACATTCTATGGGTTTGTGGCTAGCTGGTAATGAAATAATGCTTCAGGTGTTGTTTTCTATCAATGCTAATAATTCAGCTTCCATGGTTTCCATGAGGAGAAAGAATGGCCTGATCATATGATGAAGACTCTCTATGTGTAGAAATGTTAGCTAAAAAGTGGAGTGAGCAAAAGATAAGTTGGAATAAGAAATAAAATGAGAAAGGGGGTATCGTGTACTTGGGAGAGAACCTTGGCTAGGAGTAGACTGATTGGTGCAAAGTGGCAACAAGTAATCTTTATGTCATGCAAGAGAATGTTTGACACATGTAGAATGTAGAAGTGGTTGTGTAGAAATATCAAGGGATGAATTAGGCATAGGAGATTCAATGGTCATAGGTTCAGGAATAAGATCAATGGGTAGAATGAGTTCAATGGGTGGAATGGGTTCGGTAATGGGCTCACTGGGCGAAGTTGGTGAAGTCAATTGTGTGGTAGGAAATGTAGAATTTTGACAGTCTAAATCAAAGACCAAATTTGGTAGGACAAAAAAGTGTGAGGGTGATGTTGTTTCATGAAAAGGAAAAATACTTTCGTGAAAAACCACATCCTTACTGACAAAACCAGTGTTGTCTTCAAGATCATATAATTTGTAGCCTTTATGATTAGGTGGATATCCAATAAAGATGCACCATCGAGCATGAGGATCTTGTGTTTGGAATGATTCACTATTGCATAACATGGGCTGCCAAAAATATGTAAATGTGTAACATATGGAACTTGGTTGTATAGTAGTAGAAAGGGTGCTTTATCTGACAGAATGGAGGAAGGTAAGTGGTTAATGAGGTAAACCACGGTTAAAACACAATCTCCCCAAAAACGAATATTATGGAAAATATATTTATGTATATTCATTCAATGCATGCCTTTTGTTTATATATAATTAGATTGGAGAGATATGCTTCATATAATTTGCTACTTCATATATTATGGCTATCTATCAACAATTACACCAAACTATTGCCTTATTTTTACCACGTATATTATACATTGATACACTTTCTATATACATCTATTTGGAAAATATAATAATTCTAAAAAAAATTATTAAATAAAAACTAATTTTAGAAATTAAAATAATTAGTTACTACTAAATTAGAAATCATTTTATAAACTAAAAATTATTGGTATCTAAAGTAGTTTCTAATATTAATAAAAATTTATAAATTAGTTTCTAAATTCGTATCTAACCATTAACTACCAAAGTTTTACCTACTAACTACTTTATATTTTAAATTAATCTCTATTAGTCTTTTAAAGACTAATTTAGAATCTAAAATATTAGTAGTTAAAATATTGATAACTAATTTAGATACCAATTGAAAACTATTTTATAACATTTTTTATTAATAATATAAATATAAAATAATTTTTAGTTTATAAAATAATATCTAATTTATAAATAATAAAATTCAACAAAACATAACTATCCAAAAACTTATTATATAGATTTGTTAATGGTGTGATGAATCTTTCCATTGTAAAATTAATGAAGTAAATATATATATATATATATATATATATTATAGAACACCTTCATTTAAAAGTGAAAAAAATAGGTTTGGAATAATTTTTTTTTTAATTATTAATCTAATACCAGGGCGGTAACTCTGCACGGAAACGCGCGACGCAGAGTTTTGGCTATACGGAGCACGCGTCCTTTGGCTATTGCTGGACGCGTGACGACCTGTGGTGGGCGTGAGCGCGGCAGCGTGCAGTGCGCGACGGACGCACGACAGTTTGGGCGGAGGCGGTAGTGCACCGATGGTCTGGAGTGTGCGGCGTTCTGGTGCGGCTGGTGTGCGGTGTGTGCACGGTGCGGTTCTTGGTGGCAACTTGTTAGCCGTTGGGAATGGCGGAGGGTTCTAAGGGTTTCCTTATCCCATGGAGTTGTTTGAAGGATTGCAAAGTATCTCCGAATGAGAACGTATATGTTATGCCCAACCAAAGGAAAACTTTTGCTCAGGCTTTAGGAACTACATGTGACATTCCTTTGTCCGAGTTACCTACTCCTTATATTAAGGGAGACATGATTGTGGTCTGGATCGATGAGGCAGATTACTTGGTTGGCCTTGAGGATTGCAAGATCCATCTACATGGTCAGTTTATTCTTTATAAGGGAGATAAACCTCTCACACACCAGAATTTAACTAAAAAGTTGCAGCCAATGTGGGAGGCTCTTGGACCATGGAAAGCAATCCTTCTCGGAAAGGGTTTTAATGAGTTTGAGATTGCTTCTTTAGAAGACATAAGAGCCTCAGAATGGGTTCCTTGAAGTTATCTCCGGGTTTCTTAAGATTGTTTTCCTGGACAATAGACTTTGTTCCAGCTACTACGAAGAGTACCAAAGCTCAGGCCTTATTCAAATCCACAAATTGCCTTTGGATTATTGGAGACTAAGGGAGATTTTTTCCATCATCAGAGGTCTTGATACTCCTTTGTCTTTGGATAAGAGTACTATGAGAAAGAATAGCGGTATGTTTGAGAGAGTCCTAGTGGATATTGATATGTTGTCCCCTCTTCCCGATCATATTTGGGTTGAATGTCCATACTATACTTTTGTAGTTGGTGTGGAATATGAATGACTCCCTCCTTTTTTCTCTCACTGTAAGATGATTGGGCATGAACTTGCTCAGTGTCGGGTGATTCATGATCAGGGTTATGTTCCTGGGCCTCAACATAAACCTTCTCAGAAGATAATTTCTTATGAACGGAACCAGGGAGAACCGCGACTCTTAAACAACGTAAAGAGTATCAGAAGAAATATCTGCAGTCGAAGCTCGTGGTAGACCCCACGAACATCGAAGTTCCTGGCGGGGCTAATGTAGGGCCCCTCTTGGGCCACCTTGCTTCTGATAAACCAGGAGGAGGGGAGGATGATTTTGCTGATATACCTCCTCTTGAGGATGCCTCGGATCATGAATCCAGGCAAGGATTGTCCCCTTACACTTCATATTTCCCAAAACAAGGGATGTTACCTACTATTATGCAAGCGAAGGGCTCAGAGTCTCATGCGCATATTGAGGATCATCATGTGGAGGTCTAGGCTCTTGTGGCGGTACCATCTATGTTGCGTCCCACTTCTCCTTGGAGGGCTAAATTACCTGCAGATTCTACAATAACAATAAATACTCCAATTGATGGCCATCACGTGGTGATCTATGCAATTGTGACTGCACCATCCCCATTGTTGGTCTTGTAAAATCAATTTTACTCTCTCGAGGGTTTGGAATCTACGAATGTGAGAGGTGATCCATATATTCCTATTGGTGATCATCATGTGGAGGTCTCTGCTCTTGTGGTTGTACCGTTGTTTCCTACCTCTCCTAGGAGGGCTAAATCACATGTAGGTTCTAACATACCAACTAAAAATCTAATTGATGGTCATCATGTGAAGGTCTTTTCTATTGCAACTGTACCATCTTCCTCGCCTCATACCTCCCCTTGGAAGGCTAAACCTCTTGGAGATGTTAAAGTTATATTGTTGGTCTTACAAAATCACTTTTTCTCTCTTGATGGTTTGGAAACTACAAATGTTGTTTCAAAATTTTGGGCTGATCCTAATGAGATGGGAGAGGATGCTAGTGATATTGGGGAGGAAATAGTTTGCACTAAAAGAAAACCAGGGAGACCACCTAAGGAGACTGGTAAATTCAAAAAAACTACTTAGACAGTTCTCTCTACAACGTCGCAATGAAGGTCTCTTCATTTTTCTGAAATGTTAGAGGACTAGGAAACCACAAAACTGTGAAGATGTTGATTAGTTTACTTAAATTACATAAACCCTTTCTGGTTTTTCTTGTTGAACATATGGTGTCGTACACTGATGCTTTTGAAGTCCTTTTCAAATCTTTTAATATGCATTTGGTGGCTACGTCTCCTATTGTTAATAAAGTTGCTAAGCTTTGGTGTTTTTCAGTTCCTAATCTAGTTCGAAATTTCTTGGTAAATGAACAATTTATTTCTGTAACTTGCCATTTGCATGATAAATGTTTTAGCTTTACAGGTATTTATGATGCTAACACATACATGGCTAAACGGTTTTTGTGGAGGGATCTTAGTTCCTTCATAGAGCCTTGGTGTATTATGGGAGATTTTAGTGTTGTGCTCTTGGCAAATAACTGTAAAGGGGGGTGACTCATAATCAGATTTCTTGTAATGAATTCCTTAATTGGATTAATTCTAATGATCTTTCTTGTATGCCTTTTACTGGAACTTGTTATACTTGGTGTAATGGAAGGAGAGGGTTACATACAAGATTGGATAGAACGTTAAGAAACGAGGTGTGTCTGGATGAATGGGATTCTTGTACTTATCAAGTTCTTGTTAAAAATTGTTTTGATCATTCCCCTATACTTGCTAGTCTTGCTAGTAATTCTCCAAGGAAGGTTAGCAATTTTCGTTTCTTTTCTATGTGGCTTCAGGACAAATCATGTATGAAGCTTATTCATGATTCTTGGGATAATAAGGTTGTTGGGTGTCCTATGTTTATTTTGCAACATAAGTTAAAAAGGTTGAAAATTGAGCTCCGTGACTGGAATAAAAATTATTTTGGTAATGTTCACAATGCAGTTCTTCTTAAGCAGTTCTCCTTAGTATTCAACTAACCTTAGAAACTTCTAGTATGTCTGATATTGATGGGCTTCTCTGTCAAGAAAAGTTCGCTAAGGAAAAGCTTGATCAGGTTTTTCGCTATCAATATTTGTTTTGGAAAGAAAGGGCTAAGATGCTTTGGTTTAAAGATGGGGATAGAAATACTGCTTTTTTCCATGATGTGGTCGAAAGGAGAAATAATTCTAATGGAATTCATCGTCTACGGATTGATAATGTGGTTATTTAGGATCCTATACTCATTGAGGAACATATTTTGGACTTTTATAAAACTCTTTATGCTGAGTCTATTTCTCATGTGCAGGATACAAGCAATATGGAAGATTTTATTAGTACTTATATTCCTGAGTTGGTCTCCGCTGAGGAGAATATGATATTGATTAAATGTCCTGATTTTTTGGAAATCAAGAATGTTGTTTTTAACCTTAATGGTAATAGTGCTCCTGGTTTTAATGGTTTTGGTGGTGTTTTATATCATTCTTGTTGGGAAATTATTGGGACAGATGTTTGCAATGTTGTCCAACTGTTTTTTTAAACAAAACTGGGTTCTCTTTGGAATGAACAATAATGTGGTAACTCTTATTCCTAAGATTCAGGGTGTTCAATAAGTCTCTTAGAAATTTGAGTATTTTTCTTAAAACATATGGTAATTTCTTGAGTCAATATGTTAATAATTCTAAGAGTATTTTTTTCACCATGAATAATTCTCCAAGATTTGTCACCAAAATTCAGCATATTCTTTCTTGTAGTCATGGTTGTTTGTCATTCACTTATTTAGGAGTGCCTTTCTTTGTTGGTGCTCCAAGGGGTTGTTTTCTTCAACCTTTAGCTGATAAAGTCAAATTGAAGCTTGCTTCTTGGAAAGGTAAATCTTTTAGCATGATGGGTCGGGTTCAGTTGGTCAATACGGTGATTACAGGTCTTCTAGCTTATAGTTTTAATTTGTATAACTGGTATGTTTCTCTTCTTAAGCAAGTTCAGTAGTGGTGTCAAATTTTTGTATGGACTGGTGATATTTTAAAAAAAGGTATAGCTACTATTAACTGGGCTACGATTTGTTCTCCCCTAGAGAAGGGAGGTTTGAAGATTATTACCTTCACCATGAAAATAATGCATATCTTCTTAAGCTTGCTTGGAACTTTGCTTATAGCAACAGGCCTTGGTCTTTGCTCTTGAAAGCCAGGGTTCTTAAATCAAAATACGAGTTTCGAATGGTTTATAGATCCTCATCTCTTTGGCCTAGACTTAAGCAGTTTTATTTTACTATATTTGATTATACCTCTTGGATTGTTGGTACAAGTTCTTTCATTAATTTTTGGAATGATAAATTGTGTGGTACTACTTCTTTAGCGAATATTGTAGGATTATCTGATGGTGCTAGCATTCCGGATACAGTCTCTCAGTTTTGAACAGGTGGTGATTGGAATATTCCATTGTCTTTACAGCAGATGCCTCATCTTTTTAGTCATATCATGGTTAGGGCAGAACATGATATTCCTAATTGGATTCTATATGAGTCTGGTCGTTTCACCCTTCAATTGGATAGGACTTTTTTCTTGGATCCAAGAGTTCCCTGTGGTTGGGGTAAATTTATTTGGTCTTCATATCTTCTACCTTCCAAAACTCTTGTCCTTTGGAAAATTTTCATGGACGGTTTCCTACATATCAGCATATTCAAAATAAAGGTCTGCATATTTGTTCTATGTGTATGCTTTGTGAAAAGCACAAGGAATCTATTCATCATTTATTTTTTGAATGTTCTAATGCTTTGCGTATTTGGAGTTGGGTTCGGCAGATTTTTCCTACTTCTCATTTCTTTAATAAGGATGATCTTCTCTCTTTTATTAAGAGTGATGGTAGTCCTTTGGTTAAATTGATTAAGCTTGTTGTGATAACTGTTTCTATTTGGATGATATGGTGTATGAGGAATTATGTTCATTTTCAGGATAAGATTGAGGTTTCAAGGGCTATTTTGGTTATTAAATATTTAAATCTTCTAGTTGGAAATTCATTTAAAGTTTCAATGAAGAATGATATGTTGGATTTCAACGTGATCAGGTTTTTTGGTTTTAATACTCATACTAGTAAAGTTATTCGTCCTTTTCCTGTTAGATGAGAGTTTCCTTCACCAGGCTGGGTTACAATTAACACTGATGGGGCTGCTAGGGGATATCCTGGTCTTGCTACTTGTGGAGGTATTTTCTGTGGGAGTATGGGGGGATTTATTGGAGTTTTCTCTGCGTTTCTTGAAGTTCAGACTGCTCTAGTTACTGAGTTTTATGGGGTTATACATGCTATGAAGGAAGCTCAAAAGATGGGGCTTACTAATGTCTCGCTGGAATGTGATTCAACTTTGGTTTGTGTTGCATTTACTGCTAGGACTAATGTTCCTTGGATGCTTCGTAATCGATGGAATACTTGTCTTAATTACTGTGAGAAAATTAGGTTTAGGGTTACTCATATTTTTCGTGAAGGAAATGTGTGTGTGCTGATAAGTTGGCTAATTTAGGATTTATTCATAGAGAATCTTTTCATTGGTATAATAAGCTACTATCTAGTCTGTTCTTATAATTCTTTATGAATATATATAGTCGACTTATGTATCTTTTTGTTAACATATGGGTTTTGGTCTAGTTCCCCGTATTTTTTTATTTTTTTTTAACACTTTTGTTTTCATATGATAACAAATGATTGTTGTTACTTGAGGTGTCAGCATAACACAGATGCCAAGTTGCATAGTGATATCTAACATGAAAGCTTTTATTTAAAAAAATCATACTTGAACTAACTAATTAATTACCCTAAAGGGACAAAGATTAAAATGATAGCATTGTCATAAAATACTGTACAAGTAAAAGACAGTGATCAGTGATCAAATTAAGGTAACTGGGTTTTAGTGGTGTGATTGGTTGGAGGGTAGATTTTGTTTTTCTTGAAAATTTTGATGAGGAATGGGTGTGTTATATAAAGGTGGGGAATGTTTGTTGTTAACTTTTGTGTTGGCAGTCCCTTCACTAGGTGACCACTGCAGAACTGATTTGGAATTTTTAGGACTCAAGTACCACTTGGTACTCTCATGTGAACCAAGGCTTTACATAATATAATTGAATTCACTTTATAACCAACTCATGAAGAAGAAATATAGGTTTGGAATTCAAAGTGAAAATTAATTATAACTAAAAAGTTGGCGATTAATGAATTTGAAATGGTGTCTTGTTTAGGTTTCTAAGTGGTTAACAAAATTGATGTTCATTTTATCCTTCAAGAATCAAGTCATTTACCTAACCAAATTAATTCGGGTCAAATAGTGGCGTTAATGGTTTGTTCAACCATCAATCATCACAATAGTGATAGAGCTGACCTACTATTTATATAGTTATACCATGGATTCTTATTCTTGTAAGTTTATATATGTTTCTCTAATTAAAACGTGCAAAAGGAAAATTAGAGTTATCTTTGGCAAAACCATAAAATTATAATACATTATAAGAATTATAGATTTAAATATGTTTATCCTCCTGTATTGTAATGTGAATTTGGTTTTTATTTTTAATTTAAACTGTAAACCTACTGAATACTTATATTAAAAAAAATAAAAAATTATCAGTTTTTTTTTTTAAATAACAAACGAATTTTTAATTTAAGTTATATTATAATATTATAATTTGATGAGATTTGAATTAGTAAGTTTGATAAGCTTAAGTTATTCTCTGGTATCATATAGTAAAATAAATTTAAAGTGTTTTCATCGATTTTTGTTGTAATTAGATTAAAGAGTAATTAGAAGAAAAAACAGTTGTGACAGCTAACAAATATGAGACGAGTGGTTTTACCAAGAAAATGATATTGAAGGTGAATCTTCTGAAAATGTATGGAACGGCGTGCAATTTGTTTATAATCAAGATTATAGTGGTCCTGATTACGAAAACTAACCTATGACCTAATTCTAGGTGGGAACCACATTTTCAAATTAATAATCATTTCACGATTCTCAACCATGATTACGAACACAATAAAGTAGTATTTTAGACACTCATCCAAAACAAATTCAGAGTTCAACTATCAAACATATATCCTCACTCATTTTTTTTTATATTTCGATTCCATATTTCTTAAGCAAAATTTGATTAATAATTTAATCCAGATTGTGATGCTTGAATAAAACTCTAATAAATACATTCAATATTCAAACATATCGATACACTTGATACACAATTCGTTGTTGTGCTGATAGTCTTTGAATTCTTCAAATTTTCTCCTCTCTCGCGTGCATTTCGCCGGTCGATGGAGTACCCGTGGTTGCACTCCGATGCTCAAGTCAGTGCTAGTGATTAGTATATTCTCTTAGGATATTCAAAAACGTACTTTTTTTCCCTTTCAGAAATCTCTTTTATAGGTTGACTTGGGTCTTCATATTCACGTGGATCAGATAACCGATTGTCAAAACATGTGTACTGTATAGTGACTTCCTGATATTATGAAAATGTGTTTCAAAGTGTCTTTGACTCATTTAACACTAATTGTAACTGTCTTCTTGCTACGTATTTTATCATGTTATATTATTAACTCGGTTGAGTTACATAGAGAAATTAAAATTGGTAGTGCTCTAAATTTTTTATATGAAAACGTGATACGGTGTGTTTTCCTTGAAGATTGGAGTATTTTTTTAATCCATAATGGAATTAAGAAAAATATAAAGTTAATTAGATTCATGCATGTGTTTTAGACGTAGAAGAAACCAATTCACTTTGGTTGTTTTCAAGTCACTGTCTCACCTTTCAAGGGCAAATATCTAAATTCGCGAACATTCCTCCTTGTTTGACTTGAAATTTCATATATTATTCTTCATCTTTCACCGTCAATTTTCTGAATCATGCTAAAACTATTCACTCATTATGTTTCCAATTTTGTAAATTTCCACGTGCCAGCTTCAACATCTTCCACAATATTTAGAAAAAGAAAAACGAAATGATTGAAGTAGGTTAAATTAGAAAATTAATATTTTACAAAACTATAGAGTATTCATTTTTTAAATTATGAGTCAAATATTTTCTTCATTCTATTACCATGTAAGATTGATTTTTATTTTTAGTCAAAACTTTATATTACGTGATTATTTATATTAAAAAAGTTATTATTAAATTATTATTTTATATAATAATTGGATTTTTAATATAAATTATATTAATATAATATAAAAAAAATTATGTTACACAATATAAAATTAAAATTGGTTTTTAGTCCCTAAATTTCATGTTGACATGAACCATTATTCATTGATTGTCACTTAAAAAACATTAACATTATCTCCTGACAAGGACTCATTTTAATATTTTTCTTATTATTTATCTAAAATTTTGAGTAGAGACAAAATTTAATTTCTTATTATAATATAGGGAAAAAAATTTAATCCTTGAATTATTTTTATCTTCAATTGTTAATAATATATTTCTCTTCTTTCTTTCACCCTAAACACACTAATAATTGAAACCAATAATAGATATAATAATAAATATGTAATAATAACTAATTTGGAATTTAAATAGTTAATAGTTTAAATTTTGATAATATTAATATCATCAATATAAAATTTTCTCTGTAGTTTTTATTAATAATAATTTTTAATAATAATAATAATTAACTTAATCATATATTTCAACATTACGTTATAGAAAATTAATTCAACAAGACCTACTCTAAGAATCTTGCTATATTAAATAAATTTAATCATATCTAATTCTAAGAATCACTTCGCAAATCTCTCTTTAGAATTTGAAATACATTTATCGAACCCACCAGTAATTCATGGATTAAGAAAAAAATCAACATATTAAAACATTTTCCTTGCAATTTAATATATTGAAGTGATTTTAATCAAACTTTTGAATCTCATATCAATAATTTATATGCTCAACACATAAGTATAAGTATCAAAAACAAATTAAATTACTAATATTAAAATAGAAGATAACAATAACTTATATTAATTCATAATTCAGAAAAGAGAACATTCAATACTAAAACGCAGTTGTTTTCCAAGTTGTTTGTTGCTTGCTCTGATTTCCTTGAAGCACAAAGCTACCATGATGTTCTTTTAAGAGTTTCATATGATATTTACTTGTTAAATTGAATAAAATGTATATTTTTTCTATTTGATTAGAATATACGTGTTTATTTATATTGCAATTCTAATGTTATATAATCATATAATGTTACTCATTCAAAAAGTTAACACAACTAACCTAAGTATTTATTGTATATATTGCATATAGGAAGTTTATTACTTATGTTTTACTTAGTTGTATAACTTTATTTGTTTTACAAACTCATTTGTTTGAATAATTAATGCATATTTTTTTTTTAATATTTAGTATGTTTACATTTTTATTTATTAATAATTTATTCGGAAGATATGTTACAGAGTTTTTTTTTAATGCACCTAATTATAATTAAGTTGGATATATATATATATATATATATATATATAAGTTTCAAATATGATTAATTTAACTCAGTCAAACTACATGGAACAATTTCACTGTGAAAAATAGATTATATTTTTAACATAACATATATTATTAGCATAAAAAGTATTGTTTACTGAGTTATAAAATAAATTTATAATTATTATTTGTTTGATTACCATTAAAAAATTAAGTCTTTTGAGAATTATAATTTATGTGTATTATTTATTATTACGAGTTTATAAGAACAAAAAAGCATTCAAAATTTTAATTTCAATTTTTTATTACTCAATTAAATTATTCATATCCATAAATTATTAATTAAGTTGGAAGGTTAAATAAAATAAATAAATTTGATCTAATCTAATTAAATTGTTATATTATATTAAAAATTGGACTATTTTTTTTCTAACCGGGATCATTTGTACTCAGTAAAAAAACATAAAATTGAATGACTGTGTATGAAAAACTAATAAATTAATATTGAAGGCTTTCTAAAAACAGTAACACTGTTACAGAAAACTATGTTAAGCAGGATAAACTCACTAATATAACCATCTCCATTTTTGGGTGTAATACTACACCTGTATTTTTTTTTTAACTTTCCTCCATTTGTTTACTTTCTAAAAATGCCATTTTTTTCAAACTTTTTTTATTCGGTACAAAACTGAAATAAGTAAAAAGAAAGAGAGATCATGATAGAAAATATTACCTTCCATTGTTCGGAAGATGATAGAAAAGTAAAGGAAAAACCAAAATGTACTTCAATCTAAGAAAGCCTTTTTCTTGTGCTTAAATGTGACGAAACAAGAAAAGTTTATAGCTCTCTCCATCAAAATATCAGATTGTCCCTCCCAAAATGTTTCACCCCTTATCTTCCAACCTTCCTTTTCTTCTTATGTGAGTTTTCATGATCAACCATTCATTCCATTAAGAAATTAATAAATATTCTTAACAAGTGTTTCAACCTCAATTCCATTAAAATTATATTATTATGGTCAATAGTTACATTATTGTTTGTTTTGGAGTTTACAGATTCATTACACTTTTGTCTTTAAAAGATATCTTGATGGACTAAGTAGAGAAACTTATTTAAATTACTTTTAATCTCAACTCTTAAGTGACGTGAGACGATTAAGTGTATCAGAACAAGTCACTCAGTCGAGAGCTAAGGGAACAAGCTCCCAGAAAGCGTCAATGTTTCAATTTTAAATCCGTTAAGATGACATCATTAGGGTTAATCACTGTATTCGATGTATTGTCAGCTTTAGAACTCAGAGTTTCATCACAATTTTGTTCTCAAAATACACCTCAGTAGACTAAGAGAAAAAAAACTTATTCAAACTATCATTGATGACAACTCTTTAACCGTAAACGAAAAAAAAAAAGTATTGCAGAATCATGTTAAATATATGTAAGCATTTTGGTGAGGAGCATTTTTTTTTTCTTTCATGGGTCATATTGAACTTTTGGTGGTGTCTTGGAAACTTAGGAGCCTCAGCATCAATGAATTAGGAAAGTCACATCCCTCACCAGTTTCCCAAGTTCTGATAAAAACAAAGGATACGAATAACGTGATAGAAAACCTTGAGTGTACACATAGTCTATTACTTCTCAACATGGTTCATTTTACATCTAAAGTAATATTATCATGAATTAAACTTTAATAGACAATTAAATACATGTTACTCTCACTTTTTCAATTATATGTCAAAAAGAAGATAAGCACATTATTATCTTCAACTAATAATATTGAACAGATAAAGATATAGGTTTAATTTTGTAATTGTTACAGTTTAATAGGAAATGAAAGGAAGAAATGAAGTAATGCAAATTGAATATTTTTTGTGAAATAAGAATTAAAGAATGAAATCATGTATTTAAAAAAGAATGCGACATATTTGAGATAGAATTAATAATAGAAAGCTTTCAAAATTGAAATTCATACAAAGATGTTCTATTTCCTCAATCTATTTAATTTTATATGTTTTTATTCTCATTGAAGGTAAATTAAGTTAAGGTGGCAGAATTTGCTCAAGATTATAAATAAATTTAAAATTGAACTCATTAAATTATTTATAATGTAGTGATTCCTCCAATGAGAGAATCTAGTCTTCTGATTTAATACTTAACTCTTTCTCTCAATATAGGTCTAACAATTTGGTTCATCTTGCACTCTTCCTATGAACATTTAGGAAAATATAAAATGGTTGTTAAATGTTTTGTATAAGAACATAAGAGAAATGAAGAGGATAATTAGAAGAAAAAAAATGAATTAAAATCAATAGACATGAATGATTAAGCCTTAATCTCAAAATTTCAGCAAACAATGTCATTCTACTCATAGAGATGTAGAAAGGGCACTCCAACCACACAAACCATCTATTAAATATCTTTTAATTTAAGTTATATTGATTTAATTAAATATATATATATATATGTTAAATATTTTTTTTCCATACATTTTACATACAATTAGTTCTAGTTACTAATCAAAATTCTAGATTACTTAGATCATTTACTATAAAAACTATTAGAATGTTACTAGTAAAATAGGCGTGAACATTTTTGTCGCATGATAAATATAATTTAGAGTTTATTAAAATGTCAACGTCAGTAAAAAATATTGTCTATATCAGCATAAACGTTTAGTGATTAAAAATAATTTTAACTCTAACTTTATTTTACATATAATAAATTTTTTATATTAAAAAGGTTCAAAATATATAAAAAAATAATATATTTATTTATCATAATTCATATTGATCACAAATAATTTACAATTAGGGTATTAGTGACTTATATAACTATAAATTTTTTAATAAAATTGTGTGAAGTGGGTTGATAAAATATAAAATAAAAAAATTAATATGTTAAACTAATATTTTTATATTAGGTTTATTTTAAATTAATTGATAAATAGTACATTATGAATTATTTATAGTTTAAATTTTAATTAATTTTGGACTCTTGTAATTTATTAAAGTAAACTATTCTGGTTATATTATTTAGTTTTTATATTTTCCTTATTGTATATTATATACTAATTATTTTATATATTTTCTTAAAATATGTTCAGTTAAATTTAAAATAAAATATCATACTTGAATAAACGAGATAATTTTGTTATATTGATTTGCGTATTTTAAATGATAATAAATTTATTTTACTTTAAAAGATAAAATACTAATTTACGTATTATAAAAACAAATATATATTAAATATAAAAAAAATAAAATTAATATTGTACTTAAAAGAGTGTTTAAACGTTATAAACTGTTATCATTTATTAAATATTGAATATAAGACAAAATTACTTTCACCTAATAAAAGAAGTAAAAACTAACTATAATGCTTCAACACATATAAAATTATGTACAAGTTTAAATTTTTTTGAAAAACTTGTATAAAATAATTTATATCAAATACTTTATATATAATATTTATTATAATACATTTTTGTAATATAAACAAAAAAATATTAATTATAATATATTTTTTAAAATATTTTTATTTTATGTAAAAAATTAGAGTTAATATAAATAAAAATATTAATTATAATATATTTTTAAATATTTTAAAATTTTTGTATATAAAAGATATTTTTTTTATGTGAAAAAAAATGTAAAGTCTCTAATTTGTGTTGAATTCTAGCTAACGTGAATGTTCTAATAAACTCTACATTAAAAATTTATTTGTCACGTGACAAATATATTAACATAATTATCTACTTACATTACAAGAAAATCATGAAATAGAAATCAATTTTAAAAAAATAATAATAATTAGTTGTTATAGTGACTAAATTAGATACCATCTTAGAAACTAAAAAAAATTGGTTTCTAAATTAGTTTCTATTATTGTTAAATAGTTTCTAAATTGATATTTAATTAGCTACCAAAGTTTTAACTACCAATTATTTAGATTCTAAATTTGGTAGCAAAAACATTGGTAGTTAATAAGATAACAATTTAGAAACTATTTAACAATAATATAAACTAATTTAGAAACCAAAAGTTTTTTTAGTTTTTAAAATGGTCTCTAATTTAGTCATTATAGCAACTAACTATTTTTTTTTCTCTAAAATTGGTTTCTATTTCATGATTTTCTTGTAGTGTTAGAATAACTTATTTTAATAATTTTTATAGTACAAAGATTTAAGTAGTCTGAAATTTTAACTAAAGACTAAAATCAATTTCTAGTGAAAATATAGAGATGGAAAAACACACAAACATACACACATATATGTATTATTAAAAGAAGAAAAAAAGAAAGAAAATACAAAAATATGGGGGGACTAAACCAAAACTCATATGCTAACAAAAACGATACATAGGTACACTATACCTATTCAAAAAGAATTCTAAGAATATACTAGACGGAAGCCTATTATACTAATAAAATGGTTCTCTAAAAATAAATCATAAATTAGCCAACTTATCAGCACATGCATTTCCTTTACGAAAAATATGAGTAACCCTAAACCTGATTTTCCCACAGTAATTAAGACAAGTATTCCATCGATTATGAAGTATCCACGGAACATTAGTCCTAGAAGTAAATACGACACAAACCAAGGCAAAATCACATTCAAGCCAGACATTAGTAAGCCCCATCTTTTGAGCTTCCTACATAGCATGTATAACTCCATAAAACTCAACAACCATAACAGTATGAACTTCAAGAAACGTACAGAAAACACCAATAAACTTCCCCATACTCCCACGGAAAATACCTCCACAAGTAATAAGACCGGGATACCCCCTAACAGCCTCATCAGTGTTCATTTTAACCAAGCTTGGTGAGGGAAATTCCTATCTAACGGGAAGAGTACGAAGAACTTTACCACTACGAGTATTGATACCAAAAAACTTAATCACATTGAAATCCAACATATCATTCTTCATTAAAGCTTTAGACGAATTTCTCACTAGACAAGCTAAATCTTTAATCACCAAAATATCCCTATAAACCTCAATCTTATCCTGAAATCTAGCATAATTCCTCATACATCATATCATCCAAATACAAAAAGTTATCACAACAAGCTTAATCAATTTAACCAAAGGACTACCATCACTCTTAATAAAATAAAGAAGATCATCCTTATTAGAGAAATGAGAAGTAAGAAAAATTTGTCGAACACAACTCCAAATATGCAAAGCATTAGAACATTCAAAAAATAAATGTTGAATAGATTCCTCATGCTTTGCACAAAGCGTACACATAGAACATATATGAAAACCTTTATTCTAAATATGTTGATTTGTAGGAAGCCACCCATGAAAAAATTTCCAAAGTACTAGAGTTTTGGAAGGCGGAATAGATGAAGACCAAATGAATTTACCCCCAACCACATGGAACTCCTGGTTCCAAGAAAAAATTCTAGCCGATTTAAGAGTGAAACAACCAGACTCATCTAGAATCCAATTAGGAATATCATGTTCGTCCCTAACCATGATATGATTAAAAAATGAGGCATTTGCTGTAAAGACAAGGGAATATTCCAATCACAACTTGTCCAAAACTGAGAATCTGTATCCGAAATGCTAGCACCATCAGAAAACCCTGCAATATTTGCTAAAGAAGTAGTAGAACACCATTTATCATTCCAGAAATTAATAAAAGTACTTGTACCAACAGTCCAAGAAGTATAATCAAGTATAGTAGAATAAAATTGCTTAATTCCAGGCCAAAGAGATGAGGTTCTATAAACCATTCTAAACTCGTATTTGGATTTAAGAACCTTGGCTTTCAGGAGAAAAGACCAAGGCCTGCTGCTATAAGCAAAGTTCCAAGCAAACTTAAGAAGATATGCATTATTTTCATGACGAAAATTAATAATATTCAAACCTCCATTTTCGAAAGGAGAACAAATCGTATTCTAATTCACGGTAATTATGCCTTTTTTCAGAATATCACCAGTCCAAATAAAATTTCGACACCACTACTCAATTTGGTTAAGAAGTGAAATAGGTCATTTATACATATTAAAGCTATAAGCTAGAAATCCAATAATCACCGTATTGACCAACTAAATCCGACCCATCATGCTAAGAGATTTACCTTTCCAAGATGCTAGCTTTAATTTGACTTTATCAACCAAAGGTTGAAGAAATCGAAACTTTGGAGCACCAACAAAGATTGACACTCCTAAATAATTGAAAGGCAAACAACCATGACTACAAGAAAGAATACATTGAATTTTGGTGAAAAATCTTGCAGAATTATCCATGGTGAAAAAACTACTTTTAGAGTTATTAACATATTGACCAGAAAAATCATCATATGTTTTAAGAAAAATACTCAAATTTCTAAGAGACTTAATATCCCCCATACAAAAAACAAATATGTCATCAGCATATAAAATAGGAGAGGGAGTGAGATAACCTTGCGGACAAGCCATATGTAAAATTTTCTTATCATTAACAAGCTTAGAGATACCTCTACTAAGAACTTTCTCTGCAAGACAGAAAATTAAAGGAGACAAAAGATCACCTTGTCTGACACTTCTATTCCAAGGAAAAAAAGCCACCGAACTGCCATTTATTAAGATAGAAAACATAGTTGAATGGAGAATTGTACTAATCCAACCGACAAACAAGAGGTGAAAATCAAAGTGTGTCAAAACTAATAATAAAAGCCTCCAACTCGGAGTGTCAAAGACTTTATGAATATCAACTTTGTAAGTTACCTTACCTCCTCAATGTGTTAATTCAAATATAAGATTAAATAAACTAGATTATACTTTTTCAGTTTTTTAATACTATAAGTAACCAAATTTGTTTGGATGTTATTTAACATTTTTTCTCCTTGTGTATATTATACATTGCATTAATGATGTATATGATAATCTTTATTAACGAGTGTTTTCATTTTAATGATATAAAAATATAAATATGGATCATACAATATTTAAAAAAAACATAACTATGTGACAACCATACTAAAGTCACTTGATATAATTTTAATATCTATAAAATAACTCAAACTAAATATTATATTTGACCATTGTCTTACCTTTTCAATTACTTTCTTTACCTTGTTTTGCCGACGCAACATATACTGAATATAAGAATTAAAAGATCAAACGTCAAAATCAAATAAGTTAACCATCAAATTTTGGTAGAGTAGCTTGGTTCAATCCACTCAAAAGCATCCAAAATGGCAAACACATAAACTGCATGACTGTTTCATGCTTACCTACACTTATATTTAATATCCTCATAGATTATTTTTTGTGATTTCACATTATCACGTTTATTATAAATCAAATAATATACATGTTCGGTTTGAGTTTGATTTCCTCGTTCCAGTATGATCTTTCACTCTTTTTCTAATATTTCTTTTTTTTTCTCTCCTCTTTTTCCCCCCCAACTTGGCTTTGTTCCTTTTTCTCTTTCCTCCTCTCTTTTTATTCTCTCCCTCATGCCCATTATCCTCTCCATGCTTTTCCCCCTCTCCATATTTTCTCCCCACGTCCTTCTTGAAATGTCTTCGTGCACCTTCTAACACGGTTAGTGACCTAACCTTGATTAGCCAACCCGACATGTCTTGCCAGACTAGCATTTTGACTACTTAGTCCAACATGGGTGGCCAGGTCAGTTTCCGAATCCCAGACCTTATTTGATCATCCAGATCAACCCTTTTGACCAACTTGACTCAAGATTAGGAATAACACAACCCCTAACCTCTAGCAGAGCCAAGCCGAGCTAGACGAAGAGGTTATTGCCTATGAAAGGAGTTATGTTTGAAATGAATATGTTGCATGCTCTCGACCCGATTAAGTTGTTCGAACAGTAAATGCCTCTGTGCATGTGTCCAATCGAGGTAAACCTTTTTTGAAAAAACGTTTACGTTTCTCAAGAGAAGATAAAATCACTTCGACAAGACGCGTCCTTCCTTCCTGACCGCACGATTGTGTCCCGTGTAGCTTACGTGTCACTTGACTAACAATCCTTGATGCAAACGTTTGGGCTTCCTCCATGGCTCAACAAATTCTCTCTTTCCCCTTCATTCTCGCATTTCTAAAACCTTACTCAAAAACTTTTGTACTCGTGCTCTTCACCATCGTAGTTCAGGTGGCTCAAGATTCTGGCTGCCATCACACCCTTCACTCTACGGTGATTTCCTTTTAGCTTTCCTCTCTTAGATACGCATTCGCCATTGTTGCTCGTGTATGCTCTGGTTTAATTATAGGTTGTTTGGTTTGTTTATCTGCACCTATTCTCGCGGTTTAAGTCCTCTTCTAGAATAGTCTGTTCTTGCTAGTTTTCTCTTTTCTTTCCCTATGGATTACGCTGCAGCCTACCCTTGGGCTAAGAAAGATTTGCTTAGGGAAACTTCCATATATATTACTCGTGAAAAAATTAGGGATTTTCGTTAGTCATGGTGTCTAAGCAGGATCGACGAGAACTTGGTTAGAGTTGTTTCTTGTGAACCTGATGAACCGATTTGTAAGGATGAATCTTGCAACTCCTCTGGTCCTTTTTGCTTCTTCTATGATATCGTCTTCATAAAGTTGCGTCTTTCCCTTCCCTTAATTGTTTTCGAAAAGTGATCCTAACCAAACTAAATGCTTCCCCAGCCCAACAACATCCAAACAGTTGGGCCTTTATCCGAGCTTTTGCCATTCTTTGCTCCAGTTTGGAATATCTCCAACTTTGAACGTATTTTTCTATTTTTTTTAATTCAAAAACTCCAACAAACAATTTTAGTCTTCCCTCAATAATTGTGGGGAAGAGGCTTGCTTTCCCTATATTAGTCTCCGTCCAAGAATTTTAAAGGATGTTTTGTAGAAGTCTGACTTTTCCATAAGAGTCCAACTATAATGAACGGATTTCCCTTATACAGGTCTTGCCAACCCCGTTTTCAAAGTACTCGCCAGCTTACCCAACACAATCTAATGGAGCGAGGTGTATGCGAGTTTTTGGAAAATTTACAAGTTATTTTCAACACCTCCACCATCTTGAAGCAGGAAAATCACCCTTTTTTTTATCAGCAGCAGGAAAATCACCCTGAACCGCTAAAAACCTACATCGATATATTGCCTTCTTTGATCCCTCTACCTGACTTTTAAATGTACTTCTTCCTTATATACATGTGTAATGGTCTTTATCTTTTTTGTAGACAAAATGTTATCTTCAATCAGCAAAGCCAAACTGGCTAATCGGATGAAATGCATGCGGCCTCTAAGGTTGCCTCAAGGGCGAACTCTACTAATCCCGATGGTGTCCAAGTCAAATCCAATCATGATGAACAAACTTTATAAGGTTTCAAAAGGAAACGGTCGGAAGGCCCAATTGCTTCCCAACACTCTTGCTCAGAGGCTAAGGGTCCCGAGGTGGAAATCATAGGGGTTACCGGACCAAGTATTGGTAATCGTGAGAAAGAGAAACCTAGTTTATGGGATGCATATTTTCACATGTCAACCCACACCTAGTACCTGCCGGAGAAAGACATTTCGATGTTAAAGAGCTCTAAAGCCAAATTCCTTTGCAAGGATGCCAAAAATCTGCTTGGTCGCCTTGGTATGCATGGCAAGTGTCAAAATCGCTGAGGATGCACTGGAAGCGAAGAAAAGGCTTTGTCAAGTAGCCGATCTCCAAAAGGAGGTCAACCGACTACAAGAGGAAACCAAAGAAATGGAACGACTTCGTTCCAAAATGGTGCGATTTCGTTCTGAAAATGAGCGACTCAAGTCGGCATAGTCGGAACTTGAAAACCAGGTTTGCCGAGCGAAAAATGAGAACGAAGGAAACCGGAAAAGACTGAGTCAGCATGAGAGTAGAATTGAACTCCTTAAGGACGATGTGGCCAACTCTTATTTGGAACAGGTAGTCGTTGTTTACCCATATATGGATCTTTCCTTAATGGACCCTTGCAAAGATGTGGTGAATGGGAAATTGATGTGAATCGTCTTAAAGGATTTCCTTATACCGTTTTTCTAAGTCTTTTATTTTTTATTCAACGTGTTCGAAATATCTTTATGTGTGTGCGATTTTGACAAACACTACGTTTTGTATGTAACTCATCTAAACTTATTTTTGTCTATGCATTTATGACTTATTCCCTAAACCCTGATGTTCACGAGGAAAAAACCCTCTGCAACCATGATTAGACGATTAAAAGCTCCCAAACTTCTATCCCCTAAGATGTTAACATATAATTGTGTTTAACTGATCTGTTTTACTCATAACACCCGGATAAGGGGCTTGGTCTTGGAACTTCCGAAGCCAGAACCCAAGCATGGCCACACGACGAGGAATTCTTTTTTGTCCAATCATAGGAAGCGCTGAAATGGCCATTTGGTCCAATTATGGAGATTCTGTTAATGGTTTTTACCCGTCGAAAACGTAAAGAACATTAAAACACCAATTTGGTCTGATCATTGAGGTTCGGTGAATGGCTTTTACTCGTCGAAATCGTAGAGAACGTCTAAACACCAATTCAGTCCGATCATGGAGATTCGGCGAATGGTTTAACTCGTCGAAACCGTAAAGAACGTCAAAACACCAATTCAGTCTAATCATGGAGGTTTGACGAATGGTTTAACTCGTTAAAATCGTAGAGAACGTCGAAACACGAATTCCTTGCGATCACGGAGGTTCAACGAATGCTTTAAGTCGTCAAAATCGTAGAGAACGTCGAAACACCAATTTGATCCAATCATAGAGGTTTGGCGAATGGTTTTCCTCGTCGAAATCGTAAAGAATGTCGAAACAAGAGTAACAAAATTTTCAAAGGAGGTCGACCTCATTAAAAACCCCTTTTTGGGAAAAAAAGAGTATTGTCGCACCTGTTTATTTATTAAATAAACCAAACTTGTTCCATACAACATACTTTACTGAAAAGAAAAAACAACAAGTAAAAATGCAAATAGAAAATGAAAGGAAAAACATAATCTAACTGAAATAAAACTTAAGGCTTGTGGAATTCCACGTTTAAGGGATCAGCCCGCCGTCGAGAGTCTCTAAGCGATAAGTGTCATTACCGAGTACCTTCACAACTCGGTAGGGACCCGTCCACTTGGGAGACAATTTGTGTTCCATCTGATAAGGGTGGGCTTTCCTTAACACCAAATCGGCTACCTTGAAGTGTTGGGGATTGACCTTGGACTTGTAGCCCTTTTCCACTCTTCGCTTGAGTGCTTCAGAATTTATCCGAGCATTGTCTTGGATTTCCTCCAGCAAATCCAGATTTACATGTCTCTCCTAGTCAGATTCTTTGACCAAAAAAATAAGTACCCGATGTGACTTCTTTATTGTTTCCAATGGAATCATTAGGTATGTCCCATACACAAAAAAGAGTCTCACTCGTTGTTGATTGAGGGGTAGTGTGGTACGACCACAGGATTCAGGGAATCTCTTCAGGCCACCTCCCTTTAGCTTTCTCCAACCTCCTCTTCAATTCGTGTAACAATACCTTATTAGTTGACTCAACCTATCTGTTGGTTTGTGGATGTTCAACAGATGCAAAAAATTTGTTTGATCCTCAGTTCAACGTACAACTCTTTTAGTTGTCTACTAGCAAACTGCGTTCCTTTGTTTAGAATAATTTTCCTGGGAACGCCAAAATGGCACACCACGTTCTTTCAGACAAAGTTACGAACCTTGTGGGTTGTTATAACTGCGACAGGTTCTGTTTCAATCCAGTTAGTAAAGTATTCTATAGCCACGATCAGATACTTTACCTATCGGGCTGCTAGGGGAAACAGGCCGAGAATGTCAATTCCCTATGTATGGAAAGGCCATTGACTATGTATTGACCGTAGCTGCTACAACGGTGCTTGATGCTAGTGTGCATGGTTTTAACATTGCTCGCACTTTTTGGTATAGTTCATACTGTCTTCCCTTATCGTCAGCCAGTGATACCTAGCCCGAATCACTTTCAACACTAGTGTTCGTTCCCCAACATGACTACCACAGATTACCTCATGGAGTTCGGTCAATATTCCTGCTTGGTCATGACTTACCCAAGTGAGCAATGGATGAGCAAACCCATGTCTGAATAGGTGTCCATCTATCATAACATACCGGCTTATGTTCTTCTTTATCAGTTTGGCTTCATCTTGGTTTGGCGGAAGCAATGTATTGGCTATATATCGGATGTAGGGGGTCATCCAGGTGTCCCTGGCCACAACCTGTAGAACCTCCACTTGTAACTCTCCCTCTTTCGGGTTGAACTGTGCGGTTGTCCTAAGTGACCTCAAGGTATCCTGTATCACCGTTCTATGGGCTCCTCCCTTTCCCTAACTGGCCAACTTCGATAAGAGGTCGACATGGGAATTTTGTTCCCTTGGCACATGTATTAACTCAAAAGTAGAAAAACCTTTTTCAGAATATTCACATACCTAAGATATGATGCTAGTTGGGGATCTTTAGCTTAGTAAGATCCACTTACTGTCCTATGATGAGTAGCGAGTCACTCTTAGCTAGCAATCTCACCACACCCAATTTCTTTCTGATTCTTACTATGTGAGCTATCCTTGTATCTTCCCTGCTTCTACAATTCATTGTTTCTTTTTCTTCTCATAATCTCTTTTTCTTCAATATGAACAGCTCCCCTTTCCCGAATTTTTTCCATTGACTCGGCCCGATGTCGAATTAATGAATCACTGTTCAAACTTGCTCGAAGGCCCTTCACAAATGCATCCACCACCATCTTCTCATTCAGGTTTCAAAGTCGTACTGACACCATGCAAAAACGGTTTATATATTCCTTGTAGGACTCCCCCTCTCTTTGTCATACATCAAATAGATCGGCAAGATGAGGCAGTTCGATCTTGTTGGCCGAGAATTGCTCTTTAAACATATTGGAGAACTCCTAAAATGATGTTATGCTACCATTTGGGATTCTGTTGAACCATTGAAGTGCAGTCCCCATGAGTGTCCCAACAAACATCTTGCACCGTACAGTACCAAATCCTTCAGATATGATCATTTTGGCTCAAAAAGCCTTCAGATGCCCCTCAGGGTCCTTTGTCCCTGTGAAGGGCGTTATCTTAGGAGTAATAAAATGAGGCGGGACTAACTCCTCCATAATGAGTAGCTCTTCATTTGCTCTGCGCAAATCTTCATTAATTTGGACTGAATCCTCTACTGCCTTCCTGGAACGATCAATCTCCTCCTGTAGCCTGGGTTTCTTCTAGCAATCGGTCTCACTCCTCCCGAAATTCCCTAGCTTGTCGTTTTACTTCTTCATTGTCGTGTTGTAGCGCCAACATTGGCTCCATGATTTGTTGTAGGGTGGGTGTTTCGTCCACCCTTCGTGTCATTTGGCATGTGTCACCCATGCTTCCTGGTTGATTCCCTCTGTGCGGTACTTTTTGAATCGGCAGGATCGATTTTACTGGTCCCACGCCGAGCGCCAGATGTTCTGTTCGAATTCGATTTCCTCACTCCAATATGATCTTTCACTCTTCCTCCCCTATTTCTCTCATTTTTTTTCTCTCTCCTTTTTCCCCCCAACTTGGCTATGCCCCTTTTTCTCTTTTCTCCTCTCCTTTTATGCTCTCCCTCACGCCCATTATCCTTTCCACGCTCTTCCCCCTCTTCGCCTTTTCTCCCCATGTTCTTTTTGAAATGTCTTTGTGTACCTTCTAACACGGTTAGTGACCTAACCTTGATTGGTCAATCCGACGTGGCTTGTCAAAACCATCATTTTGACTGGTCAATCTGACGTTGATGGCCAGGTCAGTTTCCGAATTCCAAACCTTATTTGGTTATGTAGATCGACCCTTTTGACCGACTTGACTCAAGATCAGGAATAACTCTCCTTGGATGACTTTGACTTACCTGGACAGTACAATACATATAAATTTTTTATTAAATTCACAACAGCTTCATTTCCAAAGGCATCATATAATATTATTTTTTCGTTTTATACCGCGACGGATCGACGAGGAGTCTTGGCTCCTTAAATCTTGATGTCTATTGTTTCCAAAGGCATCATATTGATATCTGAAATAGGGATTAGTGTAATTGGTAATTAGGAAATATATTATATGTGTGAGAAGAAGAAAAGTTCACATCTACACAATCTTATAAAGTACGGAAAATAAATTTTAATAATTTTGCATGAGATTAGAAATTAAAATTATGTTTAATTTGATATATAAATTTAACCCAAAATTATTGGTGAAGCTTTTATGGATTGAAAAGCCACTTATTAAAACTTTGAGCTTTAAGATTTACATTACTTACATTGAAATTTCCCTTTTTATTAACAAAATGAGGTGGGCATGATCGAATTATAAGCTGCTATTTTCTAGGATTATTTATATGTTGTAATATGAACCAACTATTCTTAAAGTTAAATTTTATTATTAAGCAAAATGACGTTTTATGTATATATGATAAGTGACTATTTCATTTGATGGTATGTTTTGGTACTTTTTTTCTAAATACTCTTAATTTGTTTTTGGAAGGGAAGATATTTGGTTCGAGTTTTGTTACCTATATGATGGTATGTAGGTGTAATATGTAGGGTTGTTAGAATTATTTTGTATAAGGATAGAATAAAAAAAATTAAGCCAAATGAGGTGAATAATAATTTTATCATAAAATGAAGTAAGTGTCGTTTGCAAGAGAAACCTATTTTCTTTATTTCATTTTTGCATGTGCAATATCGTAAAAGCAAAATTGTCTAAAGCAAAATCGTGTCCACGTCATCTCAAGTTGGATGCATGGAAAAAGAAGATGATAAAAATAAAATAAAGAAAGAGGATGAAAGTTGAAAAGCTGCAATAAATAAAGAAAAAGTTATTCAGAGAATAAAAAACACTTGTGGGAGTTCCAAAGTTTCAAAGTGAGAGGATTTTGGTGCGAAGTGTTTCTTCGTGACGAAAAAGAGAAATGATAGTAACGAAGAATATCTGTGAGACAATGACTATGCAATGCCACCACACAAATTAGGCCCTTGTCTTATTCTTATGGACTCAATTCAATACCATCATCATTAATATATATATATATATATATTATAAACTCGTGGTATTATAACTACTGTTAATAGATGAATTTTAACACACATTAAAAATTAAATACATATTTTTTATTTTATAGATTTATTTATAACATGCAAGCAAAAAATATAGATATTTAAAAATAAGAGAAAGTTTGTTTAAAAATACACTTTGGTTGGGGAGAGAAGTAAGGGCATGAGAAACTGTACGTTGGAGAGGATATTAGTCCCTAGAAGAACCATATTTTTTTAATGTCTTGCATATTTGAAAAATATACATTGTTCATTCTTCTTTCACTATCATTTATCCTAAGTTTCTAATTTAATTTTTATTAACTGATAAAAGTTATTGATGACTTGAAAAATTCTGATTAATGAAACTTTATGATCAATGAGATAATTAAATGAATTGTACTAAGGGAAGTCATAAAATTGATATTGTTAAAAAACATCAATTTTGATGTCAGGTTCTACATTAAAAAAAATTATTAAATGATAATTAATTTTATAAACTAAAAATAATTAGTTATTATATATATATTACTAAGTTAGATATTATTTTATAAAATTAAAAAATTATTGATATTTAAAGTAATTTTATTATTAATAAAAGTTTATAAATCAGTTTCTAAATTGATATATGTAAAATTAACTATCAATATTTTAACTAAGTAATAAATTAGTCATTATAAAAATTAATTTAAATTTAAAATAACTAATAAATCATTGATAGTTAATGTTATATGTCAACTTAGTAGTTTATAATTTTTTTTAATAATAAAAATAATTTTAAATTTTAGTTTACAAAATAATATATAATTTAATTAATATAATAATTTTTTTTTCTAAATTTAGTTTTTATTTGTTTAATGATTTTTTTAGTAGTAATACATATTACACTTAAGTTTTACATAAAATAGTATGAGATTTTTGTTGGAATCTTTTAAGTGTTTGATTTTTTTCCTTAATAACTAGTTTTTTAGGGTTTATTACTCAAGTACTTGGTACTTTATCAATGGGTAATCCCAACGTCTTTTAATTTTGTCAAGTGCAATATTGATGAGCTTGAAGAGGTAATTCAAGACATTCATTATAATGTTGGTATTTTTCATAGTCCAAGAGGTGAGTTTGTTAGGACTATATGACTTTATCATGGTATTTTAATAACTTTGGATTTAAAGTTAATGACAACTATTCTGGCTATTACACAAGCGAAGAGATAACAATCTATGACTCGAATATGACCCTATACTTGTTAAACAAACTTTTTTTAAGATAAATATTATTCTTGGAAGTTGAAAGGAGGAGGATTAATATGTCTTAGTTTTTATTTTGATATGACCTTAAAAGTTATGCATACTTTTAGAGAAGAAAATAGGTGTGGTGATAGTTTGGCTAGTGAGAGTTTGATTGATAAAGCTTTTTTAATAGGTTAGTATGCCTATTTGTATTAGACCTAGTTTTCAAAAATATGTATGGTTTAGTTAAATATAGGTTTCTATAATTTGCATGACTTTAGAGTTTAGTTTTTTTCGTGTATGTATTTTCTTATTTTTTTTATTAATATTTTATCATATAACATATGATTGATGAGCTATGAGATGTAAACATAGTTCTAATGTCATATCTCCATTGTAATGCTACTATATTAAAACCTTTAATTTAATCAAAGTGTGAAGTCATTATACTAGTAATATTTGTTCATTTAATTAGTTCAATTCTTATTTTATTACTCTCTCTTTCTTGATATGTGACTGTTGAAAGTTTGACCACATAAATCAATAAAAAATCATTATTTTTATTATTCTTTTCTCTTCATAACCAAAATAAGTTTTTTTTTTATAATTTTTAATCTTAAAATTTTAGTTGATTTTGGGTTTCAGACCCAAATATATAATACCACTTATGGTTTCATTCTGCATGCATTAAATTTTAACTTTAAAAACATCACTACTATTAAAAATAAATTTAATCATAACTCAATTTTAAAAGTCGATTTCCTCCATAAAGTCTTCAATCCAAATGGTAGAGAAGTTTCCATATTTATATCTTTTCTTGTTGGAGGGGCAACCGTCCGTTGATAAAACTAATTTATAAGATAAGGTTTGCACTAACTTATATACATCTTACCTCTATTCGATGTGTAATCTCCAACACACCCCCTCATGCCGAGACTATCAACTCGTGCGTGTGATTATATATATTATGACTTATATACTTCTTATCTCTGATCGATGTGAGATCTCCAACACACTCTCTTCATGCCGAGACTGTCAACTCGTGATCACATCGAGACTATCAACTCATGCTCGTGTTGAGACTATCAACTTATGCATGTGATTATATATATTATGACTTATATACTTCTTATCTCTAATCAATGTGGGATCTCCAGCACACCCCCTTCACGTTGAGATTGTCAACTCGTGTGTGTGATTATATATATTATGAATGGTCCGATAGCAAACTTTAGATAACTCTGATATTATATTAAGAAGTGGACTTTAAGCTTAACTCGATCTTATAAAACTAGCTTATAAGGTGAGGTTTTCACCCATTTATATACTGTGAAAAGTCTCGATATGGGATCTCCAACAACATCTTCACAAACATGACTATAACATACAAATTTGCATGATCTAATATAAATTTAAATGTAAATTTTGAAATCACAAAACCATAAATTGAAAATGACTATATTATATTTCTGCAAAAGAATTTTGTAATCTTTTAAAGGATTTCATTCTTGGTGTAGAAGAAAAATTTCTTTCAATCTCATTATTCCAAATACACCAAAATAATCCAAAGTTAGCTTTTAGATTATTTAAATAAATAGTCAAATGAAAATAATAAAGATGAAGACATTGAAGAGACCAACAACAATATCCACCAAATTAGTTCATATAAATAGTAGTCTTTTTTTTATCAGCAAAGAATTAAAGAAATAAAATGGATCATTTCAGGGATGCTCCAACCCTTACACAAAATCCAGGCAACGTCCCTGCTTTACTAGAAACATTTCACCTGCTAAACTTTAGGCTTTTCTAGTTAAGCCTTTCAACAAAATAAGCACAAGAAACAAAAAAGTAAATTGCTCAATATTATCACAGACCCTAGCTGTATGAAGCCTAAATCCTTAGGACAAAATAAAATAAAAAAACAATCAAAAGAATGACCCAAATTGCAGCAAACAATAGTGCAAATTGAGTTATTGTGCAGTATTCCTCATTCATAAATCTATCAGGTCGACTTTTGTGCTAAGTGAATTGCCTAAGTACACCAAACCATTTCTTTCCCCCAGATGTATCTGGATTTTGCAATTTCTTGCAGCAGTCCATACATTCTTCCTTCGTCGCACTCCCTTTCTTTTTTGTCCTATCTTCCTTGCACTTTCTAGTTTTGCCACCTTTAAAAAAAAAACTCATTCCTACGTCCTTCCTTTTATTGGGTTCCAGAAAATCTCTTCTCTTTTCCTGCCACCATAACATGAAATCTTGCTCCTTCATTACTTCAAATATGCAACACAACAATACCTTAAGCAACACCTATTTGAACTTTATTAACTTAGATAATGTAAACAATTTAAGGGGTATAACACCCAATCAGAGTAAGAGAAATTATAGTTCATTATTTTTCTTCTCATCCAAGACAAAGCTTGTTATTATGCAAGACTAAAGATTTTTTCCCCATCCACCTTCCCTTCCTTGAACACCACTCCATTCCTTTGATTCCAGATACTCCAGACAACCGCTACCCGCACCCTTTTCCAAACACAGTTTCGTTTCGCATTGAACTGTGGCAATACGAACTGTAATAGATGTTGCTTCCTATAATTACTATACACAGCTTGTATCCCCACCCACTTTTAAACCATTAACCACACCTTATATGCTACCTTACATTCCACAAAAAGGTGGTTAATCGTCTCCTCTTCCTGATTGCATAAGGGACACATAGATGATGGTAAGACAATGCCTCTTCTTTAGAGGTTTACACGTATTGGTATCTTCCCTTTTAGGACCTTCCAAGCCAACATTAAAGCGTTGGGAACAACTTTGATTTCCCATAACATTTTTATTGCTTGGCTCCTTTTAGAGGGTATATACAATTACAAAACTTGGTAGGCAAATTTTACATAAAACAAGTCACCTTCTTCAGTTGCCCAAACAACCTTATCCAGATAGTCTTGGTTAATTCTGACTCTATTCAAATCTATTACCAATTGTGTGAGTTGTTCTCTTTCCCATTCAAATGTCAACCTTCTCCATCTCAATTTCCATTCCCATCTTGATACATTCCACAATCCTACCTGTTGGATTCTTTTCCCTTTATCCTCTAAGATTAGATACAACCTTTGGAATTTATGTTTTACAGGTAAAGTTTCTAACCACTTATCTTCCCAGACTAGGATATCGCTCCCGGTCCCAACCTTCCACGATAACTGATTATTAAACCAACTTTTTGACTTACCTTCTTCACAGACATTACATAGATCACGCCGCCACCACCATGATTGTGACTTGATTTGATTAGAAGTTCTTCTCTGGGCACAGTTACATATTTAGACAATACCACCTCTCTCCATGTACATGTAGAGTCCACTTTCAGTTTCCACATCCATTTCGAAATAAGGGCTTTGTTAAAGCTTTTTACATCCTTTATACCCAAAACCCCTTCTATCTTTGGTTTGCAAACTGTTTCCCATTTTATCTAAGCAATTTTCTTATCGGCGCACCCCCACTCTACACAGAAATCGTCTTTGCAAGGTGCAAGCTCCAATTCATTTACCATTCCATGGAAGAAGAATTTTAATTCTCTTTGAATTTTTCAAAAAGTTTGGTATAATTGGTATTAGTATCCCCATTTGTTACTTAAACATGGACGTTGGTTCCTAAGGGCGTCTGTACATTTTTTATCAGTAATAAAAAATGTAATAAATATAAGTACTAGGAGTAGTCCAACCTAAATACAAAAGAACTTTTAAAAAGGTATAAAAGTTCAAAATCTACGCCAAAAAAATGCTTAGCCATAAGATGATCATCCAAATACAAATCCTCACAACAAAAATGATTCTTCCCACATCAAAAAATATTCTCAACTTCAATATGTTGACTTCATGAATTGTATAAGGCCACGCTACCTAGTCCAAGAATGTGTAAACATATTGTAAAGAATAAACTATATTTTGTTGCATTTTCCCTTGCATATGATTAGAATTTGATCCTTTGCGCCTACACAAAAGGAGCACAACTAGCAATACCATTTCCAAACTAGATAAATAAACCCCCAAAAACCCAGACCATATATGTCCCACAACACTATAAGAAAATCATTAAATTGCAACTAATTTTAAATACCAAAATAATTAGTTACTATTAGATAAAATTATAGACCATTTTAGAGACTAAAAAAATTATTGGTATCTAAAGTAGTTTCTATTACTAATAAAAATTTATAAAGTACTTTTTAAATTGGTATCTAACTATTAGCTACCAAGATTTTATCTACTAATATCTAAGATTCTAAATTAATCTCTAAAAGACTATTTGAGACCAATTTAGAATCTAAAATATTAGTAGCTAAAACATTGGTAGCTAATTTAGATACCAATTTAGAAACCATTTCATAATTTTTTATCAATAAAAGAAACTACTTTAGATACTAATAATTTTTTAGCCTCTAAAATAGTATCTAATTTAGATAATATATTGAGTAATTATTTGTTGTCTCTAAATTTGGTTGCTATTTAATGAATTTCTTGTAGTGCAAGAATACATATATTATAAAGAACCAAGTATCAGTGAATTACTTGACAAATTTCAGACATTCAATAGGATTTAGGCATCACTCATAATTGGAAAAATTGTCTTATTATATTTATAGTTTATCCAAGCTTAGGCCTTAAGTTGTGTCACTATAAAGATTTCCTCTAGTCAACCATTGCTCCATTAAAAAGCACTTTGTTTCTATGGTTTCAAATCCCACATATGATTGTTATCCACATACATCTCCAAATCTTATTATTTTTCTTATTCAAACCCGTAAGATAATGCTGAATAAAATGCATATTAGTCCTATTAGTATGAAAAAAGGACCTTCCAACCTACTAGTCAAACAGATACCCCACACTTTAGAGACCACTGTACAACTAAATAATAAATGGTTTACATTCTCCTTATCAAGGCCACATAGAACACACATCCCATTAACTACATGTACACCCCTATGTAGTAAGTTTTCACAAGTTGGTATTTTCCTATCAATGTGGTGCCAAGAAAAAAATTGGTTTGAGGGGAGAGCTTTAAGGTGTCTTGTACTTGTTTTCCAAGCTACTAGGTGTCATTATTTAAGTGGTCTAGTCAGGTTAACATAATTTTTATGCAACGTGCAATAATCTTTTTCTTAATAATTTTCCTATTAGAAATTAAACTCATGACCTTATTTTTTATAGTAATTTTTTATCAAAAATTTACCATTAGATCAAAAGTTAATAGGATGGAAGTCTTTCTATTTAATTGTGTAGCAACCTAAAAATCTTAATTTAATTATGACATGATTTATCTATCTTACTACAAATGATGACAATTGATGTATTTTACAACAAATTTTTTGATAGATGTAAGCCAACATAATTCATGAGTACTTAAACGTCAACAAAATTTCATAAGAGTACACAACTTGTAATCGCATTAACGTAACACATATGAATATTGCAATTGGTATGATTCTTTCATACAATATGAAGATCAAAATTGTTTATATTTTTCTTAAAGTATTAATATGTTGACAATCATGCACCAAATATGACTGGAGAAAGAAATAATTTTTTTTGATGAAATTAAGCAATTTTGAAATTACATTGTGTCACATCGCAGTTGTAAACTAATTTCTTTCACTATGCAGTTGTCAAAGTAACATTTCCTTCTTTTTTTTCTTATAAAATTCTATAGGAATCTTAGTTAGAGCACTTAAAGTTTATTGTTTCATGTGAACCCAATTCCTCATTTTATACATTGAACCCTCTCCTAAAATAAGTATTATTTTTTATATGGGTGGAATTAAGGTGTTTTTACAGTAGCCTAATCTGCCATTTTTTTAAAATTTACTCTACAGGTAGTTGTAAACCCATGTCCAAATAACAACCCCATAGATTTCATTATCCATTATCTTATAATTACCCTTCCTGACCTACAACTTAAAACCATCATTTATAAGATGGATTGGAAAGTGATTTTAGATATTCCACATCGACTAAAGAAAATGACATTTCACAATATAAAAGTGACTGTAAACCTCACCTTACACTACAAGAAAAATCCACTTTAGCCGTCAACAAAAAGCAAGGGCTATAATAAAGAAGTTTGTAGCGTGGGCGAAGTCTACTCAAGTTGGACACAAAAATAAATGTCAAATATTGGGTCCACAATGGAAACCTTTAACATACACTAAAAATTATTAAAATAATAAAATTAAGTTAGCATCTAGATTCGGGACACAAAGTAGACGCAATGAAAAAAATTAAGGGACAGAATAAAATTGAGTCTAGAATGAGGACACAAAGTAGATGCAAGTTAAAAATAAGTTAACATTTTATTACATTTAGCGTAGGTGTAGGCGACACTAAGGTGACGTGGAGGTTTATTGTCACCTTAACCCATGTTAAGTTAATTATTGTTGGAGATCCCACATCGACTAAAGATTAGGACATCTCATAGTATATAAGTGGGTGCAAACCTTACCTTATAAGCTGGTTTTATGAGGTTGAATTAGACTTAAAGTCCATTTCTTAATATGGTAGAGTCATTTCAAGTCTATCCTAGCGATTGTTTGTTGTCCTTATCAGGTCACTCGCTATCGGGTCGTTATCGAACCACCCATAATATATAGTCCCACGCACGAGTTGGTAACCTCTGCGAGAGGGGGGTGCTATCGGGTCAGACCACCCATAATATATAGTCTCACACACAGGTTGGTAACCTCTGTGTGAGGGGGTGTGTTGGAGATCCCACGCCGATTAGAGATTAGAACATTTCATTTATAAGTAGGTACAAACCTCACCTTATAGACCGGTTTTATAAGGTTAAAGTTAGGCTTAAAGATCACTTCTTAATAATTATTTAATTTTATATCCATTTTAATGTCCCTCAAACCTGCGCTATAGTTAAATAATATATTTTTCTTTATGTAGACTTAGTCAACACTACCTTGTAAGTTTGTGTCTCATTGGAGACCGTCTCTAATGCATAGTCACCAAAAGATTAACTTCTATTTCTATTAGAACGCTAAGCTCGCACTAGTCTCATGTAACGTCTCTTTCGCTTTTTGTGTCGCTCTTTTGGGGACTTTACCATCATTATTTTTTTTAGTGTTATAAACCGATTTTGTAAGGTTGAATTAAGTTTAAAATTCACTTCTTAATAATAAAAAAATAAAAAAAATAATTATGAAATTTTTATCTATATTAATAAACGAAGTAGACATCTAATTTCTACTTTCTTTTATGGTTAAATGATCATTTGATGTGGAGTTTATGTCGTAGCATGACTTCAATTGAAAGATATTCTGATATTGGATCCATTGTATTAATTAAAGCTACTGATAACAATGATCGTCTAGATATGATTTTGATTCTCTAAGGGTATTATTCAAGAATATTAAGTCAGTGGCGCCTAGTAGAGAAAAACAAAAGCTGAAGTTAATAAAGCAAAGATAAAGTAAAAAGAAGATATAATATAAATGAATTTTCAGTCTAGATTTAAGTCATTGTGAATATAGTTTTTGTCTCAGAATTTGTTTTGAAAGGAATATAAAGAAATATAAAATATTTAGAGAGTACTTAAGTTCCCTAACAAGCAGCAACTAGCATGCTTAGAATTATAGTGAAACAAAATAATTTGATTAGTGGGCCAATTAATTGATGCATCAAATTGTGTCTAATAATTAAATAACTCATTTATAGGCATCAAATGCGCTATAAACCTGCAACCAACAATCATTGCTATAGTTTGGAGTCAAATCATATATCATGAGAATCAGATCAACTTCTACATGCTATGTTCCTCTAAAATATGTGGCGAAATGTGAGTGCCCTCTTTCTTTTCATTCCTTATTTCCATTTGGTAATAAATTGATGCATGATCTTAAAAATAATTTGATAGGAAGATTGATTAGATGATGAATCCCATTCATATCAGTATTATAGAAAAAATTGTTCAAACTGGTTAATCTCACACATCACAATGGCTCTCACTAAGGAACATACCCTTCATTTTTTGTTATATCCACTGCTGCTACTATACTGTGTAACTGAGAAAAGAACTAACACCCTGCAACAAATAGGATGAAACAAACACTGATATCTAGAGAGTAGGATCCATCAGCACATGCAATAATATTCCATAATATGGGGATTAGGTATAGAAGTGGGGTAGGTTGAATTAATACATGGACAATTATTTGTGTTCCATTCATATCAAGACAAGGACATTGGGATGTAAAATTGAAGGCGTGTGGATTATGAAACTGTTTGGTAATCCATCATACACAATGTTTTTATCTCCATCCAAATTGTCTCTTTTCCACCACCCATATCACCCTCTACGGTTTTCAGCAAAACTCCATCTCCAACAGGCCATAACATCATTTCACCCATTCAACTTTGTTCCCTTCGTGTCTCCCAATTAACTATCTGTCAAACAAGATCATCTTCTTTCAGCTTCCATTCACGGGCTCTTTGGGAAACAAAAGTGCATTGCATGTGTGCCATTGATGTGACCAATTTGTATCTGCATGCATGTTGTTTACTACTCTTTTCTAGGGTTTCTTGCTAAGATTGTAGCATTTTCGAATCCTAAGTTGTTGATAGGATCTTATTAGTGAGGATGATGAAGGGATATGGTGGTTGCTAATGTCTCCTTCCATTAGGGGAATATGAGGATGTGTGCAAAGAGAAAAAATATTAAAAATTAGACAAATGTTAACATCATTATATTTTGCATACTATAGGGAAGTGAACAAATAAAAAAATATGTTTATTATATATAAGTTAAAAACCAAAGAGAGTGAAGGAAAAAAAGAAGAGGAAGAAACATACATAAAAGATAAGAAGCACAGGTGTTAATTGAATTCCTTTTATATATATAGTACGAATATGAATAGTAATAGGATAATTTATGTAAGAGACAGTGGAACCAAAATTTTCTGTTAGAGAAATTAAAATGAGTGCATTTGCTGAAAAAGATAAATGATTGTTAAATAAATAAAAATAAATAAAATATAATGTGTTCATGTAACTGAACTATTTATTAACAAGTAGTCATGTTAACACTATGTATTAATTCATTGCCGAGTAAAAAAATATATTGTTAACATTATAATGTATATTTTAACCTAAGTACTTTTTAGGGGAATCTTATGTAAAGTAAATATATTTGATTATTTAAAATAACTTCTTTAAATTCATTTTGATAATAAACAAAAAAAAAAACATAATAGAAATGTTGTTTTTGACAAAATTGGCTTATCTCAGCCAAGTTTGGTTTAATAATTTTTATTTTAAAATTTTTTAATTAATATTCGTCCTAATAATGACACTACCCACGTTACTTATTTGTAATTTTCGTGCTTCTTTATACGTGTTATATTAAAAGTATTGAATAAAAATAATTTTAAAAATTAAAAAATATTATATTAATTAAATTAAATATTATTATAGAATTAGTATGTACCTAATAAACAGTTTTTAAATTAGTATGTAGCTAATTATCGAAATTTTAACTTTTAAAATTTAAATAATTAGTAATTAAAATATTTTTAATTAATTACATATATACTAAATTAAAAATTATTTATTAATAATAAAAACTATTTAAATATTAATAATTTTCATATATCTGTACATTTTAGATAATTATTAAATTCAATTTTGAGGTAATGAACTTAGTTTGGAAAAAGTTAAATAAGTATAATTAAAATAATAGAAGTAAACAAAAATACGAGCACCAAAATGAAAATAACATTTCTGAATGCTTTGAGGGTATAATGTAATAGTATCATACTTCTTCAATTGGAAATGTCTACAGCCCCTTCCACGTGCCATCTTGAGACCACTTACATATGTGAAAACAATGGGAAATTTAGAACAACTTCAAGAAAGAGCAAGTATTAGACTCCTAAATTAAGAAATTCTAGTTCATATATGACTGAGTTAATAATTATTAAGTTAATATACTAATTAATTATTTTTGTTTCTCAAAATTAGTTTTTGTGTAATAATTTTTTTTATAATGTATAGTTATTTAATTATTTTAAATAAATATTTCAATATACTTTTTCTCAATTTTCTCTTTCCAAATAATTTCCAATTTATAATAAAATTGGAAAAATATATCATCTTAAAAATTTAAAATTTAAAAACAAAAGGAACCAAATTTCTTTTTAAAAAACAATTATTATATAAAAATAGAAGGAGCATTAACTTCAGTTGTGTGTCTCAAGATACATGACTTAATTTTTCTGACATTTACTGTCCATATTCATTTTCAACAATAGTAATTAATAACATGGCTTCAAATTTTTAACATTTGTTGTCTATTACTTTTGTGTATCCAACATTCCTTGGACATAAAACTCAACTTAATGGAGAAAAAAAATCATAAAAAAAAGGTTATAATAGTGAATAGTAGACATTTTGGGCAGAGATAACAATGAATGTTGTGGCGAAACAGTAGAAGAACTAACAATGTGGTGGGAACTAGCAATAGTAATGGTGTAGAAGGAGAGGACCAATATATTTGGAGAATTTTTTTTAAGAAATTTTAGAAGAAATTTTTTTAAAAAGAGCGAAAATTAAAATTAGTTTTAAATACTTATATAATTTTTTAAATTTTATTTTATTTTTTAATTTATGAAGTTAATTTTTATTTATAAAAAATTTCATGTTCTTTCCTTCTAAAAGTCCTTAAAAAAGAGCATTTTAACGTTGTCATTGTCATTCACTAACTCAACTCCACGTATGTTAATAATCATGAAGCCACTATTTGAGTTGACTAACTGCATCACCACTAACAGACAACTTCTCCCTGCACCACCTCTATTACTTCTCTCCCAACCCATACTAAAAACACATTTACTAATATATTCTTCAGTAAAAATATTAAAAATTTAAAATAATATTTTAATGTATTTTTAACATTTAACTTAAACTTCACTTTCACCTTCACCGTGCGTCTTCTTCTGTTTTCCTTCCAGCGGCGCCGCACCACCCCCTTCCATTCCAAGGTTTCTTTCTCTTCATCTCTCAAATTTCTCTAAACCCCACATTCTTTATCACTCACACATTCACAAGTGCCCTCTTCAGAGGTTAGTAAGTTTAATTTTACTGATTTTGCATTGCTTTTGAAACCTGTCTGCTATGTAATATGGTATTCATTGTGTAATCCGTTTGTGCTACTGTGTAGTCCGTTTGAAACCTGCGTTTTTTCATAATAGTCATCGGATTATGTAATCCGGTACAGTTGAGAATGTAAAGTAATATCGGATTACGTAATCCAGTTTAGGTTATTTAAGCAATTCCGAATTAGGTAATCCAGTTTAGGTATTTAAGTAATTCTGGATTACATAATCCGGTTTAGGTTTACAACATGTTCCGAATTACATACTTCGGTATGTATATTGTGTACTTAGTGTTTTGGATTATGTAATCCGGTAGTGTTCTTACAAAGTTGCGATTTTTGTGTTTTTGTGTTTTTGTTATGTATAAACTTTTTTAAATTTTATTTTATGTACACAAATTCATGATTATATTATTTATTATTTGTAAATAATTGAAATTCAAATTGTGTTGTGGATAGATATGGCTAAAACTAGAGGTGGTGGATCTCAGGATCATGATCGTAGAAGATCGACGGCATCCGTCCGTAGAAGAGACCGATGTGGTGTCGAGGAAAGGATTGATGATGATGTTCATATTGATAATGATAATGAACAAGGATTACAGAATGATGACCAAGTAGACCAGGGAGAAGAGTTTCCTGGAGGACCTTCTGATATGTCTTTACTGGTAAATTTTGCTGACCATGTTGCTGTTAAGCTTTGGGAGGGTGAGGTAAGAACAAAAAAACCTTCAATTAAATTGTCTTTATTAATTATTATTTAAATTTATTTAATTATATTTAATATACAAAATTTATATTAGGATCGGGGAGAACTTAAATTGGTATCCTACGGTAGGAAATTACGTAAATTTGGGATGTCTCATGCTAATATTGAGCTACTTGTACAAAATTATGGATTGTTTAGTTTGTGCAATATAAGTTATGAAGTGGGTGACAAGAGATTGATTTCAACCTTTGTCGAAAGGTGGCATCGGGAGACAAACTCCTTCCACCTTCCCGTAGGTGAGACGACCATCACACTTGATGATGTGTCATCTCTTTTACACCTCCCCATTTTGGGTCAATTCCCAACATATGTACCCTTAAAGTACAACGGAGTTGCAACAATTTTAGCTGAGTTACTAGGGGTGGATGAGGCTCGGGGGAAGGCTGAGATGAGGCAGTGTCGAGGCATCCACGTACGATTGAGTTGGTTTCGAGATATATATGAGGAATGTATAATAACATGCTTGATAGCATCCCAACACGAGCACAGGTCTCCCATGCTATTTTGTAATATTCGTTTCAAAGACCAATGAGCTGATTCAACCTTGTATAAGTATAAAATATAATAAAACAATTACACGTTATACACGTTCTAAACAAAGTAAAGGCATTCATATACTTGTTTGATGTTGTATTTCACAAATGCATTAACAAATTTTTCCAACACTTGACAAACTTTTCTTTGTGCGGGATAATCCAGGCGTTCTTCACATATTCAAAAAGTAATGGTCACGGTGAACAAATAGTTTCAAAAATTTTCACAAACTCATCAAATTTAGCAATCTATGTACAGTCAAGGATAGTCTTCCATGAATCAATCACAACTTCCCAAGCCTCGACAGAATCTACCAACATTTTACACTTTGCTTTAACATTCTTATTGATGTGAAACTGACAAAGAAGATTTCTTGTTTTAGGAAACACAATATTGATGGCATTCATCAAAGCAAGATCTCTATCACAAACAATGACTTCAGGCCCCACATGCGATGTCAAAAGTGACCCTCTAAATTTTTGTAGTGCCCATATAAAGTTCTTTTCTTTCTCGCTAGATAAGAATGCAAAACCAGTAGAAAAGGACAAACCTGTACAAGTTACACCAACAATCTCAAGCAAATGCAGTCGATATTTGTTTGTTTTGTAAGTTGTATCCATTAAGAATACAATGTTAAATGCATTCAAGAGTTTCACAGCATCAGGATGAGTCCAAAAAATATCACTAACAATATTGGAAGATTCATGACATGTACTCCAGTGAAGATAGTTGTTACGGTCTAACAACATCATTAATTGTTGTAATTCAGTTCTTGGTCCTCTAACTAATCTCTTGTACGAGTATCTTGCATTGTATACTTGCTTTATTGTTGTCATATTATCCTCATTATTCTCCTTCAAAGTACGTAGAATGTTACCTGGCTTAACCATGCTTTTAGTCTTATCAACAAGCATTGAATGTTCATTCGTTTTTAATCTGCCTGCATATGGATGACCAACTAATGTATCATACAAATCATGATTATGAGTACCACATATTACCTTAAGTACCCAACCTTGACCCTTTCCAACAGGTTTACCTCGCAATTTAAAGGGACATTGACATTTTCGAGTACTAGTTACACTAACCTCCAAACCATCCTTGTACTTTTTGTAACTACCCCCCCCCCCCTCCCCCTTCACAGCCTAACAAGACATATGTCTTTCTCCCTTACTTACCATTTGCTATGTCATACCTAATAATGACAATAATAAAACCAAGTCCATAACCAACCCTACGGACCCATACAAATCATGATTATGAGTACCACATATTACCTTAAGTACCCAACCTTGACCCTTTCCAACAGGTTTACCTCGCAATTTAAAGGGACATTGACATTTTCGAGTACTAGTTACACTAACCTCCAAACCATCCTTATACTTTTTGTAACTACCCTCCCTTTCACAGCCTAACAAGACATATGTCTTTCTCCCTTACTTACCATTTGCTATGTCATACCTAATAATGACAATAATAAAACCAAGTCCATAACCAACCCTACGGAACCATTCAAGTAAGTCTTCTCGCGAAGAAAACACCTACACAAAGTTATTCTAACAATATTACAAAATCACTTCTTCAAATTATAATGCAATAAACATGAATGAAATGAAATTTTATTCACCTCATCTGTTGTAAAATGGATACCATAGTCCCTTTCAAACAATCCATGTTGATGCACAAAATTCATTAATTCTTCCATACTTACACCTTCATTCATGAAACATAAATTTTCATTTTATTATAATTTCCATAAATTCACATAAGTATGCAAAACAAAAATAGCATTCACTTTTGAAGATTTTGTAATTGGCAACTTAAACATGACTTCCGGATTGTATAATCCATAAGTCAAATTTTAACAGCATAATGAATTCCGGATTATGTAATCCATAAGTCATTTTAAGTGACTTCCGGATTGTGTAATCCATAAGTCAAAATTTTCACAGCAAAATGACTTCCAGATTATGTAATCCGTAAGTCATGTTTGATGTTCCAAATGTCTTCTGAATTGTGTAATGCGTAATTGAAATTCATATAGCAAAATGAGTACCGGATTATGTAATACGTAAGGCATATTGAAAGTTCTAAAATCACTTCCAGATTGCGTAATCCATAGTTCATTTGGTACCGAATTACACAATCCAGAAGTATGACTTTGGCAGGTTCCGGATCCGATATGCACATGAGTTATCTGATCCGAAACGCTTTACTTAGACATCAGATTGTGTGTGGATCCACCGAATTAACTAATGTGGAAATAATTATTTAAGTTAGAAGAATGAGAATGAGAACTTATTAGAGTATGAGAATGACGACCTCACCAACGGTGACAATGCCAGCACCACCTACCACCGCTGCTACCTACCACCGTGCACCACCTCAACCACCTTCTCCAGCACCACTTCAAGGACCACCACCACTTGAGCTCGAGCACTGCACCCCACGCTGCACCCCACCACACGAAGTAACTTCTTTTTTTTCACTAGCAGACAAACAACATTTTTATTTTTATCTTTTTACCGAAGGATAATTTTGGTATTTTAAAACTTTATGGAGGTGCCCGAAGAAATCATGGAGGTGCAGGAAGAAGCTGTCCCACTAACATTATCAAACAACTTTACTTTGGAAGGTTACCATGAAGAACATCTAAAACATATCTAACTACAAGCCCAAATAGAGAATGGGCCCAAGTTCAACTATAATGGGCCCGTAGGTGTTGTAGATTTTCAATCAAACCCTAAACGGCATTTCTTCCTCTATCTTCGTACATTACTTCTTTGCACCCATAAATATATAAAAAAAAAATATTTATAACAATCATTCTAAATCTCGCAACAAAATTAAACCAAAATAATACATACTTTAACACTTACAAAAAGTTGCACTCTAAAATAGGAAAATAAATATAATTAAAATTTTATTATCTTGAATTGTTAAGTAAATATTTAATATTTTGAGATGTTAAAGGAATGATTTTTTGTTTAATGAATAATAAAATATTATCATTTAATGTGAGAGATAAATTTAGAGGCTGCTACTTTGTTAATAATGCAAATGAATGGGTTTTCTTTGCTTCTACTTTTTTAATAATGCAAATGAATGTGTTTTCTTTGCTTCTGGTTTGCTTGGTTAATTGAAGTCCAATAATTATTTTTTAGTATTATTTTTTGGTATTATTAAATTATAATTTTATTATATTTTTTTACATATTACTATATTAATATTATGTTAATTTTTTTTAAAATATAGATTTAGATTTAAAATTTAATTTATTTATTTTTAAAAATATGAATTTGAATTAAATTTATAATAATTCAAATTATTTTTATAAAAAATACGAAATTGCATCTAAAATTCAATCCAAATATTTGGATCTAGATTTATAAAAATTCAAATTACTTTTTATAAAGAATGTAGATTTTGATTTAAAATCTAATTCAAATATATAGATTTGAATTGGATTTTTCATGAAAACTCTTACGCCATATAAATGAAAGTTTTATTGTGCCAAAAAAACACAATCAAGCCAATAAAATATGAAAAATACAAAAAAGAGTAAAATCATTTTTAATTTCAATCGTTTTTTAGAAGAGATTTGCGAAAATAAGCTATATATATACATCTATATTCATATAATTAATTATTTATAATTTACTCTGATATCTTTTTATATTTTAAACTTAAATTATTATTTATTTTTATTTAAAATAAAATTACATAATTAAATATAATATGATAAAAAAAAGTTAAAAAATATTAGATTTTAACAAAAAATTATGCTTAAAAAAATAAAATAATTAATTAAATATAATAATTAAAAGTTATTATAAAATTATAAGTATAAATAATAATAAAAAATATTTTTTATAATAATTATACTAATTATAAAAAATAAAAATAATTTTTAATATAAATTTCTTTTATCAAATATTTATAATTACAGATATTTAAATATTTTTTATCAAATTTTATATGACTTTGTAATTGTTTTCAAAGTTAATTCTAATATATTACCAAAAATATATTTCAATCACGAAATATAATATTTTAGTTAAAAATAATTATAATTTATTGATAATCAATCAAATTAATTTTTAAGAGTTTATAGACAGAAGAGTAATTTTATAAATTTATATTTTTATCAAATAAAAAAAATATAATTTTAATTATATTTATCATAATTTTTCTAACACTTTTTATTTATTTATCTTAATCCAAATAATATTATAGAAGTGAGTGCCGAAGAGAAAACTAGAACAGAAGAAGTTGCCAAAAATGAAGATCGAGAAGACAATAACTTCTGCTGTAAATGGTGTCAATAAAGAGGATAGTGAACACAGAAAATGAAAAGCAAGGGTAGTGCATAACATAACCTGAGGATCAAGAAAAGGATGAGAAACAACGGTAATACAATATCATTTCTCAATAACAAAAGGATTATTAAGAGCATGTTGTAAGTGTATAACATTATATTGATTTTTCTTATTATAAGTCTTGGCATAATTCATTAATATCATTCTATGGGTACGATGCATTAGTATTACTTCTGGTTCACTGTTGTTTTCGAACCGGTTTATAATCTAGAGAACGATTGTTCCTGCTCCTATTCTTGGTCGGCCTGTCACTCTCTAAGCTCCTTGATACGATCAAGCTCCCTAGTGTACCTCGCTTCTCTCGGTCGTCCTACTCCACAGGCGGGGGTGGTACCTGCAGAAGGCACTCCAACGCTCAAGTCAGTGGGGGTGTCGGTGCTCAGGTGTCAGAGTACTGTAGAAAATGACGTACCTTTCTCCTTGAAATGTGTGCTATTTGTATTACCTTAATGGACCTTCACTGTTGGGCCAGATTAAGAGAGTTGGTTTGTATTTAGGGTTGCGTTAAGCCACCCTTAACCATAGATTAGCCTTGTTAACCTGGTCAACCTTTGACTTGAACGTTATGGGTCGGTCGGCCACGTGTAGTGACGCGACCGTCTCTTTATTACCTAGGTGGCGGCATGAACCGAGTGCTGGCCAACTCGCTGATTCGTCCGATCGTACTAGTACAGTTGTCCCCCAGGCTCGAGAGATGGTACAGTCGAAGAGTCTGAAGGTTGGGTCTCAAGCGGTGGTGTAATGATGAATGAGGTGACTGCAAACGGTGCCTGAGCGAATGATGTGACATGCATTTACGGGGGGTTTTTTGGGCGCCAAACGTTGTGAGTCGTTGGATCAAGCAAATCTAACGGTTGAGATCTTGTGACGTTTGAGTTTCCGATGCATCTTCGGGCTATAAATAAGTGCTGGGAACAGTGGCCTCTCATGCATTTTTAATATCGATTGAGTTCCGACACCCGAGTGCATCCGAGTGATCTTTGCTGCCTTCGTCGTTCGTCTCAAGGTTAGTCATGTCTACCCGCTCATGTCCTACTTCTTCTTCTCCCGCTCGGTCTACTCTTCTTAAGCCCCCTTCTTATTCGTCGTCGTCGTCCTCACCTTTTTCATCTACTTCTTCTTCCAACAAAGTCATATCGGTCGGGGCGGTTGAGACCGCTGCCCCGCGAGTGGAGGAGGTGAGGGGTAATGACGTTGGTAATGCGTCAGATCGGTCGATCTTGTTGAATCAAGTGTATTCAAGCTTTGAAGAATCCAAATCCTTTGAGTTTGATGGAAGGCTAGATGTGCTTGCTGTTGTTGAGGTGTTTTAGAATAGGATCTGGGATAGATTATCTGTGTAAATCCACTCTTGATTGAATCCAAAGCTTAAATATTCTCAAACCTTTTGAATTGAAAGTGTTTTTCAAACTAAGTGAAAAACAACCTGTTGTTTTGTCGAAACAACCGATTGTTTTATACTTAGGTGTTTTGAGAAAGGTTGAAAATTGTTTTTGGTGATTGACTTGCTGTCAAACCAAAACAACTGATTGATTCAAACATTCAATCGGTTTGTTTTGAAACCATAACAGAAAACTGTTTTGTGCTTTGACTGAACTTTAAATGTTTTTATAACTGAATGCACTCCTGTTTTAAATGCTTTGACCAGTCTTTGAAAGCTATAAAGAGTTTGTTCAGATTTTGTAACAAACAAGAACTGAGATTTAATCATAGAAAAACAGATTTGAGTTTTTCACTGATTTTGGTTTTCAAGAGTTAAAGATTGCTTTGATCAAGAGAGAGTGGAATAGGATTTCCATTTGTATTGATTTCAGATCATTCTGTAACAAGTGTAATCCTTCTGTACTTTGTGTAAACTCTAGTGTGTGAAGTCGAGAAGTGTTGTGTGCTCTTGAGGTTGTCAAGATTAACATTCTTCGTGGTGTATGTGCTGAGCCAAAGGAAGTGTGTGTCTTGAGGGGATCAAGGTCACTTCTTTGGTGGTGTGTGTAAGTAATCTAGGTTTGGTTACTTAGTGGATTCCCCAGTGGTTTTTGGGAAGACTGGATGTAGTTCTTGGTTTAAGAGTGAACCAGTATAAACTGTGTGTGCAATCTCTTTATCCCTTAAACTCTTTAATTTCAGTTTGTATATTTGTTAACTGGTATAAACAACTGATTGTTTTTCTGGTGTTGTGCTTAATTGCTTTGTGTTTTTGGCAAACTGAATTCTGAATCAAGTTTTCTCGAAAGAATTTCATTCTAGACTAAAAAGTTTGCGAAAACCCCCTTTAAACCATTCACACCCCCCCCCTCTAGTTTAAAGCCATAAATTCTAACAGATCTCACCCGAGCGGCCGAGTCCTCATGTGGGACCTGCCAGGGTTGATCCCAAGGTATGCGAGGTTGCATCCGTATTTTATACGGACGCCTCGGTGGCTAAGTTTTTAAATAAGGTCTCGGTCTTGAAGGCTTCTGCTGGGGAGTCCTTGTTAGCTTTCGGTCCTTGTTCCCTGGCGGACCGCATGTATAGGGAGCGGTCATCTACCGAACCTCCCTTCTTTTTCATGTACAACTAACTTTTTTTGGACCTCCATGTGTCTCTTCCATTCGATGTGTTCACAGCCAGTGTCCTTCGGGCACTTAACGTGGCTCCGACTCAGTTGCACCCTAATAAGTGGGCGTCCATGCAAGCTTTTCGCATGGTGTGCCGAACGTTTGGGGTGCGTCCTCTCTCTTCCTGCATTTTGCATTTATATGCCTCTCATTCTGCTGAATTAGTTGGTTGGCATTCTTTGGTCGGTCGGATTGGCAGCGTGTTGTTCAAAGCCTTCACGGCCTCCTATAAGAACTTCAAAGAAAAGCTCTTTAAGGTGTACGTAGAGCCAGCGGGCACGTGTTACTTTTTCGATGAAGTCAGTCAGTCAAGGTTTCCCTTGTTCTGGACGAGGAAGCCTCCAGAGATCAAGGACTGGCCACGACCGGTCAATCCAAGTGAGAGCGAGCGAGAAGTTTTTGCATTGTTTGATAACCTCCCGAAGCTTCCCACTTGGCCGCTTATGTCCTTGTACACGGTGACCGATCGTGTAGAGGTTTTTGAGGGTATGTTCTATGTCTTAAGGCTTTGGTCGTTTGTTGCATTTTCTTCGCTAACGTGTTTTCTTGTTTCAGAGATTGCTAAGAGAGAAATCCCACAGGCCATCAGTATGTTGAGCTCTTTCAGAAACAAGCTGAACGAGAAGAGGACGGTCGTCGGTGGCGGGGCCCCTGCCACTGATACTGCCCAGGCGGGTTGCTCAAAAAGCTCAAAGAAGAGGGCTAGAGAGGAAGGGGACATTGCCTGCACCGTTTGGGCTCTTGGGCAAATGCCAACCTGTCATTCGGGCCGAACGGTGACCCGTGTGGGATTGCCACTAACCGATGATTTCAACCGCTCCATTCCGACCGTCGTTGTCGTGCCTGTGGTGGCCGCCGAAGAGTTCTCTCTGGCCTTGCTGGGGGGTGATAGGTGTTTCACCGGGCGATGAATTTTGATCTACCCCCTGGCCTCGTGGAGTTGATCGGGTGGGTGTTGAATGATGACATTCTCGATGGTGGCGTCGAGATGATCTGTCATGGGTTAATCCTGACCCGTCGAGGCGCCGAGGCTCGTAGGCGGCGCATTGAAGACCTGTCGCACCTCGAGCACGAGCTTTAGGAGGCGTCCAACAACATGCATCAGACGGTTGATGCGAACACAATATATGAGAAGAAGTTGTGTTCGCAAGTTGTGGAGCTGGAGCTTGGTGCGGTTCGGTTGGCCGAGGTAGAGAAGGCTGATGTTGACAAGGCGACGGAGATCACATTACTGCGAAAGGCGTTGGAGGCGGCCGAGTGCAGGGGGCGTTTCTAGAGGAGGAGGCCATTGCTCAACGTCAAGGAAAGGAGGCGGCCGAGTGCAGGGGGCGTTTCTAGAGGAGGAGGCCACTGCTCAACGTCAAGGAAAGGAGGCGGCCGAGGCTGAAGTTTTGAAGACCATGGAGGACATCATGGTCTTAATAAACCAGAGTTTTGACCTGGTCGTCCGTCAGGCCGAGGTGCTGTACGGGTGGCCTCCACCTTCTGGTCAATTTAACCAAGATATAGAGGTCTTTGATGGTCACTTGGTACCTGTGGGCGACATCCAGAACCTTCAGAGCGTCGACCAGCCTATCTCAATCGAGGATGTTGAAGACTAGAGCTCAGACTTTAGATTTTTAGGCTCGTTCTTTTTTGTTCCCTTGAGGTCGGGGTGTGGCCTCCACCTTTTTCTTAATGAATAGAATCGACCGTCTATATTTGATGTTTATTTGTGCAAGTCTTTTCTTTCGGTCGGTGTGGTGTGAGTTAAGACAATTAATCTGATGAACTCAGTTATCGTGTGCTAATAATGAGCTGAGGTGAGGCGGCGATCGGCCTTTGGTGCATGAGTGAATTGCGAATCATTTATTTACACAAGTTAAATAACTTGTTCGAGTGGAGCCTTGTTCGATCGTAATAGTGATATTTGAGTGGGCTGATACACTCTAATTGGGTATCGGGAGGGGATGTCGGTTGCGGCTGTGTCCTGGCCGAACCATGGGAGTGTTAGGAGGGTATACCATTTTTGGTTTCGTCCTGGCCAACACTGGTGTTTGGATATCGGGAGGGTATGCCGGTTAAGGCTACATCCTAGCCGAACCTTGGTGGAGTGTTGGAAGGGTATACCGTTTGGGGTTTCGTCCTGGCCAACACTCGTGTTCAGGTCTCGGGAGGATAAGCCGATTAAGGGTACGTCCTGGCCGAGCCGTGTGGTCTGTAATCTGCACATTTATTTGAAGAAAATGGCTCGTTAAAACCTCTCTGATCGCTGGTGCTACCAGGCGAGGAAAGAGTGTGTGAGTTGTGTTTATTCATTTAGCTGAAATAAAATTTGAGGTGCGTGGCATTCCACGTCCTCGGTGCAATTTTCCCTGATAACCACTCTAAGTGGTATGCCCCCCCTTCTCCTACTTCTCGCATTCAGAGCGATCCTTCCCAGTTGGACAAGAACTTGTTGTTCGTCTTCCTGACGTTGCTTCGTATTCTTCAGATGAGGTCGCCTTTGTGGAAGCTTCTCGGTCGAACTATCGTGTTGTATCTTCTTGCCACCCGAAGCTTGCACGCTGCTTCGCGGATTTTACGCTTATCGCGAAGCTCGTTAAGGAGGTCGAGTCCGACCGCTAGGCTTTCCTTGTTGAGGGACAAGTCGAATAGTTGTCGCCTAATGGATGGTTCGCCTACCTCTACCAGTATCATGGTCTCGGTGTTGTATGTGAGGTTGTATGGCGTTTCTTGTGTGGTGGTCTGGGGGGTGCATCGGTATGCCCACAGGACTTCAAGTAGTTCCTTTGTCCATCATCCTTTTGCAGCTCTGAGCCTTTTCTTTAATTCATTTAGAAGGATCTTGTTGGTCGCTTCTGCTTGGTCATTCGTTTGTGAATGTTCGACTGAGCTTGTAACGGATTTTATGTCAAGGTCATCGTAGAAGGTTTGGAGGCCATGGTCAATGAACTGTCGGCCATTATCAGACATAATCGTGTTCGGTACTCCGAACCGGCATACAATGTTCTTCCATACAAAGTTTTGGACGTTCTTGGCAGTTATGGCGGCCAGGGGCTCGACCTCTATCCATTTCGTGAAGTAATCCACAACGATCAACAGGTGTTTCGTTTTGCCTTTGCCTAGTGAGAATGGATCGATGATGTTCATTCCCCATATGGCGAACGGCCATGGTGACGTCATACTGTAGAGTTCCTCTAGTTTTAGATGATGGAGCGGGCTGAACTCTTGGCATTTGAGACACTTCTTGACATACTCCGCGCAATCTCCGTGAACGGTTGGCCAATAGTATCCAGTCCGGATAACCTTGGCTGCCATTGTTCGAGCCCCAGTGTGGTTGCCACACGCTCCGTCATGGATCTCTTGTAACACATACTGAGATTACTCCTTGGTGAGGCATTTTAGGAGTGGCATTGAGTACCCTCTTCGGTACAAATCTTGGTCGATCATAGTGTATCGGGCGCATTGTAGTATGGTTGTTTTTTCTGTGTCTGGTTTGTAGGTGTCGTGCTTGAGATATTGGATGATTGGGCTCATCCAAGTATCAGTTTTGCTGATGGCAAGGCATTCGGCCGTTCCAACGCTTGGTTGCTTCAGGTGGACCTGAATTACCGATCGATGGTGACTTTGCTTTTTGGTGGATGTGAGGTGGGACAGTACGTCTGCTCGTTCGTTGTCCTTTCGAGGTATATGCTCGATGATGACTTTATCGAATTTGGCTATGGAGTTGTTGACCGTGTGGTAGTAGCACTGGAGGAAGGGCTCTCTCACCACGAATTCGTTCTTCATTTGACCGACTACCAACTGAGAGTCGCTCTTGCATGTCACCGTGCGTGCCCCGAGATCGTGAGCTAAGTTGAGGTCGCCGAGGATGGCTTCGTATTCGGCCTAGTTATTTGTTGCCTTGAAGGCAAATTGTAGTGCTTGTTCAATTAATAGGTCGTTTGATCCTTCGAGGACGACACCTGCGTCGCACGCGGTTTTGTTGGATAACCCATTGACATATAATGTCCATGTTGTGAGGGTGTCAGGATGTGGTGGCAGTTCTACCGAAAAGTTCGTCAAACACTGAGATTTGATGGCACCTTTCGGTTCGTAGCGAATGTCAAATTCTGAGAGTTCAACCGATCATGTTATCATTCGGCCTGCAAGATCGGGTTTAAATAGTATTTTATATATGGGATAGTTAGTCCTTATCTTGATGGCGTGATTTTGGAAGTATGGTCGCATCCTCCTCGCTGTCAGGACCAACGCTAATGCCACTTTTTCTAACATTTGGTATCTTGTTTCGGCCACGTGGAGCATGCGACTGATGAAGTACACTGGATGTTCTTCGTTGTCGATATCTTGTACGAGGGCGGCACTGACCACCTCCTCTGATATGGCCAGGTAGACCATGATCAGTAGGTCGATTCGTGGCTTTTGAATGACGGCTGGTGATGACAAGAATTCTTTGAGTTGGGTGAAGATGTTTTCGCACTCTTCATTCCAACTAAATTTTGCAGTTTTGCGAAGCATTTGCGCCATGGGCCTCATGCGCTTGGCCAAGCGAGGTACGAACCTAGATAACGTCGTTAACCGACCCAGCAGCTGTTGGATTTCCTTCAAATTCTCCAGGCTTCTCATCTTGGTTATTGCCCTGCACTTGTCGGGGTTGGCCTCAATTCCTCTGTGAGTCAGCATGAATCCCAGAAATTTGCCCCCCTCAACCCCAAATGCACACTTCTGGGGTTTGAGGCGCATGTTGGTCTTCCGGAGGGCATCAAAGACTTCCTGTAAGTCCTTGATGTGCTGGCCGCACGAGTCGGACTTAGCAACGATATCGTCCATGTAGACCTCCACGTTCTTGCCTATCATTTCCTTGAAGATCTTGTCCATTAACCTCTGGTATGTTGTCTCTGCGTTTTTTAGACCGAACGACATTACCTCATAGAAGTAGTTTGCACCGTCGGTTGTGAATGTTGTTATTTCCTTGTTCTTAGGGTGCATGCTTATCTAGTTGTAGCTAGAATAAGCATTCAAGAAACTCAATATTCTGTGTCCGGCCACCCCGTCCACGAGTCGATCGATGTTAAGCAGAGGGTATGCATCTTTAGGGCATGCCTTGTTCAAATCTTTATAGTCGACGCACATGCGCCACTTGCCATTTGGCTTTGTAACCATCACTACATTGGCTAACCAGGTAGAGTATCAGGCTTCTCGGATAAACCCGGCTTTGAGTAGTTTCTTGGCCTCAGCTCTAGCCGCCAGCCTCTTGTCCTCGCTGTGGTTTCTTTTCTTCTGCGCAACCGGACGCGCTTCCTTGTACACCGAGAGTCGGTGGGTGATGATCTCTGGGTTGACGCCTGGGACGTCAGCAACTGTCCATGCGAAGAGATCTACGTTTCTTCTCAAGGCCTGATGTATTAGCTTGGCGTCGGCGGCTGCCATTGTCGTGCCGATGCTAGTGTACCGTTCCTCATCGATGAGTGCGACGCAGCGTAACTCATCCTTTGCTTCAAGTCTCGGTTCGACCTCTCTTGGGTCGAGGTCGACCATGGCGATCGCGTGATTGGCCGGTAATGTATGCCTTCGCGGAGACCTCCCTCGTCCAGGCATCTTACGCCTGGGTGAGTAACTATGTGTGACCTTTTGTCGAGTGGGTTCTATTGTCGAAGGCTCTCTACGTAGCATTCCCTTGCTATCTTCTGATCCACGTGAATGGTCAATATATCGCCCGACATGGAGGGGAACTTCATTACAAGATGAGGGGTGGAGATGCTCGCCCCGAGCTTATTGAGGGACGACCGCCCAAGCAAGATGTTGTACGAGGTGTTGGCGTCGATGACCAAATACATGATCCTCAAAGTTTTGCTTGCCTTATCCAGGTCGAAGGTTGTATACAACTCGATGTAACCTTTCGTTCCTACTCGTTCTCCCGAAAACCCGACCACATGGTCATCGTAGGGCATCATCTCCTCTACTGGGATCTTTATTGCTTTGAAGGTCTTCCAGTAGAGGATGTCGACCGAACATCCCTGATCTACCAGAGTCTTCATGATGGTGAAGTTATCAATATCGACCGATATCACTATTGGGTCATCTTAAGAGGGGTCTACCCCTTTGAAGTCATCATTTGTAAATGTTATAGGTGGCATCCTCGGCCAGATGGCCACAAAGTTCACTTGATGAACAACTCGCAGGTGTTTTCTCCTTGCGCTGTTGGAACTCCCACCTCCGGCAAAGCCTTCGGCGATGGTGTTTATGACTTCGCGGCCTCTTCCACGATCGTCCTTGGGAGGATTGCCCCTCCTTCCGCGTTGTTCTCGTCGACGATCATCATCTTTGGGCCCCGGAAGGGTGCGGTCTCTCTTCCGCGATGCTTCCTCTCTACAGGGGGAGCGTTTAGTGGTGCGACTGCCTTGCACGAAGCAGCGCAAGTGCCTTATCTGAATTAACTCCACTATTTTATCTTTCAGTGCTTGGCATTCTTCGTTTGAGTGACCGGTGTTCTTATGGTACCGACACTTCTTGCTGGGATCGGCGTTGTCAGAGCTAAGGGCCCTTCGGGGTGGTAGAATCAGCTCCGTGCTAAGGGTTTCCTTAAGTATTTTCCCTAGGGGTTTGTACCATGAGAACCGAGGCCCACGATTGTCTCGCCTTGAATCACCTCGTCTAGACCTTCCCTGCCGTTTTTTTTCGTCTTTCTTCTCACCATTAGCTTCTGCTTGAGCTTGGTTCCTGAACTCGCGAAGTTCTTCCAAGTGCATAAACTTGGCGGTTCAGCGCCTAAGTTCGTATAAGCTTGTTGCAGGCTGCATGCACAGGCTGTCTGCGAAGGGACCCGGTCGAAGGGCAGTCAGCATATGATGCATTGCCACCTCGGGGCTGAGGTTTCGAATGCTCATAGCGACTTTTCCAAAACGGTCGATGAACTTTCTCAAGGACTCTCCCTTCTCCTGGCGGATGCTGACCAGGGCAATGGACGTTAGGTGGTGAGGTCGGCTTGTTGCGAAATGGACATCGAACTTGGCCACCAGAGTTTCGAAACAATCCACAGAGTTCGGGGGGAGCTTGTTAAACCAGCTTAAGGCTCCTCCCTTTAGCGAAGTCAGGAAGACTCGGCATAGGACCGCGTCGTCGGTCGTGTACAGACTCATGTGAGTGGTGTACGCATCCATGTGCTCGTCAGGGTCGGTCATCCCATCGTATCGATCTCTGTTGAACCCCTTCCACTTGTCCGGTAAGGGGGTGTCCATGATAAAATCAGTGAAAGGATGACGTCTGTCAGGGCCAGCGGTGCCTGTTGTATTCACCGTTTTATTGGGGTGGGATTCGCCATCCATCTCCAAGGTGAGGTTTGTGTTCTTCGGCTCCCTCTCGATCTGGGGGCCGACAGCCATGGTGAAGGACCTACCAACCTGGTTGGTTGGAACAAGGGATGGTCCCCCTTCTACCAATTTCTTCATCTCTCTATTCTGCTCTCGGAGGTTCTTGATCTCTTCTTCGTTCTTCCTGGTTGCCTCTTCATGGGCCTTCTTCATCTCCGCCATCTCCTTCTGGAGAGCCAACATCATTGCCGCTTTGTTGCCTCAGACATTCTCTCGCTTGCCATACTGTGGGTCGATACCATCTATCTACTGTTGTTTCTTCACACTATTCTCTGGGCTCCACGGTGGGCCCAATTGTTCTCGAACAGGTTTGGGACCTAGAGAACTATTGCTTCTGCTCCTATCCTCGGTCGACCTGCCACTCTCCAAGCTCCTTGATACGGTCAAGCTCCCTAGTGTACCTCACTCCTCTCGGTCGTCCTGCTCCACAGGCGGGGGTGGTACCTGCAAAAGGCACTCCAACGCTCAAGTTAGTGGGGGTGTCGGTGCTCAGGTGTAAGAGTATTGTAGATAATGACGTACCTTTCTCCTTGAAATGCGTGCTATTTATATTACCTTAATGGACCTTCACTGTTGGGTTAGATTAAGAGAGTTGGTTAGTGTTTAGGGTTGCATTAAGCCACCCTTAACCATAGATTAGCCTTGCTAACATGGTCAACCTTTGACTTGAACGTTATGGGTCGGTCGGTCACGTGTAGTGACGTGACTGTCTCTTTATTACCTAGGTGGCGGCATGAACTGAGTGATGGTCGTCCGATATCATTTCTCATGTAATTTTTTTTTTTCATGTAATTTTTATACGATTATGTGGATTGGTTTTGTGATTCTTGGTTATGCATTTGTAAAAGTCATTTTGAATGAGAGTGATTTTATAGAAACGATTTTAACTAAATGTGATTTTTGTTTGGATAATAAATATAAAAAAATAATTGACATCTTGTTTAGATCTTGCGACAGGAATTGATTTTTGAGTGTGTAATCATCAAAATGACTTGACTTGAGTCTACAGGTACTAATAATGTATTGAAGTATAATTTTGAAATAGTAAATTAAATATTATAAATAATATAATATTTAAATCAATGATATAATATAAAAGTATCTATGTCATAATAAAAAAATAATAATAAATATAAAATGTTAGGAGCTATCTTTATTAAAAAACATTATTTCTAATAGGAACTAAAAGGTTTTATATACTTTAAGAATTATAAAAATACAAAAGGAAATTAATATATTATAAACATAAATATATGATATTTAAAGCATAAATATCTATAAAAGGTAGCAACCTAAAACATCTTTAAAGCAAAAGTTAATATATTATAAACATAAATATCTGATATATTTGTTTTATTTTAATAATTCAAAAGTTAGTTCTCAATTAACAATGTGTCATACGACCTTCTATTTGGCTCGATGTCAACTTTACTCAAAGTAATTAAAATATGTTATCTGACTATATTATACAATAAATTATATTATTTTACTTTTTTGTTTTTTAATTTCAAAATACACTATTTTTAGATGTTAAAGTAGTTTAAATAACACTATTTAAATGCTTTTAAATTATAATCAGTCTAGTTTAAAATTAGAGATACAATTTATTTTAAAGAAACTAAAACTGAAATTCAAAATATTAACGGGAATTAAAACTAGATTTTACTCTATAGTTTTTTTATTCAATAGTCATTGCCACTAATTTAGTTTCTAATTTTTTTTAAAAAAAATTACTTATATATATAAAGTGAGAAGAAATCAAACAATTAAGTCATTGCTACTAATTTAATTTTTAAATAAATTTTTTAAATTTACTTAGATGCATAGAGTGAGAAAGAATCAAACAATTAAGTCACACCAATGATATCTTTAATTACTTTCTTTAAAATGTATTTTTTTTTTAAATATGAAAGTTTATATCACTTAAGTATTGCGAAAAATTATATCCATCTAAAATTATTTGATACTTTAATACTTCATGTATATTCATCAAAACTCACGTAATATATAGTTATTAGAATATATATAAAAAAAAATTAGTTTGTTTACCATTTACTGTTTTTTTTTATTTGACACACAATCAAAATAATATTTAGTTACAAATCAACAATCATATCACGAAAAGTTACATTCTATAAATAATTTTGGTTCTATTTATTGGTAGTTTTAATTAACTATTTATAATAATATCATTTTTATTTTAAATTTCAAAAATAAATAAACAGAAACCCACATTTCTGTGATTATATCAATTAAAAGAAGAAACAAATGAAATCCATCTTAATTTTTTGTTAAAAAATTGTCTAATATATATATAACTCACTAAAAATTTGGTAAAAACCAACATGAATTCGTAATTACCATCATATATTCATATTATACAAAACATGGTGTTAAAAATGCGTAATACTTACTTTTCTATGAAACTGAAACATGTGAATTCATCACTCGTTTTTACAGGAGAGAGTATTTCCCTAAAATTTTAAGGAGAGAATCTAAATGGAATTTTGCTTTGAAAGCTTATTTCTTAAATTTTCATATCAATTTTTAATGTGAATGCTGCACCATCTAACTAAACAAAAACAAAACGGGAAACGGGAATTTTTCTTCTACTGCATAGAGAAATCCAAAGAATCTAAGCCTAAACAATCATATTAAACCTTGAGCAAGCAACAGATATAGATTTTGTTGCTTGAGAGATATATGACAAAATTTAATTATATCACTGCGGATTATGTCTGTTACTAAGATTAAATCATTCTTGTACCATACACAGCCTTGATTAAAAACCAAATTCTCAAGGAGGATATTATGCACACATGGTGAAGGATTAATCATGAGCAGACAAAATTAAATACAACAGTTTATTATATACTTGAAAAACTTTGTTCTAATCTCAAAATAACTCCAACTAATGAACTTCATTCTTCCAATCACAGAATATGCAATGGATCACAAACATCAAGGAACTAGCACTATGAAGCACAATCAATCAACTGTATAATTTGCAGGGAAACAAGATGTCAACTATATTTCAAAACAAAATTCTAACCATTTTCAAAGTAATAAACAAGGCCAGCAAATCACATTCTAAGGCTCCACTGTTGTCACCTGTTGCCATTCCCCGTCTACTGCTTCTTTCCACAATGTCACGTTGTTGTTCCCTTCAGCCACTGCCAGTATGTTTCCTGTCAGTGACCATGAGACCCTCCAAACAGGTGTCTTGAAATCATTCAAAACCTTGCCTTCCCACTGATCACCCTCTTTTGCCACGGTCCATATAACCACTTTACCATCCTGCGATGCACTGGAAATAGTAGATTTAGGTAGCCCTAAATTGGGTGCCCAAGCAACATCTCTAACCCAATCCGTGTGCATGTGAAGAGCAGGGAAGCAGTCCATCTTCCACAGTCCATTGTTGAGCTTCCATACCTTCACAGTATTATCACAGCCACCAGAGCACAGCTTTTGCACAGGATCAAGCAACCCTGCACCAACAAGGGCACCAGGTGCCATTGATGGTGCCCATGACACAGAAGTGACACCAACTGGGTGAGCCTGATCAATCCCTGCAGTGTCCCAGCCACCATCTGCTCTTGCAGTGAAAACAGATATATTCCCATCAGATGAGCCACAAGCCAAGCAGAGACCCAACTCGTGGGGTGCCCAAGCAATAGAATTCACAGATGATTTGTGCTCATCAAACACATGAGCTTGAGTCCATTCATTTTGGTTACCCTCCTTCCAAATAATGACACGGCCATCATAGGAACACGATGCAAGCAGAGAACCAAACTTTGGGTGAGCCCACACTACTTGCCAAACAGGTCCTTGGTGACCAGTCAATGTTGCTAGATGCTGAGAGGCCGTGTTGCTCACTCCAATTATCTTAATTGTGTGATCTGATGAAGCTGTTGCCAGCCTCTTACCATAGTAATCCATGGCAACATCATGGACAGTGTCTTGGTGACCCGTTTCAACCTTCTGAGAAGGCATATTCCTGCTATCAACACACACAAAATGCAAACAGTTAGTTTCAAACAACAATTTGCAAGTGAAACTAATATTCTAAACTATACTAAACTAAATCCTCTGTTAACTAGTCACTTCCAATGTAGAAAAGGCAAAGAAAATCTCAAATAAAATACAACGAAGGAAGGAATAACAAAAGTATAAGCATAAGATTCAATACCAAATACACAAATATATAACATCTTCCAAGCAAGCAACCCATCAAACTTCAAAACACAATTCACTATGCATAATAGTAAATCCATCAACAAAAACATAATACTAGGGCAAAAGCCTATTCCCAAGCTGATGAAAAGTGAAAACCCAGCCACCAAAGGTTTTAAATTTTACACAAATATTCCTCGAATTTAGCATTGAAGATAACGAAACGGGATTCCGTGCAAATACTGATCTATAATGGATCATGGAATCGCAAGCAATTCGCAAAACTAAAAACATCAAACCCCGTAAAAAAAACGAAAACTGGGGTGAAATGGTTTATCTTTGAAAATAAACCGCATCTGGGAAACCAAATGGGGGCAAATGAAGTAACGGAGGTAAAGTGAAGAAATTGTCCCAAAAAAAGAGAAAGGTATCCAATGAATAGGAAGAATCGCAAAATGGGTACGGAATGAGAAGATCTGAGTTGAAATTTGAATAGATCGAGAGAATGAAGAAGGGACCTGAGCAAGAGATAGGGAGGGAACCAGATGTGGTTGCCGGAGCTGCCGTGGAGGTTGGTGAGAACAAGGGCGGTTCAGTAGGTGCAAGATGAGATCTGAGGAAGAAACTGAAAAACTGAAAATAGAGAACAGGATTTCCGGTAACCAATGGACAAATATTATTACAAATATAAAGATTAAAAAATATATATTCCATAGGACACATTTTTAAGACAGGAATTAAGATGCCTTTTTCATATGTTTCTTACAAAGTGTACTAGTAGGCACATTTTATAATTTAATTAAATTTTAAAAAATAGTAAATTCAATAAAGAAATATAAGTTGATATAGTTATGAAATACTTGATAATAACTTGTTACTTGGTTGCTAAAGTTAATCGTTATAATTGAATTATTATTTGTTTTGAAATTTAGAATTTTAATTTTTTCTTATTTAAAGATGTCTCAATAGATAAAAGAAAAAGGAAAAAAAGTGTAAATACACGTTAGTCTTATTTTATATAACATATTTACTATAACACTTCTAAAGATAACAAAATAAAAAACAAATTATTCATTATTTTGAATGATAAATTATATCTCCTTCTTCTTTGTATCAACAATAACAAAATCTTTAGTGTTATAGAACCCTTATTTTCGATTACGCAATTCCTATTCTGAAATCACCTAAAATTATCAAGAATAATTGTGATATTTCAAAGAATATCGGGTGCAAGAAAAAATAAATTGTGGGGTGCATGAAGAAATAGTCAAGAAACAATGAAGTAATGAGGCCCATTCTGAGAACCTCACGGTAACCCGTGCACTCGTATGTACCGGATCAGGCCTTTCACTGGGAGAAGTTTCGCGAATATAGAAGAGTCAGGTTACAAATATTGTCAAAGAATTTATGGTTTGGGAATCAAACTCTCTCCCCTTTCTACAACACAGATTCCGTTGTTTCGCCATTTGTGAAGCAGGTAAACTTCAAATCTCTCATATTCTTCTTGTTTCAGTTTTTTTTATCTGATTCTTGTTGTTTATCGTTTCATTGCATTGCATTGTTCGTGACAAAATTGCTAATTCCTAGTTTATTAAATTTCGAGAAATATATATAGTCTCTAGGTGCTGGAATCTTTTGTTTTTTCTAATTCTATTCCTAATTGAAATTATCATGATTTAATTTTCTCTGTTTTGAACTTCTTGATTTGGAAATTGTGGTTATCTCTGTCTTTTTTCTAATATTTTTGAATTAATTTTTGGTAATCAACAATTACATTTGGATAATCAATAATGATTAGTTTTTCCTGTTTTTAACTTGTTGACTGTCAAAATTGTTATGGAAATTGCAGTTCTCTAGACAGTGGATCTGCTTTTTTCTAATCTTTTGAAATTTGTGAAAGGTAATTTCGGTTCTGGGTCAAATTAATAATGATTAGGTTTTTTATGTTTTGAACTTGTTCTTCTCCAACGTTGTTTTGGAAATTGCAGTTCTCAAGGTGGTTGAATCTTCTGCTTTTGAAATTTGGATGAGAAGTGATTTCTGTATTGGGTGAAAATAATTATGATTGATTTTATTGGGTGTTCCTTATAACTCACACCACTGCAACCTTCTTGGGTGTGCTTAGTCTTCTGTGACAGAGAGCTGATGGAAGAAAACGGTGGAAGCAGTGCAAGCAGTGGAAAAGTAAGAGAAGAGAATTGTTTTTTATTATTATATCTGAAAAAAAAGAATACAATATAAAGGACTCTGTTACACAGAAACAGAGTAACAGAAATAATAACTTAATATTCCCCCTCAAGCTTAGCGGTATATGTTTATCAACCCAAGCTTGGAAATTGCAGAAATAAAATCATCACGGTCAAGTGGTTTTGTGAGAACATCAGCAGTTTGATGAATGGAGGAGATTGGCAACAGCTGAAAGAGTTTGGATTGTAGTTTTTCACGTACAACATGACAATCTATTTCTATATGCTTTGTTCTTTTATGGAAGTTTGGATTGTGAGTTATATACCTTGCTGATTGGTTAGCATAGTAGACAACAGCTGGGATTTGAATTTTTATTTTGAATTCATCGATAAGATATTTCAGCCATTGAATCTCGCAAGTTAGAGTAGCGAGTGCACGGTATTCAGCTTCGGATGATGATCGTGACAGTAGATTGCTTCTTGGATTTCTAGCTGATCAAGGAGGACCCTAGGAAAACACAAAAACCAATTGTTGATTGCCTAGTTTGTGGACAACTTGCCCAATCAGAATCGCAAAAACCTCTAAGCTGGAGATCAGAGTTTGTAGGGAAGAAAAGCCCTTATCCAGGAGTTCCCTTAATGTAACGTAGAAGTCGGTGTGCAGCATTGTGATGTTCTGAAGTAGGTGCCCGCAGGAATTGACTTAAAAACTGAACGCAATAGCTTATGTCGAGTCTGGTGTTTGTAAGATATATTAGCCTCCCAATGAGTCTTTGATAAGCAGTAACATCCTTTACGGGAATTCCTTCTTGAAACATGTTTTTTGTATCCTTCATCATAGGCGTGGCACAAGGCTTGGCAGCAAGGAGACCAGCGTCATTGATGATGTCTAGAGCATATTTTCTTTGCGAAACATGAATGCCTTTATTAGATCTAGCTATCTCGAGACCTAGGAAGAACTTCAAATCGCCCAAGTCTTTTACTTTAAAAACTTTGTCTAGGTGCTGTGTCACTTGTTCAATGTCAGCTATAGATTTTCCTGCAAGAATAATGTCATCCACATATACTAGCAATATAGTAAAACTGTTTTCAGAATTTTTTATGAATAAAGAATGATCATATACAGATTGAGAGAAACCAATTTTGTTAAGAGAAGAAGTAAGTTTAGCTAACCATTGTCGGCTTGCTTATTTCAAACCATATAAAGATTTAACTAGCTTGCAAACCTGTCTAGTTTTGACCTTGATGCCAGGTGGAGGTAACATGTAAACTTCCTCATTTAGTTCCCCATGTAGAAACGCATTGTTTACATCTAGTTGTTTCAGGTGCTAGTTCTGTGTGGCAGCAATGGCAAGGAGCATTCTTACAGTGGTGAGTTTGACCACAGGTGAAAAAGTGTCAAGATAATTTATTCCTTCCATTGAGTATATCCTTTCGCAACAAGCCTAGTCTCGTGCCTTTCTATGTCACCTTTGGCATTGTATTTAATTTTGTACACCCATTTACACCCAATGGGTTGCTTACCTTGGGGAAGATTGGTCAAAATCCATGTTTCATTTTCTTCCAAGGCTTGAATTTCCTTTTTCATGGCTTCACACCATTCAGGTTTTCTTATGGCTTCATTGTAATTATGTGGTTCTTCATTAGATGATATAGCTAAAACATAGTTAAGATGCTTAGTAGTTAAGATTGTCATAATCAAGATATGGAGATAAAGAATGAATGACATTACCAGAATGAGTTGGACGTTCACTGTCAATGTGACTAGAAAGTTGACAATGATAATCTTTTAGATAGCTGGGTGACTTCATGTGTCTACCAGACCTTCTTTAGTCGTTCCCTTCATGTGACTCTTCAATAATATCCCCTTCAGGTTGATCAATATGATCACTTTCATTTGTATCAATTGGTTCAAAATTAAAATAAAAAACATCTATTTGTTGATTACCTTTTTCTTTGTTACAGTCATTATTTTCAGAATAGGGAAAAACAGATTCATAGAAATTTACATTTCTTGAAACAAATTTTTTTTTATTATGAATATCAAACACAACATAACCTTTCATACCAATTTTATATCCAAGAAAAATACACTACCTTGCTCTCGGATCTAACTTAGATCTATTTCTTTGCAAACTTGAAGCAAAAACATAAAGAACCAAAGACCTTTAAATTTTGAAAATTAGGTTGTTCTTTATATAAGATATCATAAGGAGTATGATTTTCTAGAACAGCAGTAGGTATTCTGTTTATTAGATGTGTGGCATAAGTCACAGCATAGGACCAAAAAACAACAGACAAATTGGACTAAAATAAAAGACTACGCATAACATTCAAAATGTGTTGATGCTTCCTCTCAACAATAGAATTTTGTTGTGGAGTTTCAAAACAACTGGTTTGATGAAGGATGCCTAAACTTTCATACAATGTGGCACATACAAACTCACTTCCATTATTAGAACGTATGACTTTTATAGCAGTATTAAACTGGTTATGTATAAGAGTAATGAATCTACTTAAGGCATTCCTAGTTTCAGATTTTGTTGTCATAGGATAAACCCAAGTGAACCTACTATGATCATCCACTATGGTAAGAAAAAACTTGTGACCATGCATAGAAGCAGTCCCAAAAGGCCCCCATATATCCACATGAATCATATCAAATATATGTTTAGTACGAGTGCTATTATGAGTGAAAGAAAGTCTGTGTTGCTTAGCATAATGACAAACATCACACGGTTTGTTGTTATAGAAACTAATATAAGGAAAAATGTTACTCAAGCTGTAAGATTTTATCAGACGGATGTCCCAGTCTGAGGTGCCCAATATTCTTTGTAGTGTTTCGGCCTGGATCTTTCAACTCTCTTGAAGTGTTGACAGTGACTTCATGCTTTGGTGTATCTATAAGATATTGTCCTCTATTCAACCTAGCACATCCAATCATCTTCAATGACTCCGCATTTTTGAATCTGACAAAACTCAGAAGTAATAGTGAGAGTTATGATTTTTAATCAGTTTTTGCACAAAAACAAGATTAAAAGCAAATTATGTTATATATATTACGTTATATAAGAAAAAAAAATTCAAATAACACTACTGTTCCTTCATAGTAAGCTATGACATGCGAACCATTTGGTAAACTGATATGAATAGGCTCTATTCTGCGAAAAGTAACAAAATTATTTATAGAAAAATTCACATGATCTGTAGCACCCGTATCTAAGACCCAAGAGTTTTCGTTTTTCTTACCTTTCACAGTGTTCTCATTTGAAGTGTTGTTCACAAAATTGTTCACCTTGTGCGCAGAGTCATTCTTCGTTTCTTGGATAAGTTTCATAATTTGATATACCTGTCCTTGTGTAAACTGATTCCCGTTATGAGTCAGACTTGTCTTCTTGTTCTTCTTCATCGTTGATATTCCTATCCATCACAACATTGTTTGTAACTCTCTCATTTTTTTCACCTTTCTGTTTATACTGAGGAAACCCATACTTGAAGTAGCATTCCTCTACTGTATGGTTCAATCTATGACAATGTGTGCATTGTTTACCATTGTTTTGATACTTGTTTTTTCCTCTTCCTTGAGATCTACCATTTCTGCTGCGAAACGTCTTCCAATTTCCTTGATTATCTGAAGAATTAAACAAGGCTTTGCTATTCATCATCACATTACCTTTATTCATCATGTGCCGTTCTTGTTGGATGATGAGAGAAAAAATACGATTTATATTGGGTAAAGGCTCCATTAGCAAGATTAGTGTCTTATGTCTTAAGAGTAACATAAGCATCATTCAGACCTTTTAACAAACACAAGGCGTACTCAAGTTGTGGTGTGTTTTCATTATATTTTCGTCTGTGGTTGTAGGTGAAATAGCATTAAATATGAGGGGAAGAAGCTACAGTTACAGTCCTTCACCTCCAAGGCATTATAGCCGAAGAAGGCGCAGTCCCAGCCCTAGGGGCCGTTACAGAGGACGTGATAGGGATTTGCCAACTAGTCTTTTGGTTCGAAACCTTCACAGAGATTGCAGGTATGTTTGTCGATGAAGGATTTTTGCATTTCCAGTAAGTATTCTATTTATCGCTGCTGTTGCAGTGTTGTTATTGTGTGTAATGTGGATGAGGGTTATTGGGCCTTTCTCCATGTTGCATTCATGTTACTTTGGCTTATCTTTTGTATGCAATGGAAGAAGCATAGGTGCTAAAAGGAAAGGGCGACTGGGAAGGAAATGTTTTTCCGCCTCTTGTACTACATCTATGTACAATTTGAACATTTTTTTCTCCCAGTTTCCTGATGAAGCTTTATTAAAAACGGTTTTTTGGGGGGAAGCTGAATCATGCATTCTTTGGATTATTTTATTTTTTGAAGAAATAATGGTTACGCATTTTGTCAGTATTCTGAGCAAGTTTGCTTCTAATGCTAGACTTTTCTATTCATTTTGCAGGGCGGAAGATCTGCATGGTCCATTTGGCCAATTTGGTCCTGTTAAGGACGTTTACCTGCCTCGAGATTATTATACTGGGTATGTGTTTTTTCATTGACTAAAACATGGCTCCTTATGTGTTGAAAGATTTCTCAGCGGTCACTTTGATAAATTGCTAGTGATATTAAACTACTATGAAACTTTCAATGTTGAGTTATGCCTTAATTGGGATTTCAGAAAATTGTGGTGACTTTTACATAAGTATTTAGTTTTGCCACTTCTTTCTCAGTAGCAATTAATATTCCAATTATTTTATGGGAATTTGGTTGTTTTATTGAAAGAGTAGAAGACACAAATGAAGTAATAAGAGTACTGTGTTGAAGAGAAGAAAGAAGTAAAAAGAGTACTGTGTTGAAGAGAAGAAAGAAGTAATAAGAGTTCTGTTCAAGGTTATGTAAGTATCCTTGAAGGTTTGGAAGGTTGAGTTTGAATACATTGTGAAGAAGTTCAAGTCTTGGAGAGAGTTCAATCTCAATTATTTTTTTGGCTTCTACAAGGTTAGCATCCGTGTGGTGTTTTATTATCAATTTCTATGGAGTATTGAGAGTGGCTTGTGATATTTCGAAGTCAGGTTCATATTTGTGGATATCTGCAATGAACTCACCTTCCTTCTAATTCTGGTGTGTTTACTTTTTAAACCATGCTTATAGCGTATCTGATGACTTTGAATTTTATGGTACAGGGATCCAAGAGGTTTCGGGTTTGTCCAGTATGTGGACCCAGCTGATGCTGCGGATGCAAAACACCACATGGACGGTCAAATTCTTCTTGGTCGCGAGTTAACTGTAGTGTTTGCTGAAGAAAACAGGAAGAAACCTTCTGAAATGAGGGCAAGGGAACGGAGGAGGTAAGGAAATAGACACTTGGTTGTTTGTAATGTTGTGTTATATAACAACAGGTTTTTTTTCATGTTCTCATGTCAATATGAAAAGGCCTTTTGTTTATTATTACCCCACCCCATGTTTGATTCCTTTTTTCTTTAATTTGATCAATCTCTAGGGATCGATCATATGATTACAGGGGATCGCCTCGAACCTATTCTCCTAGTCCAGACTATTCACCTCCTCCAAGACGAAGAAGACATTACAGGTTTTTTTGTTGTTATTACATTAGCTTATGTAATTAGTTTAATTTGTGATGTAAAGGTGTTTGTACTCACCATTTTTATTATAATTCAGATCAATCTCACCAAGGGTCAGAAAATATAGCGATGGATCATACTCTAGATCACCTTATGGGTCAAGAAGCCGCAGCAGAAGCAGGAGTTATAGCAGGAGCAGAAGTTACAGCAGGAGCTTGAGCCCAAGTCCTGAGTACTCTGGGTGAAAAATGCTCCATCTTCTGTGCTCATCCATGTACTTTAGATTCAGAGTGTGAGTATTTTGTTAGTTTGGTACGCCTTGTTTGATTATAATAGTTCTATTCAACTGCTGCTTAAATTAAGTTTTTATCTTTCACCGGGTTATGGATTTTCCTTGTGACCATCTTCTATTCTAATTGGCATCATCTTTTATGGGATGGGATGTTAGAATGAGACAGAAGAAGTTTAAAATGCAGTATAAAACACATAAAATAATTGTTGTTGAAGAAAAGACAAAGTTTGATATCATGTACTAACTACTCAATATCTCTTTCAGTTCCAACTAGTTGGTGAAACTACAATTGAACACCAAAACACAAGCAAACTATTTTGCCTCATATCATTATAAAATCATTCACTCCAGTTTTAACCTTTTTAAAATTTTTCAGAAAACATAGATGTTGAAAGTGTTTATAGTATAGTTATATAAAAAAAGTTCTTAAAAAAACAATATATAAAACACTCACAATACCAAGTTTAAGTTTTTTGTTAGGAACTATCTTTACCTTTCCATATCTTAAAAATTAATTGAATACCCTAATAAATAAATTATGTAATCAATTATTCCCTCCCTTACTTTTTATTTGTATCGAATATGAAAAAAAAAATGTCTCCTTTTTATATGTGCTTTTAGAATTACAACCACATATCTGTTATTATTTTTTATTACACACTTATATGTTATCTAAAATTCAAATAAATATATATTTATTGTGCTAGATGAATAAAGGAATAAGATAGGAAATTGCATTTTTTTGTAAAATTAAAAAATTAGGAAAAGATTTATTTGACACTACATACAATAAATACATACATTTGACATCATAATATAATAAACTTTTAAATTAAAAAATAAATTAACTATAATTAAAATATTGTTTTATTAGTTTGTTAAGGAAATGTTATTTACCTCTGTTTCTGATGTTAACATATCACAACTCAAAAAATTATTGTGTTTCTTAAATTTTCGAAATTGTTTTCCGCCAAAAGAAAAACTAGACATGTATTATTAGATAGTTTTATACCCTCGTTATACGCAGAATTTATACAGAAAAATTATAACAAATCACTAACTAAATAGCAATTAAATTTAAACACACAAAAATTAATTATATTGACTAAATTAATTAATTATTATATTGACTAAATTATATATTATTTTATAAATTAAAAAATTATTAATATTGTATTATTAGGTGTCGAATTGTTAAGTAACCGTAGATATTTTAAACATAGTTTCGCAATCAATATATTTGCTTGGGTTTCCGTGTCGACAACTCTGATTTTTCAATATGATAAAACATAATTATGTTAATTATACAGTAAACTCGATTTCTCAATATGATAAAACTTACTAGGAGCGCAGTTAAGTATTGGGTATGATGGGCTCTACATAAGGGATAACTCAAGATAAAAGCTAATCAAAGTTTTAACCCTAAATTTGTAAATTGAGTATAATTACATTTGACTTAAAGGGTTGAGTCTCTTTGCAAGTAACTTCACTATACTGAAATGGATCAAGATGAGATATTTAATTTGAAGGCCCTCAGAGGATATATTCAATCTTGTAAGAATATACATAATTTTATTATTAATAAAAAATTATAAAATAGTTTATAAATTAATATCTATTTTAGTTATTAGCTACTTTAGATTTTAAATTAATTTTTAGAATGATTAATTCTGAATTTAAAGTGGTTATTAACTAAAATTTTGTATTAATTTAAAAAATAATTTATACTTTGTATTAATAATAAAAGTTATTTTACACATCAATATTTTTTTAGTTTATAAAATAGTATGTTAGTTAATCAATACAATAACTATTTAATTTCTATCTCAAAAAATTAACTGTTATTTAATAAATTTTTTAATGATTCAATTTGTGCAAAATTTTTACTGAATCAACCACAATTAAACTATAAAATTTAAAGAGACAATTTTTTTACATAAGGGTTGCAATTTCCATAACTATTTTACTTGTCAGAATTTTTTAACTAAACAGTAGCAATAATATTTTGTACCAAACTACCAGAAAAAGCATTATTACATGTAGAAGAAGATGAAGACACCTCACCTGCATCACATTGTATTGCCTCAAAAGCTCCTTTTTCTATTTATATTATGTGTACATAAAATATATGTATTCCATATAAAGTACTGTTTTCTAACATATTTTTTATTTATTTTAAATATAGTTTACATACAATATTATTAACGGATCTTGAGTATTATATAGGATCCAAATTCTCTAAATTTTAAATTTATTAATTTTATAAAAAAAATTAATTGCATTAGTTAGATATTTATAGAATCTTACTTAAAATCCTATTATATTTTAAAAGAATTAAAATAACTACCATCAAACCAAGTTTGAATTCAAAATTCAATTTGACTGATTCTTTTTAAATAATAATACTGAACATCTCTCAAAGCATTTCTTTCAATTTAATATTAAGTCTTTTTTTAGTTTTAAATTTAAGTAATTATAAAATAAAAAAATAACCAAAATAAAATATTGATAGTAGGATAAAATTAGAACAAATTTGTGTATACCAAACAGTTATAATTAGGAATCTCCTATATATACAGTATAGATGTATAGATTATTATCTTTATTATTACTAGTGAAAACACAATTTTTTATTTTTATCATTATTATATTCATATTTTTTTACAAAAAAGAAATAAAAAATTAAATAATAAGAAGGGATAACAATTAAATCAAATGATAAAAGAATATAAAAATTATAATTTTTAAGAGATGAAGATATGAAAAAAAAAATATTCATGTCATAAAGGTTCCACATTTTTTAGGTTTGACAAACTACTCCACATGATTATTTTTTAAAAATATTATTATTTTAATTTGCACTTAATCTTTTTATATTTTATATATTTTTTGATATATTTTTGAAAATATTTAATGAGACTTTACAAAATTTATGGAAAAATATCTAAAATAAAATATTTAATGTCCTATTTAAATAAAATATCTAAAATAAATAAAATTCTTAAATTATTCAAAATCTTAATAAATACTAATTCTAAATTATTTAATGTCCTACTTAAATGAAAATTTTGAAATAAATAAAATTTCTTAAATATCTAAACTTTTCTCAAGACTACATTTCATATTTTTTTTCATAAAAAGTTTTGATGTTAGGCATCACTATGCAACTTGACATCTCAGCAGACACCTCAAGTAACAACAATCATCTGCCATCACATGAAAAAATATTATTAAAACAAAGAAAAAAGAAAGAAAATACAAAAATATGGGGGACTAGACTAAAACTCATATGTTAACAAAAATGATACATAGGTAGACTATACTTATTCATAAAGAATTCTAAGAACAGACTAGATGGAAGTCTATTATACCAATGAAATGATTCTCTATAAATAAATCTTAAATTAGTCAATTTATCAGCACACGCATTCTCTTCACGAAAAATATAAGTAATCCTAGACCTGATTGTCTCACAGAAATTAAGACAAGTATTCCATCGATTACGACATAGTTCTCTTAGGCAGTGTGTCATAGATTTTTCATAAGTTACCATTCTATGTTTTCGGATTATACTAACTTTAAATTATTTGTTATGTGTAGACCGCATTTGAAGAACAATCTTAAAAACACGTTGCTGCTTATTGAGTAAATATAAAAATAAAAAAAACTTTCATTTGTAAGATTTAAAAGTTAACAAAGTATCATCTATATTCTTATAACAAATTTTAAACCAAACTTTAATAATAATTATATTAAATAAATGCACCAGATGATGTCTTAGTAATAATATGCAAGCAACGAACATCATTCAATGATTTGATATTTTGTTTTTAAATGTATGTGCAGGGAAGAAAACCGTATCCAGGAAATAATAATGTATATAAAGAATAATATAAACTATTGCAGTTGGAGGCTAAAAGAATTATTCATAACTTTATTGTGGATATATTATATAAAATTATTTATATACTAATTGTATTAGGTTAATGTATCTTTGTTGTAAAATTTATTTTTATCCAAACATTTCAATTAAAGTTTGTATAAACTCATTTATATTCAAATTGTATTAAGGGAAAGTATTTTTATTGTAAAATTTGTTATTATTCAGATATTTCAATTTAAAATTATTTAAGAAAATCGAATTTATAAAATTTAATAATCAAAATTTAAAAGTTAACAAAGTATTATCTACCGTTTTACAACAATTTTGAAATCAAACTTTAATAATAATTATATTAAATAAATGCACCTAATAATCTCATAATAATAATATGGAACTGATATACATTTCGTCTAACATCAATAATTATTAATTACTCATTTATTTATATGCGTCTTTTAAAAAGGAGAATTCTAAAATAAAATATTGTTTCTACAATTTTCTTTTAACAACCAAACTAATTGTTTCTACAATTTTCTTTTAACAACCAAACTAATTGTTTAAATATGACTAACATCTGACTTATAATTATAATTAACATTATGTTTTAAAATTATGAAATAAAACTACATAAATAATTAATATAATATATTCCTTTAGCGTGTAATTAAACAAAAAAAATATTTAATAAAAGCATAAATTTTTACACTTACGTTATAAGACACTTATTGAGTATTTATATTTATTCAAACAAAAACTTTCAAAATTCTTCCGCTAAAACGAATGTATACTTAATTTAATAAATTTCACCTTTCTTATATTATTCTTTTCTTTTTTTCTTTCACTTCCACCCCATTTCCATTATGATGCATGATAAATTTGCCCTAACCATTGATTATTAGTGATTTTTATTTTAGAAAGTAAAAAAAGTTAAAGCTGAAAAGATCACTAATCAGTGATGCTAATCAAAATCTGAATCAAACTTGTATTTTATCTCATCTTTCTCACTTCTTTCTTTTCACTCTCTCTTTATAACTCACCCTTTCTGTCACATCATAACATTCAATCTTAAACTTAACTTTGCTCCAACTTTTTCCACGTGCACCCCACTCTCTCACTCTGCGCGTGCTCGAAACCCACACTGCACAACACAACAACAACATAGCTAACACTGTTGTTCCTTGAAGCATTTTCCTTTCTATGTTGTGTGTCTCACGTTTCAACAACCACAAGAAACTGGGATGGGTAGACTTGCACCGTTATCTGAAGAACCCATCAATGAAGAAAATGAAGGAAACAACAACTCAAAGAAATGCCTTCAATCATGGAGAAACTGGAACTGGATCAGGACTCACTTTTCCCTTCTCTTCAACAAGAAGTCTAATCTCAAGATCCTTCTCAGTGTCACCCCTCAATGAGGCAAGCCTTCTCTTTCTTTTTTTTCTGAATTCTAATGCACCATCATCACCATGCAAGAGATGGTTCTGCTTGAATCTTTATACACAAAGAGGAGCTAAATATTACCTAGAACTAGTTGTACTGTTGATGTGTCAGTAATTTTTTATTTTTTTTTCAAGTCTCCTTCTCCAAATATTGATATTCGGCTAGGCCGAGAGTGATTTGAAAAAGGTACTCCTAAGTTCAAGTAAGTATTGTGTATCATCATTTGAAGAAGTAAAGAAACCAAATGATTATAGACATTTCAGTAATTTTACAATCAGTTTCAGATACTATCTAGTCACTCTTTGTCCATATAGTTACACTGCTTTTGTTGTTAGTGAAGAACTTCTCTTATAAGCTATATCTCACCACCATGAATCAAGAAGTGTTTAGTTTTTCCTTTATATATAGAACATGATTATACTTTCTTGAAACAAAGAAAAAAAAAACTTTTTATGAACGAAATAATCACAACTATTTTTTTTCTCTTTATGGGTATGAAAAAGGAAAGTTTTTTTTGTTATATGTTTTAAAAAGCCATTTCCTTTGTTAATCAAGATTAAAAAGTTAGCTGAAAGTGTTAGTGTTACTTCTGACCACTTTCTTTATTCTTGGAACATAACATCTTTAATCTTTATTTGTATATCACTGATTTCATCATATGGTCACTGTAAAGGGTGTGTAGTTAAATATGCAAGGTTGTTGTATTGTTTGAAGAAGAAAAGAGGTATAAAATGGTTCTCAAAGAATAGACTAGATGGAAGCCTATTATACCAATAAAATGGTTCTCTGTAAATAAATCTTAAATTAGTCAACTTATCAGCACATGCATTTCCTTCACGAAAAATATGAGTAACCCTAAACCTGATTTTCCCACAGTAATTAAAACAAGTATTTCATCGATTACGAAGCATCCACGAAACATTAGTCCTAGCAGTAAATGTGACACAAACCAAGGCAGAATCACATTCAAGTCAGATATTAGTAAACCCCATCTTTTGAGCTTCCTTCATAGTAATTTGAACTTCAAGAAACGTAGAGAAAGCACCAATAAACTCCTACATACTCCAACGGAAAATACCTCCACAAGTAATAAAACCAGGATACCCCTAACAGCCCCATCAGTGTTAATTTTAACACAGCTTGGTAAAGGAAACTCCTATCTAACGGGAAGAGAACGAAGAACTTTATCACTATGAGTATTGATACCAAAAAACTTAATCACATTGAAACCCAACATATCATTCTTCGTTGAAGCTTTAGACAAATTTCTCACTAGGCAAGTTAAATCTTTAATCACCGAAATAGCCCTAGAAACCTCAATCTTATCCTGAAATCTAACATAATTTTTCATACGTCATATCGTCCAAATAGAAATAATTATCACGGCAAGCTTAATCAATTTAACCAAAGGACTACCATCACTCTTAATAAAAGAAAGAAGATCATCCTTATTAGAGAAATGAGAAGTAAGAAAAATTTGTCGAACCCAACTCTAAATATGAAAAACATTAGAACATTCAAAAATAAATGTTGAATAGATTCATCATGCTTTGCACAAAGCGTACACATAGATCATATATGCAAACTTTTATTCTGAATATGTTGATCTATAGGAAGACGCCCATGAAAAAATTTCCAAAGTACTAGAGTTTTGGAAGGCGGAATAGATTAAGACCAAATGAATTTACCCCAACCACATGGAACTCCTAATTCCAAGAAAAAAGTCTTAGCCGATTTAAGAGTGAAACAACCAGACTCATCTAGAATCCAATTAGAAATATCATGTTCATTCCTAACCATGATATGATTAAAAAATGAGGCATCTGCTGTAAAGACAAGGGAATGTTCCAATCACAACCTGTCCAAAACTGAGAGACTGTATCCGAAATGCTAGCACCATCAGATAACCCTGCAATATTTGCTAAAGAAGTAGTAGAACACCATTTATCATTCCAAAAATTAATAAAAGTACATGTACCAACAGTCCAAGAAGTATAATCAAGTATAGTAGAATAAAACTGCTTAATTCCAGGTCAAAGAGATGAGGTTCTATAAACCATTCTAAACTCGTATTTGGATTTAAGAACCCTGGCTTTCAGGAGAAAAGACCAAGGTCTGCTGCTATAAGCAAAGTTCCAAGCAAGCTTAAGAAGATATGCATTATTTTCATGACGAAGATTAATAATATTCAAACCTCCATTTTCAAAAGGAGAACAAATTGTATCCTAATTCACTATAACTATGACTTTTTTCATAATATCACTAGTCCAAATAAAATTTCGACACCACTGCTCAATTTGGTTAAGAAGTGAAATAGGCCATATATACATATTAAAGCTATAAGCTAGAAATCCAGTAATAATTGTATTGACCAACTGAATCCGACCCATCATGCTAAGAGATTTATCTTTCCAAGATGTTAGCTTAAATTTGACTTTATCAACCAAAGGTTGAAGAAATCAAAACTTTAGAGCACCAACAAAGATTGTCACTTCTAAATAATTGAAAGGCAAACAACCATGACTACGAGAAAGAATACGTTGAATTTTGGTGGCAAATCTTACAGAATTATCCATTGTGAAAAAACTACTTTTAGAGTTATTAATGTATTAACCAGAAAAATCACCATATGTTTTAAGAAAAACACTCAAATTTCTAAGAGACTTAATATCCCCCTACATAAAACAAATATGTCATCAGCATATAAAATATGAGAGGGAGTGAGATGGACAAGTCATATGTAAAATTTTCTTATCATTCACAAGCTTAGAGATCCCTCTACAAAGAACTTCCTCTGCAAGACAGAAAAGTAAAGGAGACAAATGATCACCTTGTCTGACACTTCTATTCCAAGGAAAAAAAAACCACCAAACTGTCATTTATTCTGATAGAAAGCATAGTTGAACGAAGAATTGTATTAATCCAACCGAAAAACAAGGGGTGAAAATCAAAACGTGTCAAAACTAATAATAAAAACTTCAAACTCAGAGTCACTACAAAAAAAAGTGTATATTGTGGCGGTTATTTTCGTATAAACTGGCGTTTATAACCGCCACAATATACGCTTGTGGCGGTTTCCCAAACCGCCATAGAACTGGCCGCCACAAAGTTTAATGTGGCGGTTTTACGCTACCCGCCGCAACACCCGTCACTTTAAACATAGTGTAAGTAGTGGCGGTTTTTATATGTAAGTAGTGTCAGTTATAACTGACGCAATTTACATTCATTGAAGAAGATTCTGGCGCCACAATATACATAAGTAGTGTCAGTTATAACTGTCGCAATTTACATTCATTGAAGAAGATTATGGCGCCATAATATACGTAAGTAGTGTCAATTATAACTGTCACAATTTACATTCATTGAAGAAGATTTTAGCGCCATAATATGTATAAGTAGTGGCGTTTTTAACTGACGTAATTTTAATTCTGAATAAATAAAATTTAACCACCACTTTTTCATAATAAAATAAAATAATGTATAAAGTTATAATCATCTATTCATTTCATTGAAAATTAAAACACACATAATAATGTTCAAAAGTTTATATGGAATTGAAAATTAAAACACATAAAAAGTTCATACATCCCTAATCAAGTTTAAAATTACAACACATAATTGTTCAAAAGTTCATACATCCTTAATCAAGTTTAAAATTAAAACACATATCCCTAATAACTTTTGCTTCTAGCACTTGATCCTATTACTTGATTAGGTGATGGAGCACCACTTCCATAATCTGATACCTGAAATAAATAATTTAAAATAGTGTTAATAATCCAAAAATTGTAATCATATATAGGATTTACACATTCACACAAAAGCTGTAGAAAGAGGAAGATGAAAAAAATCTGGGATGTTATTTTGGATATGCTTAAAATACTGCGAATCAACCTTATTTTTATTTAAGCTATGAGATCTCTTTCTAAGAGAGAGATTTCAAATAGAGACCATTTTCTCTTATTGAAAAGTGCACTATAAGAATTAAAAAAATAGTTAGTAATATTAAAATTGTTATACATTTTATTTTCAAACTTAATTATCCTTAACATTAGCTAATCATACACTTTTGTGTATTGTTTCAATTTTATTACTTTTTAAATGTCTTTATTAATGTAAGAGATATCATAGTTTGGCTTTTAGTAAAAAGACCAAATCAAACCTCTAATTAATCTATGTAAAAAAGAATTTGTTGCTACACATACCTTGGTATAAATAAAGCTTTTCAGCTGTCGTGTTGGCATCACCATATTGCATCACATGTGAACCCATCTCATAATCTTTAAGATTTGAAGTTCGTTGTTTTACCTGCACAAGAAAAACTATGTTTTCAATTTTTTTTTTCCCCAATCCTAATATTGAAAATACAAAGCATTGCAATTCATTCAAATTTTCTTACCGATTGGTATTGTTGTTCCTAAAATAAAATTAAAAATCACATCCCATCAAAGTGTCAAATTCAATTAACAGAGTAGCACAAAAGAAGCAATTTTCTAATACTATAGGTAAAAAATCCTTTTCTATTTACACAGAAAACAATAACAACAGGTAACAAATTGTTTTCTAATTCTCACTGTAATGACTAATTTGTTTCGACAATGGAGCTAGTACCTTATGAAATGACCATTAAAATATCATCAATACGAAGCGAAACACTTTAACATCTAATTTCTATCAACAACCCAATGATTGTGTTTAGTAGTGTTCTCTCCTAATTTATCAAATCATTTGTTCTAATTTACTCTAAAGACTAATACAACACTATTTCACAGAGGGGAAAAAAAGACCAACATAACACTATCTGAAGAATATGTACAAGTTGCATCCATCCTTCTCGATAGTCTATCCTTAAAACAAGACCAAAGAATAAAAAAGAATGTATTTGGAAGCATTTATATCCCCTCTCTCAACTAATGCTATATCACGAAGTCTATCTTCACTACTCCTATGACTCTTTGCTGATTAAAAAAAACTACTGCTATGGCAATAAGTTCATTGAAGCAATAACACTACACTTTAAATAACCAAGTTGGTAGTTTATGCTGACCAAACCGCTAAAGAAATCATACAGAAATGGAACACGGGCTAGAATCATATACCTGTGATTATTAATTTCTGCCGATTTCAGAAGATGGTTGTTACGTTGAGCTACGCCCACCATGTCTATGCACTTCAGCAATACTTTGAGAAACATGCTGATAGCTTCTGCCATTTGGAAACATGCTAGGAAGAACTACATTTCTATGAAACTGGGGAACATCTTTGCTAGAGATAAAACCACTTGCCCTTGTCGCATACTTGTACATCCAAACTATCTTTAGAAGCATTTCAATGCATACAGTTGCATAACAACCTTAAATCCTTCTATTCTAGACTACTGCACTTGAATTAAATACACATTAATCAAACATCTTCTGCTAGAAATGCAAGCTTCATTTGGAAAAACATAATTTTCTATTCAGAAAGTTTGAAATTTAATGTTTTACCAGGAATGTGAACATGGGTACAAGTTCATGGACATCCCAGTAATCAATTGCATAGAATTAACAACCAAAACACAATTAAAAAATAAGTTAACCAGAACAATAACGGCCCATGACACAACACCATTGAAATAGTTGAATTCATAATCATTCTTGGAAAGATTTGTAGTAATAACAAAAAACTGGACATCAATTAGAAAACAAGAGGAATGAAGCGCGTGCCAACAGAAGATACTTGCGATACGAGTGAACTATTAATAGGATAAGCTAGATAACACAGCTGGCACCAAATATAATTTCAGAGATTTCAGGACTGATTACCTCTGCAACAATCGCTTCATTCTTAATAGGATTCATTGAGCAGGTTGAATAAATCATTCTTCCACCAACTTTAAGTAAAGATACACCTAATAACATTATAGAGTGATTGAGTTTGCGAAAATCATCTCGGTATGCGGAAAAAAAGAGATTAAACTAGAGCTGAAATGAAACCAAAGTTGAAATGAAACCAGAGCATCAATGTAACTTGGAACTGAAACGAATGAGTCTAGATTCAAACTTAAATGTGCGTGAAGTTGCTTGCGGAAGTCGGCGCGAATCTGAACCACCACGACCGCAACAGGAGTCTCGCGGCGTTGCACATGGCGGTGGGGTACGTGAGGCTCGGTGTGACGAAGTTGCTGCTGGATCTCGGTGTGGATCTTGAGGTGGCGGATGACCATGGAAGAACAACTTTAGATCTGGTGCGAGAGATTCTAAAGACGACGCTGAATGGGAATCGTCTCGGTTAGGGTTTTAGAAATGGAGGTGTAGGAGATTCTTGAACGGAGAGGTTTGCATAGAGAGAGAAGAGTGGTAGAGTTTTCGTGAATGTATGTGAGAGAGAAGGAGGGAAGAGAGGTTTTTCAAAAAAAATTGGAAATATAAGGAATGGTGAATGGAGGGAAGGGGAACACGAGATTTTATTTTGAATGAAAATTGTGACAGTTCAAAATGACACATTTTGAACGATAATTGTGACGCTTATTAAAACGTCGTATTATACGAAAATTTGTGACAGTTATTAATAATCGTCGTATTAAAACCGCCACTTTATACATGATTTTTTGTAGTGAGTGTCAAAGACTTTATGAATATCAACTTTGTAAGTCACCTTACCTCCTCATTGTGTTAATTCAAATATAAGATTAAATAAATTAGATTATACTTTTTCAGTTTTTTAATACTATAAGTAACCAAATTTGTTTGAATGTTATATTATACATTGCATTAATGATGTATATGATAATCTTTATTAACGAGTGTTTTCATTTTAATGATATAAAATTATAAATATGGATCATACAATATTTAAAAAAAAACATAATTATGTGACAACCATATTAAAGTAACTTGATATAATTTTAATATCTATAAAATAACTCAAACTAAATATTATCTTTGACCATTGTCTTACCTTCTCAATTACTTTTTTTACCTTGTTTTGTCGGTGCAACATATACTGAATATAAGAATTAAAAGATCAAACATCAAAGTCAAAGAAGTTAACCTTGGTTCAATCCACTCAAAGCACCCAAAATGGCAAACACGTAAACTGCATGAGTGTTTTATGCTTACCTACACTTATATTTAATATCTTCATAGATTATTTTTTGTGATTTCACATTATCACGTTGATTATAAATTAAATAATATACATATTCTGTTCGAGTTTGATTTCCTCGTTCTAGTACGATCTTTCACTCTTATTCTAATATTTCCTTTTTTTCTCTCTCCTCTTTTCCCCCCAACTTGGCTCTGTTCCTTTTTTCTCTTTTCTCCTATCCTTTTATCCTCTCCCTCACGCCCATTATCCTCTCCACTTTCTTCTCCCTCTCCGCCTTTTCTCCCCACGTCCTTCTTGAAATGTCTTCATGCACCTTCTAACACGGTTACTGACCTAACCTTCACTAGTCAACTCAACGTGGCTTGCCAGACCAGCATTTTGACTACTCAGTTCGACATGGGTGGTCAGGTCAGTTTCCAAATCCCATACCTTATTTGGTCATCCAGATCGGCCCTTTTGACTGACTTGACTCAAGATCAGGAATAACACAACCCCTAACCTCTAACCGAGCCAAGTTGAGCTAGACGAAGAGGCTATTGCCTATGAAACGAGTTATGTCTGAAATGAAGATGTTGCATGCTCTCGACCCGATTAAGTTGTTTGAACAATAAATGCCTCTGTGCATGCGCTCAATCGAGGTAAACCTTTTTTGACAAAACGTTTACGCTTCTCAAGGGAGGATAAAACCACTTCGACAAGACGTGTCCTTCCTTCCTAACCGCACGATTGTGTCCTGTGTAGCTTACGTGTCACTTGACTAACGATCCTTTATGCAAACGTTTGGGCTCCCTCCATAGCTCAGCAAATTCTCTCTTTCCCTTTCATTCTCGCATTCAAAAATCTTACTCAAAAACTCTTGTACTCGTGCTCTTCACCACCGTAGTTCAGGCGGCTCAAGATTCCAGCTGCCATCACACCCTTCACTCTGCAGTGATTCCCTTTTAACCTTCCTCTCTTAGATATGCATTTGCCATTGTTGCTCGCGTATGCTCTGGTTTAATTATAGGTTGTTTGGTTTGTTTATCTGCACATATTCTCGCGGTTTAAATCCTCTTCTAGAATAGTCTGTTCTTGCTAGTTTTCTTTTTTCTTTCCTTATGGATTACGTTGAAGCCTACCCTTGGACTAAGAAATATTTGCTTAGGGAGACTTCCATATATATTACTCATGAAAAATTAGGGATTTTCGTGAGTCATGGTGTCTAAGCAGGACCAATGAGAACTTGGTTAGAGTTGTTGCTAGTGAACCTGATGAACTAGTCTGTAAGGATGAGTCTTGTGACTCCTCTGGTACTTTTTGCTTCTTCTATGATATTGTCTTCATAAAGTTGCGTCTTTCCCTTCCCTTAATTGTTTTCGAAAAAGATATCCTAACCAAACTAAATGCTTCCCCAGCCCAACAACATTCGAACAGTTGGACCTTTATCCGAGCTTTTGCCATTCTCTACTCCCATTTTGGAATATCTCCAACTTTGAACGTATTTTTCTATTTTTTTTTTAATTTAAAAACTCCAACAAATAGTTGCAGTCTTCCCTCAATAGTTGTTGGGGAAGAGGCTTGCTTTCCCTCTTTCAGTCTTCGTATAAGAAATTTAAAGGACGTTTTGTAGAAGTTTGACCTTTCCCTAAGAGTCCAACTATAATGGATGGATTTCCCTTATAATGGTCTTGCCAACCCCATTTTCAAAGTGCTCGCCAGCTTGCCCAACACAATCCAATGGAGCGAGGTGTATGCAAGTTTTTGGAAAATTTACAAGTTATTTTCAACACTTCCACCATCTTGAAGCAGGAAAATCACCCTGAACCGCTAAAAACCTACATTGATATATTGCCCTCTTTGATCCCTCTTCCTGACTTTTAGATGTACTTCTTCCTTATATACATGTGTAACGGTCTTTATCTTTTTTGTAGATAAAATGTTATCTTCATTCAGCAAAGTTGAACTGGCTGATCGGATGAAATGCCTGCGGGCCTCTAAGGTTGCCTCAGGGGCGAACTCTGCTAATCCTGATGGTGTCCAAGTCAAATCCAATCATGATGAATGAACTTTATCAGGTTTAAAAAGGAAACGATCAGAAGGCCCAATTTCTTCCCAACACTCCTGCTCAAGCTCAGGTCCCGAGGTGGAAATCATCGGGGTTGTCGGACCAAGTGTTGGTAATCGTGAGAAAGAGAAACCTAGTTTCTGGGATGCAGATTTTGACATGTCAACCCACACCAGTACCTGCTGGAGGAAGACATTTCGATGTTAAAGAGCTCTAAAGCCAATTTCCTTTGCAAGGATGCAAAAAATCTGCTTGGTCAAGTTACTGCCTTGGTAAGCATGGCAAGTATCAAAACCGCTGAGGATGCACTGGAAGCGGAGAAAAGGCTTTGTGAAGTAGCCGATCTCCAAAAGGAGGTCAATGGCTACAAGAGGAAACCAAAGAAACAAAGTGGCTTCGTTCCAAAATGGTGTGTTTTCGTTCTGAAAATGAGTGACTCAAGTCAGCACAGTCGAAACTTGAAAACCATGTTCGCCGAGCGAAAGATGAGAACGAAGGAAACCAGAAAATACTGAGTCAGCAGGAGAGCAAAATTGAACTCCTTAAGGACGATGTGGCAAACTCTTACATGGTCGACTTCAGAGCAGCTTTGGAACAGGTAGTCGTCGTTTACCCAGATACGGATCTCTCCTTAATGGACCCTTGCAAAGCTGTGGTGGATGAGAAATTGATGTGAATCGTCTTAAAGGATTTCCTTATACCGCTTTTCTAAGTCTTTTATTTTCTATTCAACGTGTTCGAAAAAATCTTTATGTGTGTGCGATTTTGACAAACATTATGTTTTGTATGTAGTTCCTCTAAACTTATTTTTGCTTATGCATCTATGACTTATTCCCTATACCCTGATGTTCACGAGGAAAAACCATCTGCAACCATGATTAGACGATTAAAAGCTCCTGAACTTCTATCCCCTAAAATGTTAACATATAATTGTGTTTAATTGATTTGTTTTACTCATAACACCCGGATAAGGGGCTTCGTCGTGGAACTTCCGAAGCGATCGTCTAACCCAAGCATGGCCACACGGCAAGGAATTCTTTTTTGTCCAATCATAGGAAGCGTTGAAACGCCCATTTGGTCCAATTATGGAGATTCCGCAAATGGTTTTTACCCGTCGAAAACATAAAGAACATTGAAACACCAATTTGGTCCGATCATTGAGGTTCGGCGAATGGTTTTTACTCGTCAAAAGCGTAGAGAACGTCGAAACACCAATTTGGTTCGATCATGGAGGTTCAGCGAATGATTTTTACTCCTCGAAATCGTAGAGAACGTCGAAATACCAATTCAGTATGATCATGGAGGTTCGGCAAATGGTTTAACTCGTCAAAATCTTAGAGAACGTCAAAACACATTGTTGATTGAGGGTTAGTGTGGTACGACTACAGGATTCGGGGAATCTCTTCAGGCCACCTCCCTTTAGCTTTCTCCAACCTCCTCTTCAATCCGCATAGCAATACCTTATTAGTTGACTCAACCTATCTGTTGGTTTGTGGATGTTCAACAAATGTAAAAATTTGTTTGATCCCCAATTCAACATACAACTCTTTTAGTTGTCTACTAGCAAACTGCGTTCCTTTGTTCGAAATAATTTGCCTGGGAACGTCGAAACGGCACACCACGCTCTTTCAGACAAAGTTACGAACCTTTTGGGTTGTTATAACTGCGACAGGTTCCGTTTCAATCCACTTAGTAAAGTATTCTATAGCCACGATCAGATACTTTACCTGTCCGGCTGCTAAGGGAAATAGGCCGAGAATGTCAATTCCCTATGTGTGGAAAGGCCACAGACTATGTATCGACCGTAGCTGCTCCAACGGTGCTTGATGTTAGTGTGCATGCTTCTAACATTGCTCGCACTTTTTGGTATAGTTCATACTCTCTTCCCTTATCGTCGGCCTATAATACCTAGCTCGAATCACTTTCGACGCCAGTGTTCGTCCCCTAATATGACTACCACAAATTCTCTCATGGAGTTCAGTCAATATTCTTGTTGCTTGGTCATGACTTACGTAAGTGAGCAATGGATGAGCAAACCCGTGTCTGAATAGGTGTTTATCTATCATGACATACCGGCTTGTGTTCTTCTTTATCAGTTTGGCTTCATCTTGGTCTGGTGGAAGCAATGTATCGGCTATATATCGGATGTAGGGGGTCATCCAGGTGTCCCTGGCTACAACCTGTAGAACCTCCACTTGTAACTCTCCCTCTTCCAAGTTGAATTGTGCGGTTGTCCTAGGTGACCTCAAGGTTTCCTGTATCACCATTCTATGGGCTCCTCCCTTTCCCGAACCGGCCAACTTCGATAAGAGGTCGACTTCGGAATTTGCTCCCTTGGCACATGTACTAACTCAAAAGTAGAAAAAGCCTTTTTCAGAATATTCACATACCTAAGATGTGATGCTAGTTGGGGATCTTTAGCTTGGTAAGATCCACTTATCGACCTTGTGATGAGTAGTGAGTCGCTCTTAGCTAGCAGTCTCACCACACCCAATTCCTTTCTGATTCTTACTGTGTGAGTTATCCTTGTATCTTCCCTGCTTCTAGAATTCATTTATTATTTTTCTTCTTATCGTCTCTTTTGCTTCAATATGAACAGCTGCCCTTTCCCAAATTTTTTGCCATTGACTCGGCCCAATGTGGAATTAATGAATCACTGCACAAACTTGCTCGAAGGCCCTTCATGAATGCATCCACCACCTATCTCCTCATTCAGGTTTCGAAGTCGTACTGACACCACGTAGAAACGGTTTAGATATTCCTTGTAGGACTCCCCCTCTCCTTGTCGTACATCAAATAGATCAGCAAGACGAGGCGGCTCGATCTTGTTGGCCGAGAATTGCTCTTTAAACATATTGGAGAACTCCTGAAATGATGTTATCCTAACATCTAGGATACCATTGAACCTTTGAAGTGTAGTCCCCATGAGTGTCCAAACAAACATCTTGCAGCGTACAGTACCAGATCCTCCATATATGATCATTTGGGCTCGAAAAGCCTTTAGATGTCCATCAGGGTCCTCGATCCCTGTGAAGGGCATTATGTTAGGAGTAATAAAATGAGGCGGGACTAACTCCTCCATAATGAGTAGCGAAAAGGGTCTGGGGTTATCTCGCGTTGAGATGTCAGGAGAGCGGACACGGGTGTTCCTTCTTGCTTGCCTATCCATGGTTTTACATAGCTCTTCATTTGCTTTGTGCAAATCTTCATTAATTTGGACTGAATCCTCTATTGCTTTCCTGGACCGATCAATCTCCTCCTATAGCCTATCTTGGCTAACCCGAGACGCTTCCCTGTCAGCTTGGGTTTTTTCTTGCAATCGGTTTCGTTCCTCCCGAAATTCCCTAGCCTGTCATTTTACTTCTTCATTGTCGTGTTGTAGCGCCAACATTGTCTCCATGATTTGCTGGAGGGTGGGTGTTTTGTCCACCCTTCATGTCCTTCGGTTTGTGTCATGCATGCTTCCTGGTCGATTCCCTCTGTGCAGTGTTTTTTGAATCAGCGGGATAGATTTTACCGGTCCCACGGCGGGTGCCAAATGTTCTGTCCAAATTCGATTTCCTCGCCCAATACGATCTTTCACTCTTCCTCCCCTGTTTCTCTCTTTTTTCTCTCTCCTCTTTTTTCCCCCAACTTGACTCTGTCCCTTTTTATCTTTTCTCCTCTTTTTTTATGCTCTCCCTCACGCCCATTATCCTCTCCACGCTCTTCCCCCTCTTCACCTTTTCTCCTCACGTCCTTCTTGAAATGTCTTTGTGCACCTTCTAACACGGTTATTGACCTAACCTTGATTGGTCAATCCGGTGTGGCTTGCCAGACCATCATTTTGACTGGTCAGTCCGATGTGGATGGTCTAGTCAGTTTTCGAATCTCATACCTTATTTGGTCATTTAGATTGACCCTTTTGACCGACTTGACTCAAGATCAAGAATAACTCCCCTTGAATGACTTTGACTTACCTGAACAATACAATACATATAATTTTTTATTAAATTCACAACAGCTTCATTTTCAAAGAATCATATAATATTATTTTTTTCGTTTTATACATTGACGAATTACGAGGAGTCTTGGCTCCCTAAATCTTGATGTCTATTGATTCTAATGTTTCTTCTTCTTCTTTTGATATTTGACATAGGGATCAGTGTAATTGGTAATTAAGAAATATATAATATGTGAGAAGAATTTTAATAATTTTGCATGAGATTAGAAATTAAAATTATGTTTAATTTGATATATAAATTTAACCCAAAATTATTGTTTTATGGATTGAAAAGCCACTTATTAAATCTTTGAGCTTTAATGCATGAATAATTTTTAAAACTTTGAGCTTTAATGCATGATTTTACAATACTTACAGAAATTTCACTTTTTATTAACAAAATGAGGTGGGCATGATGGAATTATAAGCTGCTATTTTCTAGGATTATATGTTGTAATATGAACCAACTATTCTTAAAGTTAAATTTTATTATTAAGCAAAATGACGTTTTATGTACATAAAATAAGTGACTTTTTTTATAGTTGTTATTTATATGGAGGTACGTAGGTGTAATATGTAAGGTTGTTAGAATTGTTTTGTATAAGGATGGGATAAAAAAAAATTAAGCCTATATGTAACTAATTAGAATTGTTGTTAGAATTTGTTTTGTAATATGTAATTAATTATTATATTAATTAAATTAAATATTATTTTATAACTTAAAAAAATGTTAATATTTAAAGTAATTTTTATTATTAATAAAAAATTATAATTTAATTTCTAAATTGATATATTAACTACCAATACTTTAACTATTAATTACTATTTTACCAATATTTTCCATAGTCCAAGAGGTGAGTTTGTTAGGACTATATGACTTATCATGGTATTTTAATAACTTTGGATTTAAAGTTAATGACAACTATTCTGGCTATTACACAAGCAAAGAGATAACAATCTATGACTCGAACTTTGGTAAAGTTAATGACTTTTTTTTATAGTTGTTAAACAAACTTTTTCTAAGATAAATATTATTCTTGGAAGTTGAAAGGAGGAGGGTTAATATGTCTTAGTTTTTATTTTTGATATGACCTTAAAAGTTATGCGTAATTTTAGAGAAGAAAATAGGTGTGGTGATAGTTTGGCTAGTGAGAGTTTTATTGATAAAGCTTTTTTAATAGGTTAATATCCCTATTTGTATTAGAGGTAGTTTTCAAAAATATGTATGGTTTAGTTAAATATAGGTTTGTATAATTTGCATGACTTAGAGTTTAGTTTTTTCCGTGTATGTGTTTTCTTTTTTTTATTAATATTTTATCATATAACATATGATTGATGAGCTATGAGATGTAAACATAGTTCTAATGTCATATCTCCATTGTAATGCTACTATATTAAAACCTTTAATTTAATCAAAGTGTGAAGTCAATATACTAGTAATATTTGTTCATTTAATTAGTTGAATTCTTATTTTATTACTCTCTTTCTTGATATGTGACTGTTGAAAGTTTGACCGCATAAATCAATAAAAACATTCTTTTTTTTCATTATTCTTTTTTCTTCATAAACAAAATAAGTTTTTTATTATAATTTTTAATCTTAAAATTTTAATTGATTTGAAACCTTATGAGAAGATTTTGGTTTCAGACCCAAATATATAATACCACTTATGGTTTCATTCTACATGCATTAAATCATAATTTTAAAAAAATCACTTTAAGCATAACTCAATCTTATAAAACCAACTTATAAGATAAGGTTTGCACTGACTTATCAACTTGTGCGTGTGATTATATATATTATGACTTATATAGTTCTTATCTCTAATCGATGTGGGATCTCCAACACCCCTTCACGTTGAGATTGTCAACTCGTGCTCACATCAAGACTATCAACTTGTACGTGTGATTATCTCCAACACACCCCATCCACGCCAAGACTGTCAACTCGTGTGTGTGATTATATATATTATGAATGGTCCAATAGTGAACTTTAAATGACTCTGATATTATATTAAGAAGTGGACTTTAAGTCTAACTCAATCTTATAAAACTGACTTATAAGGTGATGTTTTCACCCATTTATATATATTGTGAAAAGTCTTTATCTCTAATCGATGTGAGATCTCCAACAACTACTTCACAAACATGACTATAAAATATAGATTTGCATGATCTAATATAGATTTAAATGTAAATTTTGAAATCACAAAACCATAAATTGAAAATGACTATATTATTTTTCTACAAAAGAATTTTGTAATCTTTTAAAGGATTTCATTATTGGTGTAGAAGAAAAATTTCTCTCAATCTCATTATTCCAAATACACCAAAATAATCCAAAGTTAGCTTTTAGATTATTTAAATAAATAGTCAGATGAAGACATTGAAGAGACCAACAACAATATCCACCAAATTAGTTCATATAAATAGTAGTTTTTTTTTATCAGCAAATAATTAAATAAATAAAATGGAGCATGTCAGGGATGCTCCAACCCTTACACAAAATCCAGGCAACGTCCTTGCTTTACCAGAAACATTTTACCTGCTGAACTTTAGGCTTTTCTAACTAAGCCTTTAACAAAATAAGCACAAGAAACAGAAAAATAAATTGCTCAATATTATCACAGGCACTAGCTATATGAAGCCTAAATCCTTAGGACAAAAACAAATCAAAAAACAATCAAAAGAATGACAATAGTGCAAATTGAGTTATTGTGCAGTATTCCTCATTCATAAATCTATCAGGTCGGCCTTTGTGCTAAGTGAATTGCCTAAGCACTCCAAACCATTTCTTTCCCCCAGATATGTCTAAATTCTGCAATTTCTTGCAGCAAACCAAACACTCTTCCTTCATCGCACTCCCGTTCTTTTTTGTCCTATCTTCCTTGTACTTTCCAGTTTTGCCACCTTTCGAAAAAACCCATCCTTTTATTAGGTTCCAGAAAATCTCTTCTCTTTTCCTGCCACCACAAAATGCAATCTTGCTCCTTCATTACTTCAAATCTGCAACACAACAATACCTTAAGCAACACCTATTTGAACTTTATTAACTTAGATAATGTAAACAATTTAAGGGGTATAACACCCAATCAGAGTAAGAGAAATTATAGTTCATTATTTTTCTTCTCATCTAATTCATTATTTTTCTTCTCATCTAAGACCAAGCTTGTATTTATGTAAGACTAAAGATTTCTTCTGCATCCACCTTCCCTTCCTTGAACACCACTCCATTCCTTTGATTCCAGATACTCCAGACAACCGCTACCCACACCTCTTTCCAAACACAGTTTCGTTTCGCATTGAACTGTGGCAATACGAACTGTAACAAATGTTGCTTCATATCATTACTATACACAACTTGTACCCCAACCCATTTTGAAACCATTAACCACACCTTATATGCTACCTTACATTCCACAAAAAGGTGGTTAATCGTTTCCTCTTCCTGATTGCATAAGGGACACATAGATGATGGTAAGACAATGCCTCTTCTCTAGAGGTTTACACATGTTGGTATCTTCCCTTTTAGGGCCTTCCAAGCCAACATTAAAGCATTGGGAACAACTTTGATTTCCCATAACATTTTTATTGCTTGGCTCCTTTCAGAGGGTATATACAATTGCAAAACTTGGTAGGCAGATTTTACAAAAAACAAGTCACCTTCTTCAATTGCCCAAACAATCTTATCCCGCTAGTCATGGTTAATTCTGACTCTATTCAAATCTATTACCAACTGTGTGAGTTGTTCTTTTTCCCATTCAAATGTCAACCTTCTCCAAATCAAGTTCCATTCCCATCTTGATACATTCCACAATCCTACCTGTTGGATTATTTTCCTTTTATCCTCTTAGATTATATACAACCTTGGAAATTTTTGTTTTAGAGGTAAAGTGTCTAACCACTTATCTTCCCAAAATAGGATATCGTTCCCGATCCCAACCTTCCACGATAACTTATTATAAAACCAACTTTTCGATTTACCTTCTTCACAGACATTACATAGATCACGCCACCACCATGATTGTGATTAGAAGTTCTTCTTTAGGCACTAGTTACATATTTAGACAATACCACCTCTCTTTGTGTACCTATAGAGTTCACTTTCAGTTTCCACATTCATTTTGCAATAAGGGCTTTGTTAAAGCTTTTTACATCCTTTATACCCAAACCCCCTTTCTATCTTTGGTTTGTTTGCAAATTGTTTCCCATTTTATCCAAGCAATTTTCTTATCTACGCTCCCCCACCCCCCACAGAAACTGTCTTTGCAAGGTGCAAGCTCCAATTCATTTACCATTCCATGGAAAAAGAATTTTAGTTCTCTTTGAATTTTTCAAAAAGTTGGGTATAATTGGTATTAGTATCCCCATTTGTTACTTAAATATGGACGTTGGTTCCTAAGGGTGTCTTGCGTTAGAATGGATGGCTTTAAACTAGAGGGGGGTGAATTGTTTAAAGAAGATTTTCGCAAACTTTTAAAACAAGAATGAATTTATCTCAGGAAACCATTGATAAGAAATTCAATTTACCAAAAACAGCAAACAAAACAGCAGAACCAGAAAAACAATCGGTTGTTTATACCAGCAAACAACAAACAAAACTACAATTAAAGAGTTAAGGATAGAGAGATTGCACACAGAGGTTTATACTGGTTCACTCCAAATCCAGAGCTACATCCAGTCTTCTCAGAAACCCTGAGGAAATCCACTAAGCAATCACAACTTGATCACTTACACAACAACCAAGAGAATGACCTTGAACACCTCAAGACACACACTCTTCTTGGCCAACACACCAACACCAAGATTGTTTATGTTGATCCCCTCAAGAACACACAGCCAATCTCAACAAACACATAAACGAAACTTGTTTCACAAAGTACAAGGATTAAACTTGTTACAGAAGATAATCTGAAATCAATACAAGCAGAATCCTATTCCACAACTTTGATCAATCACAAACTTTTTAGCAATCTCAGCTCTTTGAAAAACTCAAAAACTTTTAGCAAAAACTTGTCAAAGATTGATTCTCAAATCTGTTTTTCTGAATTTATTCAAAGATGTAGTTTGTTATCAAATCTTAACAAACTCTTAAATTGCATTAAAAGATTGGTCAAAACATTTAATGACTGGAGCGTAAGCAGTTAAATCATTTAAAGCTCCGTCAAAGATAAAACAGTTTTTCTGTTATGGTCCCAAAACAAACAATCGGTTGTTTCTTCGAATCAATCGGTTGTTTTGGTTCTTAACAGTTCAATCATTTTAAAAACAGTTTTCACTCTTTTTCTCAAAACATCTAAGTATAAACAATCAGTTGTTTCGACAAAACAATCAGTTGTTTTAACTAAGTTTGAAAACATTTTACTTTCACAAAGATTGAGATGCTTATGTTTTAGATTCGATCAAGGGGTGGATTACAATACTCAAACTACCCCAGAACTATACTGAACCAGCACAGCAACACCAAGCACAGCCAAGGCTTCAACATCCTTCAAAGGGTTTGGATTCTTCAAAGCTTGAACACCACTTGGTTCAACATCTTGTACATTTTTTATCTGTAATAAAAAATGTAATAAATATGAGTACTAGAAGTAATCCAACCTATATATAAAAGAACTTGTAAAAAGGTATAAGAGTTCAAAATCTACACACACAAAAATCCTTAGCTATAAGATGATCATCTAGATACAAATCCTCACAACAAAAATTATTTTTCCCACATCAAAAAATGTTCTCAACTTCAATACATTGACTTCATGAATTGTATAAGGCCACACTACCTAGTCCAAGAATGCGTAAACATATTGTAAAGAATCAACTAGATTTTGTTGCATTTTCCCTTGCATATGTTTAGAATTTGATCCTAGCTAGCAACAAAAAGGTTTCTAGAGTTGTTGGAGTCCTCTAGTCCTTTGCGCCTGCACAAAAGGAGCACAACTAGCAATACCATTTCCAAACTAGATAAATAAACCCCCAAAAACCCATATCATATGTCCCACAACACTATAAGAAAATCATTACATTGCAACTAATTTTAAATACCAAAATAATTAGTTACTATTGGATAAAATTATAGACCATTTTAGAGACTAAAAAAATTATTGGTATCTCTATTACTAATAAAAATTTATAAAGTAGTTTTTAAATTAGTATCTAACCATTAGCTACCAAGGTTTTATCTACTAATATCTTAGATTCTAAATTAATCTTTAAAAGACTAATTGAGACCAATTTAGAATCTAAAATATTAATAGCTAAAACCTTGGTAGCTAATTTAGATACTAGAAACCATTTTATATTTTTTTATCAATAATAGAAACTACTTTAAATACTAATAATTTTTTAGTCTCTCAAATAGTATCTAATTTAGTTAATATAGTGACTAATTATTTTTTGTCTCTAAATTTGGTTGTTATTTAATGAATTTCTTGCAGTGCAAGAATACATATATTATAAAGAACCAAGTATCAGTGAATTACTTAACCAATTTCAGACATTCAATGGGATTTAGGCATCACTCAGAATAGGAAAAATTGTCTTATTATATTTATAGTTTATCCAAGCTTAGGCCTTAATTTGTGTAACTATAGAGATTTCCTCTGGGTCAACCACTGCTCCATTAAAAAGCACTTTGTTTCTATGGTTTCAAATCCCACATATGATTGTTATGCATATACATCTCCAAATCTTATTATTTTTGCTATTAAAACCCGAAAGATAATGTTGAATAAAATACATATTAGTCCTATTGGTAGGAGAAAAGGACCTTTCTGCCCATTAGTCAAACAAATACCACACCTTAGAGGTCACTTTACAACTAAATAATAAGTGGTTTACATTCTCCTGATCAAGGCCACATAAAACACACATCTCAGTACCTACATGTACATCCATATGTAGTAAGTTTTCACAAGTTGGTATTTTCCTATTGATGTGGCTCCATGCAAAAAATTGGTGTTAGGGGAGAGCTTTAAGGTGTCTTGTACTTGTTTTCCAAGCTACTAGGTGTCATTATTTAAGTGGTCTAATCAACGTAACATAATTTTTTTATATCAATATATATTTAATAATCAAGGTACAATTTTTTTTATTTAATGCAACGTGCAACAATCTCTTTCTTAATAATTGTCCTATTAGAAAATAAACACATGATCTTATTTTTTTTATAGTAATTTTTGGATAAAAAATTTACCATTAGATCAAAAGTTAATAGGATGCAAGTCTTTCTATTTAAGAGTGTAGCAACCTAAACATCTTAATTAAATTATGACATGATTTATCTATCTTATTGCAAATGATGACAATTAATGTATTTTACAACAATTTTTTGGATAAATGTAAGTCAACATAATTCATGAATACTTAAACGTCAGCAAAATTTCATAAGAGTACACAACCTGTAATCATATTAACGTGATACGTATGAATATTGCAATTAGTATGATTCTTTCATACAATATGGAGATCAAAATTGTTTATATTTTTCGTAAAGTATTGATATATTGACAATCATGCACCAAATTATGGCTAGAGAAAGAAATAATATTTTTCTGAAATTGAGCAACTTTAAAATTACATTGTGTCACATCACAGTTATAAACTAGTGTCTTTCACTATGAAAATATTTTATCTAATATGAAAATACTTGGTGTATAAATAAAAAGGTATTAAAACGAGAAGAATAATCAAAAAAATCGTGATTTTAAATGAAAGAAAAATTATACATTTCTATGTTTTCTCTTAGAACTATTAATCATATTTAATTAATATAATCAATACTCATTAACATTTTCAAGTAAATAGATGTGTAAAAGAGATTCAATTCAACCGTAATATTTTTTATATACATTATATATTTAACTTCTATAAATTCCATTCGTTAAGTTTTTCTTGTTAAAAAAACAAAGATAAGAAAATGATGATTGTGTTATAATTTATTTTTCATAAATTACTAACAATCCTATCATATTAAATGAAGAATGATAAGGAAATTTTTTAAATATATGTTTCTTTTCTCTTCTTGTATATCAGTTTTTTTTTCAGTATGTTAATTTCATGTTATACTAATAGTAATAATAACAAGATTTTTATTATTATTAAATAATTATTTGTTTACTAAAATAGAATATTCAAAATAAAGAAAAGGCAAAGAGAGAATTGTGAATTTTGGACAATTGAGGATACTGATGAGTTATTGTACACCTTTGGTGTAAGCTATAATAATGTTTCTTCCTGCAACCTATCAAAACGCTTCCAGCACCCCATCAAAATTTCAAAAAAAATATAATTTTACCATTTTTGTAAATAACTTTCCCGATTATCTTTTCTGAAGCTTCCAGAACATCCCAGAATTTATGAAATATATTTTTAAAAACATTTTTCAAAAAGAATTTTCAGAATAATATATAATCCATTCAAGAATATGTTTTATAGAATAATTTTTTTAAAATATATTCTAGAAAAATCTTTCTGGAATGACGACGAATTAAAAGGAACATTCATTTCCCTCATTTGATTGGATCACACAAAAAAACACCCAAATCCAAATCTTGAAAGAGAGATATTTTCTAGTCTTATTGTTAAAACTAAGTTCCTTACAACCTATAATAATTTAGGTGAAATGGTTCAAAAATTTAGCCAAGATGTTGTGAAGACCCTAAATTCATGACTTAATTGCTAAGACACAGATTCATTTTTTTTTTTTAAGGAATGTGGTAGTTATCTAATTGTAACTATAATTTTCATCATTATAATATATATTTTTATGTGACTAATTTTAGAATTACATACGGGACGAGAAGTTAAAGATGATGGTAATTGTCCTGTAAAAATATCACAAAATGTATTAGCAATTTGTAACTTTGGTATAGAATTCACATATCTTCTTAGGGTGTGAATGTTTAACTCATTATTCTAAATGATGCTATGGCAATGAGGAATAGAACTTCTTAAGATGATAAATATGGTTTTTATACTTTTATACTAGTTTGTATTATATGGGTAAATAGGTAAGTATTTTTTAGTAGATTGTGGATTTCATAATTCAAGTTCTAATTTATTTACAAGATTTTGCACAATGACCTTCAAAATGAAAATGAACTGCTTAGTTTTTGCCAAGCATCTTGAGGAATGTGATTGAAAGAATATTGAAAAAATTCAGCAATTATGTAGATCACACCATCACTCTATCTACTTCAAGAACAAGCTTTGAATAATTATAATTGCCAAGAAATCCCTGTTTTAATCATTTCTAACATCCTTCACGACCTCCCTGTATACAATTATACTTGACTTCACACCTCTAATTATTTGGACTACCATTAATCTTATCAGCACTCAACCTTTTATAGGGCTCTCTCCCATATGTCCGAACACAAGACTATCTGAGGCACAAATCCCCCATTTTTTCTTCTATTATTGACCACCATTCATCTAATTCTGTTATTCCTAATATTTTTGTGGAGAAAATTATTTGGGAAAATGTATAACTAAGAAAGTCACACCCACAAATTCAAGGTAAAGAGGATGATAAAATAACATCTCTTAGTTCACATGGGAAGAAATATGATAAAATTAACATAATGAACATGATGCAGACAAAAGTAATGATAAATAGTCCTGCCCTGAATAGGATGAACTTAACGCAATAACAGTATATAACAATTTCAATATTTAGTAGGTTTGTCCCTTGCCTACGTCAATCAAAATGAACTTGATTGAGAATTAGAGCCCCAGTCATTATCTAAGCAAAAGGTGGATACAAATTTGTAGTCTGCTTTACACTGTTCTGTAAAAAAAATCATGCATCATGACACTATAAGAGTTATACTGAAAATATATTTTTGAACACTATCATCAATTGACAATCCATCTTTTATTAAAAACACATGTAAAATTGAACAATGATTTTATAATTATATGATTTAAAATCAATCAGATAACATACAAGAATCATGAGGGTAGAACCTGGTATTGGTGAAGACATCCAGAGATTTATAGGTCCACCTTAACTCTTAACTGGAAATCCCCTGACTTTATGTATTAACAAGTTCCCTGCAGAGTAGTAAATAAAGTAATCCCCTCTGGTTACCAGTTCCTGAGAGAGAATTAAGCCAGAAAACACACGCATGCAGCAATCCCTTAGGATACCAGTTCCGTTGAATCTTCAACCATTCAATTCAGCCAGCGGCAATTATCATAGGCCTAACCCAATGAACTATAAAAGGTGCGCGTCCACAAAACTCTGCAGCCTGCTTGATAATACCGTTCTGTAAAATTTATATGGACCATAATGGCGTAACTTTTGAAACCAGTTTCCACATCACTGACCTGAAAAAAAATTGTTCGTAGGATTTATTGTATATCCTTCAGGATCACAGTTGTCATTAGATACACTGTCAAGCAAAAATTTCAAGGTTAAACATCCCAATAAAGATAATAAAACTATGATTTCATGTAAATTCAAACACAATACTATCATGAGTAGCACATTGTATGTATCATTTCTCGTTGACAGCAACACCTTTAACTTTTACTGTCATTGATCCAAGAAATATCACATTTTTTCGTCAACATCACATTGTGTCCATATAGTAAAGAAACACTATAAAGATTGAGTAACGTGTGGCCATCAAATAGATTACAATTAAAAAAACAAATTTTGATCTTTGACTCCATTTTAAAAAAGTATACTTAATAACAAGACACTAACACTAAGCTTACGAAGAGTTCCACACAGGATCTAACAACCACAAACAGAACTAAAATATACATTAAAATCCAGAAGAAACAGGGAGGCTAACAGCATTCCCTAATGCTACAAGCTACACCACAACATCAACCTCTATAACCAACAATATAATTTTAAAAAAATACTAATCATCCATGGCAGAAAACTGAAACCACTTAACCAACTGCAGAACAATGGATACCATCCATGGCAGAAATTCATGCTTGATATAGTTCAAGCCAAATAAACATTAATCAACAAGAATAGCTAATGATTCACATTCGTCGATAACAACAATCAAACACAAGCATTGACATTGGTACACGTTCGAGGCGTTCGGGATAAATTTCAGAAAAAAAAAAGGAAAGAAAATAAAAACTCAATTTCAAGAAATTGCATAACCTAAAAAGCAAAGATAAGAATTGAACAAAACAACGATTTATATTTAAATTTTCAAGAAAACATGAAATGTCACTACAAAACAACGATCCAAAAATATACATCAAAAAAGCCCTAACTCTCGTATCACAGTTTAAGAACTGGTAAACTTGGTGACGGCCTTGGTGCCTTCCGAGACGGCGTGCTTAGCGAGTTCTCCTGGGAGGACAAGACGGACAGCGGTCTGGATCTCGCGGGATGTGATAGTAGGTTTCTTGTTGTAGCGGGCGAGTCTGGATGATTCCTGGGCGAGCTTCTCAAAGATGTCATTGATGAAGCTGTTCATGATCCCCATTGCCTTGCTGGAGATCCCTATGTCAGGGTGGACCTGTTTGAGAACCTTGAAGATATAGATCTTGTAGGTCTCCACACTCTTGGCCTTCCTCTTCTTCTTTTTGTCACCAGAGGTAGCATCCTTTGGGATCTTCTTCTCTGCCTTTGTTTTCTCCGCCGGAGCCTTCTCTGCTGGCTTTTTCTCTGCCGGTTTTTTATCGCCCTTCGCCATGGATTGATTGAAAATTATTTGAGGGATTTCCGAAAGTGATGAGAATACAAAGATTGAGTGATGTGATCAATAGAAGCGGTGTAGAGTGGTTTATATAGAAATGTTTGATGAAAGGTGATTGGTTCGGTTTGCATTACGCGGATCAATGACGTGGCAGAATGGTGTGTTGTTTTGGAGGGAGATTTCCGAATCTCGTGTTAGTGTTTCTTAATTTTAAAATAATTTGTGTTTTATATTTGACGACGTCGTTTTTTTCCGGGTACGTGGCGGCCCGTTTGCATGTTTTAAATTTCAAATTTAAATCAAATCAAATTATCATGGATTGAGTTATATATATTTCAATTTTCAATAGAAAGTTTTTCAAATATTGGAATGTGATAGATATAGTTAAAATTATTTTATAATAATAAAAGTAAGAAAATATCATATTAAAAAAATATGTGCAGAAAATTTCATATAATTCGTTATATATAATAAAATAAAAAAATTAAAACTAACAATTTTTATTTTTTTTAATTTGTAGAAACTTCGAATAAGATGGACAAGTTCCATGCCAAATATACAAATTTGGTGACTATTTGGGATAAATTTCTTCTCATCACAATGACAGTATTAAACTTTTATATTTACGTATTTTGGTTATTTCTAAAACGACTATTTAAATCAAGTTTAGAACTCAATTATACTATTTTTTCCACCAATTTTTATTAAAAATCATAGTATTTCTAGTTGCTTTTAAATTGTTAACTTTTTTTTATATTGCTAATTAGTCCCAGCATGACTGCCGAAGACATTTTGTATTGATAAAATATTATAATTTTTTATAAAGTTTTCGTGTTAGGTATCACTATGCAAAAGAAATATTATAATTTATATTGAGTTAATTTAATAAAAAAAAATAGCTAATTTAATATATTTAAAAAACTAATTAAATTGTATCAGTTTACTAATTTATATTCAATTGTATCAGTTTACTAATTTTGGATAATAAAACTGAATTTCAAATTGAAATTTTCATTTTTTTCATCTTATTTAATAAAAAAAAATTATTCATATTTTAAAGATCATAGCTTATCGAAATACTAAATACATATAAGTAGTAAAATAGAATAATTTATACATATTATAAATCATAAAAAAATTAATAACAATGGAGCAGTTTCATAATTATTCTCTTTAAGACATAAACTTCAAACATAATGAAATGGTTCGTATTTATTAATATTTTATTACGAATAATTAAGTGTAATCTGTTTTAATTTAAAAGATGTATAAAATCCACAAAACCAAAAAACTTTTATAGTTAAAATATTGAAAATCAATTTTTTATTTTATCCTATCTAATTCCTTAGTTACAACAATCTTTTTCTAAATAATTGTTGAACTTAAAATAAAATTTGTAACCTTATTTTATAGCTAACAGTGAAAAAATATTTTAAAAAATTAAATATTATGATTTAATTCACTTTGTTAGAAGAGAATTAATATGATATACATCAATCTTTCTATTTCAAATTGATTTTGTCTCATTTCTATTTCAAATTGATTTCATCTCATTTGGAGTGTGAATATGCACTAGTTGTATTTACGATAGTTAATAACAGTATCCAGCCACAACATTCAAAGAATAAGGAAGATAAATACATAAAGTTTTGTTCAGAGGCTTATTAACATAAATTGACCTAATTGAGCTTTTGTTTATCTTTTGTAGGCCCAAAAAAAATATAATAACTCTATGAGAAATAAATGTATGGAGCATACCAAATAAGACATTCACACCATGAAAGAATATTATATTTTTGGTTAGAGGACTAGAATAAGCTTAGGACTCAATTGAGTAAGACCAAGTCAAACATTTTTTAAGCCAAACTTTAGTTTAAATAATTTGTAAAAAATATATTATGACATTTTATTTGGATCATGTATTGGACCTTGGTTTATTTTTTAGTCTTGTATTTTGGTTAATAGAAGAATGGGTATGTATACTAATAGCGTGAGTGCATATTGTAAAGTGATTCATCACTTAATATGGGAAGAATGTGCGTGTCATGAATGTCTACATGACTCGGGATAATTAAGATGTGATATTTGTTAACCTCTCATTTGAGAGGATCATGAGCATAGAACATGTGACATCATTTATCACATTGTCATTGAAGAGTTTTTAGGACAAGTCTCTTATTAATATGAATGCATCTTTCTTGTAATTTTTTTAACTTGAAAATAGTAATGAAAGATTGTCAATTTTTTGTCATTATACTGTTCTAAGTTCTCCCTATATTAGTCTTCTTCAAGACTTAGTTTAGATTATGTTCTATTGATTTGGCCATACATCTCACTCTTCCAAATACATAACTCCACTTCAATACATGGAAATTGCTTTTGAAGATTTTTTAATGCTTCTTCTCCTCAAATTTTCTTCATCATTAATCACAAGAGGAGAATAATTCATAAAGAACACTTTATAAAAGAATAGTGTTTTTCATCAATTTCACAACACGTAGTAAAAATGAAGAAGAAAAACTTAAAAACAAATTGTGATGATTAGAGATGAAAAAAAAGTCCAATTAATTAAAATTTCTCCATTTTTACATTGATCAAATCCATTTATTTAAATCTATTTTTTATTTTGATTCATATTTTATGTATTTTCTAAATCAGATTTTCATTTTACATAAATAAATTTTAAAAATTAGAAAATTCAAAATTTTCAATTTAAATTTAATTCTTCCCCCACAATCGCTATGCCAATGTCATTACCTATGCAGCTACATTTCTCATTTTTTCGGCTGATATTTCAAAATTTTAATGTACAAAAAATAAATGAACGGCTCTGTTGTTACTTCTATGACCATAGGAAATTGGGTATTCGGTTAAGACATATCAATCATTCTAAATCTCGCACCAAAATAATACATACTTTAACACTTACAAAAAGTTGCAATCTAAAAAAGTAAAATAAATATAATTAAAATTTTATTATCTTGAATTGTTAAGTAAATATTTATTATTTTTAGTTGTTAAAAGAATGAATTTTTGTTTAATGAGTAATAAAATATTATCATTGTGAAAGATAAAATTAGAAACTGGCACTTTGTTTGTTTATAATGTAAATGAATGTGTTTTCTTTGCTCTTGGTTTGCTCGGTTAATTGAAGTTCAATAATTACTTTTTAGTATTATTAAACTATACTTTTATTATATCTTCTTACTATTTATATAATATATTTTTTTACATATTATTGTACTGGTATGGGACAAGATCGAGATGACTGAGATCTCTACGAACGGTTCGACCGACACATATAATCATTAACGCTCAAACCAATGTCACTGAAGTTAAACTACCATTAAGAATTAAGTAATACAATCATAAGTATGATCCATTCCATTCCACTATCAGGCTTAATAAGATAAACTCATTAAAATAATATAAATAACACATATTCTAAGGAATAAGGTACGTCATTATCACTGTACACACCCGAGTGTCGAATACCCTCTTTACTGATTTGAGCGTCGGAGTGTCTTCTGCAGGTACCTCTCCCATTTGGCATTCATCTGAAACTAAGAGTCGAAGGAGTAGCGTGACAACCAGAATGATCACATCAAAGCCCTAGCAAGCTGTTCGAGGAAAGGAGAAATACGAAACCTTCAATAGTTCTATACAATAGTTCTATAGGTCTCATCTCCTTAGCACGAACAATTACTATATTAATATTATGTTAATTTTTTAAAAAACATAAATTTATTTTTAATTTTTTTTTATAAAAATATGAATTTGAATTAAATTTATAAAAATTTAAATTACTTTTATATAAAAATATGAATTTACATCTAATATTCAATCCAAATATTTGGATTTAGATTTATATAAATATTTTTTTATAAAGAATATAGATTTTGATTTAAAATCTAATTCAAATATATATATAGATTTGAATTGGATGTTTCATGAAAACTCTTACGATATATAAATGAAAGCTTTTACTGTGACAAAAAAACACAATCAAGCCAATAAAATATAAAAATCACAAAAAATAAAATCATTTTTAATTTCAATTTTTTTAGAAGAGATTTGGGAAAATAAGCTATATATACATATATATATATATTCATGTAATTAATTATTTATAATTTACTCTGATATCTTTTTATATTTTAAACTTAAATTATTATTTATTTTTATTTAAAATAAAATTACATAATTAAATAATTTATGTTAAAAAATTAAAAAAATATATTAGATTTTAAATAAATTAGTATTTAAAAAATATAATAATTAATAATTAATTAATTATAATAATTAATAGTTATTATAAAAATATAAGTATAAATAATAGTAATAATAAAAAATTATAATAATTATATCAATTACAAAAAATAAAAATAAAAATAATAATGATATCTAATATAAAAAAATTATCAAATATTTAAAATTATAGATATTTAAATACTTTTTTTATCAAATTTTGTATGATTTTTTATTTTTTTCAAAGTTAATTGTAATATATTACCAAAAATAATATTTCAATCACGAAGTTGTCGTTTCCTGTAACACAATTTACATTAGTGAAAGGAAACAAATATGAAAAAAAAAGTAATATATATACATATATACATATATATAAATATAAAGTGAAAAATAAAAAAACAATTAATTAATTACAAATTAAGCAAATATATATTATAACAATTTTAAAAAATATTATTATTTTTGTTTTATTTTTTCCCTTAAAAACAAATTATGTGAATGGAAAGTGCATCCTCGTTGATTTTATTTGAATGCAGCGGAGAGGAATGGTCGAAATAAGAAAAGTTAGTGGAATTTAATTGGTGAGGTTTAGTCTTCACGGATTGATGACATGGCAGAAGTTCTTATATTTGATGGAAGCATAAGGTATGATCAAAGAAAAGTCCCTGAAATTTACTTGCCAGATTGATGACACGGCATAATGGTTCCACAAAAATTAATAAATGGAAGAACATCTCAGAGTAATAATTGTTTTTATAATATTATAAATATATTTTATGTATTAATTTTGGAATAAATTACAATAATAATTTTGAGGTTGTTTGTGTCACAGCGTTTAAAAAAAAACCACAACACCTCCTTACCCCCACACTATCTCTTTTATTTCTCTCTCTTTCTCTTTTTAAATCTCTTCCTTCTCTCTTAATTTTTCTCTCCATATCTTCATTTATTTTAGAATCTGATCGTACCACGTTCTAGAGAAACATTTCCACTCGATCAGATTTTCAAACAGAGTAAGTTCATTTTTGCTCTAAAGATTCTTTGTTCTCTTTTTTCCTTACGATCTAGTCATCAATCTTGGTGGAGTAAGTTGAGAAGTTTAATTCTCTCAACTTATTCTACTATATACTGAATTTTTGTTCTGTTTGGATAACTTGCATTAAGCCCGTAAATCTTGAAACTTATCCAGATTGTGGGAATAAAATTCTAGAAGTTGCTTGAAAAGTAAACAATTAAGGTAAGGGAAGCTAAATTTAATTTTTAATAGCACTCTAGGATAGAAGATCTGAATGTGGAAGGAACGTGGTCCCAATATTCAATTTCTCTTGCAGAAATGTTATTTGTTTATATATTGTGTGTTTGTTTATATATTATTTAAACTTTATAAATATTATATTTTGATAGTTTGAAAGTTAAATATTGTTTTGATGTTGGAAAAGTTCTTAAATGGTATAAATTTGTAAAATGTTCTGATTGAATGATATGTATTATACATGAATGATGAAAATTGTATGAAATTGATGTCATACATTTGGGATAATGTATGAGTTGTTATTTGATGGTACATTAAGTATGAAAAGCCTATGTTTAACGGAGATCCTCTAGCTTCACTGATGATCTAAGTCATGTAGACTAAGATATTAGGTGGTGAGAAGCTGAGAGAGAGTTCATACACACCGTGTCCCGCTGTAGACACTCGGTATTGGATGTTTGAACTTATCTTGATCCTTTCTATTGGATTCGTTTGTAATCTTTGGATCAGGTGTTAATATCTAGTAGGGACATACTTAATGAGTCTTCCGCCGGAAAGACGAAGTGGGATTGAAATGAAATCCAATAATTGTGATTGAAAATATATCCATGTGTGGTCTATATGATTGATGGAATTGGTATTGAAATTTTACATGAAATCATTTAGAGAAATGTTTATAAATTATTAGTCTAAATTGGTTCTATTTCCATGAATTATGTTATGAATTTTCTTTGCATTAGCTTACCCTTGCTTTTCGTGTTGTGTTTGAACTGCGATGACTGTACTATGTACACGAGCAGATGACCATACAAGTGCAGGAGAGTCTTAAGGGTTTCAAAGTTTTATTTTGAGCTATGAATATGTAAATATTTATATTTCTATAAGTCATAATCTTGTAATAAAAATATTTTGAAAAAATTTAAGTTTGTATAGGAATATGTGGAACGTGTATTTAAATAGTTAGATGCATTTTCGGGGTGTTACAGTTTCAAGCTACACTTACGTTTTCTTCCACTATTAGATTATCTTTCTTATTTTGAGTACAATTTTAATGTATTTAAATTTAAAAAACAATTCATGTAATATGAAAAATAGAATAATATTACATTTTTTAAATAAATTAAAAGTTTATTAAAAAAATAAACATACTAGAATTTTATTTTAATTTGAGAGAAAGTAAGAGTGATGTATTTTTCTCTTACTTTTGTTATCAAACACAAATAATTGTTACAATTTTTTTAAAATTATTAGTAGCATTAACTCATATAAATATATATAGATTTGAATTGTAAGCGTTGCATCTTTTGAAGTCTGCATCCCTTAAATTTCATTGATGATTATAGGGTCTCATACATTTTGGTTACTAGTTTAGGCAAATTATTTTGTAGATCTTATACTTTTGAAGATATCAAAATTACTATAAGTTGTTTATATATAATTTTTTATATAGAAGGATAAGTCTTACTTCTCATGTCTTAATATGAGTCAATCTATTTATATAGATTTATATAGATATGTTGAACCATTATAATGGTAGACTTAAATTAACATGATTATCATAGTTAATATTTGTATTAGTTTAACATTCCATACAAATCCATATTTAAGTGATAAAAGAGTACGATATGTACTCGGTTGTGCCTAATACTTCTCAATCACGTATAATACAACTCCTATATTTTATTCATGTTTTTTTTTAATTTCAAAGTGTGGAATTTGAAGACTTCATTGATTACATAATCAATAAGTTAATATTTGTGATTTTTTGCATTCTGTATTACATAATTTGAAATACAAATTTTATATTTCAGATCGTATCATCTATGATAGAAAAAATGTATTTTGGATTATACAACTCAAAATTTAATTTAAAAAGAACCAATCGATAATAGTAATTTTGATAATTTTAGAAGTTTGGAGTGTTAGAAGAAGGAACACAGAGAGGTGCACGAAGAATTTGCTCATAGTTTAGTAATGTTTTCCTTTATATGCTCATGACAAAAAAAAAAATCATATTATCAAATCCAATTCATAATTATTTAAATCCATATCATTTTAAGTCTATTTAAATGGATTTATTTCAAATTTAAATCTATACTTTTGGATTTTAAATCTAATTCATTTAACTAGATGGATTAAATATAGTGTTAATATATTTAATTTTCTATTTTAAATTATTGGGCTTTGTTTGTTTGACCCAACTTTCCTTTTCTATTTCACCTAGGTCTTAATCTTTTTCTTATATATACACCATGTATTTTACTCTCTACTATACAAGTGAATAAAAGTTTCTTTTATATTTATTTTTCTCTACAATTAGGGTTCATCAAAACCTTTATTTCTTCATTACGATTTACTGTAATATGGTATCAAAGCTCTTCGAATGAAGAGTTCTGCTGCGTTTCTCTCTGATTTTTATTTCCCTTTTTGCTGTTCTTGGTTATTTTTTTATTTTTTTTTCTGTTCTCTTTCAAAATCTTGATTGGTTTTAAAAATCTTTTAGGCAATGTTTAATGAAAAACCCTAGTCTTCATAGTCTTAATAGTAGTCACACTATTACATGCAATTTTTGTGGTAAATATGGTCATACTGAGGCTGTTTGTTTTCGCAAAGTGGGTTTTCCTTCTAGTAATGTTAAAACCTCAAAGTTTTCTTTTACTAGAAAAGTCTGCACTTTTTGTAATCGTCTTGGCCACACTATTGACACCTGTTATAAAAAGCATGGGTTCCCTCCTGGCTACAAATTCACCAATTGGACATCCCAAGCCAATAATATGATTACTACTGACACTTTTTCTGAGCTTTTTCCTAAAGAACAGGATGTAAAGGGGATTCAACTTACATCACAACAGTGCCAATTCACTATCTTCTATAAAAGAATCTTGGATTATTGATTCTGGTGCCACTGATCATGTTTGTCACAATTTGAACGTTTTTACTACTTATACTAAAATTAAACCTGTCTTAATTAGTCTTCCAAATGGCCAAATTGTTTATGCCACATATTCTGGTTTAATACGTTTTTCTGATCAGTTTTATTTGTCTGATGTGTTATACGTGCCTCATTTTCAATTAAACTTAATATCTGTTTTTAAACTCACACCAACTTAAATGCACTTTAACTTTCACTTCAACCCACTGCATTATACAAGACAATCTCACTCAAGAGAGGATTGGTACAGTTAAAGCCACCGCTGGCTTGTACCTTGTCACTACCTTGCCTGCTTCTAGTAATTCTAAACCGCATTGTTTTGCTCCTTTTATTAATTGTAATATCACAGACAAAACACTATGGCATTATAGACTAGGACACCCTTCACATGAAAGATTACATGTCTTAAGCAAACAATACTCTTTTATTACTGTTAATACTCATCATGTATGTGACACTTGTAGTCGTACAAAACAGAGAAAACTTCCTTTCACTTTAAGTAATACTGTTACCTCTACTATTTTTGATCTTATACACTTTGATATTTGGGGACCATGTTCCATAATTTCTATGCAAGGTTTTCGTTATTTCTTGACTATTGTTGATGATTACTCGCGTTATACTTGGGTTATTCTGCTGCATTTCAAATCTGAAATGCGTCAACACATCATTAACTTCATTGTTTTCGTTCAAAATCATTTCAAAACTAATATCAAAACGATTCGTACTGACAATGGTGTTGAGTTTGCTATGTCAAATTTTTATGCTTCAAAGGGAATTATACATAAAAAAATATTGTGTTGAAACACCACAACAAAATGGCATTGTAGAACGTAAACATCAACACATACTAAATGTAACCCGGGCTTTACTTTTCAAGCAAATCTTCCTCCTATTTTTTGGGAATTTGCTGTAAATCATGTTGTTTTCTTAATAAATGTTATTCCTACTCCATTACTTGATAACATCACTCCTCATGAAAAGTTGTTTGGAAAACCATATGACATTTCCTTTCTAAAAGTGTTTGGTTGTCTCTGTTATGCTAGTACCATTACTGCACATAGGAAAAAAATTAGATGATAGATCTATCTTGGAGATCCCACATCGACTAGAGATTAGAGCCTTTCATTGTATATAAGTGGGTGCAAACCTCAACCCTATGAGCCGGTTTTATGGGGTTGAGTTAGGCTTAAAGACCACTTCTTAATATGGTATCAGAGCCATTTCGAGCCTATCCTAGCGAGTGTTTGTTGGGCTTATCAGGCCACCTGCTATCAGGCCGCTATCGGACCACCCATAATATATAGTCCCACGCACGAGTTGGCAGTCTCGGCGTGAGGGGGGTGTGTTGGCGATCCTACATCGACTAGAGATTAGAGCCTTTCATTGTATATAAGTGGGTGCAAACCTCAACCCTGAGCCGGTTTTATGGGGTTGAGTTATAGATTGAATAATTTTTTGGATTTTAAAAATTCAAAATCAAGATTATTTAACATTAATTTTTAAATTATTTTAATATATTATAATTAGTAATTATAGAAATATAATAGCTATTTTATGATTCTTTTAGAGACAAAATCTTTATATATATATATATATAAACTATAGATGTTTAAGTAATATTGTTAATAAAATTAGGATGCTAAAAAAAGTTACTGAATACAAATATTTAGAAATATATACAGTTATTTTATTTATATTAAATAAAAAGTATATTACTGGTTAAATTACGTACTTAAACAAATTAATTACATTAACTTTTATCTAATTATATTCCATTTTTAGTATGAATCTAACTATAATTAAGATAAAAAAACTAATAAAAATAGTTAGAAAATGTTAGAAATTTAAAATTGATAAATATGTTTCTGTAGGAATTAGAGACAGTAACATTTTCATGTACTAAAATAATATAAACAAGTATGGATTGATAAATAAATATATTAGATGAATATAAACATATTAAATAATCTCTTTTAGTATCTTACAATACTTCTTTGTTTCATTAGTGTGTTAAAGATATAAAGGTTAACAAATCTTTTTAGTAGATATAGCTGTATTAAATTTTACAAAGCAATATTTTTGTCTTTATAATTTCGAAATGTTTTCTTTTTTAGTTTTACCATATTCAAAATATTAACATGATTGATATTGATATTAATTATATCATATATGATATAATCATGAAGTTTGATATGTGTTTGTATAAACATACTATTTTCTATTTTAATTATTATTTTATAATATTTTATATTTTTTTATATTTTTGTTTGTTAAATACGTCATTTTTTCTTAAATCCCTGTAGGAAAAGGTGTCCTTCTAAATGTTATGGTTTAGTTTGAATTGATGTTAATGTAACAAAATCACCTTTCCTTCCTTTGCAGTCCTCTAGTTTGTTTATTGGTATCAATCAATTCTACTCATATTGCTCTTAATAAACTTTGGGTAAAAGCAATTTTTTTTATAAAATATTAAGCAATTATATATAAATGATAAATAAATCTGTTTTGTAAAATATAAATGATAAATTTTTTTTTTTAATATTATTTGAATTTATTATAAATTTAATAAAAAAATCATATTGATTGAATGCGTTTTAAGTTAATAAAAATTATGGAATAAAACATTCATAATCTATTATGTAATATAAAAAAAATATATTCAATATCTTTGCTACACCACAAATTTTCATTTTTTTTCTTTTATAAAGTCACTCAGATTCTCAATATATTTGTTCTCTTATCACAAATATTTTGTGCAATTTTATAAAACGGTGTATTTCATTAATATTAATCTTATTGAATTAAATAATTTTTGGATAAATATTTGATCATTTATATTTTTATAATATTTTTATTTATTATTTATTTTTTCATATAAAAAATATTTTATTCTCAAACTAGAAAGTTTAATTAGTTTACAACAAACTTAATTTCTCTATCTTAAGTTTTATTTCGTTTCAAGAATATTCTTTTATTGAGTTCTCTCCTGTCATCAAATTTTAATTATTTATAATTTTTTACTTTTTTTCTATAATAACTTAATATCTATATAATTGATATTTGGTACTATATCTTAATATTTATGTAATTATATTTTCTTTATATTTGACATTAGAAAAATGTGTTTCGTTTTAATACATAATCTTTGATATATCATATTTTTATTATAATTTTTATTTTGTAAAAAATATTTAATATAATATCTGAAAACTATGAAAAGTATGGATGCAATATGAGTAATATTATTATATTTTTTTATTGTGATTTTCTACTTTTGAAAAAAAAAATATTTAATATAATATTTGATTACCTGGTGATAGGAGATGAAATACTTATATGTTTGTGTTTGGTTGGGTTGGATCACTCTTTTAGGGTGTGTTTGGATTAGAGGGTGTGGGGAGTAGGAGTGGAAGTATGAAGAAAGTTGAGGTTGTTTGGATTGAGGTATGTTAGAGTGGATGTGTGAGGAAAGTTTATTGAGAATTGTGAGTGATGTGATAGTTGTAAGAATATTATAAATTATTTTGAATAGTAAAGTTTGTGAGATTACAATTTTACCCTTGTATATAAAAAAAGAATAAATAATTATTAATCCTATTTCATATTTTAGTTAATTATAATTTAAAATTAAAGTATAATTATATTATTTAACATTTTATTAATTAAGAATTATTTTTTATTTAAGTTAATTTATTTACATAATTTTAATATTATAAATGATTTTATAAATTATGTTATGTTATGTTATATATATATATACAAATATATATAAAATTAATTTTAAACATAATTTTCATTATTATGAATAGCAAAATGAATATATTTTAAAAAGAAAATAGAAATTTAGAATATAACATGAATATTAAGTAGGTGTCAAAATATATAATATAAAGTCATTACATGAAGAACATAATGTTAATTAGAAAAAGAAAAAACATTCCAGTAATAACATTTGAATCCTTCTTGTGGAAACCTTCAAATGGTTTTCTAGAAGACATATCTTATTTCGTTGTATGATAATAATTTCATATTTTTCATCGGCAACGTCTTCAATGCACCATTTGAAAAAATTACAGCCTAAAACCATGACACTTCTAATCCTTCTAATCTGTTTTGAAGAAAACAATAAAATTGAACAATGAATAAGTTTAAAATAACATTCTTAAGTTTGTTTCAAACCTAATTGAATAAATTTTACCTTGTAGTTGGGACAACCCAAAAAAATTTTCCTGCATTTTTTTGTGTTGTCGCTATTCTCAAAACAACAAATTGTCCACAATCACAAATAGATCAACGAAGGCACTTGTGCTCCCAGTAGCATGGGTAAAAGTACCACGTTTTTGCACACTACAACCAGTACAACTAGATGACGACGTGTTGTGATACGCAGACATTAATGACACTTAACCAATGTTGTCGAAGTAATAAGATGATAAAAAAGTTGCATTAAAAACAATATGATTATGTAAATAAGTAGCATGAAAAATAGCATAAAACCTTAACAATAACAATGTCAACGTCAAAAATAACAAACACAATTCATCAATGTTCAACATGAAAATTAAAAATAAAAATAACAATGACAATAACATAATAATAACACACTCAATGGCCTTGATGACGTCGAATGTCTGCCAGAGTAACCTCCATTCTGTCCATTCGGGTATTCATGTTTTGTATGCCAGACAAAATTTGATTTAACAATTCCCTTTGAGTGGGGTTTGCCTCCTCAGGTTGACCACCTTCAACATCTTGGGTTGGCAATTCATCCTCTTCATCATCTTCTTCGTTTGCATGGTGGGATCTACCAATTTGTCATATGCCATTGACCTGGAATATATTTCATTTTGTCATACTTTTTTTGCCAAATTAATGATTCCAGCCTAGCATTATTGCTTGTTCATTGGAAGTCAAAGCCATACACCTGCAAGATCCTCATTATCAAATTTGCATATGGGAGAGACATCTTGTTATCCCGACATTTGATGATGTGTTGCATTATGTAATGAGGCCAATTAATGCGTACATTATTCTTGATTAACCACATCATGCAAATATCTTCATTAAGTAGTTGTGCATAGTTGCTTCCTCGAGGACACAAAATATGCACCCATGTGTAATGCAACAGTCGGTCATTCATTTTCAGACTACCGACATTTTTCAGATTTTCACCTTCAACATCTTCACGAATCATGGACGATAATGCTAGACCTCGATCAAAATTCAGTTCCTCAGGTATCGTCCCAAGGGTTAACTTAAGACCGTCATACTGTAGATGAGCAATGGTCATCCAATCTATTTCTTTAATGTGTATAATTTTTCCTCAAATCTCAATGGCAAAGTGACCAGCAGGTGTGAATTTTGCATTTGTATAAAATACTCTTACAAAATCCTCATAATACGGAAAATTAATTCCAAGGAAAGGTTGTAAACCTTGCCAATTCAGAAGATTTTGGAATTCAAATCCTGGACCAGCAAAAAATGGAGTATACATCACTTTTGGTGGTAATACTGCTCTTGCGTGAAAGTTCTTTTCAAAAACCACCATTTGACGCTTGGTACTGAAGTATCTTGAATTCTAGAATCCTCGTTGGTGGAGGAGGAACGTCAACATCTTCTGCTGGAGATTTACCCTTACGGATTCTGTTACGTTTGTGGGATGATGATGCCATCTATAATGCAATTACTACAATAAATAACTAAAAGAAAAGTTAACATAATATCATAAAGCAATAATACAAGTTCAAAAACCAAAATATCAACTAAAAATACAACTTCTAAAATATCAATTACTTTTTAAAAAACCTACGAATTACAAATTTCTATTTCAAATTGTAAAAATATTCATTTTAAAAACATTAATTTTTTTCTTATAAACAATTAAATCTTATAACAAAAATAACTACAACAATTTTTTTAATACTTTTAATGATAATATTAATAATTTTTGTCCAATCATTTTAAATAAATAAATTTATTCTCTTATAAACAATATTTAACTAAACTTTTTCAGTTTTCGTTAATCACTACAACATTTTTTATTTGATTTAATTATAACATTAATAATTTAGGTTTACTATAATCAAAAACCTAAACTTTACAAATTTTTGTTTCCATTCTGGAAATCATTCATTTCATACAAATAAATATTTTTTTTAAATCTTACAAAAATTATAACTATCTACAAAAATTAAAACAATAAATCAAATAATAACATTAATTTACTAACTCTTTAACATAATTAACTAAACTAAAGTCTAAACAAATTATATTACAAACAACATTAATTTACTAACTCCTTAACATAATTAACTAAACTAAATTCTAAACAAATTATATTACAAAACCATAATCATCCAAACATAAATATAAAACAGAAATAAAAAAAAATAACTTTACATAAAAAAAATTAAAAACCTGAAGATAAGCAAGAACAACACAATAGGATGACTGATAGGATGAAGAACACCAGTGCCTGAAAATCACATAAAAAAAATAAGAAACACAAAATTTCAAAAAATTTAGAACATAATCGATTATGCATTCAGTTATATACATAGGATAATCGATTATCCATGGATAATCGATTATGTTAGTAGGCAAAAATCAAGCATAATCGATTATGGCAATGAATAATCGATTATGGCCCTTTTTCCACACTTCAGATAATCGATTATGGCTCTAAATTTTTACAGATAATCGATTACTAACTTTGAAAAATCGATTATCTGCACCATAATCGATTATCTGACCGGTTCTAATTCAAGCATAATCGATTATGCACCATTCCAAAAAAAGCTCTCACCTCAGACGAACCCACAAATGAACCCCAGATGAATCACACAGATGAACCCAAGACGTGAGATGAACAAGCTATCCTAACACAAACTATGATGGCTTACGAATCTCTCCAACCACACTACACTACACTCTCTGATGGCTCGCTTTCTTTGCTTTTATGTGAATGGAGGAACCACCTTCATGATGTTATATAGCCAGCTTCACGCCCACCTACCTCACCCACTGCATTCTCTCACCTTTCACAGTTTCACACACAGTCAAACGATTCCTGAGCCAAGTCAGGAATCTCATGGTTTCATGTGGCATGCATGCAGGGTCACTGTTCCTCTTGATTCCAGCAAAAGCAAGGGCAACATTGTAAGTTCCTGTGGATGACTTGGCACTCCCACACTACAGTGCAACTTTCTCTTCATCTTTAAGCAGAAGGAGAATTCATTCACCTTTCTCCTTCCTTCCACCCTCACCCGTAACAATGCATGGATCCAAACGGGGTGCTGTTGTGACTTCCATCGTCGACAACAGTACCACCCCTGGATCCAAACGGGGCCTTAAGGAGATTTGGAAGCGTAGGTATACTGTATTGGATTTTCTTCCCACTTGAGTGTGTACACAATATTCAATTTATATTATAATTGGATGCTATCATACGGTATATAGAATAGTAATAGATTTTGTGATAAATTTATTTAGTGTATATTTGATGAATGAGTCAAGTAAAATAGTGATATATTTTAATTTGTAAAATATTAGTAGGAATTTTTTTTTAAATGATCATAATTTTTTATAAAGAGGTGAGATTAAGATAAGTTAAATAAAAAAATAGGTAAAAAACTCAACTAACAATCCCAAAAATGGATCCATCAGTTAGAGATTTATTGAACCATAACGTATTTTATATTAAATCTAGAATATTTACAATTTAATTACAAAATGTTTTAAAAAAGTTTGCTCTTACAAAAACTTTTTTTTTCATTTACAATTTTCTATTTAAATATATAAATATTCAAGTATATAAATAAATACATGTTTTAACTTTCATATCTATACATTTATTTTTATTTTAGTTAGATTCCATCACAATTTCAAGACAAGAGTACTTTTATAAATAATTAAATAAGACAATTAACTCTTTTCTACAATAAAATCACATCAATTATATGATATTCACTCTTTTCATCTCAAATACACTCATTTTCTATATATCAAACAACATTATTTCTCTTTCCACTTCCACCTTTTCTAAACAAAGCCATAGAAATGTTAACTTTCAACAGTGAAAAAAATAATTTATACATGATTATGTTGAACAGTATTCAATGCTCATTATACACTTTTTTTCTGTGCTCTCTTGCTATTTGAGTCTCAAACTCCACCTTTGGAAGTAATTTAGGCAATTCAAATCATGTAGAAATTGGTAGATTAATTCAAAACAGGAATTTGAAGGTTATTGTGGATACACGACCTTGGTGCAGAGTTTTTTTACAACTTTATTAGGGACTGCATTTGACTTCGAATCATAGCTTATACTAGTTCTTTCCAAACACTACTTATCACCTAACTGTGAATTTTATCTTTGATGGAGTATATTTCTTTAATGTCCATATGCACCATAAATAATCAACTTCCACAGCTAATCAGACAACTACAACAACTTGTCACCCACAGTGCAATGCAACAAACCATTTTTTAAAATAAGTTCTAACATCACTGACACAGAGAATATAAGAAACTAATATAGAAAAATTTGCCAGTCAATTGGTCCTAAAGTTGATTTTAATCAATGGAATATACCCAATTCAATGGAAAAATACACTACCTTGGCAAATGATATACCCACACCATTCCCTGAGGAAAGAGGCACAGCCACAATTTCAACCTGCAACTATCTAACAAAGGGAAAACCCAATCCATCAAAATTTAAAGGAATGGAATATAATCACACCATATTAACCAAAATGAAACACTAGGGTCTTACTCAACAATTTAAAATACAAAACAATAACAGTCATTCAAAAATCACAAGCACCTTGATGCAGCATAACCAAGTAATGCTAGTGAACACTATTAAGTCACCAAAGTTATAAATCCCACTAACACCACATGAATTTTCAACATGAAATTCACCACAGGAAGAAAAATATAAGAATGATTAATTAACAGCTATTGATGATTGTATGATAAAAGACAACTATATATGAAGTCAAAATATAAATGAAATTATATTTCTCAGAAAATTATTGTGGCACAAAATCTATTCAAAAGTGTACATAAAAACCCTAATATTTGGTGACACACTCAAGAGCTGGTGAATTTGGTAACAGCCTTGGTTCCTTCAGAGACAGCATGCTTGGCGAGCTCGCCAGGGAGGACAAGACGGACAGCAGTCTGGATTTCACGGGAGGTGATGGTGGGCTTCTTGTTGTAGCGGGCAAGTCTAGAAGATTCCTGAGCTAGTTTCTCAAAAATATCATTGATGAAACTGTTCATGATTCCCATGGCCTTGCTGGAGATCCCAATGTCAGGGTGGACTTGCTTAAGTACCTTGAAGATGTAGATTTTGTAGGTCTCCACACTCTTTGCCTTCTTCTTCTTTTTCTTCTCTCCAGAGGTAGCATCCTTTGGAATCTTCTTCTCCGCCTTAGTTTTCTCCGCTGGAGCTGGAGCCTTCTCTGCAGGCTTTTTCTCCGCAGGTTTCTTCTCGCCCTTTGCAGCCATGGATTTGTTGAAGAAGAATTGAATTGAAGAAATAATGTGAATGATGATTTGAGAGAAAGGAGTGGTTTATATAGGAATGGTGGATGGAAGCTGATTGGTTGGGTTTAGCTTGCGCGGATCGATGACGTGGCAGGATGAGTTTTCATTTTGGAGGGAGATTTTTAAATCTCGCGTTTCGTGTTTTCGGGATGTGGCGGGGCTTGCGTGTTTGAGGGGTTAATTTTGAAATTTTATTTTATTTAAATTTAGATAATAGTGAAACAACCACCCTTTTAATTCAAAGTTATTATTGGATTTAGATATTATAAAAATATATGAAGAGACAAGTAATAAAAAGTATAAAGTAAAAAAAAAATACTATTTCTTAGAAAATATTATGTCTTTTACTTCTTAATTTCACCTAATTATAATCTGTTATTTAGGCTGGGTTTGTTTACTTATGTAAATCAATTTAAAGATTAGATGTAAAAGAAGTTATTGCTTAAAAGTTTAATTTTGGAATTATTTAATAAAATTTGTATCATCAGAACTAGCGCATATAGATGCATTGTATTCATATTTTTATTATATTAAAATAATATAATTTTAAAATATATAATTTATTATTAATTAAAAATATGATAATAATATAATTTAAATGTATAATTTTGTAGGAATATTATTGGAAACATTATGCGATAGGTATTTTTTTAAAATATTTTTTTAATTATTTTAAAATAAATAAATTATTTATTAATTAAAAAAATTATTCCACTAAAATATTATTCTCTTTATATAATAACTAGCGAAAATGCCAAGTGAATAATTTTAGTAAATTAAAATATACATATATATATAATTTATAATAAAATTTATTTTATGAATATTAATTAAAAATAAAATAAATATAATTTAAAAAATTATTTAATTTTGTAAAAATAGTATTACAATTTATATAATTATTATTTTCAAAAGATAATTTATTTATTTATTTTAATATAAAATAAAAGTTATTCAATTATTTATTACATTAAATAAATAATTATTTATTTATTTATTAAAGAGTAAAATTGTTCAATTAAAATATGATACTAAAATGGAAATTACCAAATTATATATTTTTATATATAATGCTATAAATATAGATAATACATTTTTTTATTAACAGATAATTCTTTTAATGAATCTCAAAGATACTTTGTTATTAAAAATATTTTTTATTTTATGTTCTTAGTTTTCTTCGGCATTATTTCCATCAAATCATAAGTGTGAACAAAAGATTAGATATTAATGTGACAAACATATAATATGAGTCTTAAATGATGGTTTTGATATTTTGCATTTTTTTCTTCCAAGATAATTATTTATTTTGTTACAAGGAAAATATTCTTAAATGATAATTGTGTATTTCATATTTATTTTTATATCTACGGATATGTCTATTTATATTGCAAAATTTTGTTGTTACATTATGATTTAATTAAAAAACATAATTAAAAAAAAATTAGGTGATTTTTTTCTAGATTTTAAACTTTAAAAAAATCCAAATAATAAATTTCTTCATATTTATTCATTTTTCTTTTCCTTAAATAAAAAAAATGGTTAAAATTATTTATTCATTTATCAACAATAATTGGTTGTGAAAAAATAAAATGAGTCATTAGTTTCTTCTAAATTGTGATAATAATAAAGATTTTCAAAATTTGCATTGTGTGATATTTTAAATGAACATGAAATAATTTGTTTCTTTAAAGTTTGGCTAATTTTGTGAAGGTTAAACAATATTAGTTATAAATGTTCTTTATTATTTATTGTGATAAAATTTAGATAACATTAAATACATGTGCACAAGATAAATATGAATGTTTTATATACCGATGAACCATACAACAAACCACATATCTAAAACATAATTTCTTAGTTTATTATTATTATTATTATATATATATATATTTTGTTCTTGTTGGGTAACGTTCTCGCCGAGTTGTCGATTAAGAAAGTAACTTTGCTCTTCTTTTTATCTTGAACTCTTTTCACTCTTTCCTCCTTTTTGAACTCTCTTTTCTCCTTTTACTCTCGAACTCTCCTTCTCTCCTTTTTCCAAAAAAATGTTGTCCTCTTCTCTAGTTACTCGCCCCCTCTTATCCTTGTTACTCCCTTCTTGTTAGGTGTTTCATTACCCTTATCTCCACGTCTCTTCCTCCACTTTCTCCACCTTCCCTCTCTTATCACTCATGTTCTCCCATTTCTCCCCCTTAATTGTCCATGTTCTTTCGAAGGTCATACTCACTTTCGTCCTCAGGATTTTATCCACATCACTATATGAATTATTATTTCTATGTTTATCCACGCCTGAATATGAAGTTTAGTTGACCAACTATAAGGTTGGGTGGGTTCCATTCTGTCAACAACCAATCCAACGACTTATCCGAACAGTACACGTCCCCCAACCTCTAGCCGAATCGTGCTAGGCGAAGAGGCTTACATGTTTGAGACTAGACGACTTGTTTATTTCGTATGTTGCGAGGCAATTACATTCAATTTTTCATGTTAGATTCAAGTTTCTGACCATGCTTCTTTTGTGCAATTCGTAATCATATATATGCCTCGTCGGCTTCTGAGGCTATTTTCATAGCATTTCCAAGCAACTTTCTGGTCTACCTTCATGGTAATCACCTCCCCTTCTAGCGAGGGTAGTTTCAGTTTTAGATGTGAAGTGGACACCACCACCCCTAGCTTGTTTAACGATGGTCGGCCAAGGAGAAAAATGTAGCATGACGCAACATTGACAACTATGTACTTGATGGTTATAGTGCTTGTTGCGTCTCCATCCAAAAAGGTCATCCGCAATTTCAGATATCCCTATACCTCAAACTGGTCGATGTTAAAGTCGACGAGGCAACCATAAAAAGGTTGAAGTTGGTCAGGAGGAATCTGAAGGCCGAGGTAGGTATCCTAGAACATGACATCCGTCAAGCTTCCTTGTTCGATGAGCATTCGATGCACCTTCCGCCCCATTGTTGTGACCGAGAGCACGACAAGATCATTTTCATGAGGGTACACATCTTCTAAATTTGCAGGAATGAAACAAAGAGAAGGAACTAAAAGGGGTGACCGAGCTTACAGGGACAATACCTGATGGGTTGATACCAAAAGATGTGTTGTTCTTATTGAATAATGAGGTGAAGGTGGCAGAAACAATTGAGGTGATGGATCAAGGATGACTCATATAGAGCTATGGGTTCCTTATAGGTGCATGAAATGTGTGGAAAGTGATTGGTTGGGTCATATCACTTAGAGAAAGGTGAAGATCAAGATGTCTAACCTAGAGAGGCTAGACAAGGGAGTAGAAACTTGCAAAAATTTGGCAGCATTTACTCATATAAATTGATCTTACAAAACATGAGCCATGCACCTTATTATATAGGTGCAAGTGCCTTGGAGAACAAGGAGCAAGGGTAGGATGAGGAATACACGAAAGATGGGCAACTAGGGTATTGACTAAAGTAAATGCCACACCCTAGGAGCAAAGTTCTAGAAGATAGGTCAACTTCCTACCCAATGATAAAGAAACTAGCTCCCATGGCTTGGCCTTTACTTCTTGTGGCCCTCTTTGAACATATAAAGAAAAGTTTCTCTACCATCAGTAGTAGAGTCCCAATCTTCTTAAATCCTTTTTTCCATGGACCTAGTTGTTAGGCTTGAACTAGAGCCTGAGATTGGGCCTCTTCCATCAATACCAATCTTGAATATTGTTTCCGGGTTAATGAAGAAGTTCCTCCTCCTGAAAATCTGTCTGCTATCATATGTAGATCTCCCAGTACAGGGATTTCGTGATTGTGTTCCTGTGACTGACTCTTCCCCTTCTGGTTGACATCGAACCCCTTGAGATACTTCGTCAGAAAACCTTCGTTGACCAGCTTGGCGAGCTGGTATTTCAAGGTCATGCATCTTTCAGTATCATGGCCTCGAGCCTGATGGAATTCGCACCAAGCTTCCCTTTTTTGCTCCTAAAACTTGCTCGATATTTTGGGAGGAACTAAAGTTTCTTTATCACATCCTCTTTGCTCAAAAGAGATTTTATTGTCGTGTTGCATTGGGGTTTAGGCCGATCATAACTCACAGGATGGCTTCTCTCCATATTGCTTTTGGCTACGTATGAGACGTATTTCTGCTTTGGTCTTCTTCCAGTCGGTAATTCATCGTTCTTTGTTTTGTGGTTGTGCGAGCTATCCTTATATCTTCCCTATCTTTGTAGTTCGTTTACTCTCTTCCTTTTTATGGCCTCCTCCATCTCGATGTGAACTGCTGCTCTCTCGCGAATCTCTGTTAGTGATTCGACCCTATTCCAGATTAGTGAATCACTGAACCAACTTGCTCGACGGCCCTTCACGAACGCGTCTACTACCAATTCTTCATTCGAATTTCTCAAACATACAGAGACGACACAAAACCGGTTGAGATAGTCTTTGCAAGACTCCCCTTCTCTTTGTCGTACATCAAATAGGTTGGCAAGGCGAGGGGGTTCTATCTTGTTAATGAATTTTTTTTCTTTGAACATACTAGAAAATTCTTGGAACGATGTGATGCTGCCCTTAGGGAATCCACTGAACCATTGAAGGACGATCCCGATGAGCGCCCCTACAAATATTTTACAACAAACCACGTCAGATCCTCCTAAAATAATCATTTGGGTTCATAACGCTTTTAAGTGTCCCTCGGGGTCCTCCACCCCCGAGAAAAGTGTTAGTCTGGGAGTGATGAAGTGTGGTGGAACTGGCTTCTCCATAATGGCCTACGAGAAAGGCCTGGGATTATCTCGTGCCGAGATGTCAGTAGAACAGACTTGAGTGCCCCTTCGTACTTGCATGTGTACAACCCTCCATGGTTCATCATTTGTAGTCTGTAACTCCTCGTTCATCCGGACGGTGTCCTCCATCGCCTTCCTTGCACGGTCCGCCTCCTCTCGTAGTCTATCCTGCTTGGCCCGGGACTCCTCCTTGTCTACCCGAGCCTTTTCCCGCAGATGATCTTGCTCTTCCTGGAATTCTCGTGCTTGTTGCTTGACTTCTTCATTATCACGTTGTAATACTAACATTGTTTCCATGATTTGTTGGAGGGTGGGTGCGTTATTCTCCCCCCAAGCTTGCTGATGCGTGGTACCCATCTCCGTCAATAGACAATTCATAATCTCCTCTTTGTGATGGGTGGGACCAGTTTTATCGGCCCCACGGTGGATGCCAAATATTCTCGTCGGGTGACGTTCTCACCGAGCTATCGAAGAAAGCAACTTTGCTCTCCTTCTTATCCCGAACTCTCCTCACTTTTCCCTCCTTTTCGAACTCTCTTCTTTCCTTTTATTCTCGAACTCTCCTTCTCTCCTTTTCCAAAAAATGTTGTCCCTTTCTCTAGTTACTCACCCCTTTTTATCCTTGTTCCTCCTCTCCTGTTGGGTATTCCATTACCCTTATCTCCATGTCTCATTCTCCACTTTCTCCACCTTCCCTATCTTATCACTCATATTCTTCTCTTTTCTTTCCTTTAATTGTCCATGTTCTTTCAGAGATCATACTAACTTTTGCCGTCAGGATTTAATCCATGTCAGCATATGAATTATTAATTCTATGTTTATTCATGTCTGAATATGAAGTTTAGTTGACCAACTATAAAGTCATATGGTTCCATTTGGTCAACAATCGATGCAGTGACTTATCCAAATAACATAATTTAATATGAAACTAATATAAGAAGACACGTAATTCATTTAATAAAAAGTAAATCATACATGTTCATTTCCTACCAAATAATCTTACAAATAATTATAAATAATTATAAGAATAAATACTGTGTTGTATTTAAATATTTAAGACTAACATTTGTTATATCATTCATTATATATTTAGTTGTCAATGATTATTCAATTTCGAATTACTGAAAAACAATTGTCCATTTTTTATCACTTTATATTTTTATCTATATGATTCAAGTATTCAATAAAATTTGAATATTTTATTAACACATCTCATAATTCAATATCCACGTTAACTTGTATCAAGTTAAATTACTCATCTAGTAATCACCCCTCAAACAATCTTATCAATAATTTCATCTCATTCAGATGTTAAATATAGATTAAAAAAAATTGGATTCCCACACATTTTCAACCATAATTATATAAAAAAAAAAACATTAGAATTACTCAATATCATATATAAAAGACTTTTGTAATTAAAGTTTTTCATGGACATCATTTTCTATTAGCTAAATATATCACTTATTTGATAGATTTTATTAATGGATAAACTTAACAGGTTTATGTTAACTTTTTTTTAATCAAAATTTAAGATTCATTTTACGAATTAAGTCTTCATTTATGAGATAACTTTTCTCTAATTTCTTAACTATAGTTTTTGATCTTTTATGTTTGAATGTTTAATTAAAGGTAACTAATTTTATTTGACTCACCAATTATTTATGATTGTGGCATGTTGTTCATCTTATGATTTCCTTTTTTGTTTTATATTTTAATTTTCTAATTCATCTCGCCTAAGTATTATTTGTTTCTTTTGTTTTTGTTTAAGTTTTAAACTTAAGCACAACATTAAAGTATGATTTTCACTGAGTATAAACTTTTAATTTATGTGTTTGAAATCAATTAATCAATTCAACTAGAAGTGGAATCAAATTAAGAATTAATTATGATTTGTTGTATTAGATATGATAGAAAAATTACTATATACCTTCCTTTTTACAATATATGTTCAACTAATTGAAATAGAAGAAAGTGTAAACAACAAATGGAACATGACCCAAACAACAAAATAGTTTGAATGAACATCATATATTATAAGCTCAAACCAAAACATTACTATTAACCTATGATTTATTAACGCAACTAGCAACGAAATTAAGAACATAATTATTGACAACAAAAATTAACTACTAATGGAATTAAAAACACACATCATGACAAAAATTAGAAATTGAAATGAAAATAGAGAAAAAAAATTAGATTTGTAACCAAATTCTAAATTAAACACCAAATTACTAATTCAGCTCAATTATTCATAATTTCCATGGATTTAAACCTTGTTATAGTAACCAAATAGTGAACTCATAGTCAAAGATTTTGTTTATAACCATTTCCAACATATCATTAAAAATTAGGATACACGAAAGAAAATAAGAAGATGAAAAAGACGTTACACTCGAAGATGATATTAAGTTGAGAATGATTTACCAACTTGAATTAACAATTTATCACAAAACAAAACTTTATTTATTTTTCTATAAAATGAATCTTAATATTTGACAAAAATCAATATAAGTTTATTTATAACAAGGACTAGGACTACTCTGTCTATTCACTAACAAGGCTCATTTGATAAGACATGTAATCAAATAATAAAAATGATGTCTCTAAGATACTCTAGTCACAAAAACATATAAAAATTAAAAAAGACCACGTAAAAATACTTTAAGAAAATAATTAAATTATAATTAATTTTAAAAACTAAAATAATTAATTATTATTGAATTAAACCAGAGATATTTTAAATATTAAAAAAATATTGTTATTTGAAATAGTTTTTAAATTAGTATCTAACCATTAATTATCAAAATCTTATTTATTAATATTTTAAATTAATTTTTAAAAGACCAATTTAGAACCTAAAATATTAGTAACTAAAATTGTGATAACTAATTTATATACCAATTTAGAAACTATTTTTTAATTTTTTATTAATAATAAAAACCATTTTAGATATTAATAATTTTTTAACCTCTAAAAGAGTATATAATCTAGTTAATACAGTAACTAATTATTTTTTATCTAATTTTAATTACTATTTAATAATATTTAATAATTTTTTTATAATGAAATATATAAAATTCATATTTTATTCTCAAGATTGTTTCTCTGATCTATGCACTCATCTTAGTCATAAACACAATATAATTATCAACACCATTATAAAAAACTGCAACATTATAAGACGATCATCATAAAAATGTGATTTGTTCCATCCTTGCACTCCATGTTACACCCTCAAAAGAAAAATCAACCTCATTCTCCCACAAATATTCCAATTAAAATTGTTTCACCCCCTTTCAATACGTCTTAATAACATAAAAATAACTAATTCCGACATATGCAAAGTAACCTTATTCATATCATTCACCATTAGGCAACCCCTACTATGGAACCTAATAATGATATTTAATGTACTTAAAAGTTTTATCTAATTTACAACTTTTGACATCTATGTGGCTATAAATGTAAAACTCATCTTATGAAGTGACATTCTACTTCATGGTACGTTGAAAATCATGGTTTATCCTAGGGTATCCTATTATTTAAATAATACTAGAGACTTCTGAATACTATGGAACTCGATAAACTAGTCAAGCCAGCTTTATTACTGAAGCAGAGATCTTATCAGAAGGTTTATATTCAACCTTTTATTAAATAACATGTATGCGTGCATATGGTACTTTACATATCAACAGATACGTGCATTGATGGGTCACAGATCCTCATCAGAACAAGCTTCAAGAAACTCCTTTATTCTCACTCGTTCCTCCGTTGTAAGATCAGGATCATCAGAAGAGAATCTCTCCCGAAGGGAAACACGATCACTGCTGCTATTATCACGGACCTGTTAGAAGAGGATGAAATATGAGAAATCAATAACAGACAAATAGAATGTGCACAAACTAATAATTTAGAGTCAGATGGTGAAATATGATGTGATGGGCTAAAATACGAGATAAAAAAGAGGGTTAAAAAAGTTTTTGGTTCCTCCAATATTCTTTATAGCCAACATTTAATAAATATGTTAACTTGGTTGTGATATTAACTCTATTGTTTTTAAATTATGTTAAAATGTGATCATTCTAGTAAGATTGAAACTTTTTTTAAGGTATCAATGTCAATAACGATCAATTTTTAACTCTAAAAAAATATCATGGTTGTGAACCAGAAATGTTGTGGTACATTTGTGTTCTTTTTATCTTTGAGCTGATTATCAGTACTGATTATAGCTTCTAGCAATTTCCTAGGATTCGAAGGAGTAAGTTACCAATCACAAAATTTATTTTCTGAGCTATTTAGTTGAAGTTTATAACTTACTTGAATGAAATTGTTGACATGGCCATCTTTGTTGGGAGAGGTTACAAGCTCATCTTTATTGCATGTCCATTCCCCATCAACAATGTACTTGTACTCATAGCGTCCTTCCTGGTAAATAAGACGATAAACTTGTTTCTCATCAATCTATTGCTAACATCACAGCTGCTGAGTCGATAAGTTATTGAGCGTTCAATGTTAAGACCAAGCTTTAAACAGACAAGTAATAGCAGCCCAATTTTAACAATTTCACTTACAGGTAATTCCCTCTCGAGGTACCACAAGCCCGATTTGTCATCAAAATTTAGGGGTACTCTCTGAAAAGAGATCAAGATTAAGTAAAGATTTTGCATGAATTCGTATAAACAAGGCATATGTTCAAAACATAGGTCAAACGATGTAATTCAGATAATTTTAAATATAAAAAGTCTTCGAATCTGACATGGGATGGGGACTTCATATCATGCGTTGAGAACATCATTTTGGCAAGATGTCAGAAGTGGTTTAGTTTAACTTTGAACTTCCCAGGACCAAACATCCAATTTCTACTGATATATTATTTTTCTCCTATTTTGTCTGAATTCATGATAGCAGCAGCGGTGAGAATTGGTAACAGCTATTAGTTACTCCGAGTTGAATAAAATGTGTCATCTACTTAATAAACAATAGATACTTTAAAATGTTTTTTAAACTAGGAAATGGGAGCTAAACAAGCTAGATGAAGACACAGGATTTACAGATGAGATCATAAGTGACAATGGAAGAAAAGGAAAGAAATATGACAATTGAAGATGCAAAATTGGCCAAGCATATACATTATAATAAAGACTTCCATTATCAAATTATTTCTCATCTAAACAGTTTGAATATATCTAAGAATGTAATGGTAAACCCTTCTCAAATATTTTGACACAGAAACATCATCAGCCACCTCTAAGTAAAATTATCAAAAGGACTCTAAATCACAGTTGCCTTAAGAGGAACTACAACCAAGAGTACACACAATATTAGTAAGATAGTCTTTAAGGTAATGAATTATGAATACACAACATAAAAGTCCCAACAGGAAAAAGAAAATTCATACATGTGAACATGTTTCACAACAAAATGATAAATGGCTATAACCGAAGCAGTTAAGGATGATGGTGCATATAATAATATCTCCATGTAACTTAATGCCGTTACACGTACTATAATAGAGGAACTAATATTCTTAAATCTGAACAAAACGAGACTCAATCATCACCTGCCCCCATCCAATATCAAGTCCGGAAATTTCCACCCTAGAGCAATTGCTGTCTTCCCATGACAGAGTGACAGGTTTCTTACTGAGGCCTGTAAGCTGAGTACCACAAATAAATAATGTTCAAAGGTGACTTTTAAAAAAAAAATGAGAGGGAAACAATAAAAAGATAAAAAAATGAAGAACAGTTTCAATCAAATTCTCATCTTGAAACATCTAAATTAATTATGTCAGTTTTTATAGAGAAAAGACTTATCAGCAAGATCACACCAGTATTAATACAATTATACAACATAAAAAAGATCCCATTCAAAGTTTAAATCACAATATATATAGAAAAGTAAATTGACTCACAATGTCAGCTGTCGCACTTTTAATGGCATCTAGTTTCGGAAAGCACTCCCTTTTGCTCTACAAGACAAAAGAATAAAAAGAAGGGCACAAGAAAACTTGACCAAATTCCAATTTCATTTCTCTCTTTATACCAAATGCATCTAAAATTGGTTCAGAACAATTATAAACCTCAAATTATCAAATATGAAACTGCTAGAATGAAAATTCTGACATGCAGAAAAAGAAAATGATGATATTAAATTAATTTCTTTAGGTATACATCAGTTAGAGAATATGACACATTTTTTAGTAAAAGAACTCAGGAAAATAAATTAAATAAGAGTGCTTGTAAACTAGATGTAAGAAAATAAATCTGTCAGTAAGTAAACTGCCCAGTTCCATAATTCACAGATACCTAAGTTTAGAAACTGGTGATTCAACTGTAACTATTGAAGAATCGGTAATTGCTACACAATCGGTAATTGCTACTCAAGAGTTACTTGTGAGTCAAGGAAATTAGTGGAACAAACTCACTAATAGGTTTACCAAGCCTAAAAAGGAACTTTGTCAAAGTCATTGAGAAGAAAATAAAAATGGAAAAATTATTTTGTTTAATCCAGGCAATACGGGGTACTGAAAAACATGCTGCATATTATCTACCAAGAATCCTCGTGCCCTTAAAATGTGAAACAATAAAAAGGGAAGTATTGAGCATAGAGTTACCTGAAGTAGTGTATGAGCCTCCTTAAATGTATAACCCAGAACCCAAAACATGTAGGCCGTCTGAGCCAAAACAAATTATTAGTAAATAATCTTACACACACACACACACACCAATGTGGCAGAATTATAAAAAAAATATAAATCATTAAACACGAGATGCCAAAATATTTGAGAAAAAGAAAATCAGACACCACTAACTTTTTCATCTCTATCTTCGTCATAGATTTAAATGATTAGGAGTCCACAAAGGTCATAATTTATGTTGACGTCTCTACTGAGAAAATAAAGGATTTTTTTTTCTACCCTTTCTTAATAAAAACAATGGCATCTTCAATAAACATCTACAGATGAAATTAGGAGTGAATGTAACCAGATGGCACAGGTCCAGACTACATCAAGACAAACGATTCTAATAGCCCAAGGCACAAACAGTGGACAATAAAAAGGGTCGGCCAATGCATAAGGCTCCCACTCTCCCACTATTGAGAAACCTTGGGGAGTGGGGAGGGTCAGATGCACATAGCCTTAATCATGAGAAGAGTTTGTTTCTGTAACTATAACCTGTGACTTCCTAATCACAAGCCAAAATTCTTACTATTGTTTGTTTAGGCAAATTTCTCTAAAAGAAATAGGAAGGAAAAAAAGAAATAAGTCTCTCTATAAGGTCAATTAACTTATTCACAGTTAAATATAAGAATTTAGAGAAGCACGAGAGTATCTACAAATTAGCTTACGGAAAAACTCATTTAATTTTTTTTTCTTAGAAGTGCTTATGGAAAAACTTGTCCAAATAAACCTTTCTAAGCACTGCTTAGACTCCAATCCCCTATGTGCCAAAACTGTGACAACTTCACTCACCAATTTCGGTCAGTCCTTTGCAGGTAGTCCTTTCCAAGGCATTGACAGCCAACTTTGATGGGCTGCAACAGGGCGAGCTAGGGGTTTTCTCAATTATGGGGGTGTTCAACAACATCGTCATTGAAAATGATTTATAGGTGTTTCTTTTGTATCAATATATTTAAGTTAAAACCTTTTGAAACCATTCAGTATGTGAGAGGTTACTGGATACATTCAACACCTGCTCTTTCTGTATTTAACTTCTTAAACAGGAAATTATTTCCTTTATGCCATACACAGAACTAACCAAAACACTGTTTCAGGTTAAATATTCTAAGAGTAACAAGTATCACATAAATGAAATCAAGGGACATACTGCAACAGCAGGAGCTCTTCCAAGTCCAGCAGTGCAATGAATATATGTTACACCTCCGTTGGAATTTACTGCCTTATATAATTTGCTAACTACAGCTGGAAGCTGCATCCGTAGATCAAATGCATCAAAGTCCCTGTTACATCCATGTTAGATCATCACACAATGTGAAGAAGAACATGAAAGACAGGCAACAAAATGTAAAATGCAGAATACATCACTGTTTAGTTACAAATGCCATGTTTACTAAAATACCCATATATACTAGGAGATTATAAATTATTATATGAAGGTGTCATCACCAACTAGTGTTACACAAAACACACACAAAGAACTGACCTAACTACTTCAGTTTTTGGCTCGCTCACAACCAAATACCTAAATCTTCAAAATCCCCTTTTGGCAACAATTTATAAAACATATCTCAGATTTTTTTTCTAGAAGATTTTAGGGGGATGGGGGAGGTTATGAAAACATATATCTAGTATCTGTTTGAGCAAGGGAAAAAAGGAAATGTAGAATTTTCATGTGATAGGATATTCAAAAAAAACGTATCATAAAAGTGCATCAGTATTTGTAGGTTTATATTATCAAACAAAATTTTGTCCATATTTGAGTGCATATTTACACATCCAGAGTTAGGATAAGTATAACTACTTGCTAACAAACTGACTGAAGACCTGGATAGAAAACCAGGATCTTATTCCCAACCAAGTTCCACACATCATTGCCTCACTCAGAAAAAAACATGTGGCATACCACTACCATATTTGAGGTTTTCTGCCGAAGTAGTTGCCTTCTACTACCATAAAACAAGTAGAATACGACTTAAACCCTAACTAAAGATATAGAACAGTACATAATTGTGAGAAAGTTACTATGTGTGACACACACATAGGGTCTATCTTGTGAGGAAGTCATTTTTATACGAAAACGAGAAAAGAAAATCTAGATCATACAATAAAACACAAATGATCGATATTTGAACACAATCACTTTAAAAAATTCCATGACTTTTACATCTTAATCTTTTTCATTCGTGATAAGATCTAGAGGTAATGAATAAAATCATTCCTCTCATTCTCATAAAAATAAACTTGTAAATGATTTTTTTATATATCCATGATTTGTAAGAAAAAAATATAATTAGAAAAGAAATAAAAATTAACAATTTTGTGCAGGATTTATTCTACCTATAGTTTTAAAGAATAATTTTGTAGGAAAAAAATTTCAAATTAATAATAATTCAGTTCAAAGTGGGTTTCCTCATGCACTTATTATTAAAATATCAACAAGATGTCTCACAATGTTTTGATTGTATATTAGAATATTTTAAATATCAGTACAATATATTGAAACTCAAGAGTAATATCATAGTTTATTTTCTTTGGCAAATGTCAATTGTTAATATGTTAGTGTTTTTGTTAGTGTGGGGATTTGAACCCACGATTTATCCCACCCTCCCTTCTACTTTTACCACCAGGTCAACCTTTTATCTTGCAATTCAATATCATAGTATTCAAAGCATCCTTTGTTTGTTTTTATTCCTGCCAGTTTAAAAACATAATTATTTCTGACAGTTATGATATAAATATTTCATGACATAACTAACCTTATCTCAGCACGCAAGTGTTGAACATCATGTGTCTTGGCATATTCTCCTATGGCCTTAATATCAACTCCAAAATATCCAAGCAGTTGTAAGGAAACACAATTGTTCATTTGCTAGACTAAATAGTTGTTGGTCTTTGTCTAAAATGCAGAAAGTGCATCTAATTAAACAAATTGATTAGGATACTCAAGGTCCGAATCTTGTTGTAAGCAAAATATAGTTTTCACTCCAATTCTACGCAACTTCTCAACATCGTCAGGAGTCTGGCAATTTGAAAAAGATAATAATAATAATAATAGAAGTCAGAGGACCAAACAAAATTTGACATAATTGGCTCAGGTATCCATAATTGAAACAAAAATACCTGTGGGCATGATCCCACAATTAAGTCTGGACGGATGAAGTTATAGTTCATTCCTAACTCATGCTTATAAGACAAAACTGAGTAGCATTTGTTAGAAAGGTTAACAACATGAATTATTCAAAGAAAAAAATGATAGAATGGGCAAATGAGTGCTCCTATAGTTAATCCAAACTATTACCTGAATATGAATATTACAAAACCTAAGAATGTTAGAATTGGTTGCAGTAAACATAATGGAGGTTTATCACCATAATTTGAAATATTTCAACACAGCTTTCTGAAAAAGAAATTACAATTGAACAGGGAGCTTCAAGTTCAAGATACTCTCAGTTTCCCCCAAATTGTATTCCATGTCTTTTACTAATCAGTAACCACAAAGTAGGAAAAGACCAACAAATGTGAGAAAAGTAGATCAAATGGAAGATATTCTGATTCAAAGGGGCAAACAAACACTGAAGAAAACTTAGGAGAAGCAATTAAAACAAGACCTTGGTCTATACTGAAATTTAGGTTTTTGTTAGGGCCTAAATGATGTTTAGCCAAGTCTATCTAGCAGGATAAGACTGCATCATTGTTGAACTAGAAGAACAAAAATAGTAAACATACCAACACCCATGGCTTCTGTCATGTTATGAGAATATGTCTCAGACTTCTCCTCTTCCTTGTTCGCACTACTTTTGTCTGCACTTGGTACAGAACCTGAAGCAGCCTGCAAAAGAAAATGTCAATCAAGTTCTCTATAAAACAAAGGAAATATGAAGCAGAAATGACATGAATAGCAGATAAGTCCACTTAAACAGACAAGCCTAAATGATGATGAATATTTCACAGGGCACGGCATATAAATAACAAACGGTGTTCATCTTTTTAGGATTTTATAGTTACTTCTACAGCAATATCTCCTTGTTTTCTTTTCATTTAAATTTGCTCGCGGGCACACACCAAAATGACAAATCTTACAACTTTCAAATGACAACACCATCATCAATTCTGGTAGATTCCAGAATATGCCGTGAACATGCCACGGTTTCCACGCCTTCAAATGTTGTCTAATTATTCCATTACATAAGCTCAGAGTGTAATCCTCACAAAAACTGAATCAGCTTCAACACCATGAATGGTATTGAGCAACCAAAATCCAACAATATTATCTTATTTAATGGACGTTGACAAAATGCGATATTATTCCAAGTCTTAGCATTTAGGTTGGAACAAATTCAATCCTACATAACCGACTTATGATATGAGTATAACTTCTCACATACATAGTTCAATCAGGTCTTATCACTGGTTGCACAAAAGGGACTTAAGATTATTTAGACAAACTTCTTCATGAGGATTTCCAAAAGATTAAAATTAACTTGTGCATAGGCTAAAAAGTAAGACTTTAGAAAAGTTATAACAGCTTCTACAAATTATACATAAACTAATTCAAAAAAATCATTTCACTTTTTCTTGTAAAAGTTGTTAGGAAGAAGTTTGTCAAAACATGATCAGATGATAGCTTCCCACTTGTATACTTGAATAGGACATATCACTAGTTGACGCGAAATTTCCAACACTAAGATCTTTAAATAGATTGAACTTGAAAAGACTACAAAACCAATATCATAGCACTAGCAAAACACCATTAATATTAAAAAGAAACTAAAGGAAGGAAAAACAAAGAGTGTAGCTACCTTGAGCGCCATACTTCGATTATGATGAGAATTAGTGACGATTCGCTGTATCGAGCGTTGAAAAAAAAAGAGAAGGTGTGAGAGAGAAAGAGAAATATAATTGTAGAGAAGTACTAACGAAATAAAAGGGAAAATGGAGTGTACCAGGGACAGGGGAAGGTTGTTGCGGTGGCGCGTGGCAACCGTTTCGAAGGGTAAAAGAGAGAATCTGAAAATTGAGGAATCTGATTCTTTGGATGTGGATAAGAATAGGAAGAATTGAAAAGGAGAAGGATAAACGAACCGAGAAAGATTGTGAAGACAGTTCATGATTTTTGTCTGTGTTCAGTGGCGCACTGCAACACTGCACTGGGTATTGTTTGGATTTGATATCGATGTAGTTAATTTCTTCTTCTCAAATCTATTCTTTGTTGTGAGGGAAAAAAATCAAATAAAAAACCAGCAAGAAAAAAGACAAGATCCTTTCTCACTTTTCCTCTCCTCGCATTATTATCTTGTTGAATCACGAGAAGTATCTTAAACTCAGCCAAAAATATCTTTCTTTCTAAAAATTCACATTCATCAAAATTTATAAATTTTCGTAAAATTCAACCACTGCTACAAAACGTGTACCCAAAAGTTATTCTTTTCACTAACAAGAAATTGTTATTTTAAACAAACACGGTTTTTCTTCTTCTTCTCTTTACACATCTGTTTTTACTTTAACTTTTTAAGAGATATTTTCTTACAAACTATTTTTGTTATGCACGTACATCTCATGTAATCAAAACAAGTTCCACGTAAATAATAAATAATAAATAAACTATAATATATTCCTTCATAAAGATAATTTTTTCCTTATAATTGGTGTATATACATTTTTTCCTATATCTTATTTTATCTTTTAATTTTTAAAATTATGAGAAGAAACATTTTCTCATTTTATATGAATCACTTAAAAATATTTTTTTTTTATTGTTTTAAATTAATGTTAAGAAACAATTTTATATATTTTTAAGAAATAGAGAAAGAAGGAAGAAAGAAAGAAAAAAAAAAAGAAAGAGAAAAAGATATCTTTATTTCTATTATTAAGTGAAATCATATTTTTTTTTTATTTACAGTGAATCCTGACCTTAATTTAAATCACTAATAATAATAATAATATACAATCATATCTATCCTATTATAAATTACTCATATGCATATAATATATATATATATATATATAAAAGAGTAATAAATTTGTCACCAATCTTAATTTATATAATTTAAACACGTCGGCACTTTAATTAAAAAACATCAAAATTATTTTCAGAAAATTAGAAAAAGTTAGAAAAAATTAAAAATTAATGAGATTTAAAGCAATAATTAAATAATTAACTCAATATAACTTAAAATTGTAATTTTTATTATATTTAAAAAATAATATTTTGCTAAAGCAAACATGGGATCTCAGAATAGGTAAGGATATAAATGAAAATCATAATTAGATTGAAAAAAAATCATTAGAATATAACTTTTTCGCAACTTAATTATTTTTCTAAGAATAATCTTATAACAAGCAAGAAAATATCATATTCCTAAATTCTTATTCTCAAATTTACATTCCCAATAACTTTATTGGTTTCTTGAGAATTATTTTGTAAAGTTCAAGAGTCTATAACATTATTGAAAATTTTAAACATATTTTCAAAAACAGTTTTATAATAAATATTTATAATGCGATCAACCATATAGTGAAGAAATAACAATCATTCAAGAAATCAATCGAACAGATGAGAAAATCCTAAACAAGGTAAAGGAGAAAAAACAAAGAGAAAAAATAAAGTGGAAATCTGAATAGCAAATCAATGGAAAAAAACTGAATATTATTGGATTTATAAGAGTATTTATATGTACTTGTCAAATAGCAAAACATAGATGACAAACAAAAAACCAAAAGCCCAATGATGGTGGCCCAAGAATTTTATCATCCCCCGACCAGTTTGGACTGGAGCTCTTTATGTATTGTAGGAGCAAGAGTTTTGGTAAGGATGTCTGCAATCTGCATAGAGGAAGAGATGGAAAGCAACTTGAGAAGGTCATCATTAATCTTGTCTCGAACGATGTGACAGTCAATCTCAATGTGTTTGGTGCGCTCATGAAAGACTTGATTTGAAGCAATGTGTATTGCAGATTGGTTGTCACGGTAGATGGTTGCTGGTTGGATATAGGGATGTCCAAGGTCTTGAAGGATGTAGGTTAGCCATTGAATCTCACAGGTGGTTGTGGCTAAGGCTCTATATTCTGCTTCAGAAGAACTCTTGGAAATGGTTTTTTGTTTCTTGGATTTCCATGAGACAAGAGAATCACCCAAGAAGATGGAGTAACCAGTTACAGATTTTCGGGTTTCAGGATAAGTAGCCCAATCTGAGTCATTGAAACTACGAAGTTGGAGAGTGTTGTTGCTGTGAAAGAAAATGCTATTCTCAGGGTTGCCTTTCAAGTACCGAAGAAGGCGAAAAGCAGCTTGTTGATGGAGATTGGTAAGAGAGGAAATAAACTGCTTAGGTTGTTGACAACAAAGGTAATGTCAGGCCGTGTGTTGGTGAGGTATTGAGCTTGTCAATGAGTCTTCTATATGCAGAGGTTTCAATGTCAGTGAGTCTTGTACCATAGGAGGAGGAAAGCCGAGATGAGTGAACCATGGGTGTAGACATAGGAGCAGAGTTGATCATGCCAGTGTCATGAAGAAGGTCCAGCACGTATTTTCGTTGACAGATGTGGAGCCCTTGGCTGTTTCTGGCAACCTCCAGGCCCAAAAAATAAGTGAGGTCTCCTAGATTCTTGATTTTGAATTGAATGTCCAACAAAGAGGTGATGTTGGTAATTTCCTCATGATCATCACCAAATCATCAACATACACAAGAATAATGGTTATGTTAGGTCCATTATGGTTTAAAAAGAGAGAGTGATTAGTGTTAGAATATATGGCCTTAAACGAGAGGGGGGTGATTTGTTTAAGAGGGATTTTCGCAAACTTTGAAGGTATAATGAAAATCAATGCTGAATGACAGAGAAAGAAATCAAAGAAACAAAGAACCAAAATTGTTTCAAGATGATATCAAAAAAACAATCGGTTGTTTTTATCAGCAGTTTATAAAAACAACTTAAAAACAGAATTTAAAGGGTTAAGGGTAAGAGATAAGCATGCAAGCAATTTATACTGGTTCGCTCTTACACCAAGAGCTACATCCAGTCCCTAGAAACCACTGGGTATTCCACTATGCAATCAAAACCAGATTACAAACACCACACACCAAAGTAGTGACCTTGAACCCCTCAAGAAACACACTACCTTTGGCAAACCACACCAAGAATGTTGATCTTGAACCCCTCAAGAACACACAACACTCCTTGGCAACACAACTACAGAAATACAGTAATCAAGGAAGAAGGGAATAGAATACACCTGGGTATTACAAAGCTTAAAGATCAGAATTACAACCCAATCCTATTCCACACACTTAAGAATGATCCAAAGCTCTTTTCAAATCTTGGAAAAACTGTTTTGATAAACTCTTTCTGTTACTTCAAGATTAGGAGCGTAAAACTACCTTTATATAGACCAACCAAGTGGTCAAAAGCATTTAATAAAGGAGCCAAGTTAGTTAGGATCATTTAAAACATATTAAAACCGCTTAACAGAATTCTGTTAAGGTTTTCAGGAAAACAATCGGTTGTTTTGTCGAAACAATCGATTGTTTTGGTTTGACAGCAAAGTCAACCAAGTTTTTCAAAAACAGCTAAGGCAAAAACAACCTGTTGAATTTTTTATAGCTTTTTAGAAAACTCATCTTTTCAAAAGGTTAAAGATTCAAATGAACTTGGATCAAATTAAGGAGTGAATTAACAAGTTTCAAACAACTAGACAACACACACACACCTAGCAGCAAGGTCTTCAAGCTTTCCTCTTGGATTTGGAGACATCAAAGCATCTTGTTCAACAATTAGCAGAGGATAAAATGTAGTTATTTGAAAGTAAAAATTGAGACAGTTTTGCATACCATTGACGGTCGACCTGGCGAAGGCCATAAAGTGATCTTTGTAATTTGCAGACATGTTGAGGAGATGGAAGTTTGAAGCCTGGCGGTGGTTGCATGTAGACTTCCTCAAGGAGGTCACCATGGAGGAAGGCATTATTCACATCAGGTTGTTTAAGAATCCAGTTTTGAGAAGTAGCAACAACAAGTAAAAGTCTTAAAGTGGTTAGTTTTGCTACAGGAGCAAAAGTATCTAAGAAGTCAAGACCTTCTAATTGTGTGTAGCCTTTTGCTACCAATCGTGCTTTGTGGCGATCAATGGTGCCATCAGATTTGTGTTTTACCTTAAAAATTCATTCGCAACCAATGGTTTTCTTTCCTGGAGGGAGAGTAGTGATCTGCCATGTATTGTTAGCATTAAGAACATTAAGCTCTTCTTGCATTGCTTGTTTCCAGCAAGAATGCTTAGAAGCCTCGGTTTAGGAGTTGGGTTCATTGTTAGAAGATATAGAAAAAAATAGTCTTTTTGAAAGAGGGTGAGAGAACATTATAGGAAAGAAATTTATGAATGGGATACCGATTACTTACAGTGTTGGCAGCGGGTAAACAGGTCTGGAAGTCCTCTAAATAGGAAGGGAGTCGTCTTTGTCTACTGGAGCATCTAGGTGGAATGATGTTGTCTTCATTGTGAGTGATGGGAGTCTCGTGCTCATGATTTTGACAGTTATAATCAAACAAGATATCATCATAGAATGTATTATAGTCAGCAGGAATGGGTAAAGATAAAGTGTCGGGGCCCTGTGTGTCATCATGATTCAATTTATATGGAAAATGATGTTCATGAAATATCACATGTCTTGAAATTTCAATGCGATGATACTTTAAATTTAAGATAATGTAACCTTTGGTATTATGTGGAAAACCGAGAAAGATGCCATGAACAAACCTAGTATCTAATTTCTTTCGATTAGCATGAATGGTAGTAGAATAATAAGAGCAGCCAAAAACACGTAAGGAAGAGATATCACAAGGTTTTCGAAATTTTTTTTTCATATGGAGCAATATCTTGTAAAAGGGGAGTATGTGTAGTATATGTGCAATTTATGAGGAAAACAACATGTTGGACAGCGAAGTCCCAAAAAATATGAGGTAAATTTGCTTGAAACAGTAAAGCGCAAGTCATGTTTAAAATGTGTTGGTGTTTACATTCAACTATACCATTTTGCTTAGGTGTTTCTATGCAAGTAGTTTGATGAACTGTGCCTTTGGAAGCAATAAAGGTTTTTATGGAAAATTCAGCGCCATTATCAGAACAAATGCATTTGATGTTAGTTTTAAATTGATTTTCAGCATAAGCAAAAAAGTTTATGAGATGGGTGCGAACTTCAAATTTAGCATGCAACAATATAGTCCATGTATAACGAGAAAAATCATCCACAATATTAAAAAAATAACGAAAACCTTGCATAGATGTAGCAGAATAGGGTCCTCAAATATCAACATGAATGATGTCAAAGATAGCAGTAGTGTGAGAAGTGCTTAGAGTAAATGGAAGTTTTCTTTGTTTTGCACGATTACAAATATCACACATATGAGTTTTATCAGCAGAAACAAAAGGGTATTGACTTTTCAAGACATGCAACCTTTCATCAGAGGGATGCCCCATTCTACAATGCCATAAATTATTTTCCTTAACAGTGTAAGAGACAAAAGGAATAAAATTGTGTGTGGCAGTGTGAAAAATAGAAGAGTTAAAGATGAACAAGCCAGCCAATATGCTTTTTGGAGAGGTTGTCCTGTATAAGACAATGTGTGGGGTAAAAGATCAAGGTACATTTTAAGTGTAGAGACAATTTAGAAACAGATATAAGATTGCATGTAAATTGAGGGATGTACAACACATCAAGAAGATAAAGTTTATTTGTAAAAACAATTGTCCCATAATAGTTTGCAAAAGCATGTTGGCCATTTGGTAAATTGATCAGGACAAGTTTAATAGTTTGACAAGAGGTGAAAGCAGATAAGACAATACAAACGTGATCAGTGGCACCAAAATCAACAATCCAGGAATTATGACAATGATTTAAAGAGGTAAAGGAGTGTTTACTCGTTGAAGACGACTCATGTGCGTTGGGGTTTGCAGAGAAGGAGCCCACTTGATTCACTTGATTCTGCCTCAAAACATCATTGAGAATTTGAAGTTGATGAGCAGTTAGATGGTAATCACGTTTTTCATGTTCTTTTGGACAAGGCTCAAAGAAAACTCTATAAGTAGTAACAAGACTATTAATCCGACTAGTCCTATTGTTGTTATAGAATTTGTACCCAGGAGGGTAGCCATGTTTCTTGTAACAGGTATCCACAGTGTGACAATTCCTGTTACAGTGCGTGCAAACCTTTCTAGTGTTGGATTTTGAGTTCCTATTGTCTTGATTAGGGAACCCAACCTTTTTAAAACAAACATTTTCAGTATGCCCATGCTTACCACAAAAAGTGCACAGTGTAGATGAGGACGTCCTAGTGGAATTAGCATTGTTAATACTAGAGATGCTAACAGAGATGTTATTTGTTAATTTCCTTTCTTGTTGGGCAACAAGAGAAAAAACTTTGATATAGGTGGAATTGGTTCCATGAGTAAAACGTGTGATCTAATGTTATTGTACTGATCATTTAACCCTCTCAAAAATTGCATAGCATGATCTTCATATTTTCTTTGACTTATGATAGAATTGACCGAGTAAGAATATTTTACAGAACATGTGCATATGGGGATAGGCCTAAAATTATCCAACTCGTTCCAAATTATCCTTAATTTTGTAAAATACTCAGTCACAGATAAATCCCCCTGGTTTAAAGAGGCTACTTCTAGTTGAAGATTAGAAATCCTAGATAGGTCACCCTGAGAGTATTTGGTTTTTAAATCATTCTAGATGTCTAGGGCAACATCCATCCAGATAATGCTTTGCCGAATAGGGAGGGAGACAGAGTGTACTAACCATGAGACTACCATATTATTGCATCTGTTCCAGGATGAGAAATTATGATGATCTTTTTTTGGGCAAGGATGCGTTCCAAGAACGAACTCCACTTTGTTTTTAGCATTTAGTGTCATCAAGATCGAGCGACTCCAGGAGTGGTAATTGGAAGCGTCCAACACCGGTGAGACGAGCGGTGCAAAGGGGTTCTCACTAGGATGAAGGTAGAGGTAACTATTCGCCGGATCGGCTTGAGACGGAGACGACGAAGCGACGCATTCTTCCGCCATTACTGCAAAGAAAACCCATAGAAAGGATTCAAGAATAAGAAAGAAGAAAACAAGATTTCGGAGTGCGCAACAAAGCTCTTCAATTAAAGAGCTCTGATACCATAATGCGATCAACCATCATAGTGAAGAAATAACAATCAACCAAGAAACCAATCAACAGATGAGGAAACCCTAAACAAGGTAAAGGAGAAAGAACAAAGAGAAAAACAAAGTGGAAATCTGAATTGCAAATCAATGGCACGGAAAACTGAGTATTATTGGATTCATAAGAGTATTTATATGTATATGTCAAATAGCAAAACATAGATGACAAACAGAAAAACAAAAGCCCAACTATGGTGGCCCAATGTAAAAGGATTTTATCAATTTACACAATTAATATGATGTATGTAACTTCTAAAATGGGTAAATAAGTAATTTTTGTTTGTTTGAAATAATACAATGTATCTAAGTTTCAAGGTTAAATTGAAATAAGTTTAGTTTATTTTATTTTGACATTATTTAAACTAGCGAGAACGGGAACACAAACGCAAGAGCGTTTGGTTTCACATTTTTTGTTTAATATTAAAATTCGAATAAACAATGTTATTATTCACATATTTATATTAACAATATAAATTTATAGTACATTTTAATAAATATAAATATATATAAGAAGACACGTAAATTATCTAAGTGCACCTTTGTTATATTAGGAAGGAAACATAATCAACATAATAGTTATATAGTTTAAAAACAATTTAAAAATAGAGAAGAAAAACAGTTTCCAAAACAAACGAGTCAAAACTCAAAATCAAATTGTTTTGTGGTCCACAATTAACAACGGTAAGTGACAATAAATAAAATAAATTTTGAAAACTAAAAAACTGCTTTGTTAACGGTTGAAATTGCAAAATAACTAAAATAAATTAATAAAATAAAATAGAATATTCATAACTATATAATGACAATTGAAAAAAATGAGTCTAACACAACAACATACCAATTTCTCCACTCTTTTCAAATAACATGATGCATACCTAACAACCTTTAAGTGACAATAAATAAAATAAATTTTTAAAACTAAAAAATTATATTGTTAACCGTTGAAATTACAAAATGACAAAATAACCAAAACAAATTAATAAAATAAGATATTAATAAGAATAAAATAGGAATAAATTTATGTAAAAGAAAATTTATAATAATATGTAGGTATATATGTGACATTATTAGCTAGCTATTCTTTGATTTTCCTCTATATTTGTTTTCTAACATGTCTATCTAACTTAAAGTCTAAAATTCAAATACCAAAAAAAAAATAGTTCGTGGATTGATACTGAAAAAAATTGTTAAATTTTTTTATGTATTCGATTGTTTTGGTCAAATCCTTTCATGTAATTGATTATGTACCCTGTAGCTGTCTGTATGGGTGTGAAAATGAAAGCACTCTTTTTTTAAATAATTATTTAATACTTAGTTTACTTAACACAAATTTAATAAATATAATATAAAATAACGGCATATTGCACCTTCATGCTCATGTAAATTAAATGATTTGCGCTTGTATATAATACATTAAAGTAAAATTAAGTGATAAATATTTAATATTTTTAAATTGTATAAAAAATTGTAGACTTAATGTATTTGATTAAAAAAAATTGAGTTAATGAAATTTAATTTTACAAAAAATCATTAAATAAAGTAAGATAGCCTTATTGTTGAAATAAGTGGTTCAATGAAAGCCAAGCATTCATGGAGTAATTTTTGCCCTCTTGTTGCTTATTTGGTTAAGAAAGTACTAAATCGATGGACAACACAAACACAATACATCTCCATTTTCCCCAAAAATAAAACATGCATTTAAAATCTTTTTTTTTCTTCTGCACTTCCATAACTTGTGGAATTCCATACTTCTTAAAATACTAAGAATACCTTTTATTTTGTTGATGTTTTTTATTTTGAAATGAGTGATCACTAGAACTCATGAATTATGGAATGAGAAGGTATTTTTGGATTACAAAATTCAGAAGATAATTTCAGATCCGGAATACCTTCAAAATTTTGTAATCCATAATATATTTCTTTAAAAAAAATATTTTAAATCATTGAATCTGAAAATAGTAAATAGAAAAAATATATTTCTGGATTGTAGAATCCAAAATATATTTTTTAAGGACAAAATGGTCTCTTAGATATTGGGGATGTACAGAGAAGCTATGAGCCTTTTCATCCTATGCCATAAACTGAATCCCTATCTGGCCGAGCATTTTAAATGAAATGCCCTAAACTTAAGAGGTTATCAAGTAGATCAAGAAACGAGAATAAGGAAAATGGAAAAATATCCAAAGATGTGCCTCTTCAATGGAACCCATCACATAGAAGCTACTACAAAACATCCTTAGTGGAATTTTCAAATTTAATGAAGCCAATTTGATTATTCGCAAAGTTTCTAAAATAAAATTACACATCAATAATGGTCTTTAGTTTCAAATTTTCCACCCAAAAAATAGAAGTAAATGCTTGGAATATCAGTGAAGTGGCTAAATATACAAGGGCTTAGATAAATGTTGATACAACAGCAGAGCACTGAAGACAATCAAGAATTTGAGTGTTGTCACATATCAACTGGTCCCCAAACATTTTGATCGTCATAAGACTGGGGATCTCTCAAGACAGGTTTAAACCTTGGTCTTGCAGGTTGGTCTTTGCCCATGGGAAATTTCCAAAATGAATCAGAGTTCTCAAAGAATATGTAAAATGCAACAGCTGATGCTAAAAATAGTCCCAAAAGCACCAAATAGATCTGCCACTCTGCAGGTTTGGAAGGATATTTAAAATGTCAAATTAAATAAAATTATTGTATGCCATTAGAAGGAAGAAGGGATGGGTGCATCTGTGTAAGAGAGAGAACCTTTCCAATCTTTAGGTACAGTCAGCTTAGTGACCAGCGCTCCCCATTCTGCTGAGGTTGTCAGAACAACCCTGAACAACAAAACCCGGGTTAGACAAAAATGGTAGATTTATTAGGTTAATTCGGTGAATAACTTACTAATGTGAAATTAGTGCCAATCATCATGCAATCAACCAAGGTTCAATTTCAAAAAAGTCCACATTTGATGAGGGGAAAATCCATTGCTAAAATTACTCACGATCTAAGGGAATGTAACCTATCCTAGATCCATTTCAGCTATAATCTGTCAGTTACACTGTGCCTTGCTAATCAGAACTAGTCCAGGGAACAGTCTCATCATCCAATATTATCTACACTCGTGATTTTTCGCCAAATCATTTGTCTTAAAATTCTAATTTAGAACCAACTCAACCTTCAAAAGCTAACTCATAGGGTGAGGGTTGTATGCGAGACTTAGTTTTTCCTAGTATTTTGCATACCGTTCTTCGCATGTACGATTTTGTGATTCTATGCTTCTGTCTGATTTTCCTTGATTTCTCAAACAAACTTGAGTCAAAACACAACCTAGTGTTTTTGAAAACCACTTATCATGCATACTTGTTACATCAACCCAATGTTTCGTAATAATAAATATATAGCTTCTAAATATTGGATCCTTGGATTATAAAATCCCAGAAATATGATAAGGGAGAAACTCAAGAGGATTGAGCATATTCTTCTTTATGTAACCATCTATCTTTTTGGCAGTTAACATATTCTCCTTAGCCTCTAGCTTTTTGTTTTGCAAGTATCACAAAGGCTAGTATAACTTTGCCTTTTTAACATTTACATAGTTCTTAAAAATACCCTTCACACTAACCACTATGTTCCCATTTTTGGTTTTAAAATTTGGGAAAAGAAGGCTTTAACAATTTACTCAAAATCTACATAAATCCGTACCCAATGAATGTTCCAATATTCAAATGAATAGCTTAGTCCCAACTTTGTGACCAATATTGAAAAAGAAGGAGGTTTAAGAAATATACTAAAAGCTTACATGGATTGATATTTATTTATCAGAGGTGCCAAATTAAACCGATAGAAGATAGAGACTACCTTTCCCGGGGACAGAACTCAAGTGATGAAATATTTGTACCCAGGTGCAGTCTTTTGCTATAATGGTATATCTGCATCTTCTTTACTTCGACTACACATATGTCTCCATCCTTACTGCCCCTGGATTCAAAGAAGTTTAATGAGTTGAAGAAATGCAGGAGGCATATACCGTAGGCTGTAATGTGATATAGAAGTTAAGTGCAAATCATATCACAAGCTTGCAGGCCTTCAAATATTTTTAATCAAAACATTATAGTAATTTTTTGGTGAATATATAGTAGTTATTTTATAGCTGGTGCACTCCCGACTTTGGTTTACAAGTGCACTACATTTAAACATTTTTTTATAATTATGAAAGAAGCAATCGCTTACTCTTCCTTTAACAAACAACTACCCAGGAAAAAAACAAAAAAAAAGTTGACAAAGGCAAGCCACGATTGAAAAAAATAGAATCAGAGACATCATCTTAGGTCATACTGTTTACAGGGAAAATGAGTGTTGAAAAAGCTATTACGATTATAAAAGGAAATAGGATCAATCTGACACAAAATGAGTTTTAAACAAGTTAATTTATCTGTAGTTTGCAAACAACTTTTCAACCACTTATGCATTAAATTGGAGATATGGTTAACACAAACTAAAAAACTTTGCAGTTATGCGGAAGAAAATGATTGGTAGTTCTATCACCCAGATGACTAATGTGTGCAAAGTTAAAAATGATTCACAAGAAAAGACATAAATATAATTAGTGCAACATAAATATAAATGTCAAGCTATAGTAGATCAGAAAGAGACAAAGTAATAAGATGGAAAAGTTTGGTCAATTCTAATACCGTTTTCTTCACTCCTTAACAGTTTTAGCAACATGGACAAAATCACAATATGTTTAATAATTTAGATATACTAATATAGACAAGGTGTTCTATACAAATTAAGAAAGCGACTGCGTTTTTTTACATAAGGAAGACTCTACATGGGAATCTCAACATCATAGTAAGATTAATTTAAATTTAAAACAAAAACTTCTTTTTGTGATCATGTATTCATTGAAGAACTTCCTGGTCAACATTTTTAGGTTAGGATATTTACTTCCTGGTTATCGTGACAGAAGTTATAGTTTTGATTATTATGGAGTGGTTTGTTTAACCTAGGGAGAAGTCAGGTAAACAAAATACATTCCTGGTCAACATTTTTAGACTGGGATATTTACTTTTGAATCAGATAACGCACGGGGGAGGAGAATAAAGGATTTCTTCCAGTATGTAGAACTGCTTGGCATAACAGAAGGCAATTGAATAGCAATTGTGTGGGACAAAACAAAAGAAATAAAAATTCTAAATCCTAAAGATAAGACTTGCAATAGTCACATGTCTCAAGAAATTTTCAAAATCAAAACTGACAAAAGATTAAGGAAGAATATTGACCAATGACCAAACATAAGCCCAAAATTCAGAATGTAACTTACAGAGAAAGGTATTTCCCATCTTGGCTAATGGACATTACTGAAGCAGACTTTCTAATCAGCCTCTTATGCCCAACTTTTTTCCATGAGCTAATATCATAAACTGAAGTAACTGAAGTATCACCTGCACGAAGACAGAAGTGTCTATAATAAAGGCCAAGCTCTGCTGGTCAAATAGATTTGAAGAATATTCAAATTACTACTATAGAATAAACACTAGAGACTAGATACTCTTATACCTTTTTGAACAGAGCAAAATAGAAATGGTTTTGTTCCGTCCTTGGAAAATCGACACAGTTCAATCTTTTCATCCTAAAGAGACAGAACGAAATTTTTGGATCATGCAATATAAGTAACTGCTTACAGATCTTGCCAAAGGTCCTTAAATCAAATATACCATACCGACTGGCGAGACAAAGTAGTCAATGGAACGCCATCTTCAATCTTCCAGATTCTTGCAGACCCATCAGTAGAAGTTGAAGCTAGAAATTCTGAGTCTAGACTGACGTATGAGAAAAATGAAAGGCAGTAGAGTAGGTATCAATGTCTTCAAAGTTTCCGGCTTAAGATATTTACAAAGTAACATACTTTTATTATCTAAATACATAAAAGATCATATATCCACAGTGAAGTTATTGCCGGCATGAAAGTGCAAAGCAAAAATTATCTTATCTCATCGTAAGAACTCCAAATAAGATTACTATAGTTACTAACTCTATCAATTACTTTTAAAATTTACTAGATGTGTGGATTAGTGCATCTTTTAGAAGGATCCAACTAGATTTGTTTATTATACCTACCTAAAATCCATATCCCGGACTGATTTGTGTGCTCTTGGTTCATCCAAAATCACGCCCATACTAGGCCACTGCATAATTCTCAGATGTCCATCCTACACTTGTTAAAGACAGAAAATCAAACATACAGGATCAAACTCAATACTGCACAGAAAATAAAATCAATTGGCTGGATTCTAGAGCTATGCTTACCAACCCACCAGCAGCAAATTTAGACCCATCAACACTAAAACTAATGCATTTCTGGGGACCAATGCCCTGTAGAGGAGCGAGTTCCTTAGCCAACAACTTCATGTTTGTTTCACGACCATACAGCTCAAACAATCTACAAGCATGGAAAAATAATTCAATCCTTATATTTATTTGAATTAAGAACCATGGGAGGATCTCCCACCCAAGATTATACATCTAGAGGCTAGAGAGCAAGTTTATAGGCTGGACCAGACATGTGGGGGTGAGCAAACATCAAGACTGAATATGCTTTCATATCGCATTAGAATTTAAAATAAAATGGGTCTTACAAAACCTCAAAAAGTTAACTCAAGTGGGGAGGACTGCCAAAGTCATTATAAAGTGTACTTTGGCCATATAACCAACTGAGTAGTTTCTTCACACGGTATTCAAAGAAGACAGACATCATATGATGAAAATAGCTAGAGGCAAAAATTCAGCTATCTACACTTCAGAAACAACAATAACTACTATGTCAGACATTCACCTAGTTTCTGGGTAAAAAAAGAACAAAAAACTGTGCAAAAGAAGTTTGGTAGACTTGAGCCTACAGTATTATTTTGCCCGTTGAGTAGTTAAAGGAAGATAATATGTTGTTGGACGTCTGATTATGAGATTATTGAAAGTAGAAGGGGCTGCTAATTTTAGATATGCAAGTTGAGACACAGCATTAAAGTATTTCATCGGATGGATATATATAGAAGAACAAAGTTTCAATCCCAAAAGCTCTGAAAAGGAACTTACTTGCAGCTACCATTGCTGAAAGCACACACAAAGTCATCCCCACTAGGGTGAACTGCAAGAGCATCAGGATCACCTTCCTCTGCTTCCAATACATAGGTGGTCTGAAATATCAAACAAATAAAAACATCATTAAAACAAAAGCAAAAGCCCATACATGCTTTGCTTCCATTCAGCAACCCAGAAACTCAACACTGAATATTTTTCAACAACAGAATTCGTGCATAATATCTACTTCCACCAACTATCTGCTTCAGGGAGGAAAACATAAACAGTTTCAGCAAGAAGCCAAAAGGATAAACACAAACTCGAATGTCTCACTCAGAATCTACATGCTCAGACATCCACAAACACAACACATTAAGAAACACAACAGTTTCTCAACTTACATTAAAAAGGGCCAGGACAAAGCAAATTAATGTTTCGAATGATCACACTACACAATATAGGATAAATTACAGACGCATGCATGCATAAACACACAAAAGACACACATGGTTGATATGTATGTTCAGAGTTTTAGAGATATACCAGAGGAGAGGTACACAAAGAAATGGTTTTAGGGTCGAAGGAGAAAATCTCGAGGAGAGCAGGACAAGAATTGCCACGCCTTGACCTTCCCAACACCACCAAATTCACATTCTCGGGCCTCCGAATCCACGACCCGCAGGTAACCGGACCCTGCGGTGACCCTTCATCATTTCCCATACAAAGTGTTCGAAAATTGAATACCCAGATTCCAAGTTCGTTTCTTTTTCCAATTGAGGTGCAACAAATGGAACTCTTGGACGATCGCTGAATTAATTCCTATGCAAATTTAAATAGAAATGTCAGAGAAGAAGAGAACCCCATATAAAAAAAAAGTCAAAAAGCATAGAAAGAGGCTTTGGCCTGTTCTATTTAATCACTAACTAGCAATAAATTAAGCACCCATTCAAAACAGACATGTCTGACCTTTTGATGTGAGTAGTAGGTATGCACAATTGGAGGGTTTTATGATGATGTTAGTTTTCAAGATGTGAAAATAAAATTTATAGAAAATATTAGGGTTGGAAAATTTGAAGCGATTTGTTTAATGGAAGATGGGTCCAGTAGAAGGATGATGGAAGAAACATTGTCAACTATGAAAATATTCGCTTAAGATTCCGCGACATTAGCGCCAAGTTGTTACTATGAGCCGTAAGGGGACAATAGAAAAATTGTTTGGCACTGTTGTGTGTATGTGCAGAGGGTTACACTGATTTAAATGATTAATTTTCATTGAAGATACCTAATTTGACTCCATTGGAAGCAATGATAAGTTGATGACCATAAAAAATCATATTAAGAAAGTAGAGTTGTGAAATCGCATGTCAGTCAGGAACCTCACCACCAAGAAGATGCGCAAGGGAAGGCACTGCACGATTAATGGAGTAGACTTGAAAAAAATACATGGTATTTTATATCAGAGTATTGGTTTGACTAAGAAATTGATTTCATTCAAATTTATAACGTAATTTTTATTAGATTAAAATATATATAATTTATAGTTTTATTATTTTTATAAATAATTATTCCGATACGCAATTTTTATTTTTATCATTATAAAATTATTAAATAAAAAATAAAAAATTAATCTTCAATTATTCCATATTTATATTATATATTTATTGATATATTTATATTAATATTTTTCAAACTAAATAATAAATATTTTTTTATCAACAAAGGATTTTTTCAACTTTTATATCTCGTTTATTGTTTTCTAAGCATTCTAATTTTTTTCACTTTCTTTTACTTTTTAAGTTAATTCTATTTATTTATTTTAGTATTTTTTTTATTATCCATGCAATTTATACATTAATATTTATTGATATATTTCTATTAATATTTTTTTATTATCCTTGCAATCTATACATTAATATTTATATTAGTATTTATTGGTATATTTAAAATTAAATTAAATATTATTATTCACATATTTAAGAGTGTAAATTTATAATTTATTTTAATAAATACGAATATATTATATTAAATATAAAAATGATTATTTTTATAAATAATATTATAATTTAGTTTGATTTTGAAAACTGGGCTTTTCTGTTTTATTTAAGAATGATATTCCAAAACAAAATTATATAAATAAATATATATAAATTATTTAGCTTTTCTGTTTCTACTACTTGAAAATCTCTTAGTCACCAAACAACTTTATGTTTTTTTCTTCTTCCACTTTATTATGCCTTTTTGTTATTTTTATTTATTTCACGTTGTAATTCAATTTTTATTTTTCTTATAAAAATCAAATAAATCATAATACTTAGCAATCTATTTTTTTTTTAATCTTTATAAGAATATGCAAATAAAAAATAATACATAAAATTTGTAGATTTTTAAAATTAAAAAAATTATAAATGATATATTTTTATATAATTTGATTATTATTATAATTTAATTAATGAAGATATTCGTTAACAGTGATTTCTTTTTTTTAATAATATGCAAAAAAAAAAAAAAATCTTAAATATCGATGTTTATTTTTATTTGATCTTCCCTTTAAAAAATAATTTAATATTTTTTTATTTCAAATATATATATATATATATATATTTTATATAGATAGATAATTTGATATTTAAAGGATACAAATATACATATATTTATATTTTATTTAAATAAATATAAATATATATATAATAATAATAAAAATAAAAAATTGGATACATCGGTGGTGTAATAGCGTCTCTGTTTTTGCTAGTTATTATAAAATATTTTTCTAAAACAAAGATGTTTTCAGTGTAAACAATATTTTTTTATATTTTATGATTAGAATATTATTTTAGACTCAACATTTTTTACTTTTCATTATTAGGGTCTTATTTAAAGATTTACAATTTTAACTTTATTATAATATCAACATATTTTATGCCTTTTTTTTGTTTTCGTCGATGCATTTGGATGCTATGCATTTTCTTTTTCTTCACACAACTACACAGATTAATATTGATTAAACATAGGCTCGGAGGATTTTACATGCATACCCTTAATCCTAACAATATGCATGACATTCAAGTTCTTCAAGTTGTTTTCGTAGTTAGAGGCAACAACGTTACTCATGGAAGAGTAAGGCGGAAGAGGTAAAATTGATGGGATAATCGATTCTCATTGACATAGTTGAGCTATGAGAATCAATTTTGTGTTGGTTTTTTTTAGGAGAATCGACTCTCATTCAGGTTGATTTCATGGAAGAATCGAATTTGTCCTAGTGTTGCTTATGAATATCGATTATCGTTTACTTTGATTTCATGTGAGAATTGACTTTGTCCTAGTGTTGCTTATGAAAATCAATTCTCGTTTAGTTGATTTCATGTGAGAATCGATTTTCAATAGTTGTCGGTGTCTTTGAACCCAAAATCAAGTATTACCGATGGAAGAATCAATTTTATTCATTTGTTGGTTATGAGAATCGATTACGATGGTTCTTGAATACATGATATAATCAATTCTCATACTTTTGGTGTCCATAATCGATTTTGTGTGACGTGAAGACAAGGATCGATTTTCTCCTTCTCTTATTTTTATTGGAATGATTTTTTTTTTATATAATTTTTAATGAAGATTGAAATGCTTATAATTAATTTTGAATGTTTTAACAATTTTATATATTTTATATTTTTATTTAAATATAACATTAAATATTTAGAATTTGTATTTATTTAAGATTTTATATATTTTATATTTTTATTCAAAAAGGACATTAAATATTTAGGATTTGTATTTATTTAAGATTTTATATATTTTATATTTTTATTCAAAGAGGACATTAAATATTTAGGATTTGTATTTATTTAAGATTTTGAATATTTTAAAACTTTTATATGTTTAAGATTTTTATTTAAATAGGACTTTAAATATGGATTTGTATTTATTTAAGATTTAAATATTTTAGGAATTTATATATTTTATATTTTTATTTAAATAGGATATTAAATATTAAATATTAATATTTAATTATAATTTAAAATATTTAATTATTTATTTTTATGTTAAAGTTTCCAATTTTTACATATATAACCCTAATTATGTTACGTAACTCATATTTTTTCCGAAAATAATTATTCAACAGTATAAAAAAATAATTCACAACAATTTAATTAACTCAATTCTACAAAAAAAAATATATCATAATTTATTATTCAAATATTTTTTCATAACAATAGTAAAAAACAATAAATTTCCTCTTAACCATTACATCAATAAGAAACTTTAATAAATTATCCTCACAAATCCACACTAACATGCCTCAATCCAAACAACCTCACACATCCTCTCAAATCATCACAAATTCACTTTCTCCCCTCTCTAATCCAAACACAACCTTAGTGTAAAGGTTTTATAAAACTAAATAGTGTAAGCGTCTTTTAAAACAAAATCTTAAATTTAAGATAAGATAAAATGTCTCTTCACTCTCTTCTCTAAGCTAACTCTATTAGAAATATGGACTTAATTTACTTCATTGAAACCAACCATTCTCGTATTATTCTTAAGTTCCTCAAGTTTCACAAATTTAGTCTACAAATCCATACTATGATCATATTTTCCACAATGCATCAACTTAGCTTTTTCATTATTTTTAAGATTTCTTATGCTCTAGTATGTTTACATGCATGACTGGATTTTTTGAACGTTTAATTGTTGAGTTATTATCACACATGATGATTATGCTACCTTCTTAAACATGATTTACGTCTCTCAAACTCAATCACATAAATTGACATACACAAACAACAACAATCATGAATTATGTTTTAGTAGTTGAAAAAAAATAACAATTGGTTGTTTTTAGAAAACAATGACCATGCTCTTAGCTTAATAAGAAAACATAATCATATGTACTTTTAGAGTTTTTTTTTTATCTCATACATAATTGTGAAAGTAAACAAGTCTTTTGCTCCTCCCTTCTCATAAAAGATCTATTATTTAAGTACATTAATATTCTTTATGCAGTTTGTAAATGCAAATGTGTTGGTTTAGATGAATATTCCTAACTAAGATCACACTAAACCTTATATTGGACCTTGTAGTTTCACGATATATCAAACTTCCAATAATTTGCTTAAAACAAGTGTTATTGACAAGTACAATACAAATGTCATTGTCATCCTTACTATATCTATGTGTGAAGCAAAGTAAAAACTTTAGGATTTATTAGTTTCATGTTGTGCTGTTAAACTTGCCAGTTTCACCAAAATCGTTCAATTTTGTCTAAAAAATCTATTTCACTACATTTTCTTTTGTTTTAGTTGGCCAATCCAAGAGCTCCTAAGTTTGGTTCTATTTTATGAAGCTTATTTCAATGTATATAATATTCTTCCATTTCTCATGCTTCATAGTTTGTTTTGCCTTTGGTATGTATACACATGTTATGCAACCCCAAACTCGAAGGTGTTTTATTGAAGGTTTGACCTTGGTTTAAGTTTCTTAGAGAGTGATGTTCTCCACAACAAGTATTGGACATCAATTAAATAAGTAAAATGTCCAATTTACAACTTCGACCTAAACAAATCGTCTTCCTCCTTTGTCCATCCGCAAACACTTGATAAATGTCTTTGCTTCATTTTTCATTAGTTTCTTGTAAGTCTCAAAACACTCAAGACTTATGGTTTTCCCCCCAAAAAAAGACTAAACCCTTACGAAGATAATCATGAAGGAAAAGAGATACCTATTTCCACTATGTGATATAGGCTTTATTGGTATGTAAATATATGCATGTATGAATTCTAATCTTATTAGCATGTCGTTCACTCTTTTTAGGAAAAAGATTGTGGTGTTTCTTACTCATAAAACAATCTCCACAATAAACATTTTAGGCTTCCAATTGAGGTAATAAATGCATCTTTTGTTTGTTAGTAGTGTTTTCAATCCCCTGTAGCTTAAATGTCCATACCTTTGGTGCCGAAGGTAAGTTAGATTTGAGGAAGCACTCAACATTCTTCAATAATGTTTGATCTTTCATTGAGAAGAATAAACATGTGATTTGTAATCATCTTCATATGTGTAATCAATCCTTTTCTTTGACGATAGATATTTTGTATCCCATTTTTTTATGAGAATGTCAAGACCTTTTTCAGTAAGTGTTTGATACTCAACAATTTGTTTCGAAGCTTAAACACATATATAATGATAATGATTTTTTATGATAATGATTTTTTATAATAATGTTTTGCACTGTGACTCATGTGAACAAGAAAATACTGTGAATAATGATATGCATTTCATTTTTTGGGACAATCCTCCTAAGCACCATCCTCACTACCAGAATTTGATTTGGGTATTGTGGAACATTGGGGGTATCTCTCGGCGCCCTCCTCTGCCTCATCACCCTCCAACTCCTCCACGAATATCACCTATTAAGGCATCAATGATTCGCCCTTCCCCCATTTTTCCTTTACCATTGGCTAGTCCTCCACCAATACCCATTTTGTGTGGCGGTGGTTGTCGCTCCTAATTTAGGGTAAACATGTATTAGTATCGACATTTCTCTCAAATTCTTCATATCCTCACCACTGACTCATTCATCCACTTGTCCAGCCTGTCATGTCCCTCAACAAAATCATTTGCTCTTACCTTCCGCTTCTCAAGTAGCTCCATGTTCGTCACACTCGCCCATTCCGTCGTTATCGCCATCGAGATCCTCCTCGTTGTTGCCATTGATTGCTTGATCACGAGAGAGCATGGTGGTTGGATGGCCAAACCACTTCGACTTTGGATTCTAAAGTTGGTTGCGATGCGAAAGTTGGTTTAAGATTACATTTGTGTAAAGAACTAGGATCCACTTTGAAGGCTTTGAAAGAAAAACGATTTAATAATAAGCAAATAGGATAATAGATGCGTTTAAAATTAATGACGAAAAAATAGTTTCCATGATTCAAAGATGACTCTAACTCTGACTCAAATTTCTCTTTTTTATAACACATTTAAAGATGACTCCAATTCTGACTCATATTCCATGTGGAGTTCACCTATTCATAAATGTGCGACTATGTTTGTCACATCACAACCACTTAAAGTTCATGCATATTTAACGGAAGAAATCAATTGCATGTTTTTTTTTAAAATAGGACGAAATTGAATTATTTTTTTAAACTAGTGGACCAAAATGACTTTCGACCCTTAATGCACTACAACAAAAATTAATTTTAATAGGGGTTTATTACCGGAGGTTATTATAACCTCTATTAAGACATAAAAGTATCAGAGGTTTTTCAAACCCCAGGTAAGTGTAGAGTGTTTTTATCATTATAATATCTAATTTTACTATTTTCATCCCTTTTCAAAACTCAACCCTCTGGAACAAGCTCACTCTTCTTCCATGACTTATCAAAACCCTAAAAAAAAATTCCCTCAATCCTCAAGTAGACTATTCTAGTTCCGATGCTCTCTCGCCTCTCCTTGATCTCAATCACTCATCCTCTTCGCAAACCACACTCTACCCTTCGATTACAACAACCCTCGTTCAGAACCTCTTCTCCGAGGATGCCTTCAAGTACACTTCGTTCCCCTCCGCGTCGCCTGAAGCCACCGAGGAGATCCTCCTTCTCATCTCCGGAGCGATAAGGAATACAACGTCGAGCTTACGTACGGGGACTTTTCCGTCATCCGCCTCCGACAAGGAGACAACGCACTTGCCGTATACACGTGCGTCGTGGACGAGATCCAATGGCCGTTGCGGAAGGACGAGACCGTCGTGAAAGTCAACGACTCGCATTACTTCTTGTTCCATGAGAGCAACTACATTATTTTTCTCACTATAATATGAGGAAATTATTTTTAATGTTCTTTAATTTCTCATGTTTAGTTTATTGTTTAGTTTTCTTCAATTTCTCCTTATTGTGTGAGACTGTAACTTCATTAAAATATGTTTGCCTAGTATTGCTGATAAAAATTGGGTCGGGTTGGGTTCCAATTTATTTATGGCTGCATTTTGCTCCGGGGAGATTGTAGTATTTAGAAATGTTACTAATAATTTTTTCTAAGATTATTGAGAAAGTACATCGGTGAAATTGTAGGGTTCAGAACAAGATCTCTGCTTTTTCTGTACTATAGTGTTTTCTGTTATTTGTTATTTTATTTTTACAAGTGAATATGATATCATGAAAATACATGTTTGGTTCAACTTATTATTTTAAAATGACAATAACTTGTTTTTCTCTTCTTAAGAGACTTTGAAAAACTAGTGATTATAATGTGAATTTGGATTATGGTATTAGTTTCCATGATCTCTAACTTGGAAATGTCCAATATGTTGTTGTATATGGCAACTAGCTTTGAGTGCTAGTGTTAGATCTGTCAGGCCTCCTCCTTCTTAAAGATCCCTTATTTAAGCCTTAAGTTTGAACTGTGAATGTTTGACAAATTTCCAATCTTAATGGCATAGTTAAGGCTTAAATGAATAGAATTTTGGATTGTGTTAAAAGAATTATATGTTGTTATAATAGACATAACTTGCATAGATTGTGAAATGTCATCGACCTTTTATTGTATATAACTTTTGAAACATCTGCATCTAAATTCATTCCAGCAGCTTAATTAAAACATTTCAAAACAATATATTGATGACTAAATTATGTATTTAGTACAAGAACAAGAGTAGATATTTGGTCCTGTGATGGTTCTCATGAAGTTTATTATAATAAACACATAATATAACTAAATAGTTATATTTTTTTTTCGGTTCTTACCATGTTTTTTTGGCTAATCACTTGAGTGAGATGTGATATAGATAACTTGGTACAATTTAAATTTTATATTAATTTAGTTTGGTTTTGCAAGCATTTTTTGGCAGAATGTATATAGGTATGTGACCATCCCTTTCATTGGCTCAACTTTTTTCTAATGGTAACAAATAACAAATAAAAATTAGCCTCTACTCCTTAATGGAAATACGTAAATGGTGCCAGCGAAAGTGGTGATGATTAAAGGAAGAAGATGATTAAAGTGGAGGATACAAGAAGGTTGTAGTAGAAGCAAAATTGAAGGTTGCCATTAACGGGTTTGGAAGAATTGGAAGGAACTTCTTGAGATGTTGGCACGTTCGTAAAGAGTCCCCTCTTGATGTGATTGCCATCAATGACACTGGTGGTGTGAAACAAGCCTCTCATCTCCTTAAGTATGATTCCATCCTTGAAACCTTTGATGCTGATGTCAAGCCTGTGGGGAGTGATATCATCTCAGTTGATGGAAAAGAAATCAAAGTTGTCTCTGACCGCAACCCTGCCAACCTTCCTTGGAAGTAAGATTCTTCTTCAGTTTCATACAATTAGAGTTTGTTTGCATACAAAGTTAGAAGTACTTTTCAAAGTTTCTCTTGGGTACAAAAAACTATATTTCAAGTAGAAAAGTTGTTTCTGGTTTGTATCTAAACATGCTCCTAGTTTAGTAAAATCTTGACGAAAGTTATGTATGGAGAAGAGAGTGACAGTGCGTGAAGGTGACTATGTGCTTTAATTGCAGGGAGTTGGGGATAGACTTGGTGATTGAAGGAACTGGGTGTTTATAGACAGAGAAGGAGCTTGGAAACACATTGTAGCAGGAGCTAAGAAGGTGCTCATCACAACACCTGGTAAAGGAGACATCCCCACCTATGTGGTTGGTGTCAATGAATATAATTACAGACTTTTTCTCAACATAATAATTGTTGGATATTTGAATTTAGAAATGGAAAATGTTCACTTTATTATTTAATAATGAGAATATAGTCCTACTAGGACTATTTAAGAATATTGTTTGAGAGAATGTAGTTTGCAGGTTCTGCATATCATCCATATGTACAGACTTTGGTTTATTTAAATAAACTTCTCCCCAAGATTTTGTTTTTATATTAACTTGTCCAAAAGCTATTTTTAAATCTTTTTTGCATAAGGTAGTCTTAGCTTATAATAAATTTACTTTTTTATAATAAGAATCAAACATAAATTTTTTATGTTTATTATTCTAACTGGTCACTAACTGGATCTTAATGAATAAGATGAATGATTTAGTAAGTAATATGTATTTTTTATATTAATATAATTATTTGGTATTAATACGAAATTATACCTATATAGTATTATGCAACTTTGGAAAGTAAATAAACAAATTTGAAGGGTAGTAGTAATCTATTAATGTTAGGTGGTAGAAGAAAAACAAAGGGTTTAAGAAAATCTTTGAACTATTCTGGTTTAACATTTTTATTATTTATCACTTACTTTTTTATACATACACCTCCTAAAAGTAATAGGGATTTTCAAACCGCTGGCAATAGCAAGGGTTTTCAAAACGCCGACAATAGTGGGGGTTTTCAAACCGTCGGGAAAATTGAGGGTTTCAAAACCGCTGGAAATAGCGGGGGTTTAAAAACCGTCGGGAATAGCGGGGGTTTCAAAACGGCCGGTAATGCCAGTAATCATTTAGCGACGCTGGATCTTCCAGGGAAAAAACAAACCGCGGGCAACGCACTTAATGAGGGTTAAAATCGCCGGTAACGCCAAATATAACCCCATTAAAATTAATTTTTTTTGTAGTGATGTAAGGACAAAAAAGATAATTAAGACTAATAATAATATATAAATTTATATAATACAATGATACAATTAATAATACTAATAATAAAAATAAATTTATCAAATAATAATGATAATAATTAATTTTAAAATAATCATAATCAAAATAAATTTATAAAATAATATTATATATAAATAATAATAAAATTATAAATAATCAAAATAATGAAATTATAAAACAATAACAAAAGTAATAATAACAAAATTAAAAAATATAATAATAATAAAAAATTAAAAAATAATATTAATTTATTTTTAATTTTATGATTTTTTATACGTGTTAGATAAGTTGTAACTTTTTCACTTTAGTTTACAAATAGTACGAAAATATTGCTTTACCCAAACAAATATGGTTATTTTTTTCCGCTTAATTATTGTAATTTAACTCTATTTTTCTATCATATTGTATTTTACAGTTTTATATTTAATATTAATTAGGTGCTAAATTTTGACATCAATTTTGATTTATTTTATTAAGTTTCACAAATTTACAATTTCACTTAAATCTTTTACAATTACTTATATTTCAATTTTATCAAAATTTAATTTCAACAACTTTATATTTATCCACAATGTCACATAATTCATATATTTTTTTAATTGAGTTTATGAACTATGGCGGGAATAATATTCTAATCACAAGTGAGTTCCATGTACAAATAAGTAATCATATCCCATTTTAAATTAATTTTAACCACAAGAGCAAATTTGTAATCTTAAAATTTCATCACATCATTCACAATTTTTTATAAACTCTTTTCATTTTTTCTTTACTTTCCACTTTCTTTCCCTTATGTTGTGTTTGCTTCCGCAGCTATACGGTTGACGAGGAAGGGCGAGCACAAATGAAACATGTTTGGATTTGTGAGTAAGGGAGTATGTGACAACAGAAGAAAAAGTGTGTGTAACTTTTGTATTTTCTCTCAATTGCGAAGAAATACGAGTAAAGCCACTTAAGTTATTAATGTTTTACTTCATTTCCCTTGCTATGCACTAAGAAACTGCCATGAAGCAATGCACACAAGGCCATGCAGATGGGAACATTAAAGATAACATTGTTAGAAATATTAAATTTTTTGAACTAGTGTTGAGTCATAATCTATTAGGTGCAATAATACAGAGATTAATCATTTTTTTTAGTAGATAATAGATTATGTATGAAAAAACACATGCAAGATAATCCATTATGCTTATTATGTGGTGTTTTTAACTTGAGGCATAATCGATTAACAACTACTTTAAAACCCTTAATCGATTATGTTGAGTTTTTACCTTCAAGCATAATCGTTTATGCATATGTTTTGTAAGCTTAATCGATTATGTGATGCATGTATTAATGTTGATAATCAATTACTCACTAAAATTGTTTTGTTTGACTTGGTTTGAGGTTGTTGTTGAGTTGATGTTCATTCTTAGTTTTGGTGGCTTTGGTGGTGTTCCTTCTTGGTTGTTGGGTTGTGCTCTCTACTATTGATTTTTATAATCCAATAAACATGGTGTTGATGTGGTGGTGGTGTGATGTTGGTATCTCTCCTGAGAGTCTTTGAAAATTCAGATCCCGGCATAACCCTATATTTTAGATTTTGTATTTATTTTATATTTTGAATAATTTAAAAATTTTATTTATTGATGATTTTTATTGAAGTAGGATATTGAATAATTTAATATTTATATTTATTTATAATTTTAAATAATTTAGAAACTTTATTTATTTCAAATTTTTATTCAAATAGGACATTAAATATTTTAGAATTTATATTTATTAATTTTTTAATATTTAAGGGATTTTATATAATTCATATTTTTATTTCGACATGATATTAAATAATTTAGGATTTGAATTTATATAGAATTTTGAATATTTTAAAAGTTTTATATATTTAAGTTTTTTTTATTTAAATAGTGCATTAGATAATTTAGAACTGGTATTTATTTAGGATTTTTAATATTTTAAGAATTTTATATATTTTAAATTTTTATTTAAATAGTACATTAAATATTTAAGTTTTGTATTTATTTAAAATCTTGAATATTTTAGGAATTTAATATATTTATGATTTTTAGTTATTTAGAACATTAAATTTATGATTTGTATTTGTTTAGGATTTTGAATATTTTAGATTTTTTATTTAAATAGGACATTAAATTTTAAGATTTGTATTTATTTAGGATTTTGAATATTTTAGAACTTTTATATATTTCACATTTTTATTTAAATAGGTTGTTATATATTTAGGATTTATATTTATTTAGATTTAGAATATTTTAGGAATTTTATATGCAATTTTAATTTAAATAGGGTATTAATTATTTATAATTTGTATTTATTTAGGATTTTTAATATTTTTAATAGTTTTGAAATTTTAATATTTAAATTTTTTATTTAAATAAGATATTAAATGATTTAGGATTTTTATTTATTTGGGATTTTTAAATATTTTAGGAATTTATATATTCAATATTTTATTATTATTATAGGACATTAAATATTAAGGATTTATAATTATTTAAATTTTTAAATATATTAAGAATTTTATATATTTTAGATTTCAACTTTTAAATAATTTTTCTCATAATCATAAATATGTTTAGACAATTTCACAAATATGTTTAGACAATTTCATGTAAATTAATTCGTACACGGTACCGAAAACAATACTTTAATTGAATATAATTATAATCCACAAATAAATAAATCAAATTAATTTTTAACAATTTTTTAAATAGAGAGATAAATTTTTTAATGTTATAAACAACTCGTATTTTTCGAAAATAATTATTCAATGGTACTGGAAATAATTTACAAAATTTTAATTAATTAAAATGTATACAAAAATACTTCATAATTCATTATTCAAACATTTTTAAAGATAATGGTAAATTTGTAAACTTAGATTTTACTTTTTTTTAAAAAGTAATAATTTTTCTCACAACCATCATATTACTCACAATCTTCAATCAACTTTCCTTACAAATCCACAAATCCACTTTAACATACTCCAATCTAAACACACCCAGTTTCTTCTCAAATTTGTATACATCCATCCCTGAAATCCCCACACACCTCCTTCTCAATCCAAACACAACCTTAATTAAAACAAACTCAGTTCCTCCTCTCTTTCATCGACCTCAAATCCAATAAAAACCTTAAGTTTAGAGCAACATTAGTGTTGTGTTTGGATTGAAGAATAAATGTGTGAGGATTTGAGAGGAAAATGTGAAGAAAGTTAATGTGTTTGGATTGTGATATATTATACTTTGTTTGGATTAGAGAATGAATTTAAGAGAATGAATTTGACATGATTTTAAGAGAAAGTGTGAAGAAAGTGGGTTATTTAGATTAAGGTAAAATAGAGGAAAAAGTGTTGAAAATTTGTGAGTGAAGTGACAAATGTGACTGCAATGATATTTTTTTTAATTGATAAAAATGTAAATTTATAAATTTATCCTTGTATTTGAAAATTATTGAAAAATTATTTGATTTTTTTTATATTATAATTATTTTTAATTAAAATATTATTTTTAGTGATTGAAATATTGTTTCTGATCCTGTGTTAGAGTTAACTTCGGAAAAAATACAAAATAATATAATTTGTAATAAAAAATATTTAAATGTTTATAGTTATAAATATTTAATAAAAACTTATTTTTATATTTAATAATATTATTATTTTTATCTTTATTTTTTATATTTAATATCATTTTTATATAAATTTATCTTTTTATTATTAAAATATATTTATTTTTATTTGTATTAATTATTATAACTAATAATTATTATATATTTTTATCACATAATTTATTTAATATTTATTTTTTAAATATTATTTTATCATATTATATTATATTTGTAATATGATTAATTATATTATTTTTTAATAATTTTGTTTATATTTTTTGTGTTTAGACTGTAATTTTAGGTTACATAAAATGTATAATAATTTGAGTTTAAAATGAAAAAGGTAACAAAATAAATTATAAATAATTATATATATATATATAAATAAATAAATGTTTCCTCGCAAATTACTTTTAAAATGTGAAAACAATTTAAAATTAGAACATTTTATTGTTTTGGTTAGTATGTTTTTTTCATGCACGTAAACACCTTTATTTTTCGTTGGTAAACAAATAGATGTTAAAGTGGATGAGTGATATAATGGTTGGAATGTATTTTGAATTATTTTTAATAATATAAAATATAATATTATAATTTATTTTTTATATTTAAAAAAATGAAAATATGAGTTATTTTTGTGTAGATTTTTTTGAAAATATCTAGTATTTAATAACTCATATTTTTGTGAAAATATGAGTTATTAAATAAAATAACATAACATTAAATATTGATAAAATTTAAAAATTATTATTAATTTTCTTATTATAAATAAGTAGATATTTTTCTGTTATAAATAAATACATATTTTTATGTTATTTCCAAAATTATGTTAAAAGTCACTTTAAAAAAACTACAGATTATTATGTCAATTTGTCAGAAAATAAAAAATATCAGAAAATAATTCCGTTTGCATTTAAAATAAAATTTTAATATTCATAACTGAAAAAAATGAAAAATTATTAATAGATGTAAAAATTAAAAATTACTAGATAAATAAATAATTTTAATACCAGGACATAATTTTTTATAATTAATATTATTATATATATTTATTAGATCAATTTATTTTTATTTTTATTAATAATATAAATTAAATATTTATTAAAATAAAATTATCATTATTTATTTAATAAATTTATTAATCATTTTTATTTTTTAATTTATATTTATTATTATTATTTTAAAATATTTTTTATAATTTTTTACTATTTTATAATATAATTTTATAATATAATGATTATATTGTATATAAATAAATGAAAAATTAAGGATAAATTGTATTAAAAGTTGGATGTATTAAAAATAATATTAAATAAAATTATTAGCAATAATTAAATAAGGGTAAATGTGTATATTGTTATATCGATTTCTTCTCACATCACTGCTGTATGTTTTTGTGAATCTCTTAAATGCGCGCTCACACTTCTTCCGAATTCATTGAAACAAAGGTACGCCTTTTTATCCAGTAAATCAGTAGAAGCAAACGTTTGCATTGCATAGATGTAGAGAGATATGAAGATACATGCTTTTACTAAAATTATTTTTTAACTTTTTATTTTCAATTTGTTGATCCAATTCTTATTAGATGTGAGGTGACTCAATTTTTTAAAATTAACGTTGTGTTTGTTTTTAAGTGTTTATTGTTATTGAAGATAGAAATGCAAGAAAAATTATGTTTGTATCTATCTGATTTAGGGACGTGAAAAGACATGAAATCTATAAAATAGTTTCTATTCATATATATATATATATAAAAAAAACCCAAAGAAAAACACCTAAGCATGACAAAATTTCCTTTTTATCCTTAACAAAAATCAAAGTAAATGAAGATGTATTTTTATGGTTTATCAGTGAATCCTTTTTTAACTTTTAAAATATAACAATTTTTTTAAAGATAAACAAATTTATATAATAATAATATAAATGTATTTATATAGTAATAGGAAAAGAAAATAAATTAGTAATATAAATGTAAATACTATGAAATAATAGTAATATATTCAAACATTTAAAATAGGAATAATATATATTACAGTAAATGAAGATGAATAATCCTTGTCTGATGTGGTGCTTTAATGTAGCGTACGTAATCGTAATGAAGAAAGAGAGGTTTTGATGAACCCTAATTGTAGAGAAAAATAAATATAAAAGAAATTTTTATTCACTTGTATATTAGAGAGTAAAATACATAGTGTATATATAAGAAAAAGATTAAGACCTAGCTGAAACAGAAAAGGAAAGTTGGGCCAAACAAACAAAGCCCAATAATTTAAAATAGAAAATTAAATATATTAACACCCCTCAAGCTGGGGAGTAGATATTTGTCAGGCCCAACTTGGATTTGAGAGGAGAGAATTGTGCGGAAGCAAGAGGCTTGGTGAATATATCAGCAACTTGCATTGCAGAAGTAATGAGCAATAATTTGAGGAAACCAGAGTTAAGTTTTTCACGAACTAGGTGACAATCAATTTCGATGTGCTTGGTTCGTTCATGAAAAACTTGATTGGAAGCTATTTGAATGGCAGATTTGTTGTCATTGCAGGCTGGGAGAGAGGAAATGTAAATCCCGAAGGAGGTAAGACAACCATTGTAACTCACATGTGGTGGTGGCAAGGGCTCTATACTTGGCTTCAGAGGAGCTGCGGGAGATAGTTGGTTGCTTCTTTGATTTCCATAATATTAGGGAGATGGAATATCCAGTGACAGATTTGCGTGTGGTAGGTCATGTTGCCCAGTCAAACCACAAAGGTGAAATGAACTAGTGTGAGAAAAATATAGTTCTTCACCAGGGGTGCCCTTGAGGTAACGCAAAAGAAGTGAGATAGCTTGCTGATGATGAGTTGTGGGTGCAGATATGAATTGGCTTAAATTGTGGACAGCGAAGGCGATGTCTGGTCGCGTGTTGGTTAAGTAAATTAGACGTCCAAGGAGTCTTCTGTATTGGGAAGTGGCATCAACATCAAGAGGTGAGCCTTGGTCGGGAGAGAGACGGGAGGTGTGAGTCATAGGAGTGGCCACAGGTGCAGAGTCAAGCATGCCAGTTTCTTGAAGGAGATCAAGAGTATACTTGCGTTGACTTAAATGAAGACCAGTACTGTTGCGAGCAATTTCCAGTCCAAAAAGTAAGTGAGATTACCTAAATTTTTTATCTTGAAGTGATGGTGAAGGGATGCAGTAATTGTGTTGATTTCCTCCGTGTCATCACCAGTTAAGAGCAAGTCATCAACATAAACAAGAATAACAGTGAGTTTATCATTATTATTTAAGAAAAAGAGACTGATCAGCAACAGAAATAGAATAATTATTTGATAAAAGAAAAGTAGAAAGTTTGGCGTACCATTGGCGACCAGCTTGACGAAGGCCATACAAAGACCGTTGAAGCTTGCAAACATGCTGAGGAGAAGGAAGAGAGAGGCCAGGTGGGGGGTCATGTATATCTCTTCATGGAGATCACCATGAAGAAATGCATTATTGACATCAAGTTGTTTTAAAATCCAATTTTTGGTAGTGGCAATAGCAAGGAGAAGGCGGAGGGTGGTGAGTTTAGCAACAGGTGCAAAAGTGTCTAAGAAATCAAATCCTTCAAGTTGGGTGAACCCTTTGGCAACAACTCTAGCTTTGTGGCGCTCAACAGTGCCATCAGAATGGTATTTGATTTTATATACCCATTTACAACCAATAGTTTTCTTTCCTGAAGGGAAAGGGGTAAGTTGCCAAGTATTGTTAGCAGCAAGAGCTTGAAGCTCATCTTGCATGGCAGATTGCCAAGAAGCATGTTTGGAGGCTTCGTTATATGTCCGAGGTTCAGGATGAGAATTGATAGAGGAAATAACATTTCTAAAATTGGAAGATAAGGAATTGTAAGACAAGTAATTATGAATAGGATATCTACTACTTACAGTGTTGGTTGCAGTGTAGAAATCTGCAAGATAGGCAGGTTGTCGGTGAGGATGAGCTGATCTGTAAATTTAAACATGAATAAACGTGAATTGAACACATACAATTATGTTCACAAATAGATCTTATCATATCATGATTCTCACTTAATCATACAATCAAGAAGGAATAGGCACTTACCTTGATCCATGAGTGATCCTAATTGAGCAATTACTTTATCTCCTTTGTTCCAATCTATCTCTTAGCAATTCCGTTCTTGTCACACACTTTCGTGATGGTTACCAGTGAGACAACTATTATTTGCAGAGACAGAACCCTATAACCTTTAGTTCCCAATCTCCATCAGATGTGGGTTTTCCATTAGGTATATCATCAGATATATATTTCTCACATTAACCAATGGGCCTTTAATTCTATTATTATTAGTAAATCATATTCGGGGGCCCAAAGCCCAAACTCTAAGTCATGTAAGTCACTTTATAGAAATTAATTTACATAATTTCTTTCATCTTCTTGGAAATTGGGGTGAGATGCTTCCTGGAGATGCAGGCGGAGATAATTCTGATGGAGGTGCAATGTTGGATGCAGGAGCAGAGGCACTATTCGTTGGAAGATCATAGGATAATGAGGCTGGTGGAGGGACAGTATTGGGTGCAGGAGTAGAGGCGCATGGCTCGACAGGAGGTACAATATCAGAAAAAAAATCAAAAGCAGAATTATATGCATTAGAACAAGGGAGAGATAAAGTGTTAGGGTCCTTAGGCAAGCCACTGTCCAATTTATATGAAAAGTGGTTTTGATGAAAGATTACATGTCTTGATATCTCTATGCTATGAAACTTTAAATTTAAGATTATATAACCTTTTGTATTTTGCGGGAAGCCAAGAAAATACCTTTGATAGATCTATCATCTAATTTTTTCCTATGTGCAGTAATGATACTAACATAACAGAGACAACCAAACACTTTTAGAAAGGAAATGTCATATGGTTTTCCAAACAACTTTTCATGAGGAGTGATGTTATTAAGTAATGGAGTAGAAATAACATTTATTAAGAAAATAACATGATTTACAGCAAATTCCCAAAAAATAGGAGGAAGATTTGCTTGAAAAAGTAAAGTCCGAGTTACATTTAGTATGTGTTGATGTTTACGTTCTACAATGCCATTTTGTTGTGGTGTTTCAACACAAGATTTTTTATGTATAATTCCCTTTGAAGCATAAAAATTTGACATAGCAAACTCAACACCATTGTCAGTACGAATCGTTTTGATATTAGTTTTGAAATGATTTTGAACGAAAACAGTGAAGTTAATGATGTGCTGACGCACTTCAGATTTGTTATGCAGCAGAATAACCCAAGTATAACGCGAGTTATCATCAATAATAGTCAAGAAATAACGAAAACCTTGCATAGAAATTATGGAACATGGTCCCCAAATATCAAAGTGTGCAAGATCAAAAATAGCAAAGGTAACAGTATTACTTAAAGTGAAAGGAAGTTTTCTCTGTTTTGCACGACTACAAGTGTCACACACATGATGAGTATCAACAGTAATAAAAGAGTATCGTTTGCTTAAGACATGTAATCTTTCATGTGAAGGGTGTCCTAGTCTATAATGCCATAGTGTTTTGTCTGTGATATTACAATTAATAAAAGGAGCAAAACAATGCGATTTAGAATGACTAGAAGCAGGCAAGGTACAAGCCAGCGGTGGCTTTAACTGTACCAATCCTCTCTTGGTGAGATTGTCTTGTATAATACAGTGGGTTGAAGTGAAAGTTAAAGTGCATTTAAGTTGGTGTGTGAGTTTAGAAACAAATATTAAGTTTAATTGAAAATGAGGCACGTATAACACATCATACAAATAAAACTTATAAAAAAAACGTACTAAACCAGAATATGTGGCATAAACGGTTTGGCCATTTGGAAGACTAATTAAGAGAGGTTTAATTTTAGTATAAGTAGTAAAAACGTTCAAATTGTGACAAACATGATCAGTGACACCAGAATCAATAATTCAATATTCTTTTATAGAAGATAGTGAAGAGAGAAACTTACCTGTTGAAGAATGCTCAGTATTGGGGATTTCATCCGTAGAGATGGTGCCGACTTGATTAATTTGAGTGTGAGGGGCAGGATCCTCAAGGTTTTGCTGACGCAAAATGTTGGTAAGGAATTGACACTGTTGTGATGTAAGTTGAATCCCCTTTACATCCTATTCTTTAGGAAAAAAACTCAGAAAAAGTGTCAGTAGTAATCATATTATTGGCTTGGGATGTCCAATTAGTGAATTTGTAGCCAGGAGGGAACCCATGCTTTTTATAACAGGTGTCGACAGTGTGGCCAAGACGATTACAAAAAATGCAGACTTTTCTAGTAAAAGAAAACTTTGAGGTTTTAACAATATATAAAAAAGTAATAAAATTATAAATAATACTAGTAACTAAAATAAATTTTTAAAATAATAATAATAATAAATTATAAAACAATAATAATAATAAATTATAAAAAATAAAAATAAAAATAAAAATAAATTAAATATTTAATAATAATTAAAATAATTTTATTAAATAATAATATTAATAGTAATAAAAATTAATTTTTAATTTTTATTTGATTTGATTTGATTTTATGAAAATATTTTTTATATATATTTATCAAATTTTAATTAACTAAAATTTATAAAAAATATCTTAATTTTATTATTTAAATATTTTTTAAAGAAAGGGTAAATTTGTAAACTTACATTTTACAAATTTTAAAAAAATAAAAATCTCTTTACAACCATCATATCACTCACAAACTTTAATAAACTTCCCTTACAAATCCACACTATTATACACCCTAATCCAAACAACCTCACTTTCTTTATATTTTCCTTTCAAATCACTCCAAATTCACTATCTCAAATCCTCTCCCCAATCCAAACACACTCCTAAAACATTGTTTGCATTGAAAAATTGTTAAATAATCTAGTCTAATTTAAATTTTTAAATAACGGTTAAAATTGAAAATGAAGTACGAAACACAATCCTATTCACCAGATTGAAGGAACAGATTATTTAGATTTAGATATTGTTTTATAAATAATGATCATGATTATATTTGCGACAATGATAAAGAAGAAAAGAGAATAATAAAATAGAAAGAAAACATTTTATTCATTCAAAAATTCTATAATTTTTTTTGCATCGCCTATATACATCAAATAATAAATAATCGTTAAAGCAGATAAATTTAGATGATTAATATATGTATCAGATGATAACACACATCAACATTTAATCCATACATACATACCACATGTGTTACATGAATTGTTTAAACTTAACACACTGGTACACATTCTCAATCAAATGGTCTTATGTGCTATTTATCGTACTATTACGATTTAAAGTAAATTATCACAAACATAATTTATAAACAAAATAAATATAAAATAGAAAAATAAAAAATATCACAAAAGAAAAATAAAAGAAAATATTAAACACAATAAAACTAAAAATTATATATATAACAAATAATAATAAACTAACCGTTTTTTGTAAGAAATAAGATATAAGATATTAAAGTATTATTATTATTTAAATGGTTTACTTTAGTTTCTTTATTTTTAAAATTTTAATTCAATTCTATAATTTTAGTAAATGTTTACTATTCTCATTTTGTTTTTCTAATTTGACACTAACAATATAATGTAACTAGAAAGAAAAACGATATTTAATATATTTTAAAAATGAAATATCAAATTGAATATCTACAAATAGATTTTTTTTAAATAAAATAATTTTGATAAAAGAGGAAATAAAAAAGATTTAACCACAAATATATTTGACGTTGTTAAACTTTTTTCACAATGTGAAATACGGTTTTTGCTCTTGCCATATAAATGCCTGAAAACCAAACTCCAAAAAAAATTATTCCATAAAATATTACGTAAATAATTTGAAATTAGGAGATAGGCAAAAAGGCGAGGCCAATTTTGTTCAAAACCCCAAACAACACAAACAAAACCCTCTAACCCTGCGACGCCGTTTTCCTCATTTTCTCCTGCTCTTCACTGCTCCGCCGCCAGCTCCGTCGTCCAACGAGACCGAAGCCGTGCCCCGAGATGGGTGATATTGAAGAGAACGATGCTCTTCCGAAGAACAAACCTTCCACTGAAAAGGTACGCAGAGTTTCAAGGACCCTAAAATAGTTCATGAATACTTCATAATGTCATTGTTGTTTTCCCTATTATATTGGCAAACGAATGCTGAAGCAAAATGTAGTCATCTTTGGATCTGATTTAATTTATTCATTACACTTTTGAACTCACAATTCTGAACGAGGAGTCGTCATAATTGTGTTTTAATATTTTAGTATAATCTTATTTCTCTGTCAATCCAGGAGCATGCTGAACCTATGGTATTTCTGCTTTGTATTATGAGTTTTTTTTTTTATTCTTGATTTGATAATATTGCTTTGCAGGATGTTTCTGACGAGCTTGAGTTGAGAATGAAGAAGTATCTCAGAGGAGAAAGTGCTAATTTGGAGGTACAAGTCATTGAGGTTGCTGGAATTGAGACACTGGTGCTTGATATTGGAGTCTTTTAGTCTTACTTTGTAAACTATAATTTGCAGGTTTTGAAGGATAAAAAGCTGAAGGGTCAACTAGCTGCTAAGGAACAGTTATATGGAAAATCCGCACAAGCTGCTGCTAAGGCCGAGAAGGTATTACATTAAATTTATCTTTTATATTATTTTTGTTTTTAGATATCATTTGCTACTGGATTGTTCTTAAGTTTGTTCATGAGTGTGGATGAAAGCTGTGTAAAGTATCGGCGTGGCATGTTTGGTTGTATGCTTCAGTTTGATATTGGGTTTATCATGAGGTGACATGATCTGATGCATAATCGTGTTTGAGTGTTTTGCTTCATGCTGGATTATTGTTGAGTCTAGCCAAGTTATTAATTTCTTGCTTAGGTTGTTCATGTTTTACTTTATCAATGAATTAGTGGAAGCTTTTGCCCAAAATTGGTGTGAAGAGAAGTTAATTAAACCTGACTTGCTTGGAAGTTTAAAATATGACATTTATGCAATTAGTTAATTACGCTGTTAGATTATAGTCAACATTGATGTTTTTGTTGTTAAAATATCCTTCCTATTAAGCTAAAATTCAACTATGCAGTGGCTTATGCCTAGTGAAGGAGGTTATCTGGAGGCTGAAGGCTTGGAAAAGACATGGAGGATCAAACAGGAGACAATAGCTCATGAAGTAGATATCTCAGGCTCACGGAAACAGTATGATATTATTTTACCAGGTATTAATGATTTTTTTTTCATTTTAACTTATTCAATATTTTGGTATTAATTTCTTCTCTGGTACCTACTTGTATATCATTATATCCTCTAAATAAAAAAATGCTTGATGTTCTTGTTAGATAAATGCAATAGTGAGGATAATGGTAAAATTTAATTAGTTTATTTCCTTAATTTTTTTACCATCATTACCAATTGGATATGTGGTTTTTTCTTGATCTGTTATTGAGCCAAGGATATCTTTACTGTTTTGTTATCAAGAAAGTGAGATCATTTGATTTGATAATATCATGAAGTTTGTGTATCTATATAGAAGTAGCAGCACATTGGGTTTGATTTGGTCTCTGGGGCATAGTTGTAAAACTCAGACTGGTTGCTGGTTTGGCTTTGAGCCAGAACTGTTATCAGTCTGGTCGAGTTATTAGTTTGGACATGTGCTGAACCCGGTGATAACTCCATTGACTAGGTGTTAAACTGCATCCAGTTTAGATGCTAACCCATTAATTCATCAAACTGTCTAGCAGCCCATTACCCGACGTCGTCCACCAAGTCCATGCATATGTGAAGTGAACCTGCCAAGAGGAAAAATCAAATTCAATTTAAAAATTGCACTAGCCTAGTTTGATCTCAAGTGCACAAGTTTGAAGCTATTATATATATATATATATATATATATATACACACACACACACACACAGATAGATAGATAGATAGAGAGAGAGAGAGAAAGAGAGAGAGAGAGAGTATATTATATACAATTTTTATATATAGACTAGTTCATATGGTTCAATTATTGATCCACTGGTTCAGTCAGTAACTCATCGACCTTGTACCTGACCATTTCAGTGATCGGTCTGGTTTTTAAAACATTGCTGTGGCTTGTTTGATTGTTCCTGCATGTGAAAGGCTAGACTTACGGACTCTGATTTATTTCATTGTTCTCTCAGAATCTTCTCCATTTATTAGCCACAACTTGTGGCAAGGAATGTGCATACCACTGCTGATTATTTAATGGGTATATTAACATATAGTTCAATAATATTATGAATTGGTAGAGCATGATATGTGATGCATGTTTGAATGTAGTTTATTTTCTTTTCCTGTTGCATAATAGAAAACCCAAGTTCTTGGGCTGCTAAGCCAAATCGTTGTGCCAGAGGTCAGATAGACCTTTTACACTCAACTCAAGTACATACAAATTTGAAAGCAAATCTGTTTGGTCCAGTAACTTAATGAATAGTTGGGGCTTGATGTGAGATGCAGGATGCATGAACTTTATCTTCTCTCCTGTTCTCACATGATGAAAAATCCATGTTTTTCGTTTGCAAGGCCAAATCATTGTTCTGTAGGCGAGATAAACCCTCTACAATTAGTCCAAGTGCATAAAAATTGAAAACTGATGTAACTTGCACATAATTGCTTGTATACTGTTAAAGGTAGCAGATGGTCTTCTCTGTAAGTTTTTTGCTCTTAAATCCTGACTCTTATTACTGATAAACCCTTTAAGAGATTTTCGCCCCCTAACTGTCTTTCATATTAAATATTAAGATTTAATGCCATGACTTCAATTTCAGTAAAAGTTATTGGAGCTGTGTGCTTCATAAGTTATTGACTAGTGAAAAATTTGATGTTTAATTGACGTAGTTTTTTAGTTTAGTTATATCGTAAAGATAATATTCCGTTCTTTTTGACTTGTTCTTGACTCCTTTTTCTTGACTGGAGATTTATTGTATTTTTTTACAATCCATATTTGCAGAACTTGGTCCATACACTCTGGATTTTACTTCAAGTGGCCGGTATATGGCTGTGGGTGGTCGTAAGGGCCATATAGGAATAGTGGACATGATAAATCTGAGCCTAATTAGAGAGCTTCAGGTATGGTCAATCCTAGTTGAGCTTGCTATGCAGGGTTTTACTCTTACTAAGCAATACATTTCATAATATGTTTTATGTTTAAGAACATTGTTCGATTTGTTCTTTTCTAGTGGTAATGTTCATCGTGACACCTTTACATGACATCATTTAGTGATGATATCGACCGCTGAAAATCACCAAAACAATGTTTGTTGAAGTTTTTGTAAATAGCTGATTAGTAATTACCATAAATTTTGAAACATGTTTTTTAGTGAAAAAGGACTTTTCTTTTTCCTTTTAAAAAAATGACCCTAAGTTCATGCTAGCTGAAAACTGGTTACAAATACAATTGACCATATATGGATATTATTGTTTTTTATTGTTCCAGGTAAGGGAAACAGTACGTGATGTGGTATTCTTGCACAATGAGCTCTTTTTTGCTGCTGCACAGAAAAGGTAATTTCTCTTCCTTTATTTGGTATTCCACTGTTTAATCCAAGTAACAAGTTGGTTCTAACAGTAATTTGATCACTCTTGAATTAATGATGTTGACGTCTAATCATCCTAGTTAGATGTTTGTAAGTATTTTGGCATGTGACACTGTCATAGTTGTTAACACCATTAATTCAGAAGTATTAGAATAGCTGTCAGACCAGGACCAAATTAACATATTTCTTTAATGCTGAATATCAAAAACATTGAATTTTTTTTTGGAGGTATCAATTTCAATTTTGGAGGCACTAAAAGTGTATTTAACCGTTTAATTTAATCTATATCGTTACAACAAATGCATCTCTTAAATCTGAAAGGTGAAATAAGTGTGGTTGGGGGAGGGGTATGATTTAGTTCTAAAAATAAAAGAGTGACATGAATAAACTTTAATTAAAAAAATTGGGGGACAGGGAACTTCAATTTATATGACGCACCCTGCCTACACTTGGTATTCAATTTTGCTGACACTTGTTAACTAATTATATGTGACTTTGAAGAAAATAGCATTGAGTACAACATCAATGCATCATGTTTGTAGGTTTTTCTTGCAATAAATTATAGCCAATGATGGTGTGCTTTCAGGATTGATTTTATTTTTCCCCTTGGAAGGTGAAACGAATTTTAAAACCATAATTACCAAGTTCTTGTTTTTATGTTTCTTAATTCCACGTGCTTCCTGCTTATTACTTTGAAATGAATATCAGACTTCGGTTCTTTATATAGTAATCCTTTAAGATTTTCACTTTTCTCTCTTATTTTGTGGTAGCATGGTGAGCTTAATTAATCCATGTAAATCTTGTGTATTCATGTTGTTTTTCTATAATTTGGAAAAGTTAAGTAGACACCCCAAAATAAGATATCCCTGAATTCATGTATATGATGACTTGAGTATTTGAATTTGACAGGTATCCATACATCTACAATCGAGAAGGCACAGAGCTTCACTGCCTTAAGGTTGGTATATTTTTCTTTGCAATTACTTTTTATAAATTTAGCTATTAATGTACTATCGTTGTCTGGAGTGTTTCTACATATGCTCATACCTGATGAGAAAGTGCTTGTCTTTTGGATTTAAACCTTTCATTTTGGTATGCTTGGCTTTTAAATATCATATTTAGTTGATATTTCCTTTCCAATGTCATTCATCTGAACATCCAATAAACTCTTTTACTGAAACTTGGTTATGTTGTGACATGCGGATTGAAATACTAGTGCTGCTTCACATTGCAATTAATCCTAATTTGGGTACTGTTAGGAATTAGGAGAAAGGGAAGGGAAAATTAATTAGGGCCTATCATTCTGACTGTATCATTCTGTAAATTGAGCGCTTGATACTATTTGATACGCTAGAGGTTTGTGATGAATAAGAGGATTGAAGGGAAATATTCATTCTGACCTGTATCATTCTCTAAATTGAGCACTTGCTCTTTGTAAAAGGAAATATTTCTTTTGAAGAGGAAACTGTTGGAGGAGAGACCTTTCCTTGTTATTTTCTTTTGCAATCAATCAATAAATACAATCTTTCTATGCTTTTTTGTTTTCTAATTCGAGTCAACAGGCACCCCTTCATTTATTTTGTTAGGCTGGTTAAATCATGTTGAATTTAGATTGAGATACCATTAGTGGAACTTAATGATTTATTTTGAGAATGTAACAAGTGAGAACTCGTTATTATGAGAAATGAGAACTATAAATCTGTGCAATTAGTCATATTTGAATGATCAAGATTAAAAGATAAATGCACATTTCTTTTTAAGTGATTATGTGACAACTAATTAACTTTTCATTTTGATCATCCAAATAAGATTGTATGACTTTATAGTTTTCATTCCTTACAATAGGAAAAGTTCTCAATTGATGCACCCCCTTTATATACGAGGAGGGATTAACTTAACCACATTAGGTCACCAACTTGTACACTCTTATATAATTTCTTACAATAATCCAGAGTATTCTCTTGATTCACCTTGCAGATACATGTATGTATAGGATTTTTTACTGATCCAATACTTGAATTATAATTATATATTAATTTGATTTGTCCAATATAAGAATATAATAAGATAACGTTGCTATGCTATTTTTTAGAAGTGTATATTATGTCAATTTTGGTATAAATTAATGAGATATGGAATACTTTTGGTATAATATAAGATTTTGGACACATGAGATGCATCCTTAAAGGGTAAACGGTTTCCTTTTTCTCCAGGAACATGGTCCAGTGTTAAGGCTTCAGTTTCTGAAAAACCATTTTCTCTTGGCTACAATCAATAAGTTTGGGCAACTTCGCTATCAGGATGTTACAATGGGTTCAATGGTTGGTAATTTTCGAACTGGCGTAGGACGTACAAATGTGATGCAAGTAAACCCCTTCAATGGGGTTGTTTCTTTAGGTCACTCAGCTGGAACTGTTACCATGTGGAAGCCGACCAGTTCTGCTCCTCTTGTCAAGATGCTATGTCATCACGGGCCTGTCTCAGCGCTGGCATTTCACTCAAATGGCCACTTGATGGCCACTGCAGGGAAAGATAAAAAAGTTAAGCTTTGGGACTTAAGGAAATATGAGGTTCTTCAAACCTTACCTGGTCATGCAAATACTCTGGATTTTAGTCAAAAGGGCTTACTTTCTTGCGGTAATGGTTCATTGATCCAGGTTCTGCGAGATGTTTCTGGTACACAGAATTATTCCAGGTACATGACTCATTCCATGGTTAAAGGTTACCAGGTAGAAAAATTAGTATTTCGACCATATGAAGATGTTTTAGGTATAGGGCATTCCATGGGTTGGTCTAGTATTCTTATTCCAGGAGCTGGAGAACCCAACTTTGACTCATGGGTTGCAAACCCGTTCGAAACTTCCAAACAGAGGAGAGAAAAGGAAATACGGACTCTACTTGATAAGCTCCCACCTGAGACTATCATGTTGGATCCCAGCAAGATTGGTACGGTGAAACCAAAAGGAAAGAGGCCAACAAAGAAAGAGAAGGAGGCTGAGATAGAAGCTGCCGTTGAAGCTACTAAGGGCAAGAAACTGAAGAAGAAGACAAAAGGTAGAAACAAGCCAGGTAAAATGATACAGAAAAAGCAAGACGCCATTGCTAGAGTGAAGAGGCCCTACATGGAGCAGAAAATTCAAGAAGAGGAAAACGTGTCAAGAAAGAAGCAGAAAACTAGTGTTGAACTACCAAAATCTTTACAACGGTTTGCTCGTAAAAAGGCATCGTCGTGATCTAACTTTCCCGTAGTCTTGTATTCTATATTACTGTTCTCCCTTTTGATTATAAGCTTGTATTTTTTTGTTGCCCTTCATATTTGTAGCCCTTTAGCCTCGAAGTTGGCGTTTTTGTGCCTTTTAGTGAGGGGCATATCCAAATTTTGCCTTAGAGAGACCCCTTGATTAGAGTTTCTTTAATATTAAAGTCTTCTTTACCTACACAAAATATTGATCGGAAAACTTTCTGAAGTTTTAATGATTGTCTGGATTTGTGTAATAGAGCAGGTGTCACTCGAGTATCCTTTCAAAAAGGTGACATTTACTCTTTACTATTTGAAAACTGATAGTAAAAATAGTTGAGCAGTAAAAGAGAGTTACTATAACTGTTTTGGTTATTATTGAGGATATATATTCCAAAAGTTTTAAATCTTGTGGTTATTTCCTAAAAAATTTGTAAGTTACTTGAGTTATGTTTGAATTGATGGAAAAATATGAAATTAGAGCATAATGTAATGATTTTTTTTTCTTCCATTTCTCGTGTATGAAACAAATTTTTTTCTTCCTATTGTTTAGGTAATGAATTGGTATTTATTTGTTATCCTTATCATGAAAATAAAAAGCAAAAGGTATGTGTTTTTGCTAGATGTCGACATGTTTTGTACAAATTTATAGACACTAAAAGTGCCCCTGGAGCCATAATCTTCAGTAATAGTGTAGGTTAAAGGGCTACTGTAAAATGGTTTAATTAATGGTTTTCGATCGAATAGTCTAATTTTTGTAAGGTTTGACAGGTGGATATTTTTTTTCATTTTCATATTTCAAACCAAACGGTGATTTTCTGTGCTGGTTAATTTGCTGTTAATAAAACTGTTACTATTAGACCTATTATTATTTAACAAAATCATCGTGCATTTTTTATTATTACTACATGTTGCATCGTCTTAGTCATGGCGGGTTTTATTGTGTGTAGGTAATGAACGATCGAACTATAAGTTAAGAATTATAGACATGGTAATGTATGCATTTTTTATTTCGTTGAATTAGTAAATGATTTTTTTATCACGTGGATTAACCGTCCTTAATAATGTTATTTCTTGTCTTAAATAAACAACAACAAATAAAATATATAACTAAATTTAAACATAATATAATAAGTAAATTAGAAAAATAAAATACATTTAGTGCTTGTAACAAAAACAAAATAAAAATCTGACCTAGCAAATTTATAAAAGAAATATTTTTTAAACTTTAGTATTACACTCTTTAAGATATTAAAAAAAATATTAGCAGGATTGGTTATATTTGGTGATTTTTTAAGTTTATATATCACAAAAGTATTTTTTTATATAATGATTTGAGTAATAATCATAATGATTTGTGTAATATTATTTAAAATTAAACAATTAGTTATATAGTAATTTGTAAAACATTATTTTTTATTTTAAATTATTATATTAAATGACATGTAGACAGACATAGGTTAAATATTAAGGTATTTCTTCTTCATATAAGACTGACATTTTGCAAGTATATATCTATATTTAGTGCAAAACTAATTTAATAGGTGAATTTCTTATGCACATTATGAGTATTTTTTTTTAAGTATTTATTGGGTTCGAATCCAACTGTTATACACATACCATTGTTATGAAATAATTAATTTTTGAACTTTCTACGATAAACAAGTGTAGCAATATTCCTGTGAAAGGACCAAAAATTGTTATATAAAGTGGTGTTTCTAGCAATATTCACTTATACAAAGTAGGAGAAAATGTATTTGAGCAAATACTATTACTATAATAAAACACAATAACAGGTTATTTTAATTTGTAGCATCGGTAAATAATCAGAACATGTTCTCTTGAAATGGTGTTGAATGACACAGTTCCACCAACTCCAATGCTAAATAAAGTAGATGATCCTGTTAATGTTTTAAAAAGACAAAAACTATCTAGCCATGCTGCTACCATATTCACAGCACCATACTGCAACTTAACCATGGAATGTGCCAAATCTGCACCTCCATTTTAACACTCTTGTATCAAATTTGTGATTTCTATATGATATTTGACATTTTTTTATTAAGTAACATTGACAAAAAAATAATAATTAATCTATATATTATTTTAGAGATTAAAATATTATTATTATTTAAAATAATTTTTATTATTAATAAAAAAAGTTATAAAATAATTTTTTAAATTAATATCTAATTAATTATCAAGATTTTAGTTACTGATATTTTAGATTATAAATTAGCTTATAAAAAGCTAATAGAAATTAATTTACAATATAAAATAGTAACTAAAATCTTGTTAATTAATGGTTAGATACCAATTTAGAAACTATTTTATAAATTTTTATTAATAATACAAATTATATACTAATATTTTTTTAGTTTATATAATAATATCTAATTTAATTAAATAATAATTAATTATTTTGATCTTTAAAATTATTTTTTATTTAATGATATTTTTGTAGTATAATATTGCATCAAATTGGACCAAAATTTTTGAAAATTTTATATTAAAGCATAGATGCAAAAACACTCTACCATTATTCATTAGTAAGGGAATTTGGTGAACTTTTTTTGGTTGAAGAACCAAGTATACACACAAATATTCAAAGTTTGTTCGCTTTGTTGGATAATCGTTGAATGGTGATTGACGGAATGAGATAAATTTATTAAGGAAACTTTTGAAGAAGAAGGAATGTAAGTGGCCATGTAACAATTTAGTGATGGGAGGAAATGTTATTAATTTCTCTTACTTAACTTTCACTTATAACACCACCATTGACAATGATATTGTTAAAAAAACGCTTATAGATTGATGTAACATTTTTTCTATTTACCTTTTATCTAAGCTATCTATATTGAGAGCAATACAACTTTATAGTAAATGTTAAAACTTTGTAACATATTTTGTTACTCTTCCTTTATGCAAAATTTAGGGAACTTCAAATATAATTTGTAGTTGTTTAAATTTTATTTTATTTTAGTGATTTTGTAAATATTTCTACAACTTGATTATCTGTTGTTAATACTTAAGTTGAATTTGTTTATTTTCTTTAGCTTCTACGATAAAGTGATATTTAATAATTATGTACTTTGTTATTTGATAATGAATATGATTTTTTTTCAGTACTACTATTGACTTCTTGTAGTATATAATAGTAGGGTCATCTTGTTATTCACCCATTTCTTTAAGTATTTTTTAAATTATTGTTTGAATTGTAGTTTTTTTTTAGTTGTCACATGCTCTATTTTAGTTGTTAATTGTGTTATTATTACTTGCTTTTTATATGCCTAGGAGAAAAATACAAATCCAACTAAGAAGGCATAAATTGATGTATTCTTCATGTCATCTATCGATCATGTCTAATCACTATCATTGAGTTGTCACAATTTGTACCATATTATTTTAATTTTTTTTATTCTTTAAAATAAATTTATTTGATCTTTGCATGAATCTTGATAGAATAGAATACATATAGCATAGTTGATGGCTGGTCATGTGGTTGTAGATATAATAAGCTTTCACTTAAACTTCTATAGCGTGATGCATCAACTTTAGGTGTTCAATAATCTTTTTGTAGCTTTTCTTTTGTCACCAGTGAAGTAGCAACAAACTTGCCACTGTACATCTTGAATTTCGTTGGTAAAGTCTCAATATATGTCTTTTGAGAGATAAATATATTTTGCTTTTGTTGTCTTACCTCTACACCAAAAATGTAATTCATCAAGTCAAGGTAAATCATCTTGAATGTCTTTATTATGTTTTATTTGAATTTTGTCATCATCCTCTTTATATTTGTGTCGATAAGATCATATAGATATAAAGAGACAATAAGAGTATTATATTGACTTTAGGTCTTAAAGTTTGCTATCATTGTTACTTCTCTTGAATCCTTGATCGATGAAATATTCATCAATTCTGTTTTACCATGCTTGAGGAGCTTGTTTCAAGCTATACAAAAGTTTTTCTTAGTCTTAACACTTTAGCTTAATTTTCTTTGTTATAAATCCTTGTGGTTACTCCACATATATTTCTTCTTCAAGAAAATCAATTAGAAAGGTTGATTTGACATTCAATTGGTGAATACTCCACCCTTTTTGTGTTGCAAGAGATACTAAAGTCTCAATTATATCTAAGAGAGTAATTGAGACAAATGTTTCATCATAGTTAGTTCTAGGTTGTTGTGAGTATCACATGACCTTATTTTTTTGTATGGTGCCATCAATATTGAGCTTTTGATTTTGTAAGCTTATTTAAGTCCAATGATGTCTTTTCCATTCAGGAAATCTACTACATATGAAGTACTGGTCTTTTCAATCATTTTAGTATCTTCCTCCATTGTCTAGATCTACACTTTTTGCTTTACTACTTCATAACATTCAAGCTTATACATTGCCTTGTTGCATGTTTCATATCTATTCAACAAAGATGTTACTTGTCTAGGAGTACACTCTAATGAAGAATATGATCATTGTGTAGATAAAGGAAGCATGCTGAAATCTTTTGCCACTTATTAAACTTCTTCTTGAGGTTATTGTACGAAAGCAAAGAAGTTGCTTCTCATAAGTTTTTCTTCTTCCCAATTCTAAAAGCATTTTCATTATCTTTAACATCTACACTAATGGTGAGCTTCTTGGTTTATAACTTGTAAAATCTATAGCCTTTTAATTGTGTGAAAATTCATCATATAATGTTGTTTTGTAATTTATGTATTTCTTGATCAAGTACATGTATGTAGCAGATAAATTTGAAAACTCTTAGGTGCTTAGTGATGACCTTTGTCTACTCAAATATTTGATTGACATATTGTCCTGGACTTCTTTAGTTGGACATATGTTGAAACCTAAGAATATTGGGTTGACCTTTCTCCTTTAACATTGATCTATTTCCATGACTTTGCGATTCTTCATTTTTGACATATTATTTTGTTATGGAGAATATACAACTGTAAGATGTCGTTTAATTCCTTTGTCTTCTCAAAATCTATCTGACTTGTGCCACAATCATTTTTAAAACTTTTATATCTCTCACTTTGTCTTTTAACGAGTGATTTTTTTTTAAATAAAAGCTTTCATGCTAGGCATTACTATGCAACTTAAGATCTCAGTTAGGCTGACATTTCAAGTAACAACAATCATTTGCCATCACATGAAAAAAATATTATTAAAAAAAGAAAAAAATAAAGAAAATACAAAAATACGGGGGGACTAGACCAAAACCCATATGTTAACAAAAACGATACATAGGTAGACTATACCTATTCATAAAGAATTCTAAGAACAGACAAGATAGAAGCCTATTATACCAATGGAAAGATTCTCTATGAATAAATCCTAAATTAGCCAACTTATCAGTACACACATTCCCTTCACGAAAAATATGAGTAACCCTAAACCTAATTTTCCCACATTAATTAAGACAAGTATTCCATCATTTACGAAGCATCCAAGGAACATTTGTCCTAGCAGTAAATGCAATACAAACCAAATCAGAATCACATTCCAGCCAGACATTAGTAAGCCCCATCTTTTGAGCTTCCTCCATAGCATGTATAACCTCATAAAACTCAACAACCAGAGCAGTCTGAACTTCAAGAAACACAAAAAAAGCTTCAATAAATTCCCCCATACTCCCACGAAAAATACCTCCACAAGTAGCAAGACCAGGATATCCCCTAGCAGCCCCATCAGTGTTAATTTTAACCCAGCCTAGTGAAGGAAACTTCCACCTAACAAGAAGATGACATAGAACTTTACCAGTACGAGTGTTAATACCAAAAAACTTGAGCACATTGAAATCGAACATATCATTCTTCATTGGAGTTTTAGATGAATTAACCACTAGACAAGTTAAATCTTTAATAACCAAAATAGTCCTAGAAACCTCAATCTTATCCTGAAAATGAGCATAATTTCTCATACGCCATATCATCAAAATAGAAAAAATTATCACAGCTAGTTTAATCAATTTAACCAACGGACTACCAACACACTTAATAAAAGAAAGAAGATAATTCTTATTAAAGAAATGATAAGTAGAAAAAACATTAACACATTAAAATAATATGCTCTGCTGGAACACTCATTAAGACTTCAATAATGTTAGGTTGTGGGGGAAACACCTGGCCAGATTGTAAAGACAATGGATAAGGTTCGAGCGGCTGGTTGACGTGATGACATTTTGGCAATACATGAGACCTTCAAAGCGCCATATGCCAATATCTGAATATGTTACACCAGAGGCATTTAATAAGTATCAGACTCTTGGCATGGAAATGTGTTGGGTATGAAGCCAGGACCAATTTAGTTGGGTTGACTAGGCACCATGTTTAGTGAGTGGGTTTAATCATTGTGTCCCTTTTATAATCTCTACTTAAAGAGATCATTGTACTTGTAATTGGTGTGCAACAGGACAAAATGAAAACCTAATAGTTTCCCGTGTGGATGTAGGTTGCAGTTGGCGACCGAACCACGTTAAATCCCGTGTTGTTTATTTTCTGCAGTTGATTCGTGATTGTGTGTGTTGTTTCCGCGTGCATTTTTTCCCATCAAGTGGTATCAAGAGCTTTGGTTCATTTACACACTAGAGATCCGATTAGCAGAAATTAATCAACAAGACGTGAAAATTACGGTTGCAGCTGCATCCCAAAAATAGGGTTTCGTAGGGGCGACATCAATGTCCCAAAGTTAGGGTTTCGCAGGGGCTGCATCCCAAAGTTAGGGTTTCGCAGAGGCGGTAGCAGCGTCCCAAATCTAGGGTTTCACAGAGGCTGCAGTAGCGTTCCAAAGCTAGGGTTTCATAGAGGCGACATCTGTATCCCAAAGCTAGGGTTCCATAGAGGCGACATCAGCATTCCAAAGCTAGGGTTTCGCATGGCTGCAGTAGCATCCCAAAGTTAGGGTTTCACAGAGTCGACAACAATGTCCCAAAGCTAGGGTTTCCTAAGGGTTGCAACGACATCCAAAATTTAGGGTTTCACTGTGGCCCAGGATTCGCGACAACCCAGACCTGCGACTTGCGACAGGTGTGCACAGTAGGCGGTGCAACGTGCAATGGTGTGGGTCGCGATAGGAGTGGTGGTGGCTCGCGACGTTGTGCAGTTGCTCGCAGTAAGGTCGTGTCCAGGCAGTGCGACGACGAATCATGTTTCACAGCGAACAAGTGCAGGTGCTTGCGGTGAGCGAGACGACATGATGGTGCAGTGCGATGGCAGTGACGAAAAACGCAAGGTGGCACGTGCATTTTTCTGCTGGTGCAGCAGTGACGGTGCGATGTGTGACTGCTTTTCACTGTGGCACGAAGTTAAGACAATTCAGTTACTGAGCAAATTAATAAAATGAATTAGATCTTAGCCATACTTATGTCAATGGGCATTAAGTTCGATGAAGAAGTTCAAGCTTTACTATTGCTATTGTCTTTGCCTGACAGTTGGTCCGGAACGGTTACAACAGTTACCAATTCAGCGGGATCCGATGGATTCACTTTTGAGAAGATTCGTGATTTCATTTTTGGCGAGGATGTCCAAAGAAGAAGTTCTGGGGAATTATCTAGTGAATCGCTATATGTCATCAGAGGTAAGAAAAATATCAGAGATAGTGGGAGCAAGAACAAAAGAAGGAGCCAGTCAAAGACTCGGGATTGCTCAAGTGTAACATGTTGGAACTGCAATGAGGTGGGGCATTTCAGGAATCAATGCCCAAATGATAAATAAGTCAACATTGCAGAAAACTTCGCGGATAAGGACCTTTTACTCTATTGCGCGAATAACAGTGTGGATTCCTGGGTCATGGATTCTGAAGCATTACAAAATCTAGTTATTTGAGACTTTGGAAAGGTAAGACTAACGAACAACAAAACTCTTGATGTTACGGGCATGAGTGACATAGTGTTGAAGACACCAGTTGGTTTTTGGACTTTGAAGGATGTCAGAGTTGTTCCAAACTTGATGAAAAGTTTGATTTCTGTTAGGCAGTTGGACGAACAGGGACATGAAGTGAAGTTCAGAAATTAGCAGTGGAAGGTAGGTCGTCAAGGGAAATCTTGTCATGGCCCACGGAAGAAAGAGAGGTTCGTTGTATATGGTCGGATTACTGTCTAAGGGAGTGACCATCCCAGTTCAGAAGATAAACAAATTCCGGTTCACAGAATCTCGTGGACAGAAGAGGGTTGTCTTTACAAGAGAGAAACCCAGAGCCACAAGTCAGATTCAGGATGAACGAGCATTGAAAGGTTCAGGTAGACTAGTCAGAGGTACTTATGGCAGTGGGAGCACGGGTCGTGCTTCAGCTGAGGTTCCTAGATGATAGTGGGTTAGGAGAACCAGTATTTCAGCTTTTGAAACATCTCCAGAAAATTTCTTGTTGAGTATGGAGTATGTTTATTCTCAGGCTATTCCAGGATCTGACAGTTCCTGTAAGTGGGAGCCGGTAGGAACAGAGAACGGGTCAGTGACTGACGTGTTGAAACTTAGGGAAGTTTTAACAAAGTCTTCAAAATGATTAAGAAGACTGGTGGTAACTAGAAGTGGAACATTGAGTTCTGTCGACAGATTACAGAAGTACATGTACACAGTTGAAGCGTAGGTGAACATTGTTTCGTGACTTCAAGTGGGAGATTGTTGGGTATGAAGTCAAGACCAATTGGGTTGGGCTGACTAGACACCATGTTTAGTGAATGAGCTTAATCATTGTACACAGTTGAAGCGCAAGTGAACATTGTTCCGTGGCGTCAAGTGGGAGATTGTTGGGTATAAAGTCAAGACCAATTAGGTTGGGCTGACTAGGCACCATGTTTAATGAGTGTGCTTAATTATTGTGTCCCTTTTACAATTTCTATTTAAAGAGCTTATTGTGGTGTGCAAGAGGACAAAATAAAAATCTAATAGTTGTCCGTGTAGATGTAAGTTGCAGTTGACGACCGAACCACGTTAAATCTTGTGTTGTTTATTTTCTACCGTTGATTCATGATTGTGTTGCTTCCGCGCGTGTTTTTTCCATAAAAAATATTAAATCCATGGTTGAATCAGATCGAACTGCATCTCCCTCAAAGCTGACATCCTCTTGATCCATTATCTTTTTTCTTTCTTTTATTTACTCACTCCAATGTGCATTATATGTAAGGAGCGCAGGTTCACTACATGCTGTTGATGGGCATGTGCTGTCTGCCATTCTTTTTTCCGCCTCCTCCTCTGCAACCCCAACACCTATTGTTTGGAGATTGATTTAAATTTCTTAAATATTCAAACTTTTGATTTTTCCTTATATCATTCTAGAAAAGTCATCAGATAAAAAGATAAAATATCTATTTTTCTTTAGTGATAGTGACATCATCAATCTAAAAATGTTTGTACGGATTAACTTTAACAAGTCTTTTTCCCTACATATTTTATTTATTCAAAATAATAACTCGTATTGCTTCTCGACAAAATATCCTTCATAAGTTTCATTACTTTCTTTCATATATGTAGATCTTTCATCATATTCTTTTAATATAACAACTTTAAAAGTCTAGACATTGAAGTTACCAAATGTTTAATGCTAAAGCTATGAATACTCAATTTGGACTTTCATTACAACATCGATAGTATAATTAAAGTATACAGAAAAAACTAATACATTTTAACTTTACATGTCTCTAGTTGTTATCATTGATTATGCATGTGTAAGCATCACTTGGCTAATGTCCAAGAGATTCTTTTAAGATTAGAAATGAGTAAGAAACTTTGATAAGTTTTTTACCTTTCATAACTATGTCTTTCATTTTTTACTCAACCAAAGTGTCATTTTTTCAATAGATTTTTTACTTTTACCAAATCTGTAAATATTTCTAAAAATATTTTTTTTTTATGTCAAGAAAATTATGAAATAAAAATAAATTTTTAGAAATAAAAAATAATTAGTTGTTATAGTAACTAAACTAAAGACCATTTTAGAGATTAAAAAAATTTTAGTTTTTAAATTAATTTAAATTATTGTTAAATTGTTTATAAATTGATGTCTAATTAACAATCAAAACTTTTGTTATTAATTATTTAGATTTTAAATTTGATAGCAAAAATTTTGAATGCTAATTAGACACCAATTTAAAAATTATTAAATAATAATAAAAATTAATTTAAAAATTAATTTTTTTTTAATTTTTAAAATAATTTCTAATTTAATTAATATAACATCTGATTATTATTTTTTTCAATAAAACATGGTGACATAAAAAAAAGGGTGTTAGTTGCCATCACATTCTTCAATAAAATTTGCTTAGATTTTTTTGTATGAAGACAATTTTTCTCCACATGTTCAAATTTCCCGCAATATTGATATTGTAATCTTTTATGACATGACAATAGGTGACTTTAGTTTTGTACATGTCACATGGAGGATATATTTTCTAATGGGACCTGACAAAACTTGTACAATTGTTTATTATTGTTTTTTTTCATTTTTTTTTTTCATTTATGAGATTGTAACTTGACGATTGATTGAAAGACATTTTTTTTTTTTGTAGAATCTTTATTTTACCTTTTCAGTCTTTTTTTTTATTTTCACATATTCAAGAGAATTTATTACTTTGTCATCTATATAAGATAGATAAATCTTGATTTATTCAATTATTTTCACAATTACATTATGTTTATAAAAAAATATAAATTATAATCTTTATAATAATTTTCTCATTAAAAATATTTTTTTACAGGTTCTTATTTAATTAATTAATTCTTTAATTTTAAAATAATAGTCTCTAAATAGTCTCATACTTTCTCCTAAATACTTTAAGAAGAAAAACATGAAATAGAAAGAGACAACAAATAATTAGTTATTATAATAATTAAATTAGAGATTATTTTAGAAAAAAAGATTTGGTTTCTAAATTAATTTTTATTATTATTAAATGGTTTTTAAATTAGTATTTAATTAGTTACCAAAGTTTTAACTATCAATTATTTAATTTTTAAATTTGTTAACAAAAAATCTTGGTTGTTAATTAAATACCAATTTAGAAATCATTTAACAATAATAAAAACTAATTTAGAAATCAAAATTTTTGTATTTAAAAAAGAATTTTCAATTTAATTATTATAATAAATTTAATTATTATAATAATTAATTATTTTTGAAAAATTAATTTTTATTTCGTGATTTTTTTTTAGTGAGAGTTTAAGTTTAATAATGTGTAGCTTTATAGCCTTGAAAAGAAATGTATTAGTTTAATAATAAGGTCTTTCTACTCATTTATATGCAATTCCTTCTTTTGAACAACTATTAGGTACAAGCAATGAAGTCATTTTTTACACTCTCCATTAATTTTGAGAAAAAAAATTATTCATTTTAATTTTTAACAATACTTTATTATAAATTAAAATTTTCATTCTTGAATGAAAACATTTTTGGGAAAGTGATATAGTATTTTTAAGACATTCGCACTCTTCTTTTTAAGACACGTGACTTATACTGAATTTATATACAATTTTTTTGTTTCATTGTTATTTTTCAATATATTTGTTAGTTTTAATTTTGAAATAAATTTAACTACTAATTCAAAATAAATATTTATTTACAGCCTATCTCAAATCATTCTCTTTTTAGTTTCTTAACACTAAAAAATTATTAAATAAAATTTAATTTAAAAAATAATAATTAATTATTATATTAACTAAATTAAATAATATTTTAAAAATTAAAAAAAAAATTAATATTTAAATAATTTTTTATTATTAAAAAAAATTATAAATTAATATTTAATTAACCATCAAAATTTGAATTACCAATTTTAAAATTAAAATAATCAATTGTATTGTAGACATGTTTAATATGATTCTTCTTCATACTCATCTCTAGTTAAATAAATACTATAATTTTATCATCACATTATCTATTCTTTCTCTTAATTGATTTTTCTTTGAAAATATGCTATCACCGTTTGCTTTTAATTTGGATTATGGTACTTCTCTGTATCATTTTGCATAAGCACAACAACAAACACTTCTGAAATTTGGAAGCAAAAAATATTATTTGTATTGGAAGCAACAACAAACACTACCTATATATATATATATATAGATTTTCTTCTTTAACTGTTTTTAAGTTTATATAAATTTTTTCTTATTTTACTCTTATACCAATAATTAATATAATAGTTACAATTTTTTGAATTTAAATAAAATAATTAAAAAAAAGTTAATAAGTAGTTATCAAACTGTTTTTTTTTAATTTAAATAAAATAATTTATTATTTTAATTAATAGAGTAGTTATCAATTTTTTAAATTTAAATAAAATAATTATAAAAAATAATTGATCCTGTAATTACAGTTTTTTTAGATTAGTTAATAACTATCCAAACTAGTATTTTGTGATAAAATCTTACAGCACTGCTGTACTATTGTCTATTAGAGAGTAGTTTATTAATTCAACATTGTCTACTTTTTGTGTATTTTTTAGTTCATAATATTTAATTATGAGATCAATTTTTTTAATACATGAAAGTGTAATCATCAAGTACTTTTTTTTTAAATTTCAGAAATCAATAAATTATCTATTTCATAACATCTAATTTATTATTAAATTATTTTCTTATTATAAATTTATAATTAATTTAAATTAATACATATACATATATAATAATTATAAATATTAAATGCGGATGCACAGGTATTTTTATACCTGTATTTTCGCTAGTCTATACCTATATATAAAGGGGATTCCCCTCTTCACTGTTTTTAATTTTTTTTCCTATTTTATCTTTATATTAATATTTAATTTTATTATTGTATTATGATCATTGTGTCATTTCTTATTTCCCTCCTAGTTCCTCTTAATTTTTTTCCCATTTTATCTTTATATTAATATTTAATTTTATTATTGTATTATGGTCATTGTGCCCTTTCTTATTTTTTCTACCATATTTGGTATACATAGTGGGGTGATTTTGAATTGAAAGAGAAGTGAAAAAGAGGTTTTGAATTGAAAGAGATGTGGAGGAACAATTATGAATTGAAAGAGAGGTGGAGGAAAATTGGAAGAAAGGTGAAGGAGTGATTATGAATTGAAAGAGATAATTTATTTTGAAAATTAATTGCATAATGAGAGAATGTCTGTTGTACGATAGAGAAATAAATTTAATAAAATATTTGAAATAAATGGAGCAACCGTTTGAATTGAAAGAGATAATTTATTTTGAAAATTAATGGCATAATGAGAGAAAGTGTCTATTTTATGAAAGAGAAATAAATATTAGAAAAATGCGGATACTCAGGCACTCAGTTACTGTGTTCCCGCTAGTGTTTAAATAATGTATTTTTGCCTTCTTTTGATTCTTTAAGTGGGTTTTATGACCGCATAACCTAAAACAATATCATTGGCTTCATTTCCTGAAATGCAAGAGTGGATTATTATAACATCTTTTTCTTTCTTTCTCAAGTATATCCAGTGTCACGGGTAACACCTTAAAATTGCATAACAAAACTTACTCAAAACTTTTAATTTCATAATCACTTCTTTAAAGAATGGGTTTAATATGTTAATCGTTCTGTATTTTTAAGAAAAAATAAATTTTTGTCCTTAATTCAAATAAAAATATATAATAAAAAATTATTATAATGAGTTATAATAAATTTTTTTATGTATCACCAGATTTTTATATGAATTGTAATGTTAAAATATTTTTATATCTACTCATCATTAATATGTATATAGTAACATCTCTATTTTTACTCATATTTGTTAATATATTATGTAAGTAATATCTAATTAACATATACATATGTTACTTTCTCATATTTGTATCTCAAAAAAATATCTATCTTCATAGGAATTTAATATATACACAAAAGTCATGAAGTGTCTATCACATTTATCATCCACATTATTTTTATTAGATTTTTACTTACTCACACACTCAGATAGTCAACTCTACTTCCGAAAGACTCGCATATTGAAATTAACATCCGGAGACCTGCACCTGCCACACTACTTACTGTGAATCCACACAGTCATGCGCATAATCAATCTCAATATCTCATAATCTCTTCATCTCATATGACAGGATAAATCCATTTGATATGCTCTGATCAATTATTTCAAACCTCAGACTCAGTCAAATAAACCTCATTCGACTCTCACCAATTGAATAACTTCATCTATGTGATTCAATTATATCAATAGAGTCACGTTCGTCTCATTCATAGGACACTCACAAATCAATACATCTTAATAACAATCTCAACACAATATTTTCTTTCCTGAAAAATATTATGTATGGATCACACTTTCACCTCATTACATACATCATTTAACACATCAATGCAATATTCAATCACATCATATTTTAAACTTTCTAAACAATTCAAATATATCTCAAAATTCACTTAAACACATAACTAAGTTCCAAATATATGCTCTTTAAATCAATCGTCATCTAAAATCAAACCATCACTTCTCATCAAACATCTCATTTAAGTAATTCAATAAAATATTAAAAAACAGTTCAACTCGTTTATATTATCATTTAAACACTTTCAAGAACTTATTCACCTTAAAATCAATATAAAATATTAAAAATCAACTATTTTAGTCAATATATTACTTTACTCTTCAAAAGAGACAATCTTGGAAGCAAAAATTGGAACTGGTGACCACATCATCCCCACATCCAGATTTTCTAACCTAGGGTTCTAATTAAAAAAATAAAACTAGTTTCCCTTACCTGAACTTGAGCAAATGCTCCCTAAGAGCTCCAAACTACCAAAAGCTCAAGGGTAGCCTAACCTACACCATAGAGTCTCGATAAAAAATTTAGTTATATCACTAGGACCTGAGCTAACAAAGACTACTTCTGAAGATAAAAACATCACATACAAGCTTAAACCAAAGACAAACCTAACCAGATCAAAACTAACTCAAAGGAAAATGAGCCAAGAATGAACTTATTCTATTTGAGATTCTGATCAGACAGTCTTGTAGTCTTCGCTTCTAGGAGTCTAATGGTGTACTCCGATTGTCAAACTGATGAGCGAGAAAGTCAAAATCTTAGAGAGAAGACAAAGAAAAGGAAAAAAGAAACAACAATGATTTTACTCTATCAGGAATTTTGATTGAGCACTCTTGTAGTCTTAGCTACCAAGAGTCTAATGACGTACTTCAATTCGTCAGAATCTTAGAGAAAAGACAGAGAAAAAGAAAATAAAGTTTTTAGAGAGATTTTAAATGAAAATTGAATAACTAAATTTCTATTTATATACTTTTTTAAATTTAATAATAAAATATTCAAGTGTCATTTTAATTATATCATTTTTACTTTAAAACTATTTTCTCGATACTAGTTTATAAAAAAATTATTTATTACATAAAAAATACTAATAAATATTTTTTTATTATAAATAATAATAATATTTAAAGTTTAAATCAAAGAAAAAAAATAATTTTACACTATATATAAAAAAAAATCACATTTAACCGTTAAAAAATGAAGTTAGTTGGATCTGTTAGGTTGGATCAGCAATTGCATCAGCTTTTCTTGAAAAAACATCACGAAATGCTAATTTTTTTCAAAAGAATATAAAATTAGGTTTACAAATCAATGTGTTTTTTAATATAAACACTTCGAAATCATACTTTTTTTTTCCTAAAAGTAAAAAATATAAGCATGACTGAAAGAGTGATGTTTTAATTTAGGATTGATGGATTGTTTAATAGATACGAATTATTGGTGCATAAGGCATGTGGAATGAGAAAAATAATTGATGAGTGGGTCAATGGTGTTACATACTTTTGCAGTACCTGACATTTGTGTTCACTGATTTACTCATACATTATTATATAATGAGTCAGATACATCCCATCATCAACTTACCCCTTGTAAAAACCCAAAACAATTATAATTATAATTATGATGATAATATTTGTGGTATTATATTGTGGAGACAATGGCACATGAGGTAATTGAGGCGTGTGAGTGTTGACGAAGGTTTTGGTTTGATCTGAGTGATTGTGGCCCATCAAACAAGGTGCAAAAATAAAGAGAGTGCCGTGCAACCTCCGAACCAAACTCAATGTGTTTGGTTTCAATTCAGATGTCACTTTATCCAAGATAGATACTACTATCCACATTAGATACCCACCCTTTTATGTGCAACACCAATTACCCTAACTTTCCATTCAATAATACTACTAATAAATACTACACTGTGCATGTCAACCACTGTTAAATCCGTATATAAAAACCTTAAGCCAAATCACCTAACTCACCTCATCTCATCTAAAAAAACAAATTTTTGAAAAAAAAAACATTAACAAATCATTCTCTGATCTAGTCAAGACAAGTAAAAAAATACTCAATTTTAGTTTAAATTATCTTTTCAACAACAAATTCAAAATCAGAACATTTTTCATTCAATAATACTAGTAAAAAATACTAGTAAAAAATACTACACACTGCATAAATGTGAATCACTTCAGAAGTGATTCAATCCGTATATAAAAAAGTTCAAGTCAAATCATCTAACTAGATCTGATCCCACATAAAAGAACAAATTTCTGAAAAAAAAAACATCAACAAATCATTCTTTGATCTAATCAACACACGAGTCAAAAAATACTCAATTTTAGTTTAAATTATCTTCTCAATAACAAATCTCAAAAACATAACATTTCTCATCATCCCATCAGTTTTGATGTAAATTTTGTAACATCAAGTTTTACAGTAATATATATTCCTTTAATAGAAATTTTATTGTCATATAAAATATATGTGTTTCTTTTTAATTGATGTCAAGTATGATGCGTAAACATTTTCATGATTTTGAAAGACATGGATGAAGAGAGAATTTAATACGTGCAAGGAATTTAAAAGAAAAAGAAGACAAATTAATATGTTAAAGATACATTCATGACACCCTTTCGTGGCTGAGAAACAAAACATCCTTCCTAAAATCCCAGAAAAATACAAACAATGAAATTGCAAAAATCTTCTATCGCTTGTGTTTCTTGTTTCAACCTTTCTTTTAAGTTAGTTTTATCTTTTTTATTTGAATTGTGTTTTAAATATTATCTTTTGATATTTTGATTATTCAAGACTTTTATTTGAATCAAACTTAAATATTTTGTGTTATTTAAAATTTTGATGAAATTATCTATACTTACACTACGAGAAAAAATAGTTTTAACGAAAGTTTATTTTTTACATTATTTAGGATTAAAACCTCTATTAAATCATTTATTCAGAGTTGCAGTTTCCCTGCCAAACCATCCTTGAAAAACGTGTTCTTGGGGTTTTTTTAGACCTTAGGATAAGCTTTTCAGAACCCTTGTTAAATATCATAGGTTTAAGAACCTCCGTAAAATATCATGGGTTTCAAAATCTCCGTTAAATATCATGAGTTTAAAAACCTTAAAATAGCATGGGTTTAAGAACCTCAATAAAATACTATGAGTTTCGAAATTTCCGTAAAATGACTTGCCGTTTGAAATAACTTTCAACCCCATTTTTCACCATCTCTTACGATCCTTCTGACTTCTCTCTTCCACCGTGGACACACTACTCTCTGACATAGGCTCAATGACCGTCGACGACAGTTTTAACAAGGAATCACAATTCAGTCACACTTATGTCTATTATATTTAAGGAGAAGAAACACTAAATAAGACATTATCTTCTTCTTACTCCAATATTACTTCTTTCATCACTTTACCCCAACTTGAGTCACAAGTCACTATTACTTAATTCGACAACAACTGGTGTTTATCACTACTTTATATATCCTAAATAATTGCATTATCTATCAGATGTGGGTTTCAAAACCATGCGTGTTCTTGGCTAAAGATTGCAAGAACATATTGCGAGAAAAAATTAATCTTATCACTTCTCACTTTCACATTCAATTAATTATTAGATGCATTTTAAAATAAAGACCTTAATTTAAAATATTTCAAAATTATGAGAATTAAATATTAACAATTATAACTAAAACTAAAATTACACATAAAATATACGTACATCAAAAGTTAAAACAAAATAATTCAAGTTTTTTTGAAGTATGAACTCGTAACAAAAAACTTTAGGAATTATATAAACCAACTACCATCAATCATAAAAAAATATGCAAATACTGTTGAAATATTTATTATCCAATATTAGTTGTTGATATACTTATTATCCAAGGTTATTTTGCTGAGCTTTTAAAATAAATTTTTGAAACTTTAGAAAACTTATTTGTAATGTAAAGTTATACTTTCAAAATTTTAGAGAATTTAATTATAAAATATATTAAAACTATGTAATTTTTAATTATTTATTTATAAATAGATTTAATTATATTTTTTTATTGAAGTTTGAAAAATCCGGAGTTATTGAGGTTCTACAATAAATCTTTGAAATTTAATGAAGGTTAAAAAAACCTCAATTATTTTGCTAAGGTTTTAAAATAAATCTTTGAAATTTAACGAAGGTTAAAAAAATCTCCGTTATTTTCTTGAGGTTTTGAATAACTTTTGGAACTTAAAACCTCTATTAATTAAATCAATTCCTAGGATTATATAAACCTCCACTAAATAACCTATAATAACTAAAATCAAATTCATATCCATACACATACCTATCACATGAAACTTCTTTTGGATAAAATAAATACTTATCTTTTAAAAAAAATTTGGTCTATATTTTATTTATTTATTGGACTCACAATAATAAACACTTAACTTTATAAAAAGAGTTTGATTAACTATATTTTCTATTGAAAACATTCATTCGTGGATCATTAAAATAATTTTATACCTAGTTATACAAATTTGACCAACCACATCTTTTATTGATAATATTCATTGATGCATCATTAAGATAATTTCACATTTGTTAGTGAAGTATTATTGCCAATAACATTAACTAGTGGATCATTATGACGATCTTATATTTGGTAGTGAAGTCTTACCGTTAATAACCGTAAATCATTAAAACAATCTTATATTTGCTGGTAAGGTCTTGTGGTTTATAATGTTCACTAGTGGAGTGTTAAAATGATCTTATATTTGATAGTGAAAGGCTCATGATTGATAACATCTACTAGTGGATTGTTAAGATGATCTTATATTTTTCAATCAGTATTTAAAGTTGATAGTGTTTATTAGGACATTGCGATAATCTTACATTTGTCAATGAAGTCATACAATTCATAGCATTCACAATTGAATTGTTAAGACGATGTTATATTTAGTATAAATACTTTAATTTCATTAGTTTTGTTTGAACTCCTTAATGATTGAAGTAATTGTATTTATTTAGTTTTTAATAATGGTCATGTGTATCTATTAAAAGAAGATTAACATTAATATACCATTAATCTTGAAGAAATTTTCTCCTTTAAATTTTGCTTTGTAAATATTTTACCCTTTACTTTTGCTTTATAAATTTAAAATCTTGAATGGATCATTTCAAAGTTAATTGTATAGTAATATTAATTTCCCCCCAATCAACACATAAAAATTACTAAAGACTTAAGTGTGTACTCAATTACCTTAATTATTAACAAAGTTTAAATAAAATTAATAAAATTGAAAAATTTCCATCAAGATTATTTTTTTTATTAAAATTGAAATATATTAATATTTATTATACTGAACCAACTATTTATCCAAAATATACTTTATATTTTAAAATTTTACTGTTTCTGAAAAATAATGCCTTGTCTTTTTAAGAATTCAAATATTTAAAATCTTATAACTATTAAAACTTAATGTCAAAATATTTTCTAATCAAAATCACTTTTTACTTTTATTTTCTTTATTAAAAATAATATTCCTTTTCTTACAATAAAGTTATTTGGTTTAAATAATAACTTTTTACTCACAAGATAACGATAAGATAATTTTGTTTATTTTATTTTAACTAAGATAATAACACTTTTAATAAAATAATTATTTCAATTAATAATAATGAAATTATAATAAATGTATATATTTTTATAATTATCTTTGTTTAGAATAAAAATATTTTTTGTATCATAAATTTTGATTATTTATTATATTAAAAACCTTAAAGAAAAATATTTGAAATAAATAATTTATTACTTTTGTATATACATAGTTGTATGTAATAAATTTTTTTAAGAAGTTAATCAATTTAACGTCAAAGATAATAACTACGAAAGTGGCAAGTCTACAACCTAACAAGCTATTAAGATAAGTGATAGATATATTACAATAATAATATGAAAAAAAAATTAAATTATTAATTTACTTATTTAGACTAAATAATAAGACTGTTACTTTAGAAAACGTAGTTAAACATAATTACATGTTATTTTAAAACAAATAAAATATTCAAAGAAAATATATTTAAATTTAAATAACGCAATATATATTTCATAAAAAATAATATTTTATTTATATTATACACACAAAAGATTCTGATTGTTTCAATTTTTTAATGATAAATTGATAATTTATATTTTTTAATTTTGAAGTTGTGAAAATAAATAAATTTTAAATACCCATCAACATTTTTAATATTATTTTAATATATATATATATATATAAGTATTCAATTAAATATTTTTAAAAAATAATTAAAAGGCTTAGATTTAATATTTATAAAATATAATGAAATTGAATAAATTAAAAATTTGTGTAAAAATAAAATTTCCTAAAATTGAATATAAAAAAGGAATTGAAGAGCAACATTTACATTTATTGCAATGTAACTAATTAATTAATTAACCATATTTTTTACAGTAAAAAAGGAGGAGGGAAATAATGACCTTAACCTACTTTGGTACCCTCTCCTTCTTTTACCACCATTGCGTTCAAACTTTTGGATATATACCCCACATTACCATCATACTATCGTTCCGCCATAAGTATCTTGTGATGATGTGTAATTAGGCAATATATTTATATTGGTAAATGAATTAATAAAAAAATTCAAAAAATTGAGTTTGAAAATTTATTTTTTTAAGTCAGTGTAGGAGTTATTACATGTAATGTATTAAGGTACTATTGGAGATCCCACATCGACTAGATATAAAGACAATTCATTGTATATAAGTGGGTGCAAATCTCACTCCATGAGGCAGTTTTATGGGTTGAGTTAAGCTTAAAGTCCACTTTGTAATATGGAATTAAAGATTCTCCTTGTTCTTATTCTCCTTGTTCTTATTCTCAAAGGATACATATAAATAGGCATTGAAGAAAATAACTGTTACAAATCCATTGAGCAACTTCATACTCATTTGGACATATTCCTTGAGTTTGAGCAACTTCATAAATAGTTGAATGTATTTGAATTTGTGTGAAGTACGAAGTTGTACGAACCTTCCTTACTAGGCAGATCCCCAAATAAGCCTAACATTAAAAAGAGTAACATCATGAGACCATAAAATGTGACCCACGTCCAAACCTTTAATTGAACCAAAGCAAAAACTTACAATACATCCACTACACCCCCTTTAAATATTACATTGTTTATATGCTTCCAGACCTTGTTGACTACTGCGATCAAAATTACTCCCCAAACCTCATTTACCGAAGCAGACACATTACACATCCTAAACTAAGAGAAGTTTAGCAGTGGGATGTTGTGAAACGCACTCTTCACCCCCAACCATATCTAACAATGGTTCCACAAACACCATGCAAATCTACACTCGAAAAACAAATGGGTACTAGTCTCCTCCTCAACCTCGCAAAGACTACACATAGAGCTTGCTACTGTGATCTCTCGCTTTTCAAGATTAGCCTTAGTGGCTAACTTATCTTCCTACACCCTCCAAGCCGTAACTATTGCAGAAGGTACAACTTTAACTTTCCAAAACTTCTTAAACAACGCAACATTCTCTCCAGCGCTGTCCCCCCTTATACGGTGGTAAACAGATTTAACCTTGTACCCAAAAACCTCCTCTCCCTTCCATACCCACCTATCCTCCTTTTCCAAGTTAAGACTCTCAACTTGGACTTCTTGATAAAGTAGACCTACTAGTTGCTTCTCCCATGATAAGTGTGATTTTTTTACAACAACCAATCCAAATTTGAATATCAAATCAATATAATTTTATAAATTTTATATATAGTAATTGATTATATAAGAGAAAAAAAATTATAGGACTTAGACCACCTACAAATTGTTTTCAAGAGTCAATCCAAATTTCAACATTTCAATTATAACATATTTTAACAACAACTAATCCAAATTTGAATTTCAAATTAACATGGAATGTCAATTCTAATACCTAATTTTTTTTTTAACAACCAATCCAAATTTTAATTTAAAATGAGTATAGAATTTCTATTATAACAACCTGAAAATAGTTTTCAACCAGCAATTCAAGTTTCAATTATAACACGTGCAATTATCACAGCAACCAATTCAAATTCGAATTTGAAATCAATATAGGATATCAATTACACTTCAAATTCCACATCCCTGCAACTATACTACTATATACTATATAGTGATACATGTCAAAGCAGAAGATTTAATCTCTTCAACAAGTTCAATAACAACTTCAGTTCTTTGAATATGTTTTTTTTCCAAATTCAGTGGGGTATTAGCTACTTGTGCTTAATTTTAAGTGTTAAGTTTTTAATTAATTTATTTTTCTCTTTTTCACCATCTTTATGAGTTGTAAACTTATTTTTTTAAGACAAAGTTTTATTCGGTAAATGTTATACTAAATTTGCTCATAACAAACTCAAAGAATACAAAAAAATAAAAAATAAAAAATAACAAAATCAGCCAAATATAAAATTTGATTCAGTAACACTTCAAACAATATTATTTATTTTCATTAACCAGTACATAACTTATAAAATCATGATAGAGTAAATAAATCGAACACTTAATCAACTTAAACTAATTTGAACCAAAAAAGTAAGTGAAAGAGGATTTTACCTCCAACGACGAAGCCTTTGTCACCACAATCATCTTCGTTTGCCTCCATCTATAACAGATTTTGTCTTCAAACTCGCACCAAATTTCCATGCTCACCTGCATATTAGGGATTCTCAAAAAGTTGACTGATACTTATTAGCTATATTTTCCAACTTACACCAGCCATATCCATAATTTGGAGATGATTAAAACTTTTGAGAGATAATTTAGAAAGAAAACTCGTCAATGTTAAAGATTTAATGATACAAGATATGAGACAAAATCATATTTCAAATACTTATTTTACACACACATTTTCATACTTTATTTTTTCATATTAAATAATATAGAATTAATTAAACTGACACACGTCAAAGTTACTTATTTTTTATTTATTTTTCTTAATACATTAAATACTAAGAGTCCCATTTTGTATTTTTTTTATCGTGAATGTTAATTTATTATTCATAGTATGAGTTTAGAATCACTTTAAGTCTATGGAGCATAGATGCGGATATGGACACTGACACAAAAATACGTATAATCTCTAAAATGTAAGATAGAGGGACACAAATCTATATATTATATAATTTTGAATTATATAAATTGAAAATAAATATTTATGTACAAAAGTATGTTTCAGATTCTTTTGAAAGCAAAAAAATATTTTTCATGACTGGTTCAAAAAAATTTGTTTCTTATTTTTATAATCATAATAAAAATTTATACAATAAATTTGAATTTTTAAAAAATTATTGTATTTATACATTTTAAAATTGTGTTAGAACATGTTAGAATTTTCAAAAATTCAACAAATATTTTTTGAATTGAACACTTCATCGATAAAGGTCCTACGAGTTGACACCAATACGTGTGTCCGATACGAATATGCTCATTTAAGAAAAGTGTCCAAAGCGTAACTTTACGTTTAATTTTTGTGATGAACCAACACTAATAACGTCCGCTTTATGGTCAGCTTTTATCCGTGGACACTAATAGCCGTTGTTGTTTTTGTGAGTACACTTGGTTAACATGTGTTACTTAAATGATATCATGTCCCACATGGACTAAATTAATTGGGTTATGCTATTTTTATTGAAGTTTTGTTTATATGTAAATTCTGTCATAATATAATTGTGATTAAATTATTTTGTATTGAAAATTACAAAATGTGAACATGGAGAGTGGATTTTTTTAATTAAACCATGGTTACTTAAACTCAAATAAACAGATAAAAAAGTTATCCCTCCATTTTTTTTTTGCTGTCTTCTAGTGTTTTGTGTTTTGAACCATGACGCTCTTATCCTCTCAACTCCTTTTATTCTCCGCCGCGCACCGCCGCACGCCGCTGCCGTGCACCATCCTCTTTCGTTGGAACAAGCCAACAACAGACGGCACTGTCCGGTTTCCGCGTTCTCCTATCACGCCAGCTGTCGGTTTGGATCAAAGGGTGTCGCGGTTTGTCGTCCCCGCCACGGCAGAAGATCTGCTCTACAATGCCGGAGCCACCGTTGGTGTTCTCGGCGGCGCTTACGCCCTCGTGCGTGCTTTTGATGAACTCACTCGGAGGAACATTCTCCACCAGGTACAACTTCAATCTTTGTTCAGTCACTGCTTGCATGCAGATACACAATTGCAAAACAGAGTTCATTTTTCAGTTTGACAAATTATTTATAAGTATTTGTAGAAAAATATTAGGAAATAAAATGAATCAAAATTCTTTTACAGTTAAAAGGGAGTTTCTATAAAAGCTGTGCTTATAGGAGAAATTTTAAATTTTGTGAAAATCTTAATTCATTTCACTTTCTTATTTTCTTTCATCCATAGGAAGAAATTTTTAAGTTGCAATGAATTGTTATGACGTTGATTCCATGCAAATTTAAGGCACAGGTAACGAATAGTACATCCTTTAGGACACCTACGTTGAAGGCTAGAAAACGTTACCGCAAAAATAGGTTTATTTGTTGCCTTGAATTTGTTCCTGGGTCTTGTTTATTGATTTGTGTGCTGGTGGAAGTTTGGGTGCTTGCTTGACTATGATGTGACTCTTTGGCTCCGTGGAAATTGGTTGGACAGGGCCTGAGCAGAAAGCTGGTCCATATATTGTCTGGCTTGCTTTTTCTCTTTTCTTGGCCTATTTTCAGGTATCCCATTTCTGTGTTTCAGATCATGGTTTGTTATCTTTCATGGGAGGAAGATGTGAACTGTATGTAATGCTGCTTTGTTTGAATGTTTTGATTTTTAATGGTAGGATAGCAACTCCCCTAAGGCTCGCTACTTTGCCGCTTTTGTACCTCTGGTCAATTGTTTGAGGCTTTTGATGAATGGTCTGTCCCTGGCTTCTGATGAGGGACTAATCAAATCATTGACCAGAGAAGGAGATCCAGAGTAAATTTTTTTTTTTTGTCGCTGGTTTTTTGTTTTATTTTCTCATGGGGGTGTTGAAAAACTGCAAATTTTGTCTAGGCATTGAATGTTCATTTTTGGTTGCAGAGAATTGCTGAGGGGTCCTCTTTATTATGTTCTGATATTGACTTTATGTGCTCTTGTGTTCTGGCGTGAGTCTCCAATTGGTGTGGTCTCGTTGGCAATGATGTGTGGAGGGGATGGTAATATAGTAAATAGACTTTTTTTCTGCATTCTTATCTAAGTGATGGGTTTCTGCTTTGTTTTTCAGCTTTGAACTTGATGATTTTGCAGGTGTAGCTGATATCATCGGTAGAAAATATGGGTCCATGAAAATTCCTTACAATCAAAACAAGAGTTGGGCCGGTAGCATATCTATGCTTGTGTTTGGATTCTTGGTTTCAATTGGGTGTGTAATAATCTTATCCAACTTTTCCTATCTTTATGGCTGGATATATGAACTAAAGTTACATATAAAAATGGGAAAAGATATTGTTTATAATAGTATTGTGACTGATGCTTTTGATATTATTATTGCATGCAGGATACTCTACTACTATTCAGTTCTAGGACACGTGCAGTTGGATTGGGCAAGCACTGTGCCCAGAGTTGCATTTATTTCTTTCGTGGCAACAATTGTGGAGTCCCTTCCCATTACTAAGATAGTAGATGACAACATCTCTGTTCCACTAGTTACAATGGCAGTGGCATTTTTCATTTTACATGGCTAGCTCTTGATCCACGAAAAGCCATACGTATCATCTCTATTCAAAATTTTCCCGCGAGTGAGGCAATATTTGTTAAAAGAACTTACTATAAAATCGTTGTCGAGAATAGCTATAATCATTGTCTTGTGTTGATGTCTTAATTAACACTATTTATTGTTATTTTATTAGTTTAGGATTTTCAAGAATCTTGTACATATATAACAATAAGCGGTCTGTGGTTTATAACAATTGACACCATGTCTCCATGAACATTACATCCGAATCTAAGAATTGGATCACAATCAAGTGGTTTAGCATAAGATTAGTTATGATATACAATTGCAGATTTTTTATGGCAGAATAATAATGATTATGCAAAGGCAATTTTGCATTGTCTGTCCCAATTGGAGTCAATTTCCCTCCAAAGATGAGTCTCGGAACACACTCCAAAGCGTAGCATAGATCTTTTACTAATAATTTAGGTGAAACTATCCACAGTTTATTTTCTTTTCACTTCCGCAATGAAGCTAATACACCAATAGTGGTTGGATGTTGAAGTGGTCACTTTAAAGAAGACGTTACTTGTCCATATCTGACCAAAGGAAAAGGGTCCTTAATAATTGTTTTTGGCACAAAGAACTCTTAGTTATGTTTGGTACAATTTAATTGTCACGTCTACATCGGGTACAAAAACAATTTACGTCAGCCCATAAGTTTTCGGAATGCACAATTATTATTAGGTGAATGATTGACGAATACAACTTGGTTCATCTGCAATCTGAACCACATGTTAAGAAATAGTTGATGGGTTAGGTTACAAGTGCAACAGTATCTCTTAATTGCATGTGGTTTCACTATCTAGATTATGAACTTTCAGCACAACAAACACTGATTGAATTTAAGCAGGCAGATGTACTTTTACAGCAGAGCTTTACCAAATGCACTCTAATTTGCGTGTTAAGAAGCACCAATTTCCATTCAATACGTAAAACTACATAGAATTGCCATATTACACCTATATTATTTACAGATTGCCAAGGGCCAAATAATCCACGAGCTGAAGAAACAATAAATTGAGCAATTCAATGATTCATACAGTATGACAACCAAAATGATATCATCTTCCAACTCATAATATTAATATAGAATTAAAAAAACAACGAATCTTTTCTTACAAAGTATTGCCTCCAATTAGAACTTCCACATTTTATCATCCCTTCGAAGCATGAAAGAGGATGGAAGAACTCATCACAAAATTAAGCTGTGTTGAGGAATTATAGCTAGAACCAGCTTCCAAAATCTGCAAATTTGTTCTTTTAATGAATAATTGATTGTTGGGCAGTCAATTGTTTTATCCCTTCTTGCTGAACAATGAGGATATCTAAAAGAATATGTTCTCAAAACCAGAATAAATTCACCGGTTTTGAAGTCCTTCAATTGCCTTTTTCCACTGCCATGCTCTTTGCTTAGCATCTTCAAACGACATTACCTTTTTAGGCTGCAACAACATTATTTTTAAAGAAAAATGTGAAGTTTGTAACACAATGTATTTTAATTAAGACTTAGAATTTATGTATGGAGGAGTTGGGGGTGTAATTGCAAATCACTTACTAAAATGTGACACGAAAAGAATTTAAATCAAAGCCCTTTCAGGTCTTGCTGTTTGCTTATAGGTGTTACGTACTTAAATATCTCACTTGTACTATTTCCTATATTTATAAATCGCACAAATTGTACAAGAACTAGTCAAGAAAGCTTACTGTGCAAATCTTGAAATTTGATGCCGTAGTCACTTGGATACTTAAATCATTTGGATTATCGGACCATATTATATTTCCCTTCACAATTAGCTTTGATGGGTCCACATAGATCAACTTTGGTTTGTTGGTGAGGATGAGCTGCACCTTCTTGCTTGTTAGTTTTTGTAATTTCTTCACCATAGATATCATAAGAACAGATTCCCCAGGATCCAAAAACTGTTGCCTGTAATGAGCATAAATTTTACAGTTTGACAAGCCAGGTAAACATGAACTTCAGGCACTGTACACAAGAGCCTTTATTTATTTTTCTAAACGTTCAATTTCTGCTGGAGTGGGAATAGATTTGTAACTGAGAATGCAACATTTTTAGTTAAATACTACCAGGGAGAGGACATTGGGTATAACCAAACATCTATGTAAATTAATATTATTAGATGAAATAAGACCTCAACTTAGCTGTTATTTTTTGTCCCCTAATTATGAATTCCAAAAAGATAAATAAATCTACAGTGTTCTTTGACGTGAAAGGCTGTAAATATGAAAATAAAGTGAAAGATAGCATTCATCATTCGGTAAAATATTAAGACACCGAGGATATAGCTTCAAAATATTCTTTTGGCCATATTTAAACTTCTTTAATTTGAAAATTATACTAACATTTGAGCCCTTTTAAGGTCACATGATTTGTAAAGGGTTAATGAAATGATCTTCAACAAACCATTACTATTGAAGTGAACACATCATACCAATTCCAACGAGAAAATGTCTCTACATACCATTTTGAATCAAAGGAATCAATTGAAGCTAGCCTAGTTATGTGACCAGTCCCATCAGAAGATGTAGCAGCATCAGATTGTCTAACCGAAGCCAAAGAACCATCCCCAATGTGAGAAGGACTCCATGATGAATCATGAACATCATCAGCTGCAGGTGACTGAGTCTACAAGTTAAAATTATACTAGTGTTAGATAACGAGGACTAGAAATGAAGGTTCCTTTTCTTATTCTGGATAAATAACATTTAAAAGAGCAAAGTAATGGTAGTCACACCCCAGGTTCCAGAGCAAGTTTTGGAGGAATTTGTGCCCTCAAGTTATCCCAGTCAACCCCCTTGAAAAATGGGTGTGCTTTCAGAATAACATAACCATCAGGTCCAGCACCTGGTCTCCTGCTGGGATCCAAATCCTGCATCATAATAACATTGATTTTAAATTAAAACTCCACAAATTAAAAACCCATGGCATGCAACTTAAATTAAAGCATGCTAAAAAAGTTGTGATATTATCATATATAGAATATATACCATTAAATGATGAATTTTGGTATTACCCTTAATGTGCTATTTTTCATGTTTATCTACAATAATGCTTTATATCTTGACAAGTTTAATTGATAAGCAGTTACGTACTTATAAATAACATGATGTCAATATTCATTCATGTATGATATTCTTCTGGAAAAAAAATAATTGTGGGTATATTTACATAATAGTCCTTATAAAAAACTATAAGGTGCTTGACTGGCTAAAATCTGAAGGGCTAAACAGCATTACAACACTTGTTTCATGCGGACTTTAAAATTGGTTATGGACTTATTGGACAGAACATAACAAAAGATGACATACACGACATAAGTTAAGTGACAAACTTTTGTGCTTCACTAATGATCCAAAGGTAGAAAATACCCATCAATTTGGCCAAAATCCGACGAATGTCAATCGATAAGCCCAATTGGGCTTTGTACCCAGCACAACTCCCCACTCCACCCTTCAAAACTGTTTTTTTTTTTTGCATAAACTACTTCCATAAAATAGACAAAACATAAAGTAGTGTTGAGGCTCAGCTTCTTAACTAAGTTGTTCTGCTTGTGTTGTCTACTTATCCTTCAAATGTGCATTACATGCACCCATTATGTGTTATCTAATAGTCTACAACCAACCACAACTTCTGGCTTCCTGTTATTATTATATTATTTATTGAAAAAGGCACACTATGCACCAATATGACCCATCACCCGACCCCCTTCCAGGCAGCATACTCTTTTTCAAAAGCTATATTCGCAAGGTATCAGAAGTACCTAGGAATTAATGAATGTGAATAAAACTATGAAAAAGTCCTAAGCCTGACAACCAATAAAAAATCAATGGGTACAGGTTAGAGGAATGAAATTGACCATTGCTAAACCCACATTAACAAAAATACTTGCAAAATTCACCCCATCTTAAAACACTGTCCTTCAAGAAAGCTAGAAATGAAACATCTTAATTCTGGACATTACACTCCTTTATGATCTTAATATGTAAATTGAGCAGCTATCTAATTTACAAAAATAGAAAGGATATGATATTTTAAGCAATTAGCAACATATAAAAATTATAGTGATGCTAAGATTTCTATGTGCACAATTTATAATACTAACCAACAGACGGTCAATGAGGTCTCTTGCTTCGTCAGAAAAGTAATCTGGAAATCTAAGTTCTCTTGCTACAATTCTTTGAAAAATTAGCCATTCACTTGCATCTTTAAAAGGGGAAGTTCCAGAAAGCATTTGGTATAATGTGCAGCCAAGTGCCCATAGGTCATTTCTGTTGTGATATATTGAGGGAAGAAAAACAAAAAAACGGAAGTTATTATATGAGAACCTGGTATGAAACAAAAAGCAATAAAGAAACTCAGTGCATGAACAAACTTAACGTGTGAGTTGTAAAAAATTAACCCTTGATTTAAAAAAAATTAAAAACTGAAATGAAAAATTTACATGCATGAAAAACTGGCACAATCAATAATATTTTCTTCGATAAGAGTGAATGACTGTATTCAAAGTACGTTATATGCATCACGATGGAGGCTTAAGAAATAATATTAACATAGAATTCATCTGCATTACTTGACATTTTAATGCCTACCCAAAAGTTGCCGGAGAGGAATTAAGAACCTCTGGAGGAACATAAGCAGCTGTTCCCACAAAAGTGCAGGCTTTGTCGTCTGGAAATTTAAAAAATATAAATCAATATAAATACAATATAAAATAAACTTACAAAAAGCAGCATCCACATTGCCCCTATTTTACCAGATGCTGCATTCGGAAGGACAGTGATTTGACTATCCTGCATAGGCTTCACACTCCCAAAATCGGCTATTTTAATATGTCCTTCAGCTGTAAGTAACAAGTTCTCTGGCTGCAATTGAAGAAATTTAATATTCACATGGCCATATATGGCAGTGATGCAGTATAATCATGCTACAGAATTACCTTAATATCACGGTGTATGACTCCCAAATTATGTATGTATTCAAGAGCATCAACAACTTCAGCTGCATAGAACTGTGCCTCGTCCTCAGTTAGACGACCTTTCTGCACAGAGAAATCAGAAAGCTTGCTAGTAGATATCATGTAGTAATAACAAGCATGCGACAAATTAACAACTTCCATATTCAAAACAGTACTGAAAGTACAAATATTTTAGTAAGCCATGGACACAGCTGATGAACAATGATAAAGAAAATACGGGCATTTACAGGCAATTTTGTTTAGAGGCAAGGGGGGCATTGGTTATTACAAATAGAGCATGGATGAATACTATTTATTTAGTACTGCCATTGTTTTGAGAATCTTTGTTCTAGTAAGTATTGTGGATCTGTACTTTGAAACCAAATGTTCTAATGTGATTTCATTGATAATACAATCAATACCATTTTAATATTTTACTGATGTGTGCTTGAATGAATAGCTTATCTTGCATTAAGAAAATCTTGTAGTCAAAATGCAGCAAATAAAGCTCTTGGCTGAAAAGCACTTTTCATGTTAAGATATTGTGCTAGGGATAATATGTAGGGATTTAAAGAGATATTATTTCCCCTTTCCTTCTCTTTGATGTTTCCTTAGTTTCAATTTAGTTTCCTTGCTTTCCTAATTACAGCTTCTAAACTTTAGGGATTGATTCGGCCCTTATGTGTATAAATAAGTGTATCAATCATTTACTAATACACTCAAAGGAATAATTTTTCCCATCTCAAATTGGTAAACAAAGCTCTTTGGTCAGTCATTTCCAGTTAGGGATTTGGTCACTTAGGGTGCAGGACCCATAAAACCCTATATTCTTTTTCAGTGTTTTTTTGTGTGTGCTGTCACAGCAAATTTCAAGCCATCTGTGTTTAACTTGGTCTTTGTTCTTATCTTGGTGTTGTGATTGCCATTACATTTTTGGTTCCCCTCTATGTTCATAGTTTATCATTTGCTCATCATGGTCGAGACTCTTACTACTTTGACCAAGTGAAGAGGTTGTAGTTGTAGGGTAGTGGCTATGACAAAAGAGATTCTAAAGGAATTTATCCTTTTTCTCCCAAAGAACACAAGTGTCTTCAAATTAAGGCATCCCAACTGGATTCCTCTTTAGCAACTATTACACATACTAGTAATCCTGCTATAGACCTATCTCACCTTGCATTTATAGAGATAATGATCTTTTATTTTGGTACTTCTAATCAGGTTAGTATCTCTCTTACTTCTAACCTCTCACCTAAATCACCTCACCACATCACCCTCATTGATTTTTTAAAGGAAAGATAGCTGGTATTGGTTAAGCTTTGTCTCTCAAAAGTTATCCCTAAATTCCTTCGTAGTTGTACCTAGTTGCCCCTTCAATTTGATTTCAATCAATCAACCAACTCTTTCTTTGTACAAGATTGGAATGTGTGATAGATGGTTGGAGCAATATCCAAAATATGGAGTCTCTATTACCTACAACCTCCTTCATCCACTATGCTTTGTATCTAGGTCATCCAAGGTTAATAAGTTGAAGCAATTGGTCCATCTTTCACATTCAAAGTCCTTGGAGTGAGTCATGTCAGATTGGTAAAAATATTAGGTCATTCTTTTCAAGTATAGTCAAGAATTCTGATGCTTAGGGTCCTAATCATGTCCCTTCTGTTTTTGGATATAAATGTCACATTCATTGATAACCTCAAAAGATGCACATTCTAACTTTTTATGAAAGATCCAACAACAACAAAACCTTATACTACTAAGTGAGGTCAGTTACATGAATCACACGATGTCATTTCAAGATTTTTGTTCAAAGATAAGGAATCAATTTAGACAAACAATTGGTGTTGTAAATGGTGTGACAGAACATAAACATCGTCCAAATCCATCCTACGGCATCATATATCAATTTAGTAGCTCTTGATCACCAAAACAAAATGGTGTCTGAAGCACATAAACATTGTCATATTATTGATGACTTAAAAACAATTGATAAATGACCTTTGAGGGTGATGTTCTCATCACCAGTTGTTTAATAACTTGAATGCCATCATCAATTTAGTGATAAGATTTCTTACTCTCTTTTGTTTCCTGAAGAAACCCTTTTATGTTGTTCTGCATCAAGCGTTTGCTTTCACTAGTTTTGTTTATGATCCCACTCCTACTTGTTCACTATGGAAAAGGAACATTTCTTGGGTATTTCAAAGTACAAAAAGGGGTATCAGTAATTCCACATCTATGTATCATTTTATTGTCTTTCTACGTGTCCTATCTTTTGATGATACACCTTTCTTTGCATCTTTAGTCGTAACGGATTCCTCTCCTCCCAATATGACTTTTTCCTCAATTTGAGTTGTCTATCTCTCTCTACTCAGTTCTCCACAAATCTCACCCTCAGTTCCAAAGCTGACGTCTAGAAGCTCTATTGATTTGTCCTATTGATTGTGATTCAACTCCCATTCTAACCCTTCCTACTACTTATGCCCCACCTATATGTAACCCTTCTATTAACATGCCTATTGACATTTGGGTAAACCCTCAATTGTTAGTTCTCATCCTATTTATAACGTTTTTTCATCAATTGTCTCATTCTATTCGCAATATCCTCTATTACTACTCAAAACATTATCCAGTTCTAGATGATGATAGGAAATGATGCAAGAGATGATGACTGTTTTGGAGTCCAATCCCAACCACTTGAAATTTACAATTGGTTTTTGGTGGGCTTATGCTAATAAAATGAGCCCGAATAGATAGGTGGATTGGTTTAAAGCCCGTAAGGTGACAAATGAATACACTCAGATGTATGGTTTGGATGACAATACCTTGTCTCCAAATATTAAAGTGACATATATTCACTTATTCTTGTCTATGGATGCAAAAAGTCATTGGCCTTTGTGGACCTTGATAGATAGGTGGATCAATTGAAAGCTCAAGGGGTGACAAAAGGATTCTGGTTTGGACTTCAGTGATACCTTGTCTCCAATTGCTAAAATGATGCCTGTTCACTTATTCTTGTCAATGGATACAATGAGTCATGTAGCTCAATATTAAAATTGCATTCTTGCAAGGCAATATAGAGTAGATCTACAGAGAGCAACCACGTCACTTAGTTGCTCAAGGTGGATAGACCTTTGTTTCGTAGGTTACAGAAATCCATCACCTCGAGTTTGGTTAGGAAGTTTAGCAAAATTTTTCAAAAGTTTACCATGATTTGGAATGAGATGAGTCATTGTGCATTCTCTAGATGCTCATCTTTGAATAAACTAATTTATTTTGTGGTATACGTTGACGATACTGTCATTACACATGATGATCAAGATTAAGGACCTAAAGCAACAATTATTAAGCACCTTTGAAGCAATGATTAAGGCTATTACATTATTTTCGTGGAATTGAAGACCGTCAATCATAGGCCAATATTTTGATTTCTTTTAGAAAATATGACCTTAACATCTTAAAGAAACAAGGATGCTTGATTGTAAGTCATTTAAGACTCCTATGGATCCAAATGTGAAGCTTCTACCTAATTTATCTTTACCCAGACTGCAAAAGTTTAAGTTTAGTCAATGTTTTAGATGTTCAAAGCTTCACACTTTTTAAAGAAGATTGAAGATATTAAACTAAAAAAGGACTGACAACTCAGAGGAGAGACGAACAGGGAAAATTTGAAATCAAATTAAAAGTACTCTCTGAAAAGATGACAAATGCACCCAGTGAAACAAGACTACTAAGGGGAAGGGGGGGGATTGACCATGGCACTATGCTGAGTGATTATAGATCTCAATCTAAAGATAAGACATCTCATATTCCTAGCATTAAATACGCATTTTAATGTTCAAAGGAATATTCTCTTAATTTAGAATGGGGATTGGTGAATCAGGTAAAATGGAATAAACAGTGAATTTAAGCAAAAACTAACATTAGTGTTATTTCAAGAAACTTGACAGGTGAAGTGTAAATTCCTTCATTTTAAAATGTTCACTTACGTGTGAACAAAGAATTGATAAAAATAAAGACCACTAATCTATCCTGAATCTTAGAAAACCCCATGTTAAAAGGAATTCTGGTTAATTTTCTCCCTTTAGACAATTATAAGAGCATAGCAAAATCAAAGCAAATGTCATTGTTTTAATGTTTAATACTAAGACCTAATGTAGAACTAAACCCGACTGCACCTTCAGAACAAGTTATGTAAGATTTTTCCAAACAAATTATAAATACCCCAGCACAGGGAACATGTGCCCTGAAGTTTCACGTTAGCTTACCCTGGTTATTTGATCAAAAAGTTCTCCACCTTCGCAGGATTCAAGGGCCATGTCTTCACCGATGTAAAAGGAACAGAGATGAAAAAAAGATAACATCAAAATAATATAAACCAACTTGATATGCAAGGGAGTAAAAGGAAGAGTTGAGAAGATAACAGAGATGAGTAAGCCGCAGCAAAAGCAAGTGTTATGTAAAATACACACAGGACTACTTACATAGAGAAAATGAGTCTTGAAATGTGAAATATAGCCGCACAATGCCTGGATGATCCAATTGATCCAGCACGATGCGTTCCAATTTCACATAAGCTGTTTTGTTCTCTTTAGTAATAAACTTTTTATCCATGATCTTCAATGCATACACAGTTCCTGTGTCCTTCTTCTTTGCCCTCACAACCTTTGATAAGAAAGATATTAGGTGATAATTTACAAGAGAAAATAAATCCAATCAAACAACTTCTCACCGTATAACAGAAAAAAAAAATGTCCCAAAATGGTAGAAATTATAGATATTTCCATCAATTAGCATATTTTTTTGTGCACGGCTAACCAAAACAGTTGAATAAAGAAGAAACCAAATCATGTAAGAGACGAAGTGTGCAGGTAAGGGAGCTGGAAAGGTAGAAGCATCGGCGATATATGAGATCACATGCAAGTAGAAAAATGGAAAAATATGTTTACTTGTAAGATGTCACATACTCCTATTTGAACGCAGTTTAATAAGTACACACTACTACTGGCATGCCAGAAGCAAACTCAAACTCCCCATAAAAAGAAGTAAGGCAACAAAATAATACACTCCAAGGGGGAATGGAATAGAATGCTGCTTTTTTGCACTAGTGGTTTCATGCCAGTTTCAGCCGAGTAAACCCCACAAAAACAAGCCAATCATTTCTTCAGTTTGCTTCATTTTCTACAGCCTTTAATTTGTTTTACTTCCAGCTCAGTAACTCAAGATATTCTCCATAATTGCTCAGAGGTAATCTTCAGGAATCATTTGTTTAAACAAAAAACAGCTTAATTTCCAAATCTGAATCTTTAAATTTAGTGCACAATACGACAAGAGCCATCAACAAACAACACACAGCTTAGAAAATGTTGAGTGTTTTCCTATTGTGTAAAATGAAGAGAGCGGCTTTAGAATAGGAACGGGTGGGGCTGCAAGCAGCCTTCATAAATTTTTTAGCAAACATTAATGTTAGAGCATAAAAAAAGAATCCCCCACCGAATCAAAATTCACAAATGAAGATAAGATACCAAAGGGTGCTCCATAACAATAGATGGAAACAACGATGACAATATTGTCCAATGATCTCAGCAGCGTGATAAGCATCACTGATTATCCTAGAGGCAACCAACGTGTAGTATTTAACAGAACTATAATGCCAGCATTATTTACAGGATTCATGTATTACCCATCAAAACATTGCACACACAAAAAAGAAAAAGGAAAACCAACATCATCAACCCACTAAAAAAACATCAAAAGTCCATGAATGAGACCTTAGAATAAGAGCCAACACCATAGATCTTGCCCAATTCAAAGTCCTGAATAGTGTAATTCTCCTGAGGAGCCCTAAAAGCAAAGCTCTTGGATCTCGGGACATTGCCTCCACCATTGGAAGATGAGGAATTCCCCTGAACCTTTAGCTTGGAATCAAAATCCTTCTCCATTTCCAGCATTGCTCGGTCAGCACCAACAGCTACGAGAAGAAAAAACCAAGAGAAGCCACACTCTACGTTGGCATGGCCACTTTGTCTCTCTAGAAAAGCAGTTATTTTTGTCTCTCCAGAGGTCTGGGGAGGCGAGCCTGGAACGGTCAAAGGGAGGCGAAGCCCCGGAGACCCTTTTGGGAGAAAAGGAAAAGGGCGAAGGGAATTGTGCGAATGGATGGGAAAGGTGGGAGCTTTGAGGTTTGGGGTTGGTTGATTGAAATCGAAATTGAAAAAAACCCTAGAGAGAGGGGTGGCACATCACATGGGGAAGGAATGATGATGGAGATCGTTCATTTTCTCATGCCTTCTTTCTCTCTCTCTTTGTGGCTATTATGCCTAAATCAGGAACAATGTAAACACCTGTCATGGCATGGGATGGGAAGAGAAGGTAAAGAATTTTGGAGTGTTTGCATAAATAATACATATCATTACAAGCTTTTGTGCAATTTCATGCTTTTCTGTCACTGTCCTGTTTCCAATTTCATTAGTCCAATGGACACACACATCCACTCTAACCTCCAACATTTTGATTGGATTGGATTAGATTAGATTGGATTTTTTTATTGCTTTCTTTGACCCTTTTGACTGCACATCACACATTCCATTACTTTTTTTCCCATTCAAATCTTATGAATAAAATAATATAATTATAAAGAGGGGCTTTATTATAAATATTCTACCATGATAAATATTATCCATTGCAAAAATGATAAATATTCTACATGATAGATAACAAAGACTTTCATAAAATGATGTAAAAATAAACTGTTTTATTTGGCTTGATAGAAGAGGAAGTAGGAAGAAAATAGGAAAAGAAACGTCTCATCTTATTTAATTTGTAAAAAATATGAGTAATTTAAATCAGTTTTGGGTATTAATTTTGTAACATAATTAGAGTCAATACCACATTTTATATAGTGTTTCATTTGTAACATTAATGGAATGAGAGAAGAGAAAGTATATAAATGATTATTGGTCTTCTTAACAACTTGATTTTAATTTCTTTCTAATAAAAAACTTGGTTTTAATTATCACAAACTAAATATATGTTGTTTTAACCTTTGTAGAATCCACATGTATGCTTAATTTATTGAAACACCAGTTTACTTTTACCTCCATTTTTAAGTGGAGTTTTTTAGACTAAAACAATTCGTTTTTTGTTATTTAAAATATAAAAACAATACTTCTATTCAGTTTTACATTTACATCTATTCAAATTGAATTATTTATTCATATTATAGTAAAATTCAAGAAAATATGAATAATAAATCATATAAAGAGATATGTGCAAGGTGTAATTAAATAACTAAATCCTTTTAATGAGGCTAAGGATAATAGTCATATTTTCTCTATTCTTATGTTGCAGTTTTAAATGACTCTTTAAGACAATAAGAGATATCCTCTGAGATTTTTTGTAAGAAGGAATTCCTAGTAATGATTTAAAAATAATTCCTTATCTTTTAGGGTTCAAATTATTCATAAAATTTCGGTGTTAGATTAAACCCACCTTATAATTCATTCAATTTGATAAATCTTTTAATAAATTGTAAAAATATTATTTCAGATCGATCCATTATGAATTGATAAGTTAAATAGATTGATTGTTTAATTCAAAAATAAATATATTTTTTTCAAATCATTAATAATACGCTAGTTAAAATATTTAAAAACTAAAATAAATTTTGATTTTTAGGAAACGAATTTCAACTTATTTAGATGGAAATATAGTTGAGAATTTGACTCTCAAATCATTAATAGTATGTTAGTTAAAGAGTTTATTTCACTCACATGTTAAATGGAAAAAAAAACCTCCAACATTGGGTGAGCCTATTGGAAGGCGATGTAGCCACCTAACCCACTTAGGATGTGGCTTTCAATGTATACTAGTTTGAAATATGTGTTCTTGTCAGTTGACTCTGGTGACAAACTTTAGCTCTGGTCTGTCTCTTCTGGAATCAGTTCTACGTCTTGTTGCGCTGGAACGTGACTCCATCTAAGGGCTTACTAAAATTTAAAAAGTATTCAATTTCAGACTCAGAAACAACAGACCTTTACTTGGGGTCTCAAGCCCCTTTTATAGCTTATCTCTTGTAACAGCTCACGCTCATGAGAATCTAATCTCAACTGAAAGCATACGTAACAAGAAAACATTTTATTTATGGGCGCCTTCTCTCAAGGTGCTACAATAGAAATGAATCTTATCTCTAATGAGAGCATAAAAGATAATAACAGAACAACCACCTGCCAGCAGGGCACTATTGTAGGCGCCAACAACAGGGAGATATTATGCTTACGTGGGCACCCTACTCATGGTGCAACGTTATCATTTACCATGCATGCAACTTAACCACAATGTGCCCTAGAACACACATACTTAGGTTAAAAGAAACATTTACTTGACCTAGTCGCCACATGTATTATATGTACCCCTAGATTAAAAAATACTCTTTACTAGTAGCCTTATACTAACGTATAAAAATGTTATTTTAATTATGCCTTAACGGACCTATAAACAAAACTGGGCCTAACACATGACTCACTTTATAGGCCCATCAACCGAGTTGTCCTGCCCACTCCATGCACCGAGCTCCGACCACTGATCACTGAGCCCTGAGCGCTCTGTCCAGTACAATGTGCATAAAGACCTATCGATGTTCAACATGGTTCTAATTTTTTTTTTAAATGATTTCATTTGTTTTTTTTAGTTTGACTAATGACACAATGAGACGTTATATGTATTTAACATTTTAAGCTAACGTGAAAAATGTGTTGTCTTTATAGATATTTTTTAGGTGAAAGAAACTTAATTTTTAAACATTAAAAAGAAGAAGAAAGTGAGATTTTCTGCAGTAGTGTTAATAATGACGATTGGGCTTGTGGTTTTGACATTATTAATTCATGTAGTTTGGTGCTTATCTATTGTAACCCTCATCCATTACAGCTACAAGATGATAACGACTGATATTGAGACATTGATGAGCATTGAAGCAAATTCATCAACCCAACATAAGAGAAGAAGAGCAAAATCAAAAGAAAGGAAGAACATGACTTAGGCACCTACATAAAAGGGACAAATCTCATATCACTGATTCTACCACTATACAATTGTTTCAAATGTAATTTCATGTGTCCAACTCTATCTGTCTGCCAAATCATCACTCATTTAATGACATCAATGATAATCTAACAAAAGGAACCAAATTAAGTTATTTTTAAAAAAAATTGGGACCACGTTGAATAAAAAAGTGGTACATTTTTTACTTCTTATATTGGGATCAAATGTGGTATTAAACCTAAATTGGATTATAAAAGACTTTGGTTATGTTGGGTACATTTGTTTGCTTTAGTAATTTCTTGTTCACATGGACTAAAGAGCGATGTTTGTTGGTCTTTTTTTAATTAATCAACGACGATATGCGAGAAAAGAAAGATGATAGGTTGATTGAGGTGTCCTAAGTGAGGTGAAACAAGGAGAGACAAGTGACATTATATGCTTTTCGATCCTTACCCATTAAATGTAATGCACGAAGAATCCAAATATACACCTAAATTTATTCCTTTGCATGTGACGATGGAGTTTTGTTTGTTAGCCACATTTCCTTCTCTCCTACTTGGTATGAGACCATTATTGTGTTTTAGTTTTTTCTTTAGTGTGATGTTGCTTTGCGAAAGCATTCCTGTTTTACTATCACATGGTTTTGACAAAGCCTTTGTTACTCCCTTTCTCTTTGGTTCTTCATTGTAGTTAATGAGCTTCATCATGTAAGACATCATTGCAAGTTATTGAACCAAATAATCAATTATGATCATTACATAACTAACTACGATAAAAAGAAGTTACGTATTGATTATACACGAGTCAATATCAATTATATTTTTTTTCTGGATAATCGATTATATATTGTCATAACCAATTATGATTTTTTTTTTCTTTTGGTGGCTGTGACATATTATGCATTTCATGTTTCAGTGCAATTAGTTTTCCAATGCAATTACAATTAAGCATATAACTTTGTAGTGTGGTTAAGTCCTTGTTATTATGTTATATAATCGCAGTGTCTTCCTTAACCCTTACAACACCATTGACATTCTTACACGCCTCCCACGCTACCTTCCCCGGGTTGTAAGCCAATTCCATTTCCACAATTGACCAACAATTGGTTGAATTCCATGGAGATGTTGTGAGCTTGAGGAGGTATATATGGAAATTTGCACAACTTCAAGTGGGATGTGAACAGGAAGTTAGGATGGAGAAGTGCAAGATGTTGTCATCTATGAAGCTTTGACACAACTCAGAAGCCTTGCTTATGTGCTTCGAACACATGCCATACATAGACACACGTCATATATGTGTACGACACAGTGTCAAATACATTGAATATTTTATTTCAAATATCATGTACGAAACTACTTTTTTTGAATTCTTCATAGTGCCACTCTCATTACTTTTTTCAATTGAAAATATAATGCAACTAACCTACGTGTATTTTTTATATTATTATTTAATTTATAGAAAAATATTTTGAATTGATTACAATGCATTTTTTTATTTGAAATTTAATATTATTATTTAATTTATAGGTTCTTTTAAATTGATCATAATGTCACTCTCTTATGCAGGTGGACTTTCACTCGATTTTCATCGCTAAAGCTTGGCAATCTGTCAAGACAGAGATCGATCTACTTGGTCACCTCGGATTCACCATCTCAAACTACTCAACCTCAAGCTCGGCAAGAACAATTATTTTTTTAAAAAAAAATACTATAATTAGTTTTTAATTTGTTACAAGTTTTATTTTTATATTCGTAAATTATTTCTATTTGATGAATTTATTTGATTTTTATATTTAAGTAAATTTTTTATATTTAATTTATTTTTGTTAGGAAATTAAGATGAATATACGTACTCAAGTTATTGAACAAGAAGATGAAGCAAAATCTTTGCAGAGACATATTTCAATGTTAAGAAAAATTCCTAGTGATGGAAATAAAATTTGTGCAGTAAAAAATACTGAAAAAATAGTGATATTTATCATCAATGTTCTTATCTCACAAATTGTTGATGATGTTACCTTTATTAAAAATTTCATTGTGGGTTACTATATGAGATTATCAATGTTCAAAAACTTCAACTCATTGAAGTTGTTTTTTGTTGCTCTAAAAAGATTTGATTCAATCATAGTAATGCTAAAAAGGTTTAGAAGTTTGAAAAAAGGACTCCAAGAGATGGTTACTAGTGAGGCATGGTCTTCTTATAAAGAAGATAACCTGAATATTGCACAATTTGTGAAAGAAACTTGTTGATTGATAATTGGTGGATGAAAGCTGATATTATAGTCATGAATGATTAAATGAAGATTCACAAAAACTTGCCCCACATCAAGATGTGGAAATTATTCATGAAAGAAAGAAATGTTTTAAGGGGTACTTTGATAATGTGGAGATAAGGACACAAGTAAATATAGAGTTTGCAAACTTTTCAGATGGAAGAGATGATTTTGCTAATGCTGACTCTTTAAGGGATAAAGGTAAAATGGATGCAAAATCATGGTGGATTGTTCATGAAGCTTATGCACCAACACTCCAGAAGATAGCTCTTAAGCTACTTGTACAACCATGTTCTTCTTCTTGTTGTGAAAGGAATTGGAGTACCTACTCTTTTATACATTCTTTTGAAAATAAATAAGATGACGCCTAAGAGGACAAAAGATCTAGTATTTGTCCATAGTAATCTTTGTCTCCTCTCAAGAAACTCCTCAAAATACAAAGAAGAGAAAACTAAATTGTGGGATATTACAAGAGATGATTTTTTATTGGATTTAAATGCAACTCTTGAGATTACTAGCTTATGATGAACCAAAAGTAGAAGTTGTATTTTTCAATAAGGATGAACAAATGTAAAATTCAAACATTATGTACCGGTTGGTACCGGATGACTCAGTCACTCGACCTCGGTGATCGACTGACCGTGCCAAAGCATACTTAAAACATTTAATAAATGACATCAACGACAGTTACAAGAGCCCTTTATGAGTCACATTTATGTCCCGAATTATGTGGGAAATATCTCCAAATAATCAACTAAATACTGATTAACTAAAAGATAATACATATATTTTTTCAGATATACCAACATACCTATATACTAGTGTATTTCCCTATAAATCAGGGATCATGATACACATCAGTGGACAACTGATATTCAACCCATCACAACAAGGGCCCATGACAAACAGTATAAATAAACCCTTTTGCAGAGGTGTAAGGTACGCTTTAATCAGTTTAGAAATATACACTTTATATACAAAATACTTACTTGATCGTCGGAGTACCTTTTTCAGGTCAGCCCCGATCGAGCGCCAACATTTGAGGAAGGAGCGAGAAGATCACCGACATATAAACAATTGTACAACCAGTTACAAGTACTATCTAGACCCTTTTTGCCTATATAGGTACAATGTCGCCCACCGTGTGGCCGAGATAGTAGTAAATTTCATAATCAAATCCAGACTAGCAACAATGGTGTTAATAAGAAATGCAGTCAACCACGATCAGATCACTGAGGAGCATGTCACAATAATTCAAACACTTTAGACTCAAGTGGAGGAGATGCGTCAGAAAGGCATCGAAGATCAACGGAGGAATGAAGAGGAGGTGCGCCTTCTTAAGGAGCAAAATAAAGAGTTGAAGCAACGACAAAATGAATTCAAACGAGAGGAGAAATCTCGATCAGGCAATCACACTCATACGAAAACAACAACAACTCAGACACAAATTCTAGATGCACCGAGCGACCCCACACGATTGATGATGACGAGGATATGAAAGAACATCCTTTTACTGATGAAATTATGGAAGCGCAACTCCTCTCTAAATGGAAGGAACTGAGCATCAAACTCTATGATGTCTCTACAGATCTGGACGAGCACCTGAACATTTACAAGACACGTATCAATCTCTACACGACGAATAAGGTCGTTTGGTGTAAGGTTTTCCCCACTACCCTGGGGCACTCAGTTGGTTCACCTTACTTCCACCAAACTCGATGGACAGTTTCAAAGCCCTGACGAGAAAAATCACCACTTATTATGCGACGAGTCGACTGCATCGTATGTCGTCCTTGGCCCTCCTCAACGTAAGACAGGAAAAGGGGGGATCTTTGCATACATTCATGGAGAGATTCAATAAAGTCTCCATAAGCATCAGAAACCTCATGCCAGAGATAGCCATGCATCATCTGGTCTCGGCACTCTAACCTGGCTAGTTCACCAACAATCTGATCCAAAGACCAGCCAAAGATCTTGATGAATTACGAAATTGAGCAACTAAGTTCATGCAGATTGAGGAATTGCCCAACTTCCATAATAGTGTTAGGGCCGAGAATGGAGGATATAAAGGAAAAGAGAAAAATAGAGGAAACCGATCCACATCCGGTTGGTTGGACAGGTTCAGAGAAAACCGAGGGCCTCGGTTCTATACATACACCTCATTGAATGCTGCAAGAGGTAAAAATTATGGACAAGGCCCTATAGGTCGATTTACTCTTGACCTTAAAACAACTGCAAAGTTCGAGAAACGTCGATATGTCCAAACACTATCAGTACCATCACAACTTCGGCCACAAGATCGAGGGGTGTCAAGCATTGATGGACAAGATAGAGGAGCTTATCCAAGTCGGTTATTTGCGCAGGTTTGTTCAAACAAACACTAGGTCATACCGATCCTCGCAAAAGAAGAGGTGTCCTCCCAGGAAACGGAAAGAGCAATATACACGACGTGGACGAGAGGGATCACATCATTTTGACGATGACCAATGCCCTGCCAAACAGAGAAGAAGAAGTGAAAGTCTTGTACGGGAGGTCATCAATACCATAGCTGGTACGATCCCACTCGGAAGCGTCGGTCGAAGAGACGGACGATTACGTAGAAGTCCTTCCTTGGAAAGTAGAAGTCTCAAACACATTACGGGGTATGTAAACACTATCGCTGGAGGATTTGCTGGAGGAAGATGTTCTAGTTCCGTCCGGGAGAAGCATCTTCGGGCCATTCAATCGGTCCACTCAATAACCACCAAAGGCCGACCAAGGATTCCACCGATAATTTTCACATATGACTACTTCATCGCCATCGACCCAGCCCAGGACGACCCCATGGTCATCACTATGGAGATCGACAAATTTGCCATCACCAATGTCTTCGTGGATCATGACAACTCGGTTGACATTTTGTATTGGAAGACTTTGAAGAAAATGAGGATTCCATAATCAAAAATCCAACCCTACAATGACCAGATTGTTGGATTTTCTGGTGAGCAGGTGGACACGCGAGGATTCATTGACTTGTACACCACGTTCGGAGAAGAGGGGTACCTTTCCAAAACAATAAAAATCAAGTATCTCTTGGTAAACACAAATACCTCTTATAATATATTGCTTGGTCGGTCGTTAATTAACCGTCTGAAGGCAATAATGTCCATTCCTTACCTTGCAATGAAGTTTCCATCGGTAGCCGATGACATCGTTACGATCCATGTCGATCAAAAGATGGTTCGTGAATGCTATGTTGCAAGTTTGAAGGTTGAACCAACCAGTCGGCTATACAAGGCCTCACTGTGTGGATGATCCATTGGAATGAGGGGATGGCTTGCCATGATCTAGGGAACCGACCAAGGATTGATCCCGAGAAAGAAGGTCAAGAGAACACATGGTCGCCCTTGTCAATCTTTATCTCGGCTCGACGAAGCCCGCATTGAACCAAGCGAGGACCTTGACCTATTACCCCTCCAGGATGAAGAGCATGCAACGCGCATGGGGACTTCCCTGAAATTGGACGACAGCAGGCTGGTAAGACAAATGTTAATTGATAATGCTTGTTTTCTTGGAAAACTTCAGATATGCCTAGAGTAAGTCCAGACGTTATTACACATCATCTTTCCGTATATAAATAGGCTAGACCAATTGCTCAGAAGAAATGAAGGATGGGTGAAGAGAAAAGTGATGTCGCACGGCAAGAGGCCGATAAGTTAGTAAAAACTAGCTTCATAAAAAAAAACACACTACATCATCTAGTTGGCCAATGTGGTCATGGTAAAAATGTCCAATGGCAAGTGGAGAATGTGCACTGACGATACCGACCTCAACAAAGCTTGTCTGAAGGATTCTTATCCTTTACCGAGTATCGACCGCCTCGTCGATGAAGAGGCCGACCACAACATTCTATGTTTTTTGGATGCATACTCTGGATATAACCAAATTCAGATGCAACAAAGAGATAAAGAAAAAATTGTGCTCATGACTGATTGTGACATATTCTATTATGAAGTCATGTCGTTCGGTCTAAATAAATGCAGGTGTCACCTATCAAAAGTTGATGGATTACATATTCAAAAGGATGCTCAACCGGAATGTCAAGGTTTATGTTGACGAAATTGTGGTCAAATCCGACTCATGCCAACAACACATCCAAGACCTACAGGAAGTATTTCAAGGTCTTCGAAACTATGGTATGCGGTTCAACCCCCGACAAGTGTGCGTTCAGGGTAGAAAGAGGAAAGTTTTTGGGTTTCATGCTCAAACCCGAAGAAATGTAGGGCGATCACCGAGATGCGTAGCCCCGAGAATATCAAAGAAACTCAAAGACTGATCGGGCGGCTAACAACCCTCTCTAGATTCGTACCAAGGCTAGCAGAGAAAACCAAGCCCATCGTACAATTGTTACGCAAGCTGACTAAGTTCCAATGGACATACGAGTGTGAAGGAATTTTTCTTCAATTAAAAGCTTTCTTGGCATCCCCCTTGGTTATCCAAAAGTCGAACGCCACAAAGCCTATAATCATTTACCTTGTTGTCTCAGAAGACGCGATTAGTGCAACATTGGTACAAGATGTTGAGAAGGAGGAACGACCACTTTATTTCATCAGTTGGGTACTTCACGACGCTGAGGTATGTTACCAGATGATTGAAAAGGTAGCCTTGGCCTTGGTGATAACAACATGAAGGATGCACATGTATTTTCAGAATCATGGTATAATAGTCAAGACCGATTATCCCATAATGAAGATACTAGAAAAGCCGGATTTGGCCGGCCGGATGATTGGATGGTCGTTGAATTATCCAAATTTCAGATTCTATATCAGCCCAAAGGGGTAAGTAAATCTCAAGCTTTGGCCGATTTTGCAGCCGAGCTTAGCCCTCATCTGATCAAGGAGGAGGACTTCCAGTGGATCTTGCATGTCGATGGGTTCTCTAACAATAGATCATGTGGTACATGGGTAGTGCTTGGGGGACCGGGCGATATCCTCCTCGAGCAAGCCTTAAAATTTGATTTCTAAACATCAAATAATCATGTTGAGTATAAAACCATTATAGTTGGTCTCAATCTAACACTAGATATGAAAAACTTATTTGCAAAAGTGACTCCCAACTTGTTGTCAAACAATTGAAGGGAGAGTTTGAAGTAAAAGAATCGTTGCTCCATAGGTACTATCATTTTGTTCAAAATTTAATTGCCAGGTTTACTGAGGTAAGGATTGAACACATCCGTCGGGAACACAATACCTGGGTTGATATGCTCTCACGGTTAGCCACTATCAAGAAGAAGGGGCACCGTCGGTCGATCATCTATATTAACCTCAAGAATCCCAACGTTAGCTCGAACCAGTGTATGATAACTGAAGTAGAACCAAACTGGATGACACCCATCAAACAGTTTTTAGGAATTGGAGATTGCAGAACTGATACAACCCAATTAGCCAAGCAGATGATCAAGGATACAAGAGACACAAGTTTCAGAAGGACCTCAGTAAAAGAAGAATTGAACATAGGCCAGAGTATCAGATGTTCTTTCTTCTAGTCTTTTTAAAATACAAGTTTATGTAAATAAATTAGACTCACTTTGGGGGTCAAAATAGAAGAATAAGCTAGAGTAGGGTGTGCTTAGTAATTTAAGTAGGGTTTGCTTAGTAATTTGAGTAAGGTGTGCTTAGTAATTAGAGTAGAGTGTACTTAGTAATTTGAGTAGGGTGTGCTTAATAATTTGAGTAGGGTGTGCTTAGTAATTTGGCCTTATGCCAAGCCCACCTTTCATGACATGTGAACCTAGGTTTAGGGTTTTTTTGACCTACCTTCTAGAAGGTTTCTCACAAATGACACTCCTACCCCTCTATCTTGCTCTCCAAGTCACTTTCTCCTATATAAAGGGTGTCTTGCCTCATGTACTTACACATTGAATTTGGATAGTAAAGAAACTCTGCAGGAGTGTTTTTGTGAGACTAGAGAGTTGTCATAGTGGGTCTTATCTTGAGTTTGTGAGCACTTCAAGTGGCGGCAATTTCACCACTCATCTTGGAGTGCCTCATTTCTCCAAGTGGCATGACAACCCTTTTTCTTCCATAAGCTTTCTTCATCTCTTCACCTTTTCCTTTCTTTTCTTTACACCACTTTCCATTCCATTTTATAGTTTTCTCCTCTTTACAATTTGGTCATCTATTATATTTGTTTCTTTTTGTTCTTCAATTTCGCACCTCATCATCACTTTATATTTGTGTTTTTCTTTTTGCCCTCTAGAAGTGAACCTTAACACTTACTTAAGCACTTTGTTAAGTTCATGTCTAGTGGAAATCTTCTTTGGGTTTCTCACCATAATTGTAAATCTAAAATCATAAACAAAAGAATAACCTATAAAAACATTGAATCCTAAAATCAACTCACATCATGAACTCAATCAGAAAAGACAATGAGACAGCAAGCCACTTGGTTTCTTCTTATTGACCAAGATCTCTATCGCCGAGGATACACTCGGTCGCTGTTAAAATGCATCTCTCCTGACCAAGCCGAATATGTCATGCGAGAGATACACGATGGGGTATGTGACACTCATTTAGGGATGAGAACAATGGTTGCTAAGGTGTTAAGGGCAAGTTGCTATTGGCCGACCGTGCAAGGCGACTATACAAATTTTGTTTGAAAATGTGTCAAATTTCAGGAATACGGTAGTTTATCTCACTGAAAGCTCGAGAATCTTCACTACATTCTCTCCCCGTGGCCGTTTGTGAAATGGGGAATGGATATCATCAAACCCTTTACACTAGAAAAAGGGCATTGTAAATTTCTTCTAGTCGGGATAGATTACTTCACCAAGTGGATCGAGGCCGAACCTCTGGCAGCAATCACAGCTCGAAATGTTCAAAACATTGTATGGAGAAATATTGTTTGTCGTTTCGAGATACCCCATGTAATCATAACCGAAAATGGCCGACAATTCATTGACCGGGGACTTGCTGAAGCTCGATATCAAACATATCACGAGTTCAGTAGAGCACCCTCAATCTAATGGCCAAGCCGAAGCTGCCAACAAAGTAATTCTCAACGAATTAAAGAAGAGACTCGACCCAGCTAAAGGCAAATGGACCAAGGAGCTTCTCGATGTCTTGTGGGCTTATCGGTGTACGCCACTGTCCACCACACAAGAAACCCCTTTACATCAAACACTGAATCCTTGTTGAAGTCAGAGAACCCTCTCTACGACAACAACCACTCGATCTCAACCTCAACAAAGAAAGCTTGTTGGTTGGCCTCGACTTAATCAACAAGTTCAAAGATAAAAGCAAAATAGGGAAGAAGCATGCAAGGTTCGGGCGGCAAGGCGATACAACTCTAAAGCAATACCATGAAGCTTTCAGAAGGGATACTTAGTTTGGCGATTGCGTAGCGACGCCCATAAATAATGAGGGAAAATTCTCAAGTAATTGGGAAGGACCTTTCCGCATTTCAGACATAATGGCTGACAGAGCCTATTACCAAGAATTTTTATCAGGAAAATCTATACCGAGAACGTCGAATGCCACGCATATCAAGTTTTATTACAGTTGACAATTCTAATAAAAGACAATGTACTCTTTCCTCGCTCAGTTGTTTTATCCCTAAAGAGGATTTTCGACTAAGAAGGTTTGAACGAGGTACTTTAAAATTATATATTCTTACCTTGAATATTCTATACAATATTGACACAGGTACCACTCGGTAATGGCAACCGCTAAACTACTAGCGACCCTTACCGATCGAAAGATTGTTACATGCTACACCGTCATACCAACTGCTACTCGATAATGGCAGCCACTTAACTACTAGAGACCCTTATCGATCAACCGCTCAGTCGAGGCGACCACTTAAGTACTAGCGACCCTCACCGACCGAACAATTATCATTCGATAATGGTAGTCGCTTAACTGCTAGCGACCCTTATCGATCAACCGGTCGGTCGAGGCAACTGCTTAACTACTAACGGCCCTCACCGGCCGAACAACTATCACTCGATAATGACAACTGCTTAATTACTAGCGATCCTTATTGATATAAAACGACATATACCTAAGGAAACAACAAGCACTTCCGAAAAGGGTTAGTCATCTCAAGATACAAAGCCAGACCCCTCTAAGCCTCGAGAAAGAATCAACAAAAGAAGAAGAAGCTATAAACCCGAATATCAGAAGTTCTTCCTGTTGGTCTTCTTAAAAAATAGAATATGTTTGTAAATAATTTGGGCTCACTTTAGGGGTCCAAATAACAAAGATAGGCTACAATAAGGTGTCTTTAGCATAATAGAGAATGTAGTTATCATTTTAGCTTGAGCTGAAAGGAATAAAAAGAAATAGATGGAATGTATTTCTGATGTATATTACAAATGTGATTACAGTCTCTATTTATAGACTGTTTTACAATCTAATTAAGGAAGGAAATAATAGGTAATAAAAGACAATTATAATGGTTGTTTAAAGCTGTACAAATCAAATAAAATCAAATCACTAACAAATTTGTCCTAATAAATATAAAATGGAATCTGCACTTAATTACAACATAATTCTCCTGATTATGCAACACTCCCCCTCAAGTTGGTGAATGTATATCTATCATTCCCAACTTGCAAGTAAGATCTTCGAATTGTTTTGTGAGAAGTCCTTTAGTAAACATATCTGCCAATTGTAGTCTTGACGGGATGTACTCAGTGGCTATAAGACCATCATCCAACTTCTCCTTAATAAAGTGTCGGTCTATCTCTACGTGCTTTGTTCGATCATGTTGAATCGGATTGTGTGCAATACTAATAGCGGACTTATTATCACACCCCAAGCCCATAGGAGCTTCATATTTTATTTTAAGGTCATTAAGTATGATCTTCACCCATAATAGTTCACACACCCCTTGAGCCATGGCTCTAAATTCTGCTCTGCACTTGATCTTGCAACTACATTTTGCTTCTTGCTCCTCCATGTCACCAGATTTCCACCCAAGAACATGCAGTAGCCTGTGGTGGATCTCCTATCAACAATCGATCCTGCATAGTCAGCATCAGTATATACTTTCATGGATAAGTTTTCCCCTTTTTTTGAATAACAATCCTTTTCTTGGAGAGGCTTTTAAGTACTGAAGAATTCTATCTACTGCTTGTGAGTGTCTTTCCCTTGGATCATGCATAAATTGGCTAACCACACTAACTGCATAGGCTATGTCTGGCCTAATGTGTGATAGATAAATGAGTTTCCCCACAAGTCTTTGATATTGTGTCTTCTCCACTTTTGGGTTTTCCTCATCATTCCCAATCCTATGATTTTGCTCTATTGGCACTCCAGTGGGCTTACAACCCAACTTACCAGTCTCTTTGAGAAGATCAAGGACGTATTTCCTTTGAGAAATAAAGATGTTCTGTCTTGAGTAAGCAACCTCTATCCCAAGAAAGTACTTTAGCTTCCCAAGATCCTTCATCTCAAATTGAGCAGCTAGTCTCTCCTTCAAATTTTGTTTTTCAATCTCATCATCACCTGTAATAATCATATCATTTACATAAACCAAAAGTAGAGTGAGTTTACCATTTTGAGAATGTTTTATAAACAGAGTATGGTCACCTTGGCTTTGTCGGTACCCCAAAGATACCATAGCTTGAGTAAACCTTCCAAACCAAGCACGAGGTGATTGTTTAAGACCATACAAGGCCTTCTTAAGTCTGCACACCTTATTTTCTTTATTAACATTACCATAACCCGGTGGAATCTCCATGCATACTTCTTCCTCCAAGCTTCCATGCAAGAAGGCATTCTTAACATCAAACTGATGCATCTCCCAATCAAAGTGCGTTGCCAAGGAGAGAATAATTCTGACTGTATTCATTTTTGCTACTGGAGCAAAAGTTTCCTCATAATCGATCCCATAGGTTTGAGTGTACCCTTTTGCAACCAACCTTGTTTTATATCGATCCAACGTGCCATTAGACTGATACTTCACTGTGTATATCCACCGACAACCCACTGCCTTCTTATCCTTTGGTCTCTCTACAATCTCCCAAGTCTCATTCTTTTCTAATGCCTTCATTTCTTCATCCATGGCAAGAACCCAGTTCTAATCCTTTAAGGCTTCTTGTACTGATGTAGGGATTATAATAGAATCAATAGCTGAAAGAAAACTCCTGTGCTGCATAGAAAGTTTTTCTGTAGACACAAATTGAGATATAGGATATTTGGCACAAGATCTTTTTTCTTTTCTCAAGGCAATAGGTAAATCATCTAGGTTAGTTTTATTTAAAGTGTCCTCAAGAGTCTCATAGGTATGAGTTCTTACCTCTGGTTCGGACAATTGAAGTTGCTGTTCGATCAGGACGGGTTCTTGTTGCCTTCGTTGGTATTGTTTCCCAAAGTATCTGTCCTCATTATTCTTCTCTGGTAATGATGTTGGCATAGGGTCTTTGTCATTCTCCCTAAGAACGAAATTCTGCAACAAAGGAAAAAGTTGCAACTCAAGGTCCTCAGCTTCTTGAATACTCTCCCCCTGAAGCTGAGAACTAGGAAAGAAAGACTCTGTTTCATGGAAGGTGACATCTTTGGAAATATAAACTTTACGACTTTGAGGATGATAACATTTGTACCCCTTTTTGTTGGGGGCATAACCAATGAAGACACATTTGATGGCACGAGGATCTAACTTACCTCGATACGGGCTATGAACATGGACAAAAGCTGGACAACCAAAGACACGACTCTGAAGACTAGTTAACATGGGAAAAAAAGGATAGAATGTGGTCATAAGCTGAATATGAGTAACACCCTCTAGAACCCGAGAAGGTAATCTATTAATCAAATAAGTGGCAGTCAGGACGGCTTCCCCCAGTAAGATTTTGGAACAGACATTTGGAAAAGTAAAGCTCTAGTTACCTCAAGGAGATGACGATTTTTTCTTTCAGCAACCCCATTTTGTTGAGGAGTGTCCACACAGGTTAATTCATGAACAACTCCATTTTCCTGAAGAAACTTTGAAAGGTTCTGGTTGACATATTCTCATCCATTATCAGAACGTAATCTCTTAATTGGACTTTCAAATTGTGTTTGAACCATTTTGTAAAAATTTACAAACAAGTGAAAAACTTCAGACTTATCTTTCATGAGGAATATCTAGGTAACGCGAGTACAATCATCAATAAATGAAACAAACCATTTTGCACTTGAGATATTAGGAATAGATGAAGGTCCCAATACATCAGAATGAATAAGATCAAAAGGTTTTGAACTTCTATTATTATTCGAAGGAAAAGTTGTTCTATGGTGTTTAACAAACTGACAAACATCACAATGAAAAGACTCAACCGATAATTTTGTAAATAAAACAGGAAATAAGGATTTTAGGGTACTAAAAGGAGGATGTCCAAGACGTCTGTGTTGAAGCCATATCTGAGAAGATGACCAAGATTCAGTGTCTTGCTGAAGACTAGAAGTGTGGGCCTGTAGTTTAGCACATTTTTTAGTTTCTTCCTGTTGTAAGTAATATAACCCGCCCTGCTCTTTAGCAAGTCCAATTGTCTTCCCCGTGGCAAGATCCTGAAAAACACAATGGGAAGGAAAAAATGTCACTGCACAATTTAAATCTTGGGTAATCTTTTGAATAGACAAGAAGTTATTAGATAGGTTGGGAACATGAAGCACATTTTTTAAAGGGAAGGAAGGTTGAAGGTGGATATTACCACAACCAGTAATGGGGGTATTGGAACCATTAGCTACAGTAATATGTTGGTTATAAGATAAGGCATTGTAGGATGAAAAATAAGAGGAATGAGGTGTCATATGATCAGTAGCACCAGAGTCTATAATCCAGATATTCTCAGTACCAGAAGCATTAAAGGATAAGAAACTAGAACTCTTACCACTGATGGTTAAAGAACAAGAGCTAGTCTTACTAAGAGAGTTCATGAGAGCTCGTAAACGTTCCAACTCTTCTTTGCTGAGTGAGGGAACCTCCTCTGCTATTTGAGGGAAAGGTAAGGTCGTACTTTCAGAGTCAGATGATGCTTGATTAGCATGCCTTTGTATGGTACCTTTGAATCCTCCAATACGTTCCAAGACCTTCTCCTTTCCATGAAGTTTGAAGCATCTTTCCTTAGTATGACCTGTCTTTTTACAATAACTGCACCAACGGCTTTACGATTAGCCTTTGTGGGAGGCTTTCCAAATGAAGGAAATGAACCTTTTATAGGGCCTTTGCCAGTCGCCATAGCTGAACTATCACTAGAGTTGTTAGTACTTAGAGCTGAACTATCAACGAAGTTGCCCCCATCCAACATTACTAACCTCCGAGTTTCTTCCCCTCATACAATGTGAAAAACCTCTAAGAGAGAAGGGAAATTTTCCTTTCCCAAAATCGGAATCCTAATTGGATCAAATTCAGGGTTTAATCCAGAAAGAAATTTAAATATGCGTACCCTTTCAAGAAATTGTGTTAGTGCAATAGAGTCATCTGTGCACTTCATCTTCAAATTTTGATATTGATCTAATTTGATCCATAAACCATTCAACATACCATAGTAGTTTGTTACTGAAAGGCTCCCTTGGCTGGTATGAAAGATCTTGTTTTCTATCTCGTACCATGCTGCAGTATCTTTTTTCATAGAGTATGTTTGACAAAGGTTTTCCCAAATCTCCTTAGCAGTGGAGAAGAACATACAATTTCAGCTAATCTCTGGCGTCAGAGAATTCCATAACCAGGTCATGATAAGAGAGTCTTCATCGTCCCAGTCTTTATATTTCGAATCAGTTTTGGCTGGAGGTTTCTCTTCTAGGTGACTCAATTTCTTCCTTCGTTTGAGCGTAGCACGAACCAACTGGGCCCATTGCAGGTAGTTGTTTCCATCGAGACGATAACTGCTTTGCAACATCGGCAAATCATTGGAGCTAAGAGAGGTTGTGTTGTTAGTCGCCATTGGGAAGAGTTGACCGAAATACGACAAAACTGGTGGTGATTCTGTTTGAAAAAAAAATGCTGGGAAAAAAAGATTCCAGCAGCAGCGGTCAACGGCGGAGGTCGGCAGCGAAGGTCGGCGTTAGAAGCGGTCAACGTCGGTCGACAACGGAGGTAGAGGTCGGCGTTGGAGGTCGGCAGCGAAGGTCGACGTTAGCAACAGTCAACGTCGGCAGCGCAGGTCGGTGTCGGAGGTCGGCACGTCGCTCGACAGCGGAGGTAGAGGTCGGCGTCGGAGGTCGGCAGCGGAGGTCGGCGTCAGAGGTCGGTGGTCGACGGTCGGCAACGGTAGTATTTGCAGCAATGAAGGCTGCCTAGAAAAGTAATTGCAGCAATGAAGGCTGCCAAAAAATTGCAGAAACAAAGTCTCCCAGATCAGGAGCTCTAATACCAAGTTGAAAGGAATAGAAAGAAATAGATGGAATGTATTTCTGATGTATATTACAAATGTGATTACAGTCTCTATTTATAGACTGTTTTACAATCTAATTAAGGAAAGAAATAATAGGTAATAAAAGACAATTATAATGGTTGTTTAAAGCTGTACAAATCAAATAAAATCAAATCACTAACAAATCTGTCCTAATAAATATAAAATGGAATCTGCACTTAATTACAGCATAATTCTCCTGATTATGCAACAACTTGTTTCTAGCCTCTTAGGAAGACATTTTAACCTAGTTTCTAGAAGGACAAGCCTAGGGTGCGGGTTTGACTAAGTCAAACCCTAAGGCTGCCCATTTTTTCCCTTTTCCCTTCCTACCCCTCTTGCTTGTTTTCCAAGGCTTCTTCACCTATAAATAGGAGGCCTACCCATTGTATTTTAGAAGTTGAATTTGAATGAAGTAAAGAAACTCTGCACAAATTGTGTGAGCTCTTAGTGAGGCTTATGTCCTCTTTGGTTTGAGGTCTTATCTTGAGTGATTTGGGAAGCTCTTAGAAAAGGAATTTGCGCAAACAAAAAAAATTGTGTTCCAATCTTTCAAAGAGCAACAATTTTAAAATTTTGGGTTCATCTTGATTGGCAAATTGATTTCAACATTGTGGAATTTTTATCCTTTTGCTTTGACAAATCTCTAATGAAAGTTTCATTGTTAAAAGTTTAGTAAGTATCTTAGAGTCTTTTTGTGTGACTTTTTCTTGCTTTTCTTCTTTTTCAAGTTTTGTCATAATCTCTTTTCACAAATTTGGTTTAGCTTTCTTGTTTTGAGCTTTTCTTGATTGTCTTTTCAATTTTCTTAAGTTTGTTGTGGTTCTTTGAGATCAAGTGTGTTTGGCTTTGTCATTTTTCACTTGAGAAATTTTCAACACCAAGATATACCTTTTTAAGAGGATAAAATTCTTTTTAAGTGGTTTGAGTGTTCTCCTCTTGATTTCTTTTCAACAAAAGTGACACAAACTTGAGAGAGTGTATTCTAACTTCTTTTTCGCTAATTGTTTGATTCCTTGTGCAAACATTATGGGTCATTTGTCTTTAGGTGAATCTTCAAAACCTCAATCACATCACAAAACCCACCTTTTGGGAGAACTTGTGGAGGTCAAGAAGCGAATGGTCCATAAAGATGAGAAAAAGCCAACTAGCGAAAAGATTGCAAAGACTAGAAGAAGCTCAAGCTTGGAAAACTTAAGAAAGGAGATGAGAGCTGCCAAGAACAACTAGACATTCCATGCACTATGGGAGTCAAGAACATGATTGGCGAGTGCACAATTTTGACAAATGACACCATCATCACCAACAACAACCACAACATTCTTTTGATTTTGTAAAGTTACCTAGTTTTAGTGGGTCCAATAACCTTACTTTGTATTTAGAATGGGAAGCTAAAGTTGAACATCTCTTTAATGTGTATAAGGTCACCGAGGACCAAAAGTTTAGGTTAGCTTCCCTAGTTGTTTTAGACTATGTCATCCAATGGTAGCAACAAACTGTAATGGACATTGAGCTAAACAAGAGGTCAGTCGTGGTCTCTTGGTATGATTTGAAAGCATATATGCGCGCACGGTTTGTTCCTCCTCCTTATAGGAAGGAACTCTTATTGAAGCTCCAACAACTTCATCAAGGACCTAGGACGGTAGACAAATATTTTAAAGATCTAGAAACAACTTTGACTAAGATAAATATGCATGATAGTGAAGAGTCAAAGATCACTAGTTTTGTGAGTGGTTTAAGGAAAGAAATTAAAGATGTTGTAGAATTATATGAGTACTCTTCTTTAAAGAAGTTGGTTCACCTAGCCATCAAGGTGAAATCACATATTTTGACGAAAGCAACTTTCAAAACTAGTCATCATGATGACTTCTACAAATGTTCAGGGAAGGATAAAAATAACATTTCTACAACAACTTCTCCTTCCAATTTTTCAAAAGTAACCACTTCTTCCTATAAAGTTTTTAAAGACAAACCTTATACCTATACCCCTAAGTCACCCACCAAACCTTCAAGCACAACATGTTTTAAATGTTTAGGGTTTGGGCACATAGCTGTCAATTGTCCAAATAAAAGAACCCCAAATCTAAAAGAGGAACATCATGGCCAAATTAAAACAAAAACCAAAAGTGAAAATGAAAGAGAAAATGAAGGACAAGATACCACGAATATCATCACTTCACCTCAAAGGTGTTTTTCTTCCTTGTCTTTTTCATTACCTAAACATTCTAAATACTTGACATATTTGATTAAGAACTTTAGGGATGATATTCAAAAACCTCCTAAAGGTTATCACCTTCTAAGAGGATTCTTCCAAAATCATTTCATCCCCAAATATTATTTCCAAACATGGCCTGTAGCTAGAATTCAACCATGTAATCTCCCTAAGCTTAATGAACATAAGTTTGCTTCACACCTACCATATACAAATCATGTGAACAAACTCACTATGTTATTTGTAGGAGTTCTAAATTCGACGACAAATTCTTTCGAACCTGGGGAGCATGATACAAACCGACAGATAACTAAGGACACAACAAGCACTTCCCAAAAGGGTCAGTCATCTCAAGATACAAAGTCAGACCCCACCAAGCCTTGAGAAAGAATCAGCAAAAGAAGAAGAAGTTATAAACCCAAATATCAGAAGTTCTTCATTTTGGTCTTCTTAAAAAAGAGAATATGTTTGTAAATAATTTGGGCTCACTTTAGGGGTCCAAATAGCAAAGATAAGCTAGAATAAGGTGCCTTTAGCATAATAGGGGGATGTAGTTATCATTTTAGCTTGTTTCTAGCCTTTTAGGAAGACAATTTGACCTAATTTCTAGAAGGACAAGCCTAGGGTGCGGGTTTGACTTAGTCAAACCCTAAGGCTGCCCATTTTTTCCCTTTTCCCATTTTACCCTCTTGCTTGTTTTCCAAGGCTTCTTCACCTATAAATATGAGGCCTACCCATTGTATTTTAGAAGTTGAATTTGAATGAAGTAAAGAAACTTTGCACAAATTGTGTGAGCTCTTAGTGAGGCTTATGTCCTCTTAGGTTTGAGATCTTATCTTGAGTGATTTGAAAAGCTCTCAAGTGGCGGCCAACACACTCATCTTGGAGCAAAACCACCCTCCAAGTGGCGTGACATTTCTCACCCACCACCATAAGTTTTCTCATTCCATTTTTCCTTCCATTTCTCCATTTCATTTATGTTTTTGTCTCTTAGTCTCTTATTTATTGTGTTTGGGTTTCACTCATAATCATGAGTATGGTGCATCATTTGGGAAACCATGACCATCATTGATGATTACCTTGTGCCCATTTCAATTTTGCAATTGCATCCTCACCATATCTTGTTTTCCATATTTGCCTCTGTGAAGTGAACCCTCACACTTTCTTAACCACTTGGTTAAGTTCGTGTCCAGTGGGAATCTTCCTTAGGTCCTCACTCATAATTGCTAAAATCTCAACCTTAAGTAAAAGTGTCACCATAAATGAAAACATCTAAAAATCAACTCACATCACTTATCGATCAACCGCTCGGTCGAGGCAACCGCTTAACTACTAGCGACCCTTATTGACCGAACGCCTAATACCCGGTAACAATAACTGCTTAACTACTAGCAATCCTTACCGGATGATATCTACACAAGTTAAATGTGTCTACATTAACACAACTTCACATATATGCACTTTTGGTTAAGGTATTCCTTATCACATATATGTGCTTTCCGTTAAGGTATTCCTTTTCTACCAATTAATGAAATTTTGCAGATAATCATATGAGAACACAATCTACTCAATACGCCATACACTCGATGGCCACACATAGTCAATCACGACTACTAAATTCATCAAGCTCAACTAATCGGTTAGTTGAAATTATGATATTTTGTAGTGTTAATCCCACTATCGGTCCAAATGGTTAAAGTTCATCATTGGATGAGGTTTTATTCTTAATTATGGCATTGATCAACGTTTATCAAATCAACAACTAAGGGTGAATGTTCAAAGACTCGGTCAACCATGCTTCATTAGAGCTCACAAAATAATTACAGATTGGAAAATAGAGTTAAAGTCTCGGTCATCCATCTCAAGCTATAAATTGCAAAATTTAAAGGCATAGGTTAAAGTGCAAAAGTTCAAATTGTTCAATGCCCACATCCTAGGCCCAAGAAAATTCCAAGAGTCAAGATAAAATACATTAAATAGAACGAACCACCTCTTCGATAGAGCATTCGCCCTCATCTTCATGATTTTTACCTTGGCCTTCAATCTCATCTTCATCGTCGCCTCCGACCGATACAAGCTTATCTTTCACTATATCTTTGTCGACATCGTACCGTTCATCATTGATTGGCACGTCATTAGAAATGCAGCTTGGCGCACGCCTTGAAAAAAATAGCAGTTTTTGCTAATACGCAGGAGGAAAGCCTCAAATTCATCCAACTTTGCAGGTATCATTTTCTTTTCTTCCTCGACCTTTGCTCGGTCGGCCTTCTGTATTTGCAACTTGGTTTTCAGCACTAAGACTTTACCCTTCGCCTCGTCATCTTTAGCACTGCTTGGTGGCATTTTTCATCCAGCGTGCCCATAGCCTCCAAGGTAGGTTTCAGAAAGCTTGAGGACTCGACCAATTCTACGCAGCCGAATTTCTCTTTAATTCATCGCCCAATGTGTGGGTCACCACCAAGGAACGACTTAGCATCTCGGTCAACCCCTCTACCAAGTCATCCGTTGAGATACTAGTTAGAATGCTTTCTTCTTCGGGTGTCATCCTGATTTGAACACCCTGGGCCAGTTGTAGACCCCACCAAGTATTGAGGGTGTGGTTGACAACCCAGTATTCGATCGGGGCTAGGATGTTTTACCCGGACGACCTCTCTTTCTTTTTCCCGGAGGAGGCAGGGTTGTCGTAGGAGGCACCACGTAAACGATCGGGGATGAGGTTCCCACACCAAGTACTTCCAATGACACTTTTTGGCGCTTGAGCGCCTGGGGTTTTAGTTGCTTTAAATATTTTGTGGACTCCAGGTGACTTGAGCCATTATTTTTGCGAAATACAAAACACTTAATCATCCAGGCAGAATATCAAATAAAATTTTATACATTGAAATGTAGCATACCGATCAGATTCGTCTACCTCTTGGACGACTCAAACAAGGAAACAAGCCCTAATTGAAAGCCTATGAGGATGTTGGTCGAGAATGGAAAAGATTGCTTTATCATGAGGACTCATTGAGGACCTCAGCCAGGACACGTAACGTTTGGGATTTCGAGTCCAATGAAACGGGAACTTCGACCTCCTTCATAGTCGTAAAAATATGGTTTGTCGTCTGGTTCGATAAAAACTTTGAAATACTTCTCCTTAAAGTGTTTGTAGGATGAAGTGTAAGGAGAAAAAAGGATACTACCCGGACAACTAGTCAAGGATAACCAACTCACGGGGGTGATAGGTTAGGAATTATAATAGAAAAGAAAAGTTTGCAGCATCAGTCTCAACCTAAAAACATCGCAAATTCCCTTGAAGGCTTTGAAGAGCAGCCCATGAATTGGGATGCAGCTGAGTAGGGGTAACGTTGAGAATCCGAAGGACCCCCATCGTGAACTCATAAAATGGAAAGGTAACATGCAAGTCATTGAAAAAAGTAATAAACTCTTGAGGAGCATTCTACCGGTTGTGACATACTCTGTTGAAGTGACTGCAACTATCTGCTGCAACTGCATCCGAGGGAGCGTCAAATTTTAGAATAGTCACTTTAGACAAAAAAAAACCCGTCTAAAGCAGTAGGACCCCTAAAGCAAGTAGCAACGTCTAATATGTGTGGATCAACCCACTCGTAGTCAGGAATATCAGAACCGACGCCGACCGATTGGTCTGAATCATTTCTCACTTTTCCAGATGCGGAGTGAGTGGGATCAGAATACTCTATATTCACAATAATATCAAAGGACTCAATAGAGGAAGACATCACTAACCTTTTTAATGACAAACGCAAAAGAAAGCAAGTTGTGTGAGACTCGACACTCGGAGCACGATTAATGAATTCTTAGGCATAGACGATGAACAACAAACCCTTTAACATTCGTGAGCACCTCTATTTATAGAAAAGGCACGAAGAGAGAGAATTAGATACTCACTATTCGGCACCGTTAGATCTCTTTTCATCCAAGACTCAGACACTCGGCATACGAAACGACACACATCAAAAGCCATTAGATCTTTGGATCAAACAGTATCTATGAAACGATTTTTTTTGAAAAAGAGTGAGTCACATCCCTAACAGCATTAAATGCACCCAACAGTCACATCTCACCTCGAGGCACCCAACAGTTACATCTCGAATCTTTAGAAACTAATGCTTCTTCAAGCCTGGGTGGCAAGTGTACTGGTCGGTACCGAACAAACCAATTACTCGGGCTCAGTGATCGACCGACCGCGCCAAAGCATACTTAAAGCACTTAATAAATGATGGCAACGACAGCTACAAAAGCCCTTTACGAGTCACATTTATGTCCCGAATTATGCGGGAAATATCTTTGACTAATCCGATAAATTCGGATTAACCAAAAGATGATACAAATATTTTTCAGATATACCAACATACCTATATACTAGTATATTTCCCTATAAATCAGAGATCATGATACACATTAGTGAACAACTGATATTCAATCCATCACAACAAGGGTCCATGACCAACAATATAAATAAACCCTTTTGCAAAGGTATAAGGTACGCTTTAATTAGTTTACAAATATACACTCTATATACAGATTACTTACTTTTTTCAAGTAAACCCCGACCGAACGCCAAAATTTGAAGAAGAAGACTCGAAAAAAGAAGCAAGGAGATCATCGACATGTCAGTGATTGTACAACCAGCTCCAGATACTATCTAGGCCCTCTTTGCTTGAACAAATTCACATTATTATTTACATATGTTAAACCTTTATACAAATGATTCTCTTAATTTTTTTTAAATTATAAAGTATATTAATACATTTTATAAAGGATAAAGTATATATACATATATATATATATTAATGTATGTCTCGTGTCCTATAATTTTAAGTTAATCATGTAACCATATTTGTATTTGTGTAGGATCCGTGTCTATGCTTCGTACGTTCTCATGTCCACCTTACCATTTTAAGGCTTTACACCTCACAATTTCGTTAATTCTCTAAAGAGAATTTCCAATCTAACAACATCTAAGTTCACAACTTCTAGGTTTTGAGTCAGAATCAAATCTAAGGTTTATTGCATCAATGCTCTCTTACTTCTTAGCAGCTTCAATTACCAGACTTAGAGATAATAAAACAACAATATATTAAAATAATAATAATAATAAAGTAATTAATAATAATAATATATAAATAAAATAATAAATAAATAAATAAAATAGTAATAATAAAATTATTATTTAATAACTAATTAAAATTAATTTATAAAAAAAATAATTTCATCATTTTATAAATATACAATTTATATTTCTTTAAAATTTATTATATGTATCTAATCACTTATAAATTTTTATAAATATTTTTTAATATAAATAATTGTACTTTTCACTTTCTTATTAATATTAGAATTTATTTTTTTATTATGAAAATTATTTGATTATAGGAAGGACTTATGCTTTGTTTTGTAGTTCGAGTTCAATTCCTCATATAATACTGTTTAAATTTTTATTTTTCCATATAGCAACCTCTTGTTTTTATTCTCTATCTAGCATCCTAACACCCTTTTGTTTTTATTTCCCTATCTAGCACCATTTCAAAAGTTTAAAAAAAAAATTAAAAAAATTGATAATTTTAATTTTGAATGTATTAAAAAAATAAACATTTTTAATGTTTAAAATAGTTAGAAATATAATTAATAAATAAAGAAATGAGTTTTTCCAAAATAAAAATAAAAAAGTAATAAATTAAAAATCTTTAGTTTAAAATTATTTGTTTAAAGAATGAAGAAAATAAAAAATTAAACCCTACAACAACATAAAAGTTGAATCTATAAACATAAATTAGTATTTATTATTATTATTATTGATGTAATCATGTTAATTTCAAGTAAAAAATACAGGACATAATTATAAAAAAACCAAAGTCAATTTGTATTATTTAGTAGTGGACACAGATAATATTGAAGTGTTTATCCTAAATGCAAAATCCTAAAAAAAAAAAACCAATGCAAATGCTACACTTAATGCTTAAAAATGAGAAGAAAAAAATACAAAAATAAATAAGTATAGAAAATAAAAACAGCAGCAATAAAAATAAAAACAAAAAATAGAAATAAATAAAGAATGTTAGAAAAAGAAATAATAACTAAAAACATAAAAGATATAAAATAAAGGCAAAACAAAATAAGATAAAGATAAAAGATATAAAAAAAATAATCAAAACAAGATAAATATAAGAGATATAAGGCGATAGTAAATAAGTATATGTTGATCATAAAAAGGAAAATAAATGAGAGATGATCATTCATTTAATATTTTCTTCAATGGTACATTAAATAGTTTGTGCAAAATGAAACATAATTAATGACGAGAAATGGACGTTCTAGTAATGTTGGGACACGTTCTTTTTGTGACTTAGGCCTCCCCTTTGAGGTTCTTTTCATGTCAGGACTTGGACATAGTATTTGACCAATGTATGCAGGCCAATACTCTTCATTTCTGAGTTCACCAAATAGTCCTTCGTAAACATGAAAGACCTGTTGCAATGTGTACACATGTGAAATGTACCTAGCAAAATCGTGGTGAACATATTTGCATGCAGCAAGCACATGGGAGCATGGTAGGTGTAGTTTTTGGAATTTCCCACAGTCACACCATAATTCGTCCAAGCGAACTGCAAATCGGTCTGGTGGTCGTACTTCTCTTGGATTTTGTCTTTCTTCTACCAAAAATCTGGTGTTCCTCCTATCAAAGGAAAGCATTCTATTAGTGTTTGCCTTTGATTGTGCATCTTTCAATGCTTTTACTACAACTTCAGAGTATTCATGTCCAACAACCATCATGGCTTCCACTTGCCTGCCTCTATTTGTGAAGAATTTATTGCAACGAGTGTATGTTGCCATCACCATGGAAGATATTGGAAGATTTCTTGTTTTCTTCAAAACATAGTTGATCGACTCAGCCATATTGGTTGTCATATGTCCCCACCTTTTACCGTTGTCCCATGCAAGAGTCCACTTCTCTCTCAGGATATCATCCAGCCACTGAGTTGCCTCAGGATTTTTCTCTCTATGTTGTAGTAGTAAAAAAAGTGTGGCTCTATTCCATATGCTGTAATTATTTGTTGCAAATGTAGTTAGTAATTAAAATTGACAAAAACAATATGTATAATTTGAAAGAGTTGATTAACTTAATGTATAAGGACAATTACCCATGTTGATAACATCTTTCTTTAGTGTTGTATTTCTAAACCGCCTCATGAAGTTCTGTGTTATGTGCCGAATGCAATACACATGCATAGAATTATTGTTGTTCCAACCACTATCGTCTCTAGAGTATGCACTCTTTATTGATTTGTGGCAGTCAGAAATGAGCAAAGACCATCTTGCGAAGTGACATATCTTTGTAGGTATTGCAAGAAAAAGAACCAAGCATCAGCAGTTTCACCCTCTACGATGGTGAAGGCAATTGGTAATATGTTGTTCTGACCATCTTGCGCAATTGCGACCAATAACGCTCCTCTATATTTCCCATACAAGAAAGTTTCATCAACTTGGACCACCGGCTTGCAAAATTTGAAACCATCAATGCATGGTTTGAATGTCCAAAATACCCTCTTGAAGATGATGTGGTCCGTGTCCAATTGGTTTCCTTCATAAGCAGGTTGGGCCTTTATTTTCCAAATAAACCCAGGAATGTAAAGTTACATTACATTTAGGAGTGTTGGAAATTTTTGGTATGACTCTTCCCAATTGCCATATACATTTTCTATGGCCAGTTGTTTTCTTAGCCATGCCTTTTTATATGTGACTGTATACCCCAAGGATGACTTCATGTGCGCTATTATGGTTGACACTGGTGTGGAAGGGTCAACTTGGATGATTTCATGAATGCTTTGTGCAATCATTCGATGCAATCATTCGATGCCCCAACTTATTGTGGTCTTTTGAGATCATAGAGGATACACAGGTGTGAACACCTTCCAACTTCATAATTTCCCACAATTGATTCTTGGTTTGCAAAATCAATCTACACCTCCATGCGTAATCATCATGAACACATCAAACTAGGAGCCTTGATTAATTTGATGATGACACCTTGTATGTGCAATGATTGATAATGTGGAAACGATTGATGGCATCTTGAGCTTCTTCCTTGGTGTTGAACTGTTGGCCAACGAAAAGTGTCCCTAGAGGATACACTACTGTGTCGCGATCAAAGACATTACCAAATGTTGGGTCATACATAGGTGGTTCAGGTGGAAAGTGCAAAAAATGCTCCTATGGGACATAAGATGAGTTATGTTCATGTTGTTGATTGTTTGTATGGTGTGCATGTGGTTCTTTTAACTTCTCATCATCAGCAGCTGCAAGTATTTCGTCTTCATCCTCACTAGAAGGATCAAAGACTTCATTGGGAAGACCAACAACCACATGCTCTTGTGGTGATTCTTGAGCGAGTTGTTGATTTTTGTGTTTGTCTAGGCTGATATATTGACCACTTAATAGTTGGGTATATGACTGCATGTCTTTTTCCCATTCCTCAAGATGTTGATGGGTGGGTTCATTCATATCTAATGAGAAAGGGTGTGGTGCTTCGTGGGACAATAGTTGTGATAGGTGGTGGTATGAAGGTTGAACTTCTTGTGATGGTTCAAAATGAATGTTTAGTGAAGGAGAGGAATGTGTGGGTTGACATTGTGTTGATGAAGATGCAAACCTTTCAAATGTGACGTACACTTCGGGTCTGGTTTGTAGTTGAATGGAGTCGTAGATGTCAAAGAATGCCTCAACATCATCATCCTCGGTCATCTCGATGGCGGTGTAATGACTTACCCCTCCACCAAGTCTAATCGGGTAGCGGAAGTGAATTGTTGCGACCATTTCTTCTGCTTCCCTATGCAGTTTTCTGAGGATGACTTCTTTCATACTTTGTAGGGTCATTCCTCTTTTGATAGCAACAACTTTTGGTGTCATAGAATTGAATGTACATCCTTCAATGGGACATTCTTTCATTGATAAATCATAGTGAACAATGACATATAATGAAGCCATTTGTTGACAACAAACAAAATGTTGGGTGTGAAATACAAAAGGAAACATGAAGAAATCAAAGATGTTGGGTGTGACATACTTATTTAGTATCCCCTTATATCTCTTATCTTTATCTTGTTTATATTTTTTTTATATCTTTTATCTTTATCTTATTTTGTTTTGCATTTATTTTATATCTTTTCTGTTTTTAGTTATTATTATTTTTTCTGCCTTTCTTTATTTATTTTTGTTTCTGTTTTTATTCATTAATTATATTTTTAACTATTTTAAATATTAAAAATATTTATTTATTTAATGGATTCAAAATTAAAATTATCAATTTTTTTAATTTATTATTTTTTTTACTTTTGAAATAGTGTTAGATAGGAAAATAAAAACAAAAGGGTGCTAGATAGAAAAATAAAAACAAAAGGATGTTAATTAGATGGAGAAATAAAAATTTAAATAGTGTTATATGAGAAATTGAGTCCTCGAAGGACATGTGATTTTTCATTTTTTTTTTGTCTAAAATTTTATTTTGTCCCCCTAATCTTGAAATAATAACATCTGTAATGTTTATTATTTTTAACTTTTAAAAAAGGTTTAAATTATTAGGAAGAAATAGGTAAAAAAAAATATTTTACCAATAATGTCTATTATTTTTAATTCAGCTCATCATTTCTTCTTTAATTAAATATTTCTCTTTTTATTTAGATCAGAACAATTAGTTTAATATAATGCATATTACCTTTAATTAAATTATTAATTTCTAGAATATAAATTGTTAATATTTTAGATACCATCCAAATAATTTCTTTAAATTGTTCGAAATCATATATAAAAGAATAATTTACGTAAAAAAACTATAATTAGATCAAATGAAAATGACCAAATACAAAATTAGGCCTTTTATGTTTAAGTAAATTATATTTATTTTATTTCTTATTTAGTCCATAGAAGTTAGTGTATTTTAATTATTACTGCTTCTAACCTAATTAATTTTTTTAAAAAGTCTTCTCTCAATATTTTATGATATGTTGGTAATTAACCAATTTCCACATTTCTTTCAAATTAATTTGTATAACTCTTTAAAATGTACAAACTAACATCTAATTAATTAAACATTTAATTTCTATTTACATATATGTATATATATTTGACAAAAATTAAATTTTACTATTTATCTTTGGCCATGAATATTCTCAAAATCTGTAAGTAATTTTTTAATTATTAAATAAATAATACTAATTATAAAATGATCCAGTCTTTAGCATGTGATTGTTGCTTGTACTATCAGTAGTTTGTAGAAAGCTTAATATGAGAGATTTAGGAACGGGGTCCAAGCATCTATACTCAAGTTAACTTAGGTAATTATACATTTATATATATACACATCTAACATATATATTTTAACTAAAATAATGACTTGAAGAAATATTACATTTTTTGTGGTAGGCTTAATCTTTATATGTCTCAGACTAATAATTATATTCTCTTGAATTTTGTTTAATTAGTTTGAAAATTTGTTTCATGCATAGATATCCCCCATTGTGCACTTAATTACCCCACCAGTAGATTAAGAAATAGGTTCAAACGCCACAAACATTAATTAAATTTACAATCTTAATAAACCAAAATCTATACATTACTCTTACTTATCCCATATTTATCATGTTAAAGATAACATTATTCAAGTGCTACCTACTTTTTAACAAGGTGTATAAGATCAATGAAATCTAATCATAATAGCATAATCATTACCTAATAAGATATTTTCAATAAATATCTACATAAGTCAACAAATAAACAATTTATACCATCAACTAATATACCACTAAAATAATTTATAACTATCACAAAGTTGTATAATTTTATATACATTATTAATTTATTCAACCTTTATATTAAGAATAATTTCGTGTAGTGACTTTGTCTTCTCTTACTTTATGTTGACAAGTGTGATTGAAGTTAAATGGTGATGTCTATTTGTCGTGAATTGCATTTCGAATATATTGATTAAGGTGTTGAAGAAATCGATGCAGTGGGATGACAATAGTGTAAATCAACTCAGTGTGACACCTTTTAGGGACGTGAGGAGAATACTTGGTAGAGAAGGGCGTTGTCGACAATGTACAAGCTAATATGCATGACATATGCGTTGATGTGTTTGTCGGGATCGGTGATACTATCATATTTGTCCAGTGTGTTCTCTAGTTGCTTTGAAGATAGACTTCCATTATGACCTCGATGAAAGGGCTGTGACGGGAAGACTTCCCAAGAGTACTGGCGGAGACTGGTGGTTTAGAGCTCCATTAGTAAGAGTTGTTGGCTTCCGTACTCATATTGGTTTGTTGGTTGGGTTTTATGAGGTCTTAACTCCCGTCCTGTGTGATTTGGATGGTTGTGATATTCATTTGTTGCATCATATGGCCATTTTCCTCTTTAAGGGTCCTTATTTCTTCTCGTTTTTTTCTCTTAAGGATATCCATTTCTTCAGCATTTTTAGCTCTTTTCTCGTTTCTCTTATCATTGGCATGAGATATTCCTGGTGGTTCTCCACCTCCTTGGTTGGGTGCTTATTGTTGTTCGTCATGTTCCTGGTGATTACCATGTGGCTTTCTGGGTAAGGTTTTCTCCCGACCCCCCAAGTGAGTGCCAAAATATTTTTGCAGGGGCGGGATCTTCGGTTGTCGGTCTTATCAATCTTTCTAGCAGGGGTACTGCAATGCCATTTGAACACTCAAGTTAGTTTCAAGGTTTGAGTGTGAGATAACTCTAGGATTACCTTTGGTCTGAGTGGATTTGTCAATTTATAGTTGTGGTGATGAACCTTATAGCGTACGATTGATGAGTTGGGACACACCCAATGGAACCCAATTGTCATTTAATTATGATTTAAAGGTGATTATTTCATAATGATCTTGAATAAAGTTTGTTAGATGGATCAACCGAGATGCGCCCACGTGTCAAATATCCGGATGGATAATAGTGTTTATGTTAGGATAGCGTCAAATATCCAGAAGGATAATAGTGTTTATGTTAGGATAGGATAGTCTCGATATTAGACCACTTGGTAGAACAAAATAATTTATGTATGCATTTATTATATGGAGAGAAAAATGGTAAAATAAAAAAAATTGTACATCTGTTTTATTAAAATCAAGAAAAAGTATTCACTTAGGAGTTCCTACAAAGCAACTTTAAAAGAAGTTAAAAAGAAAATGAAAGGATAAATTTTAAAGCATAGGTAGAGCTACAACTTTACCCCCTCTGTTTTTGTGTGTGTCTTTAGAGTTCTTTTTGAATATATCAAACAGTGGAAATAATTTTCTTTATCAAAATAAGATTGTTATATAATATTTTATTTTACCCCTTATCATAATATATAAATATACATACATAAATGAAGTATTAGATAAAAAATAAATATATAATTAACAATAGCATAATTAATGATACTTTTTGAACTTTTAAAGACAATGATTAAAAAAAACAAATATTTTTCAATTCCACAACTAAGAATAAATAAAGTCATTAAAAATTAACGAAATTACAAATTGAAGTGAGTATTAATGGAAGTAACCACTTGTCTCACCCACTTCAAATGAACTTTTGATATTGGTAGTGGATAATTTCTTGGAAATGAAGTTTAATTTTTTTTCAACATCAGCCGTAATCTATGAATTTTACTACTGTGTAAACTTCATGTATGCTAAGTTTTTTTCATGATTTGGAAATATAATGAATTTTAGGAATCGTGAATCTAGAAATTATGATTCCAATGCTTAAAATTTGTTTGATTTGTAAAAATATTATTAAAAAAGATTTATACATTTTTGTACGGAAAAAGGAGTAACGTAGTTTATTAATAATTTAATTATTCATCACATTAAATGGTATAATAAAAGTAATATGACATTTTTATCACCAAAAAAAAATTATTTTTTTAAGTTGGAAATTTTGCTTTCCCACCTCTCCGTGAGATACATAGTTCAAAAAACATGTTTTCCCTTTTAAAAATATTAATCAAACATAATTCAAGAATAATATTTTTAACGATTGATTCGAACAAATTGAAGGGAAAACTCTACCTAAGAATGTTAATAATTGAATAAAAAATCATTAATAAACATCTTCGGTTATTATCAATCTCAATAACCATATATAAAAAGTTGAAATTTCACAACGGTATAAAAAAAAATTAATTCCAACATTCGACCAAACATGCAGCCCATAAATGTGTGCTTTTGCGAACACTTTTCCGACTTTTTATATGAATTGGTGAAAATTGCAGAAACAGTTATTGTTCCCGAGAGAGGAAACAGTGGTCTATTTTGTGTTAGTGATGCCATGCGTCATAGTTCATCTTCGCCTCCTTTAACCAGAAACCAAAGTGCAATCTAAGAAGAAAAGCAATGTAAATTAAAATGAATGGGAGGATTATACAGTTCCTGAGAAAGAAATGTCTTTAGGAAAGAGTTGTAGTCCTATTTTGCATTTGTCTGATCTTTCCCTGTGTTTCCTTCTTCCATCACAAACCACCCCCGGGGGGTCGGAGGCACAAATTAAAAAATATAACATGAAAAGGCCATTATGGAACCAATTTACATGTTGCAGACATTCATTCTATTGAAAAAACCCCCTAAATAAGATTCACAGTGGGGTACAAGTATGAACAAGAAGACTTTATACCCGCAAAGATGAAAATTACAAAGTTGGCAAGAACCTTCCTATAACAAAAACTCCCTACTATACATCCCAACCATCTTTCCTACTGTCAAATCCACATTTACGACCAGCTAAACTTCCATACATCTCTGAAAATTTCACCAGGCATTGACTTCTTAGCTGATAATGCACTTCCGTGTTTCGGCTAATCGCTGCACCAGAAAACTTTGAAGTGTCAATTGCCCAAGCTGGTTTCACATAATCAACACTCCTTGATGATGAGCTCGCATTAGCATACAAGTAATTCAAAAGCACATCTTCACAGTTAAAATATTTGTCTACCAGTTCCCTCCCCTGCTTTGCTTCCTTGCTCCAGTACCTCTTGAAAGCTACTCGAGAATCAATAAAAGCTGCACCAGTAAGAATCATGTTGTACCCTTTATGCAACCGAGCATATTTTTCTCCCCTATATTTTAAAGGGCTCCCTGAAATGAGCCGAGGATAGAATCCAACAATCCGATCTGGGTGCTGACGCCACACATTAAAACCTCTCTCAATATCATTACATGGCATCATAATGTCATCATCAAGCTCCAGCACTGAGCGTGTATTTATCAATGGATCGGCCCTGAACCGATTATTCAGAGAGTTCTTTTCCTCTACCCTGATCCTTATTGGTACAGCAGAGTCTAGATCACTCGGTTTCGGAGGAACTCCCTTGTTCCACACCACCACTATCTCCCGCACAGAAGAGCATCTTGAGTAGTGTTTCACGTACATTTTCAAATTCCAGAGTCGAGCATCATAGGTCATTGTTAACAATGTGAACTGGGAATACTGCCCTTTCAGCGGGTAAGGTTCTTCTGAACCGTTACCACCATAAATATTTTTCACTCCAGTGCACATCAATACAACCCCCACAGCAAATATTATGGAAAGAATAAACCTCCTAGCACAAGCATTATGCTTAATCTTACCTCGCAGAAATGTTGGGGCACGGTTCAGGCGGCTGCAAAACCGCCTTACCCTTGAAGATAACATATTTGACCTTTCCCAAGATAAGAGAGTCAAATTCCTTTTTCCAGAGTTGTGAATGAACCAATTTAGAGGGACAATACAATTCACAAATCCAAGTAAGACACCCAATAGAACAATGAGTACGGCAGCAACTGCAACAGAAGCACAGCCAACTGTGAATCGCCTGGCTGAATCTCCAGAAGGAACACGATCCCCATCCATGACCCCAACCCAGCCACCAGATGGCAGGTGTTGCACATCTAAGTGATGGTGTCGAGCACCATTCCAAGCATTTCGACCTTTGTTTGGTTCAACAAAGCCCGAGGGTACTTCAACTTCTTTGTACTCATCACTAGTGAGAGTTTCTATCTTAAAAACGCGTACCTGTCTCCCATATGTATCACCACAGTCCTGACCCACACGATAAAGATTTCCTTCATATTTAAATGGCCTGCCTCCATTGCGAGCTCCAAAGCTCTTGCCAATGTTATAAATGGGATTCTTCTTGTGAGGTTTCCAAGGACCAAGAGGTGAATTGCTGTACCAGATCTCCAACTGCCCATTTTTCTTGGAGCCAAAACCACTATGATCTGAGCCAAAAAGCCAATACCTCCCACCATAATTGATGATAAAAGAATCAACAAGGGGCCTTTTTATGATGACCTTTGCCAACCTCCACTGCAAAGGAAAGTTAACTGCACGGTAGAGACGAAGATCTCCCTTCTTGCTTCCCTCAGGCATCATATATATCTGAAGTCATAAACAAGAAAAAAAAATGAATATCATGACTACAATTGACTACAATAATTAGTTTAAGTAAAAGAGCGTTGGACAAATCATATGCATTATGTTCATAACTAAACATGAACATTATCTTTTTCACGAGCAATACCTGGCCATCATGCTCAAAGACATATGGATAAGAAAGATGCCAATCCTCATTCAATGCAATTCCCAGCTGTTGCCATGTTGCTCCCTTATCAGTACTTTTTGAAACTCCAATATCTCCTTGATAAGTGATTGAATTTTTTGTCTCATAGAACAGGTAAAAAGTATTTCCCTGAATTGCAATGCCAATATGAGTGAATAGGTTCTTAATGACTATCCATACATATAGAAAACAACAAACTTCAAAAGGGCAGACAACTCCAAATGAGATATTAACCTATTCTGCATAATCATTCATACTCTTCTATGTGCATAAGTAAAAATATATAATTTTTATTTAATAATTATAACTTTTTCACTTGGAGATTCGGATATCAACTAAAACAAAAAGTAGACACTATGGTGAATGAATGGACTAACATATGTATGATGCATAAAAAATTGTTGCAATCTCATTGATGTCAGAATCACGGACAAACTGATAGATAGTTTAGCAGACAAATTTTAACTAGGGATAGAAAATGAGGGGGAAAATTATTAGAAAATAATTCTACCTTTTTTGAAATTATACTTTGAAAGGCATGACTCATTTTGTTAGAATAAGTCCATAGAAATATCACCCTTTCTCCAATATTAAACCCATCTCAGCATCTCACCCATTATATTTTTCCCTGACAACAACACTTAAGATATTTTTCTTACACGGTGAGATCCTTATGCATTGGGCTGCTCTTTGTTGAGACACTTAAAAGAACTAAACACTTCAAACGACACCATGCATAGTAATTGTCCATCCTCCTAGAAAAGCACTTCAACTTCAGGTTACATTCTAATGAATCACTGTTCATAAATTTAGAAAAGAACTTCAAAGGAACGTGTGATGTGTTTCCTTTTAAAAAATTAAGACGGTCCCCAAAGGAAGAAAAACCATATTGGCAATAAATCAGGAACAAGACTCATTTGTTTAATCAAAATGTAAATTTAAGGGGGGAAATATAGATAAAATAGAGATTATGGAACTGTTCTAGGCATTCCCTATCATTGGATCCATTCCAATTAGCCTGCTTTCAATTATAAAACATAAAACACACAACCATAAGAGCAACTGATTCATTTTTTAAACAAAAGAAAACCCTCATTATTAAAGCTATTGACTGATGATGACACTAAAACTCAGAAGATTTAATAAATATCCTCTTACAATAAAAAAAGAAGGATAATACCCTTTTGTGCTACAACACACAGATATACATACGCGAGTAGGAAGCCTACGTTTCATGTTATATAGAGTACAAGTACTACTAGGTACTTAAAAGTACAAATAACTGATTGTTTAACTACAGAATCCTATAACCATTACACGTATAGAAGCCTACTTTTCATGTTAAATAGAATACTGATATTAGGTACTTACAAACAACTGGTTGTTTAGCTACGATCCTCTTTAAGTATGACACACAATATTAGTAAGGACCTCGCTATCTTGCAGATAAGAGCAAGACCTTACAGATAAGAACAAAATACAGGAAGTCACGCGAGCCCTACCTAATCATAAATTTCTATCTCATTTCACACTTCAATTGTTACAATCAGACATATCCTGGACTCCCCGTCAACTTTTCAGCGGCTCTCAATAAAATAAACAAGAAGGAAATCATCTCAAGCAGCTAAGAAAATATTACTTGCATATATAAAACTCCAGGCTCCCTGCCTTCAGCAGAAAAAAACTATATATGTGTGCTTGGTTTTCCCTTGGATTATCCAAAATAAAAACATGTTGATGTAACATGATTTCTAGTAAATTTTTACATGTTAGATTCTCTGCTAAAGATTTGATTTTGGGCCTAAAATTGATTTTAAATTGAAACAACTTAGTTAACTTTTGTGTGAGATAAAAAATTCTAATGAAGTTTACAGCTAACTTCTAAAAGAAAAACATCCGACAAACATAAACCACATGAGTTCCCTCACCCAGAAACACACTATCGCTCCATGTCAGATTTAAAGCTCCAAGCAATTTCCTCTCCAGATACATGCAAGTTAACCCGGACAAGTATAGTAACAATAACATGACGTACTATCTTTCACTGTTTCCCTAAACGTTCCAACATCAAGTCTCTATCCCGAGAGATTCAAAACTGAATCTAGGAACAGAGTTGGCAAACAAAACAGTAAGTAAAAAAAGGTCCGTCATGCTGACACAGAAGAAAAAAGAAGGTGAAAGTACTAAAACAACTATTTCACAGAATCAGAAACACCAGAGAGATACATGATGAGGGAAGGAAGGAACAAGGGTGACAACAAGAACCTATTATTATTATTGTTGTTATCATTATTATTATTATTATTACCTGAATAAAAAGGAAAGGGTCAGCAACAAAATTACTAGGGAAACCAGCATCAGAAACCGAAGCACACGTCACCACAGGATTGGCGACAGGCCAAGCAGCACTCTCATCGTGGGATACATTCGCCTGCACACAATCAACACCACCATCACTCTCCAAAACAGCAAAAAATCACCCATATCACAAAAAAACTCAATTAAATAATTCACAACCATCATTCCACCAAAACCAAACCATCACTCCTAACAACCTAAAAAAAAAATTAAAAAAAATACCCCCAAACAAAAAAAATCATCTGTTTCTAATTTTTATCTTAAAAAAACGAACTTCAAAGGAGAAATTCACACATACATGCAGATGAAAGAGTGGGGGCAAAAAGAGAAGAAACTTACAGCTTCTATGGGTTTAAGAGAGAAAGGGGAGTCACCGTAGAAAATCCCAATAGACCAAGAACCCTCATTGTCGTCACGACAACCGTTGAGAGAGGAGCGCACTGTAGGGGGAAAAGCGACCCAGCCGTAGAGGGTGGCAATGGATCCGAACAAAACGAAACACCCGAAGAAGAAAACGAAACCCGAAGAAAGTAACCGCTTATAGTACTGTTGGTTCTCCAATCTCCACCTACACGAACACTTCACACTCATATCACAACAACTCCCGCTGCCGCTGTTAGAACAACCACCGTTTCCGCCGCTCCCGCCGCCAATCTGCCCCGAACCCATCTCCCCGGAGAAATGCTCGGTGCCGCCGGGAGATCTCACACCACCCTGGCACGTTGCAACTCCGTCACCAGCATTCCACAATTCCCACAACACAACCAAACCCAACCCGTTTTTTTGTTCTTTGGGTCTCTTACTCTCTCTTTTCTCTCCCTTCCTCTCTCTGCGTGTTTTTCATTTCGCAAGGGCAAGCTTGTAATTTTAAAAATTATTGTGCCACTGGACCTTCCTTACCTCGGTGGTCTGCTATATATGCCGTTTCGCACTTAATGTTAAAACGCTCTTTAAATTTTCAAAAATTAAATAATCTATTCATTTATTAATTGGATAATTATCAATAATTTGGTCCAACGTTAATTGCGCGCGTACGGGATGGAATAGTACTCGCTGCCAATGACAAACACCTCAACTCTCACGCGGAAGACAAAACATGGAAAACCTCTCTCTTTCCTCGAAATTACCTAATTAACCAGTAAGAAAATAATTATCCAAATAACACTCCTTTTAATCTAATATTCAAAACTATTACTTCAATTTTTTTTCATTATTACCTTAATTTGAATGGGGAAAGTTAAATTTATTATATGCATAATTTTGAATTCAATCCTAACTTATTAAACTAGAAAGTTTAAGTTAACCTATATTTGCAATTTCCATTATTCAACTTCAAAAGATTAATTAATAAAGACATGTTTTTAGGGAAAAAAAATAACTTTACAAGTGTCCAGTTTTTAAGTTTCTTTTTCTCCGTGATTTGAAACATTAAGTTAATTAAAGAATAAATATGTGCTAATTAATATTTCATTAATTAAGATTGTCACTTGTTTATATTATTAATAATAGATTTTTACTGTCTGATAATCCTATTTTAATTAGGTTTCAAAATTATTAATATAGTGATTTTATTGGGCCTTTAAGTGCTTATTGACTTTATTACGCGTTTAAGTTGTGTAAATGATCTTATTTAAATATTTAACTTAAAAAAGATTAATGGTTTGGTAGACCAAGATATATTCTACTTATAGACACTTTTTCCTTACAATTCAGTCACAATATTACTAATGTCTGGGTATTGTAAATAATTTTAGATTTAATTTACAAAAATATTTATTTCACCGTTCCTAAAAAAATTACTAAATTTTAGCTTAGTTTGCATTTTCATGACAACGTTAGTATGTTGAATATAATAGATTCTTCGAATAAATATCCTTATATATAAAAAATAATTTTGGACACTTTACACACTTGGTTAGTATGTTTTATTTTTTTCCCAAGCATATGTATTTTAGTTTTTTTTTCCTTATTACAAGTATAAGGATTTAGTACATTACAAGATATATATTTATTTTTACATTATAGCAATATAATATAAATTATTTTGATATGTAAATTATATTAAAATTAAATTTCAGAATAATTTTTAAAATGCATTATTATATTTTAATTTCTAATAATTTAAGAATACATATAAGGTTGTTTTTTTTAATCATCGGCATGTTTAAAAAATGAAATTCAGTTGAATATGGATGAATTTATTGGGTCCACTTGCTTTAATTTCAAACTAGGAAATCAGTGAGGAGATTAGAAAGATGTGGCCAATAATAAAATATATCTAATAGATACTACATATTATAATATAATACCACAAACCCAAGGTTTTATACAGGGTGGATATATTCGGCCTCAGTATAGCCTTAACTAAACTAATAATTGTTTTATTTGAATTTTCTTTGGGAAGATTATTTAGTTTGACTTAAAAAAAAATAATAAATATAATTATAAAATTTAATATGTTTTTCCTTTTAAAGAAATTAAAGATTTTAATAAAAACAAATCAGTTTCACTCTATGTTTTCACTTGTAAATTATAATTTTTAATAATATATATATAATATCTTTATTTTTATTTATTTATTAATATATTAAATAAAATTATAATATTTTTATTATACACACAAAGATTAATTTATAATTTTAAATAATTAAGAGTCAAGAAAATCTGATGTATAATATAAGATATATTTGTACATCAACATTTTCACTTTAAAGAATACCACAACAAATTACAATTGAATCACTTCAAAACAACCCTTTATAAAAATTCTCACCTATATTTCAAGGATTCAAAGTAATTTTTCACACTTCACGATCTTTTGAAAAACAAATATATTCTATTATAAACTAACACTTGACCATCAAAAAAATATTGAAAATTCATCCAAATCTTTCTTTCTTAGAATGATTAGTTTTGTAACAATATGTTGGACAAATATTTTTTTTTATTTCTCACTATATGATGTCTCAATTTATGTAATTAATAGTGAAGTTAGAATAATTCCTTCTTCTAATGAAATTAATTCTTAACGTTACATAATATTATCTTAGGCATCCCTTTGTAATACACCAATAAAGGGTCACACAATATTATACTAGGTATCCACATACAATATACATCAACAAGTTTATCATAAAAATTCATGTATATCATCATTGTTATCATTATAATATCACATATATATATATATATATATATATATACATATATATATATATATATATTAAATTATATATGCATTTTAGCAATTATAAAAAACACCATTAAATATATGTCGTTGAGGGAGCTCATCTTGTTTGAGCGATCTTCCTCCCTCAAATAAATGAAGACTTCCTCGCTTGAGTAACCTTACGTCACTTGAGTGAAACTATCTCAAGAAGAGGGAAAAAATTAATATGATCATGGTCTCACTTGAGCGTTCTTTTGTCACGCGAGCAAATAATTTCATATCACTCAAGCATCACATGATCGATGATACTATTGGAAAATAACTCAAATTTTCTATAATCAAATTTATGAAGAACAGTGAATGAAGAATAATCACACGCAAAATTGATAACGAAGTTCATTCAATACCCACATCAGTGGGTTACTACAAATATGTTATTAATAAAGGAGAAAATAAAAAGGGTTTACAAAGCTTAAGTTCAGAAGAATACAAAATCTAATCCTATTCCAGACACTTGAGATGATCCAAAGCTTTTGAATTTTTGAAAAACGTTTTGAGTGATCTCTCTTTCTTAGAGTTAGTTCAAAAGAATGTTAATCAGCCTTTATATAACCTTAATCAAATGGTCAAAACTGTTACATCAAAAACTAAAATCAGTTGGAAGCATTTAAAACACATAACAAAATTTTGTTATGAAAACAATAGGTTGTTTTCTAAAACATTCAATTGAAATAATTTTTCTGTTAAGGTTTTCATAAAAACAACCTGTTGTTTTATTGAAATAACCAATTGTTTCTGTTTGACAGCAAAGACAAAACAATGGAAAATTTTTCCAAATCATTTTAAAAATCACTAAGTGTCAAACAAAAGGTTGTTTCAACATATCAACAGGTTGAAATTTCATAGTCTTTTAGAGAACCCATCTTTTAAAAAAGATAAAGATTTAAATGAGCTTGGATCATCTTAAGGAGTGAATTAACAAGTTAAAAACTAATAGACAACTCACACACAACAACAAGGTCTTCAAGCTTTCCACATAGATTTGGAGGCATCAAAGCATCTTGTTCAATATAGATAACACATATTTGACTAGTTATTTTTGTCTATTAAAAAATTAATCACCTCATTAGCATCGACAAGATCTTTGAAAGGGAGGAGCTAAACATCAAGATCCTCAAATGCTTGGATAGATCTTGGCAACCAAAGATCACTGCAATTTCAAAATCCGAGAATTTGACCCCATTGACCACAACCTCCTTGTTTGGCAAGCTCTTGAAGAAAAACAATTGGGAGAAGAATGAACCATCAAACATGTATAATAATAATAAAGTGAATGAATTTAATTCTACAAACTATACGTGTTTTGGATGTGGTAAACAGGGTCACATAAATGTCGATTGTCCAAACAATGAGAGTAAAGAGAGAGGGGCAATTAAGAAGTTTGAAAAGAAAGGAAAAGCAAGAAGAGCCTACATAGCTTGACAAGATAATGACGATTCATCCTCTAGCTCATCATCAAAGGAAGATAAAGAAGCCAATATGTGTTTGATGGCAAAGAGGAAGAATCAAAATCAAGTAGTATAAGTTCAAGCACTTCTATTAATTTTGAAAATTATAGCCAACTTTTTTATGTCTTCAAAGAAACTCACGAGGAAGCTAATAGGCTAGCCCTTTTGAATAACCAGTTGAAAGAGTTAAACAACTTGTTGGAAAATAGAGTCAAGACCTTGGAAGAAGAGTTGAGCCATTCAAAAACTGATTTTGAAACTTTGGAAATGATTTATCAAAACTCTTCTTGCAAGTGTGTTGATTCTAGCTTTTGTGAAAACTGTGAATCTCTTCAAAAGAAAGTTCATTATCTTTTAAAAATTGTGGACAAGTTTTCCAAAGGCCAATCCAATCTTGAAACTGTTCTTGCTTCTCATAATTGTGTTTTTGGCAAGGCTGGGTTGGGGTTTAATCCAAAAAGCAAGAGCAAACCGTTTTCAAAACCTTTTTACAAGTTTCTTTGAAAAACAACCTATTGTTTTGTCGAAACAACCGGTTGAAACTTGCTTTTACTGCAGGAAAAGGGGTCACACTGTTAGATTCTGCAGAGTGAGAAGATTTTTTGTTCCCAAAGATATTTTGAAATGGGTTCCTAAGGTTTCTAAGGTTCCTAAGGTTTCTACTAACATCATTGGACCCACATTCATAAGGGGACCAAATTTTGCTTCTTAACCTTTTCTTGTAGGTATCCTTGGCAGCCAAGAATCACTTTTGGGTTCAAAGATTAACTACTCAAGGGAAAACTAACAAGAGTAAAGTTAGTCATTGTGCCTGCACTTTTCAATTGTATATGTCTTGCAGGGTTCTTTGAAAGTCAAGAGACATCTTGGCACATGAATTTTGGTTGCTCAGGTTTTGTTTGGAATACTTTTTCTTATGCATCTTCCTTCTTTGGATCCATATCCAGGTTATACCCCCTTTGGGAGTGACATGATTGTTGAAGTTGCATATGATGAACTCCTGGGAAGGGATATGGTATGTCTTAAGAGGAGTGCTAACATATTGTCGAGAATAATGTTTTCTTGGATGAATCCCCTCATGAAACTAGGATATGAAAGAGCACTGAATGAAAAGTATATATGGAAATTAGATACATGGGAACATAGTAATACACTAATCAATAAGTTTTAGAAATGTTGGGTTGAGGAATCTTGGAAGCCAAAACCCTGGCTTTTAAGAGCATTAAATGCCAGCCTTGGAGGAAGGTTTTGGTGGGGAGGCTTTTGCAAGATTGGCAATGATATTTCCAAATTTTTGGGTTCGCATATATTGAATCAACTACTACAAGCTATGAAAAATGGTGACCCATCTTAAACTGGCTATGTTTACGCCTTCTCAATATTTCTTGGAGTGGTCTTTAGAGTGTTATGTGAAGCTCAATATTTTTAGAATGTAATGCGTGTTGGTTCAGGTTAAGATCAACATTGGTGGCTGCTGTATTTCGCAAGTCTTTAAGGCTTACTCATGAAGCACGAAAGCAATTTGCAACTGGAAAAATAACCAACTTGATGACTACTAACTCTGACGCTCTTCAGCAAATATGCCAGTCACTTCACACTTTATGACATTTATCATCAATATAATGCAGAAGTTGTCTAAGGAGGGATTATAACGTACAAACAAAAGAATTGGTCTTATGAATGAAATCTTAGCCGTTATGGACACTATAAAGTATTATGCATTGGAGAGTAGTTTCCACTCTAAAGTACTGATCGTAAAAAATGATGAATTGTCATGGTTTCTGAAAGCATCATTACTTGGAGCGTGCAATGGATATTTATACTAAATAGCATTCCAGTTTTTGTAACTGTGATTACATTTGGAGTCTTCACCTTGCTTGGAGGTGATCTGACACCTGCTAGAGCTACGTACTCCAATTTTGATGTGTATATCTTTGATGACCCCTTAGAGCTCTGGATGCGCATGTTGCTAGATAGGTTTTTGATAAATGCGTCAAGGGAGAATTGAGTGGGAAGACCCGAGTTCTTGTTACGAATCAACTGCATTTCCTTTCACAGGTTGATAGAATCATTTTGCTCCATGAAGGTATTGTGAAGGAGGAGGCAACTTTTGAGGAACTGTCTAACCATGGACCACTATTCCAAAAGCTTATGGAAAATGCAGGAAAGATGAAGGAGTATGAAGAAGAAATGGTAGATACTGAAACTACAGATCAGAAGGCCTCTTCAAAATCAGTGGCCAATGGTAAAGTTGATGGTTTTGCAAAGAGTGGAAGTAAACCAAAAGAAGGAAAATCTATCCTTTTTAAACAAAAAGAACGAGAAATAAGGGTTGCCAGCTTGGGTGTTCTAATCAGGTACAATAATGCATTAGGAGGGTTTTGGGTGGTTCTAATACTGTTTGGATGCTATATTGCCATGGAAACCTTACAGATATCAAGTAGCACATGGTTAAGTCATTGGACTATCATAGTTGAGCTCTCTCATTTTTACTATCGTAACTCACTTTACCACACGAGGTGGAAATCTTGGTTGGATTCCTGATAACTTGAACAAAGATCATCTTCATTACTCTTTCTTCCTTTTAGCTGGACTTAGCTCCTTAAATATGTTGGTGTACATTGTTGCGGTAAAAAAGTATCCATTCTCTTAGTCTATTTGTGAACATAAATAGGGGGAGAAATTAGTGGTTTCTTGGTTGTAATTTTGGCTACACTATGGTGTGTTTAATTTGTTAGAATATATGGCCTTAAACGAGAGGGGGGGGGGTGAATTGTTTAAGAGAGATTTTCACAAACTTTGAAGGTATAATGAAAATCATTGCTGAATTACAGAGAAAAGAATCAAGGAAACAAATACCCAAAACTGTTTTAAGATGATATCAGAAAAACAATTGGTTGTTTTGTCGAAACAATCGGTTGTTTTTATCAGCAGTTAATAAAAACAACTTAAAACAGATATATGTGAGATCAGGGAAAGAGAGAATCACACAAACAGATTTATATTGGTTCACTCTTACACCAAAAGCTACATCCAGTCCCCAGAAAGAACTGGTAATCCACTATGCAATCAAAACCAGATTATACACATCACACGCCAAAGTAGTGACCTTGAACCCCTCAAGAAACACACCACCTTTGGCAAACCACACCAAGAATGTTTATCTTGAACACCTCAAGAACACACAACATTCTTTGGCAACACAACTATAGAAATACAGTAATCAAGGAAGAAGGGAATAGAATACACCTGGGTATTTCAAAGCTTAAAGTTCAGAATTACAACCCAATCTTATTCCACACACTTAAGAATGATCCAAAGCTCTTTCAAATCTTGGAAAAACTGTTTTGATAAACTCTTTCTTTTACTCCAAGATTAGGAACGTAAAACCACCATTATATAGACCAACCAAGTGGTAAAAAACATTTAATAAAGGAGCCAAGTTAGTTAGGATCATTTAAAACATATTAAAACCACTTAATAGAATTTTGTTAAGGTTTTCAGGAAAACAATCGATTGTTTTGTCGAAACAATCGATTGATTTGGTTTGACAGCAAAATCAACCAAGTCAAACAGCTTTCAACCTTTTTCAAAAACTACTAAGGTAAAACAACTTGTTGTTTCGAAAAACAACCTATTGAAATTTTGACAGCTTTTTAGAAAACACATCTTTTCAAAAGGTTAAATATTCAAATGAACTTGGATCATCTTAAGGAGCGAATTAACAAGTTTCAAACAACTAGACAACACACACACACACCCAACAACAAGGTCTTCAAGCTTTCCTCTTGGATTTGGAGATATCAAAGCATCTTGTTCAACATAATTATGCTTTAAATTCTATTGTTGCTGCCATAGCTCTGATACATCACAGTTTTCTGTTGAACATTTGTGTTGATTGGTTTTTTCTTCTCATGAGTTATGTAGAAAACTAGTTTCGTGTGTGCTTGATGATTTTACTTTAACTTGTTGGTATACTTGCTTTGTAAGTGTACAAATTCTGTTTTGCAAGACCTATCAAGTTCAAAAACTACAACACAAACGAACCAGGATTTATCTTCATCAAATAGGGCGAGATTGTTGAACAAGATGCTTTGATGTCTCCAAATCTATGTGGAAAGCTTGAAAACCTTGTTGTTGGGTGTGTGTTGTCTAGTAGTTTTTAACTTGTTAATTCACTCCTTAAGATGATCCAAGATCATTTGAATCTTTATCCTTTTTAAAAGATGGGTTTTCTAAAAGGCTGTGAAATTTCAACCTGTTGAAATGTCGAAACAACATGTTGTTTGACACGTAGTGGTTTTTAAAATGATTTGAGAAAGTTTTGCTTTGTTTGTCTTTGCTTTCAAATAGAAACAATCGGTTATTTTGATAAAACAACTGGTTGTTTTTATGAAAACCTTAACAGAAAAATTATTTCAATCGATTGTTTTGGAAAACAACCTGTTGCTTTCATAACAAAATTCTGTTATGTGTTTTAAATGCTTCCAATTGCTTTTGGTTTTTTATCTAATAACTTTGACCACTTGATTGAGGTTATATAAAGACTATTTAACATTATTTTGAACTAACTCTAAGAAAGAGAGATCACTTAAAACATTTTTCAAGAATTCAAAAGTTTTGGATCATCTCAAGTGTCTGGAATAGGATTGGGTTTTGTATTCTTTTGAACTTAAGCTTTGTATATCCAGGTGTATTCTATTCTCTTCTTCTTGAACATTGTATTTTTGTGTGTTCTTGTGCAAGACAATTTCAGAAAGGTGTTTCTGGAAATTGTGGTGTTGCCAAAGAGTGGTGTGTGTTCTTGAGGGATTTAAGATCATCACTCTTGGTGTGTGGATTGTAATCTAGGTTTGATTACATAGTGAATTCTCAGTGGTTAGCTGAGGATTGGATGTAGTTCTTGGTTAAGAGTTGTTGAACCAAGTGGTGTTCAAGCTTTGAAGAATCCAAACCCTTTGAAGGATGTTGAAGGCTTGGTTGTGCTTGTTGTTACTGAGCTGTCTTAGTTAGGATCTGGGGTAGTTTGAGTTTTGTAATCCACTCTTGATTGAATCCAAAGCATAGACATTCTCAATCTTTTAAAAGAAAAGTGCTTTTCAAACTAAGTGAAAAACAACCGATTGTTTTGTCGAAACAACCGATTGTTTTATACTTAGATGTTTTTAGAAAAGATTGAAAACTGTTTTTCAAATGGTTGAGCTGTTAAAACCAAAACAACCAATTGATTCGAGGAAAAAACCGATTGTTTGTTTTGGTACCATAACAGAAAAATGGTTTTTGTTTTGACTGGGCTTTAAATGATTCTAACTGATTACACTCCAGTCTTTAATGCTTTGACCAATCAATAAATGCAATGAATAAGTTTGTTAAGATTTGATAACAAACATCTTTGAATAAATTCAGTAAAACAGATTTGAAAAATAACAATCTTTTTAGAACAACAAGATTATGATTTTCAAAGAGTTGAGATTGCTTAGAGATTGAGATTGATCAAAGAGTGTGAGATAGGATTTCTGCTTGTATTGATTTCAGATTTACTTTTGTAACAAGTGTAATCCTTGTATCTGTTGAACAAGTTTCTTCTGTGTGTTTGCTGAGAAGTGTTGTGTGTTCTTGAGGGGATCAAGATCAGCATTCTTAGTGTTGGTGTGTTGACCAAGAGAAGTGTGTGTCTTGAGGGGATCAAGGTCACTTTCTTGGTTGTGTTGTAAGTGATCTAGGTTTGATTGCTTAGTGGAATTCCTCAGTGGTTTCTGAGAAGACTGGATGTAGCTCTGGGTTTAGAGTGAACCAGTATAAACATCTGTGTGCATTCTCTCTATCCTTAACTCTTTAAATTCAGTTTTGATATTTTGTATTCTGGTATAAACAACCGATTGTTTCTACGAAACAACCGATTGTTTTTCTGGTGCTTTTGTTTTTGCTTATTGTTTTGGCAAACTGGATTTCTTATCAATTGTTTCTTGAGATAATTTCATTCTTGACTTAAAAGTTTTCGAAATCCCTCTTTAAACCATTCACCCCCTTCTAGTTTAAAATCATACATTCTAACAAGAGTGAACTAGTATAAGCCTTTTGTATGATTCTCTCTATCTTTACTCTCATAAACTGTTTTAACTTTGTTTTAAATTCTACTGGTATAAACAAACGGTTGTTTTGTGAAAACAACTTGTTGATTTCTGGAAATAACCTTAAAACATATTTTTTATTTATTTGAACATAAAATCAATTTTTTGATTTTTCAAAACTTTTCACTTTACTTTCAAACCTTGCGAAAATCTTGTAAAAACAATTCACCCCGTCTTATTTAGGCCACTAATTCTAACAAGCTAGTTTGTTATCTTTGATGTTAAATCTTTCCAAAAAATAGTTGAATTAATGTACTTGAGATAACATAAAATTCATTACTTAATACATGTAGACACAAATATTCTTTATTGAAATCAAGTGATGTCAAATTCTTTTATAATTACATTTTTAGTTGGTTAATTTTACATATATTTAAACCTGATAGTAACATAGTAAGTAAAAAAAATATTATATAACTAAGATTTATATCTCTTAAAATAACAATGATTAAGGTTATACTTCTAAAATATTCCTTGTACATAACTTCCAAATTTCATCTACATTATATTTTCCAAACCATACAAACTTTTCTTTCATATACATATTTAAAAACAAATCTAAAAATACAAACAAATGATTGGTTTTGAATAGAATTCATTTCATTTCCAACTAAGAAACGATGGAGGAGATTAGAAAGATGTGCATATATAATAATAAAAATATATCTCATATGTACACGGTTTTATATAGGGTAGGTGTATTTGGCCTCGAGGATACCCTTATAACTAAACTAATAATTGTTTTATTTGAATTTAGCTTGGGAAGATTATTTAGTTTGACTTAAATCAAATAATAATTCCTTAAGAACTAAGATCCTCCCCTAGTTGAGTTTTTTATGAATTCCGTCTTGCATTTTTTTACTTTATTATCTCTACATAAGAACAAAATTATCTTATTACACTGGCATGTTAAATATTTGTCTCATTGTTCATAACACCATAGCTGCTGATTTTTCCTTTATTCATGACTCTGGATTTTCCATTAAATATTTATTCCCCCATGAATAAAACTTTCATTTTTCCAATTTCCGTCATTGTTAAACCATTCATAGCAAAATATTTATTCCGCCAAATGAGGTAGGATACCATGGGAAAAGAAAGTAGGTAAATGCTATCAAATAACACAAGGATATCAAAAATATGAATAAAAGTATTTTTTTCAAATAAAATAGTAATGCTTTTAGCCGATTTTCATTATGTAATCTGCCAATTTAATTTGAAGAGTACACTCTTATTGCAAATTTCCATGTATATACAAATTTTATATTACTTATTTGGATATTTTGTGTACAGATTCATTTCGTGCCTAAAATATAGTAAGTATGAGTAGAAGATAAAACACTTATAATATGTTTATATTGGGGAATATTTTCACTTAGATATTTACGAGAAAATGAGAACGAAAAAATGTGGGAAGAAGAGATATGAACTTTCTTTGATAGAAAGAAAGAAGTAAAAAGACAAGTAACTAACCAAGAGAAAACGAAATCACCTTCTATCTTCTTCTTTTTTTATTGTGAATACAAAAGGCTTTGACAAACAAGAAAGAAAGAAAAAAAATAATAATGGATTACATTATATATATAAATAAAATAAGTAACCGACTATTGTATACATATAACGTAATCGATAATTGATTACAATATACAAAATATAATATAATTAAATTAAATTAAAAATAATGTTAATAAAATAAAAATTAAAAAATAATAATTGAATAGTATTAAAATTAAATGTTAACAAAAATATTAAAATTATTATTATAATTAAAAATAATCATATTATTATTAACATTATTAGTAAAATTATAAAATAATATTATTTAAAAAATAGTAAAATAAATTTATAAATACTAACAATATTAATATTAATATTAAAAAATAAAAATAATAATAAAATCTTAACATATTAAAATAGTAATACATAAAATAAATTTACAAAATAAAAATATGAATAATAATAAAATCATACATAATAATTATAATAATAAAAATATACAATAATAATAAAATTAAAAAATAATGAAAATCAAAATAAATTTATAAATCAATAATAATATTAACGACAATAATTTAATTTTAGTTTTAATTTTTGTTTTCTGAAATTTAGTTTACATTTTTAGACGTATTGACAGTGTTAATTTGTAAATTTTTTTCTAGTCAACTTCATGGAGTGTTCTAGAATAATGTTTTAACTAAATACCGTTAGTGAGTATAAATAACTTATCATCATTCATTCTATGTTTAATGTTTATTTTCAACAATTTTGCATGTATATGTAATATAAGATAGTTCGTGATTTTTTTCTATTGAGTTCATGGATTGTAAGGGGAATAAATAAGTGGTCATGTTTTATTTTAAAATAATTTAACCATAAGGAAAAATTTGTAACTTACTATTTCATCAATTAAATTTTATTAATTTATCAGACGCATCACATACCTTACAAATTTTCATACAATTGTTTTTCTTCATTTGTCTTTATTTTTCAATTTCTTTTTCTTAATAAAAAAACCTACACTTTCAACTCTTTTTCTCCTTAAATATATATTATTTTTATCCTTCAATTTCATTTCTCAATTCAAACAAAACATTAATTTGACATTTATCGATTATTAGTTTAGCGAGTGAGATTGATTATTCTTTCTTAATCTGTTTTGATTCTCAAGTTCGTTGGGCAGCGGTGCTCCGTCACGGTTTTGTCCTGAAAAGGTGTCTCGGTGGGTTGAGGGAAGAGGGAGTATATAAACTATCATTAGCCTCGACTCCTAAACGATGTGGGACTATATTGGCATACGGGAACAAGCCCCCCAGTCGAGGTCTAAGGGAAGTGGATTCCCCCTAACTAAGGAGCCGTTTTGGCCCCACAGTGGGTGTCAATGTTCCGACCTCAAGTCTGTTGGGCAGCATCGCTAAGATCAATCACCGCATTCGAGGTATTGTTCGCTTTGGAGGTCGGTGCTCCGTTACGGTTTTCTCCTGAAAATGCACGTCGGTGGGTTGAGGGAGGAGTATATAAACTGCCCTTGCGACTCCTGAGCGATGTGGGACTATATTGGCATACGGGAACACAATCCCTCGTCTAAGTAGAAAAATAGTGTAACTTCACATTATAATGTAGGATTCTATATTCCATTACTTTAAATGGAAGATCAAAAAAGATATTGAACATGGATTTAATTATCTTTTAGGAAAACATGTCTATAAAATCATGCTATAGAAATTATGATACCAGGAAACAAAAGACTAAAGCAAAAAGACATATTTTTCATTTCCATTTCCATTGATACCGTGTTTGTAGTTATCACAATACTGAAGTTCTTGTTTGTTCTATTCTACTTCTAGGTGTAAATCTACATTTAGTACAATTGATATTCAAAGCATCAATATAACACCCTTAATAATAAATACATTTTTAGTTACATGTCATTTTCATTTTCAAAAGCATGAGGAATTTTTCCTACAACCCCTTAAGAATAAATACCTTCTTAGTCACGTATTATTTTCATTTTCTACTAATGTAATAATTTTAATAAAATTATACAAGTTAATGGTTGAAAAGCAAAATACATTAAAATTCATCTATACATTCTAAAAAGAACTCCTAATCAAATTAGAAGTAAAAAGTCATTATTCTAGACAACTTTACTTCATACAATTTATATATGTGTTCCCTATAACTATGACATAACATATGGATTATGTTAAGATTTCAACATGTTTTCTTAAAAAATTAAAAAGCAATTATTTTTAAGAAAGGGTAATAAGAAACAAAGTTTTAGATCAAATAAGAATGAGAGGAGGGAAGTGTCATTTTAAAGTGAAACAAAATATCATTGGTTTGGATAAATATTAATCAAGCATTATTGGTTTCTGATATGGGTGGTTGTTTATACACAAATGACTCCACTAGGACATGTTTCGCATGCCATTTATGTATGTAAGTACATACAAAAACATAAATGTTACTTTGGATAATGTTTAAAATTGATTTTCAATTATGTTTTATGATGATATACTATATGTATCGATCGATATTGGACGGACCAGTTCCGATCTCGGTGACAACCACCCGAGTCAAAGAACATAGGAAATGTAGTAAGTAACAATAGTTACAAGTAGCGTTGAATGAGACAATGTACATCCCGAAATATGCGAGAATAACTGATTAACTGAAAGATACACGTTCCTATTATCAAGGAACCACTACGCATATAAGTTAATAATTAATGTTCGACCCATCAGGGTCAAGGCCCATAAGTCAATACTACAAATAGAGCCCTTTGTGAATGAGTAAGGTACATTTTTCTCATTTAACCAGAATACTTACTTGAGCGTCAGAGTACCTTTTGCAGGTAAACTCCCGACCGACCAAGCATCAACATTTGAAGAAGGAGACTTGAAGTAATCAAGAGATCACTGACATGACAACAATTATACGTCCAGTCACAGGTACTATCTGGGTCTCTCGACCTATACAGGTACAATTGGAGTCCACCGTGGGGCCAAGATAGTATTCGATTTTCAACAGCACGTCACAATCGGAAACAATGGTGTCAATAAGGAATATGATAACAACAACCATATGGCGGATGAGCAAATAGCTATGATCCAGACCCTCTAGGCACAAATGGAGGAGTTACGACAAAAAGGCATCGCTTATTAGTTACAGAATGAAAAGGATTGGTGTCGGCATGAGGAGAGATGTCCCTTTTGAAGGAGCAAAATAAAAACCTACAACACCGTCTTGATGGGCGTGAACGAGAAGAGAAATCCCGAACAACACCACAAACCCATCAAACTCACCAAAGTTTCATAAACACTCCTCTCCCGAACGACGAGAAGGACCTGAGACGACATCCATTCACAGACGAGATAATCGAAAGTGGAAAGGATTAACTATCAAACTCTATGATGGTTTCACCGACCTGGACGAACACCTAAATGTCTTCAAGACACATATGAGGAACCGTGCAACCAAAATCATGCAAATAGAAGAACACATTGATTATCATAGGAGTCATCAATCTGAAGGTGTCGATAAGGGGAAAGAAAAAGACAAATACAAAGTTAATCGACCTGTATCAGGTCGATCCGATCGTTTCAGAGAAAATCGGGGACCCCAGTTTCTTAGTTACATGCCACTCACAGTGCCAAGGGAATGAGTTTTGGATGAGGCATTGCAAGCTGACTTATCCCGACCTTGAAGCAATCACAGACTCCATGTAATGCGGGTACATCTAAACACTGGTAGTATCACCGCAACTATGGCCATACAACCGAAGGTTGTCAAGCATTGAAAGACAAGATAGAAGAACTTATTCAAGCTTGTCACTTCCACAAATTCATTAAGACCGACAGCGACACATACCGATCTCCATAGAGGGATTAGTATCCACCTAAAGGATAGAAAGAATAATGTGATCGACCAGGACGAGGGGACTCACGTTGATGTGATGACAACCAATGTCTGATGCGGCAGAGACTAAGTGAAAGGCCAGTAAGAAGGAATCGACCATGAAGTGAAAGTCCTGAGAGGAACAACCAGACCAGGCGTAGGGTCCAAGACGTTATCAATACTATTGTTGGACCGGCGTCACTCGACATTCTCGGACGAGAAGTCAATACAATAGATGGAGGTTTTGCAGGAGGTGGATGTTTTAATTCGGCTAGAAAGAAGCATCTTCGGGCCATCCAATCGGCTCATTCCACATCCTCCTGAAATCGATCGAGGATGTCCCATATTACTTTTATTGATGATGACTTCACCGTAATAGACCCATCACATCCCATGGTGATTACTATGGAAATAGACAAGTTTACAATTACCAAGGTCCTGGTGGATCAAGGCAGCTGGGTGGATATCCTTTATTTCAAGACCTTTAAGAAAATGAGGATTCTAGAAACAGAAATTCAGCCTTATGATGAACAGATTGTTGGATTCTCAAGCAAACGGGTAGATACTAGAGGATTTATCGACTTATACACTACATTTGGGAAAGAGGGGTGTCTCAGTAAAACTATAAAATTAGGTATTTGTTGGTTAATGCAAATACCTCCTATAACATACTGCTCGGACGGTCATTCATTTATCGTTTAAAGGCGATAATGTCCACCCTTCACCTAGCTATGAAGTTCCCGTCAACGACCGGTGATATCGTCACGGTCCATGTGGATCAGAAAATCGCTCACGAATGTTATGTCGCCATTCTAAAGGTCGAACCTACCAGACAACTATATAGAGCATCACCACAAGGTTGGTCTCGCAAAGGACGGGACAGTTGACCGAGGGACGTTCCCGTGACAGAAGAACGAGTGAACATATGGTCACATTTGTTGATTTGGACCCTCGACTTGACGAAGCCCGTATAGAGCCAAGCGAGGACCTTCGTTCCTTGTCCCTTCTAGATGATGAACACAAGACGCACATTGGAACATCCCATAAATCAAACGATAGCAAGCTAGTAAGTTAAACTTTGATTGATAATATTGACTTGTTCACGTGGACAGCTGCCGATATGCCCGGGGTGAGCATAAATATCATTTCACATCGCCTCTCCATTTATAAAGAGGTCATGTTAATAGCCCAAATGAAACGAAAAATGGGTGAGGAAAAACGTGTTGTTGCACGATAAGAAGCTGAGAAGTTAGAGAGAGCTGATTTTATCAGAAGAGCACATTATACAACATGGTTGGCCAATGTGGTCATGGTCAAGAAATCAAATGGAAAGTGGAGGATGGAAACATATTACACTGATCTTAATAAGGCATGTCCTAAGGATTCTTATCCTCTGTCGAGCATTGATTTGCTAGTCGACGGAGCAGCAGGCCACACGATCCTGAGTTTTTTAGATACATACTCAAGATATAATCAAATTCAGATGCATCCGAGAGACAAAGAAAAGATAGCTTTCATGATTGATTGTAATAATTTTTATTACGAAGTCATGCCACTTAGCCTAAACAATGTCGGGGCCACCTATCAACGACTGATGGATTACATCTTCAAAAACATGCTTGGTCACACTATTGAAGTTTATGTAAATGACATTGTTGTCAAATCTGACTCTTGCCAACAACACATCAAAGACCTACAAGAAGTATTCCAAGCCCTACGCAACCATGGCATGAGACTTAATCCCGACAAGTGTGCGTTTGGGGTAAAAGGAGGGAAGTTATTAGGTTTTATGCTCACTCATTGTGGCATAGAAGCCAACCCTGAAAAATGTAAGGCGATCACCGAGATGCGGAGCCCTGAGAATATCAAGGAAATTCAAAGGTTGATCAGACGGCTTACGACACTTTCCAGATTCGTGCCAAAACTTGCAGAACAAACTAAGCCTATTGTACAACTGTTACAAAAAGCATAGAAGTTCCGATGGATGGACGAATGTGATGGAATATTCCTCCAGTTAAAAGCCTTCTTGACGTCTCCTCCGGTCATTCAAAGGCTGAACGCCAAGGAATCTATAATTTTTTATCTCGTTGTGTCAGAGTATGCAATTAGTGCGATATTGGTTCAAGAGGTGGAGACAGAAGAACAATCAGTCTATTTCATTAGTTGAGTGTTTCACGGTGTCGAGGTCCAGTACCAAATGATTGAGAAAGTCGCCTTTGCCTTGGCACTAATTGTAGGGATCGAACCCACGACCATGTGGTTAAAAATCGCACAATGAATGCACATGTATTTTCAGAATCATTGCATTATAGTGAGAACCGACTACCCCATTATGAAGATACTGGCAAAGGCAGACTTGGCCAAACAAATGATAGGATGGGCGGTGGAGTTATCGAAAATCAAAATTACCCTTGGGGGGAATTAAATCACAAGCTTTAGCTGATTTTATAGTTGAGCTCAGTCCTCGGCCGACTGAGGAGGAGGACTCCCAATGGACTCTGCATGTTGATGGTTTCTCTAACAACAGATCATGCGGTGCGAGGGTGGTACTCGAAGGACCAGGTGGTGTTCTCATTGAATAAGCTTTGAAGTTTGAGTTTAAGACGTCGAATAATCGGGCTGAGTATGAAGCTATCATAGTCGGTCTTAACCTCGCCCTTGATTTGGAAGTGAAAAAGCTCATATGTAAAAGTGACTCTCAATTAGTGATCGGACAACTTAAAAATGAATTTGAAGTCAAAGAGACGTTAATGCTACAATATTATCACTTTGTTCAGGGTCTGATTGTAAAATTTACTGAGGTAACAATCCAACTTTCTCGTCGATATGCTTTCTCGCCTAGAAACTGCTAATAAGAGAGGACTTCATCGGTCGGTCATTTATGTGACCTTGAGTAATCCCAATGTTAACTCAGGAGAGTGTATGACGATTGATGTACAGCCGAACTGGATGACACCCATCAAACAATTTTTAATAGATAAGAACTGTGGGGTGCATTCAGAAAAAGTAATGCGGCAGAAGGTCGTCCGGTTTCTACTGATAGATCAAGATATTTTTCGGCGAGGTTATACTTATCCACTCTTAAAATGTATCACCCCGAGCAAGCCACTTATGTCACACGGGAGATACATGAGGGGGTATGTGGTACTCATTCGGGATTGTACTATGGGACAATGGCAGCCAAAGTACTACAGGCAGGCTATTATTGGTCGACCGTACAGGGTGATTGTACAAAATTTGTGCAAAAATGTGTTAAGTGCCAGGAGTATGGTAGTTTATCTCACCGAAAACCTGAGAATCTTCATTACATTGTCTCCCCGTGGCCATTTGTGAAGTGAGGGATGGATATCATCAAACCCTTTACTCTAGGTAAAGGACAATGTTAATTTATGTTGGTAGGCGTAGTTTATTTTACTAAGTGGATAGAGGTCGAATCCTTGGCAGTCATCATTGCACGAAATGTCCAAAATTTTGTTTGGAAAAACAATGTGTGCCGATTCGAGATACCGCATGTCATCATCACTGACAACGGTCGACAATTCACCAGCCGAGGATTGGCAAAGTTTTAAGAAAATCTTGATATCAAACACATCACAAGCTCAATGAACATCCGGAGACCAACGGTTAAGCTGAGATCACCAACAAAGTTATTCTTAATGAATTGAAAAAGATCCTCGACCTAGCCAAAGGTAAGTGGACCAAGGAGCTTATCGAAGTCTTATGGGCTTACCGATGTACGCCACAGTCCACTACGCAGGAAACCCCATATAGTTTGACCTATGGGACGAAAGCTAAGATTTTCTATGAAGTAGGAGAGCCCTCTCTACGACGACAAACACTGGATTTGGATTTGAATAAAGAAAGTTTGTTGGTCGACCTTGACCTTATCAACGAACTCAGAAATAAGAGCAGAATAAGAGAAGAAGCATGCAAAGTGTGGGTGACAAGAAGGTATAATTTGAAGGTGAAGCCGAGAAACTTCCAAAAGGGAGACTTGGTATGGCGAATGCGCAGTGATGCTTGGAAAAACAATGGTAAGTTCTCAAGCAATTAGGAAATACCATTTCGCATTGCAAACACAACGAATGGTGGTGCTTATTATTTAGGATTTTTATCAGGAATAAATGTACTGATAACATAGAATGCCACGCATCTCAAATTTTATTATAGTTGATAAAAATTCAATAAAATAATGTACTCTTTCCTCCCTCTGTTGTTTTATCCCTAAGGAGGGTTTTCGACCGAGAGGGTTTTAACGAGACACTTTAAAATTATCTTTTATTATTACATGATTATCGCACCGACCAATCAGAAATAGCAGGAGTTTTAACTCCAATCGATTTCATTGAGGTTAACTCCTCAACCGACCTAGATAACCACTACCCATAGTGGTCGGCATATAATTAAGGAGTCATATCTCCAATTACATTTACCAAGAGCCCGACCTCGACCCGTACATTTTATTATTTAAAGTTATGTTATCAAGAATAAATATGGATAAGCTATCGCCGTACACGACCAATGCTGATCAGATCTAGTAATTATCATTGAGTGTGATTCAAACCACATAAATATCGCCTAGTGTGACTGGAATAAAATAAACTAACAATTATCATTTATCAAGGTTAATCAAGTGGAACTCTCTATTTCATATTTGTTAAAGTCATATTTTCTTTAATTAGAAAGTAAGTGTTCAAGTTTTATCGTACTCCACCGCTTAGTCAGTCAGATTTTCTTTATAATGACTGGGAGACGTTACTTAGCTTACTAACACACAGAATTATCTTACTCTATGTACTCGACTCAATCATCCATTACTAAGTACTTTTATTTAAAATACTTTTATATAAGTACTCGGTCATCTAGATGAATAAAAGCATATTCAGCTCAAAGATGTTGGCATTTTCAAAATATATCAAAAGGTATTGATTGTTCATTAAAACATGTAAATTGAAAAAAATAAGTACAAAGACAAATATTGTTCTATGCCCACATCCCGGACCCAATATCATTTTATTTATAAAGGATTAAAAAGTTCTTCAAAAGATGGTTTTGGCTCAGCCTGAGGGTTGATGGCATTCTCCCCACCTGCGGTTTCCTTCATGCTAGTATCGGCATTGTCGCCAATTGGCACCAACTTCCAATCCACCACATCTTGGTCCATGTCGTATCGAGGATCTTCGGTAGGTACACTGTGATAAAAGGTTGTTTGCCGAAGGCCTTGGTGAAAGCAATCTTCACTTATACACAGCATGAAGGAGTGACACTTCTCCATCTCAGTGGATAGTATTTTCTCTCTTTCTCCAGCTTCAGCCTTTTCCTTGGCAAGCTCGGCCTTTACCGCCTCTACCTCGGATTTCAGAGCCTGTTGGGCCTTCTTGGCTGCAACATTATCTTGGCACATTTTTTCTTAGAATGCTTCCATCGCCTCCAATGTAGCTTTCAAAGAGCTAGTAGACACTTCTTCAAGAGTTCGACCAACCACCAGTGCCCGACTCTGCAGCTCAATCAACTTCGAAATCAGGTTATTGGTAGGGACAACCGCTAGAATGCTTTCGTCCTCCGGTGATATTACAATTTGTACCCCCGACGCCAATTGCAAGAGGGGGTTAAGCATAGAAGGTTGTCGAGAGGATGACCCTACCTCTGCATTTTGTTGGACTGTCTTAGCCGGACGACCCCTCTTTGGATTCATCGGAGGGACAATGGTGATTGGGGGCACTACATCGACTGGAACGACCGGGAACTCCAACAGTCATCTCCGACTCTTCAGAAATTAGTTTCTTCGAGCTTGGGGGGCAAGTGTACTAGTCGGTATCGGATGGACCAGTTCCGGTCTCGGTGACCGATCGCCCTAGTCAAAGAACATAGGAAATGTAGTAAGTAACATCAGTTATAAGTAGCGTTGAATGAGTCAATGTACATCCCGAAATATGCAGGAATAACTTATTAACTAAAAGATACACGTTCCTAGTATCAAGGAACCACTATGCATATCAATTAATATAACTAATGTTCCATCAGGGTTAAAGCCCATAAGTCAATACTATAAATAGAGCCCTATGTGAAGGAGTACGGTAAGTTTTTCCCATTTAACCAAAATACACGGTTAAACTACAATACTTACTTAAGCGTCGGAGTACCTTTTGCGGGTAAACCCCCGATCGACCGAGCATCAAAATTTGAAGAATGAGACTTGAAATAATCAGGATATCACCAACACATCAACAATTGTATGTCCAGTAAGTACTATCTAGGCCCCTCAACCTATACAGGTATCCTATCATATTCTATAACATTTGAATATTGCAATAATTATTATAGGTGCATAAATAACATTATATATATATAGGTTTTTGGATATTTAATTAAATTTAATTTAGATTTTGGATTATGTTTGAAATTGATTTTTAATTACAATTGAAATTAATTTAACTTATATGATATCCTAGATAATATTTTATTGCATTTGAATAATATTATGGTATAATTACCTTATTCATCCCTACATTTCAGGTCAATAGTCAATTTAGTATAGTGGTTTTTAAAAAAATCAATTTGGTCCCTATGTTTTTTTAAATGTATCTAAATTGGTTCTTTCCGTTAAATATCAGCTAACGTCGTCAAATATTGCTTATGTGGCAGAGAGATGTGCTTATGTGGCAGAGAGAGGTGTTTATGTGGTAGAGAGATATGAGATTGAGAGATGTGGCACAGAAATCAAAATCCACCATTGCAGAACCCTCTTCTCCCTCTCAGCAAAATCCACCATTGCAGAACCCTCTTCGGCATCCCCAACGATTTTCGCGACAGGGTCTCCAAATACCCCGACCTTTTCAAAATTGCGGTTGTCAGCGATGGCAAGAGGGTGCTTGAGTTGGTGAAGTGGGACCCACTTCTCGCCGTGAGTGCTCATGAGAGGGAGTTCATTGTTGACGAGGATTCGACTAAGCAGATGTTTAGGTTTCCGATGAATTATTGGAAGGATTTGGATTTGGATTTGGAATTGGACGATAATAGGAAGTTTGATTTGTTGAACTCGCTTCCCTTGGTGTCTCCTTATTCAAATGGGCACAAGTTTGATTTGTGAACATTGGAGGTGAAAAAGTATAGGTTGGGTTGATTCATGAGTTCTTAAGCTTGACTTTGAAGAGGGAGTGATGTTAAGGGTAAGATTTTTCTCTCAGAAAAGCGGACCTATAAGATTGCTTGACAAAATGACAGAGCGAAGAATGAAGAAGTGTGAAAGGGAGGGGATAGCTTTTATACCAATGCCTGATATATGAGTTGCAGTTGAGGCTGGGTTTAGGGACTGGACCAGACTATTGGCATTCATTATATCTTTTCAAATATTGGGATCTGGATGTCGAATCAACTGAGATGTGTTTCTTGCAATCGTTCTACCATCATCACGAGAAGGTGGGAAGGTAATGCTTCCAATGTTGTCATCACCAAAATCATCCTCAAGAGGTGGCTCCTGAATTTCGAGATCTTTCACCCACTCATCATGATTGGAGAGAGAAAAGAAAAGATGAGGAGTTGAGTTTCGATTTGTGGGCCATATCTCTCAATCTCACATTTCTCTGCCACATAAGCACCTCTGTCTACCACATAAGCAATACTTGACATCGTAAGCTGAGATTTAACGGAAAGGACCAATTTGGATACATTTTAAAAAACATAAGGACCAAATTGGTTTTTTTTAAAACCACTATACTAAATTGACTATTGGCCCAAAATGTAGGGATGAATAAGGTAATTAAACCTAATACTAATTGTGTTTGTTTCTAGACAAAGGAGTTGGGTTATCCTACACATATTGATGAGGTATATAAACAAGTTCATATACAAAAGATCTAGACAAACACATGTAGAAGTTTTTTTTTTGTTATTTTAATTTACATTTTATATGTTTATTATATATATGAGATCATTTTCATGTATGAATATAATAGGAAGCATTTCAGAGTATATTTTCTCAAGCTAGATCGGAGATTGCATCTTGTATTGGACAATTTGAATCATCCATTGTAGATCTTGCAGAGAAAGACATAATAAGGGTTGAAAGTTGGCTTCTTACTATAGGCGGCAAGAAGAAAGGTCGAAACTACAAGGTTGAAGAGCTTGCACATAACTTTAAATTTTGTGATAGTCTCATGCATCATAGAGGTTCTACTTCCTTTCATGATTCACAAGAAATTATGGAGTTAAAAGAACTCTATAATTATATGGAAGACAATGAGAGAGTTAGTCAACAATTGAAATCATTCGTTATTGTTGTCCTTCCTTTCCTTCCGCTTCATGCATGAAGCACATTTGAAGATCAATAATATGAAGAAGTGAAGGAGCAAAAACAACCACTCAACCAACAAGAAAATGAGTCTGAACAATGTCGTCATGAACATATCAATTATACATATTATTAAGAACTTTATTTTGACTATGTTTCTACTTTATTTTGATTACATTTAGCTAATTTATCTTAAGTGTTTGGATCTTGGATTATGTTTCAAAGTTTATTTTGATTGTATATTATATATCAACTTGACTTGCATTCTGAATTATGTTATGTTTAAATTTAAATATGAAATTAATTTTGAATTTTGTTTTATGATTGAGTCATTATATTATATGATGTTTGATTGTTGTAGTAAATATTGTAGGTGCAATACATAGTATTAGTGCAATAGATTATGTTTGAAATTAATTTGGATTATATATGTTGGATTGCATTTTACAAATGCAAAAGAATAAAAACAATAATATCATGGATGCTTGCAACACTTACTCACGACTTTTGGTATGAAGGTATTCATGATTTACCTATAAATTTATTTGTATCGGTAATATTACCCATGAATGTATCTGTGAGTAATTTATACGAATACTACAACCCACAAATTTATGGTAATAGGAAATTTGTAAACTCAAATACTTAAAAAAATCATTTTCTAGTACAAATTGCAAATAAACTTATCTAAACTCAAAATAAACATCTTATATTCAAATATCATTATTTTCAAATAACATACAGGAATTGATTTCAATTTATAACAATTTCAATCTACCGTTCTAAAGCAAAATACATGTGATTAGATATAACTAACTCAAATTGACTATTTTAGACCTCTAGGACAACTTAAACATATAATCACTTAATTAAATTTCCATTTAATTTAAACTTTACTTTAATTATAAAATTAATTTAAGCCACATATCTAAATCAACTTAAATGACAGTATAGAATTCATATTTTATTAAATACTAAACCATCAAATATCTAAACCAATTGTATGAATTTTGTTTTATTTTTTTAAAACTTGAAACCTGATTAAAGGTATTGGTGGTGCCAATTATTCAGCTTTGTTCCAATGAGACGGCTTCTGCTAAACACTCTTGTCCTCTCTGATAAAACCGAATGAAAAGCCAATTATGATGGAGAGAGGAAAACCTAACTTTTTGCCTTTACTAGTAAATTAATAATAAATACAGAAAATTATGGCTAAATGCCTTTTTCATTGTTCTGATATGACAATTCTTGTTTGGATCAACAAGACGGCAGCCACACAATGCTTCATCCCCTTTGTCATTTGGTATGAAAACAATATGGAATATTTAGGAAGATGTTTTCTCCAAACAATCCTTAATCAATTGTTGATTTTTTTTATTGAAATTATTCACTTTATATTAGTTTACTTAGAGCCTTCTTCACTTTGGCATACTCAAGTACTTAAAAATTAGTTTAATTATAATATAAAATTCAAATTAGGCATATCAACTTGCTAACCGAATGTGAAACAATAAAGTGGCTTATCAACTTTATATTTTTTTATGTAACAAATAATAGAAGAAACAATGTTAAGATATAGAGTGGAAATTGAATGTGAAGAGAGCTAAAGAGGGAAATTTTATATGAATAAAGTAAAGTTTAAGATAATAATAGAATTATTTTTTATAAGGGGTTGATATAGTCTTTTCTACTTGTTCATCAAATTATTTTTTATAGTGTTTTTTTTTCTTCTTCAAATTATCCGATACTCAAAGTAAGTATTTGGTATGCTAATGCTAAATTCTATAATAATGACGTATCTTTGCTTTGGTTGTAATAATTATGTATCTTTGTTTTGATTGTTGTGTATATTTATATGATCTTGATATATTCTTTTACTATTGATCCGAGATTAGTATGTGTATCATGATTAAGAATGTATTATCTAATAATACATAATTTTCTGTACGGTTTAGCATAAGTTAATATACTTATATCTTAATACATTTTACTTATAACTATTGATCAGTTGATACCGAGTATCGGAGTGTCCAAAACAGTTGGGTTCGTAACAGTAAAAAATGATTTTAAATACAAATTTTATGATTTTCTTAATAGTTAATTGTATCATAAATTTCTTTAACATATATATGTAAAAATTATTCATCCATTTGAGTTGAGGTAACATGTTCATATTTTATTTTCTCACCAAAAAGGAATTATTACGTTTTCTCTTACCAAATAAATCTTGACCACCAAACAATAATTCACTCACTACAAGAAAAAAAGGTTTTCATAGAGGTTATTTAGTGGAGGTTAATATAACCTTAGGAATTGATTTAATTAATGGAGGTTTTTTCTAAAACCTCAACAAAATAACGGAGGTTTTTTAACCTTAGCTAAATTCCAAAGGTTTATTCTAAAACCTCAGTAAAATAACAGAGGTTTTTTTAACCTTTATTAATTTCCAAAGGTTTATTTTAAAACCTCCGCAAAATAACGAAGGTTTTTTTAACCTTCGTTAATTTCCAAAGGTTTATTTTAAAACCTCCACAAAAAAACGAAGGTTTTTTTAACCTTTGTTAATTTACAAAGGTTTATTTTAAAACCTCCATAAAATAACAAAGATTTTTTTAACCTTCGTTAATTTCCAAAGGTTTATTTTAAAACCTTCGTTAAATTCTAAATATTTATTCTAAAATCTCATCAAAATAATAGAGTTTTTTAATTTTTTTTAAGTGTCAAAAGTTTATTGTAAAACATCAATAAAATATTTTATATTTTCTCAATTCTTAATAAATAGATATAATTAATTTTTTTTAGTGAGTTTAGCCTAAACTGGTATATATATTTAAATATGCTTTGAACTTAAGTCAAAGGCACTTCATTAATTGAAATTATTATTCAATTCTTAAAGATTGTTTTTATGAATTTCAATAAGTAAAAATAAGTTGTTTGTGAAGTGACATTAACTTATCACATATATACATCATCATAATTTATTTTTTGGTTACATTTGCAGTATCAAATTTTGAAGAATCAGACACCGGAAACTATTCATTATAATAATATTAATAATAATATTTATAAAAATATTTATAATAATATTAATAATAATATTTATAATAATATTAATAATATTATTAATAATAATATTAATAATAATATTTATAATAATATTTATAATAATATTAATAATAATATTAATAATAATAATAATAATAATAGTAATAATATGAATAATATTAATAAATATTAATAATATGAATAATATTAATAAATATTAATAATATGAATATAATATTAATTATAATAATAATATTAATAATAATGTTAATATAATATTAATATGTATAAATTATGTTAATAATAATAAGTAAAATAAAAATGATAATATGATCAAAGAACTTCTCTGGTCTAGTGGTTAACCCTTCCCTCCTTATTGGAAGGACTTGGGTTCGAATCTTGGCTGATGCCCTTTACTTGCAAAGGGGGATGCTTTAGCAAGGGAAATCGCAATCCAGGGTAAACCACTTAATGGTTAAAACCATTTTTTCTTGTAGTGACTCTTTGTTTATTTTTATAGAATAATGTCATTGTTTAAACAGGTATAATATATTGAAGAAAAAACACAAGGCTTAAATCTAGCTTGTTGTATTATTTTTAGTTTTGACTTGATTTTATAAAAAATAAATCGTGTGATAACCTAAAAAACTTGTATCAAAATTTTAGATAATAACTAGTAAACATAGTTAATTAATGTAACCGCTTGTATATTCATATTTTTAGTACGTAGTTTCAAAAATATATAACTTTATGAAAATGATATTAAAAATATTAAAATAATATAGTTTAAAACTATAAATAATTTTATGCAAATAATATAAGGTAATTATTTTTAAGGAAAAAAATTATATAGTTATCTTTTTAGTAAAAATAATCTATCTAATTTAGAACTCAAAATTGCTTAAAAAATTTAAAATATACGTGTGTGTATATATATATATATATATATATATATATATATATATATATATATATATATATATATAACAAAAGTTGAAAATAATATATCTCAGAATACTATAAAAAAATCATTAAATAAAAACTAATTTTAGATATCAGAAATAATTAGTTGATATATTGATTAAATTCAATACTATTTTAGAAAATCACTAAATCACTACAAAAAAAAATCAATATTATCTACGAATTTTTACCTACGAACAACATTACCTACGGACATTACCCATAGATTCTGAATTCGTAGGTAAATTCAGCATTACCTACCAACTATTACCCACGAATCTTATTACCTACCAACTTTTACCTATGGATCTCTATTACCTACCAACTATTACCCACGAATCTCTATTACCTACGAACTACCACCCACGAATCTCTATTACCTACCAATTATTATCATAAAAATTATATATATAATATTAAAAATATTAATATAATATGAAGAATTATAAAATCATAATTAATATTCATAAATAATAATAACCATAACTAGTTTATACATATTATTAATATTATAAAATTAATAATATTAATATAATAATTTAAATAATATAATTAGTATTATATTAATAATAATATTATTATTAAATATATGAAGAATGTTATTAATTTTTATTTTATTAATTATATTAATATTGATAATCATACTCATAAGTATAATAATAATCATAACATGACAACAAAACTTGATTGGTGTAATGGTTAAAACTTTTATAGACATTCTTCAAGGGACTTGGCTTTGAGTCCTCCCTGTTGCAGCTTAGTTCTAACACCAATTATTAATTTAGATATTAATAATTTTTTAATCTCTAAAATAATATATAATTTAGTTAATATAATAACTAATTGTTTTTTCTTCAAAAATAATTTTTATTTAATGATTTTCTAGTAATGCAAACACATACCTAATTATTTTTAATTATTATTTTATCTTATACTTGTATGATTGTTCATTTTCATGTCAACACAATCATCACAATTATACAATAAACACAAACAAGATAAAATAGTAAGAATAAAATATAACTAAGAAAATTTAATATAAAATAAATATTTAATAATCACACACTTAGTTAAATGAACTTCCTCATACACATTTAGTGTTTATAAAATAATCACACAAATAGTTAAATAGTTATAAGACTTAATGAATTTTGAGAAGATTATATTCATAATAAACACAAATAAGGTAAAATAGTAAGAATAAGATGTAAGTAAAAAAAACTAATATAAGATACATATCACATACTTAGTAAAATCCCCAAATGATCATACAAATAATTACAAAGACTGACAATTACTTTTAGAAGATTATATTAAGTTTAAACATTTAATATTAACATTTGTTTGGTATATTATTTTTATTGTATACCCAATTATCAAATTATCCTATAATTTTGATCTCAACTTGTAACATGAACATGACATATAACTACTTGCTATTCGTGAGTCATGATGAATTTTCATCTTCAAATAAGTGTCAAAACTTTTTATTGAGTTACTTTAATTTATATGATTTAGATTATTAAAAAAAATTGAATATCTCACTCATATATTCATATAGACATTATACTCATATAAGATTATACTAACGGTTTGTAATTCACCTTTCACACATCTATATAAAAACTCGTTTCATTTAGATGTGAGACGTTTGTTCATCACATTTTATGTAGATACGTTGATAAATATAAACTAATCATATGAAATAATGTATTATAATATAGTATACATCATTTCTAACCTTTAAAACTAAATAAAACCAAAAAAAAATATTCCATTAAGAAACATATGAATGTCACTTAAACGAAGTCTCTTTGCATGAGTGACATTCCTTAAATAAAAAACAAATTTCTCTTTGTAGAATGTCAATCAAATGCATAGATGTTGCTTGAGAATATTCCTTCCAAGCTTGAGTGAGAATTCAAGGATCTAACTAATTCTCTCAAGTGCATCACTTTGATTAGTAATAACTTGTTTAAGCAATGTTGTACTAAGATTAGTCAACTTCTTTCAAGTGAATTCTCGTTTGAATAATAATAAGGTTTTTGAATGAGAATAACTCACTTGAGTGGGATCTATTGAAATTATCTAATTTCTCTCTATTCATTCCTCACTTGAGTGAAAATCTTTAATTAAGAAAGGAATGCAAATGTCAACACCTCATGTTAAGGAAAAATCCAGCACCCTGCAATTTTCATTAAGTGATGAAAAGTACTGAACAAAAAACATCAATATGCATTGTCTGTAAGATTATTTATGTTCAATAAACAGATCATGTAAGACGCGAGTGCTTCGTCTAACAGATGATATAACATTGTGTTGTCTTTTTCTTAAGTTTGATACAACACATAAAAGAACAAATGAAACACACACAAAACATCAGACGATATACTCATAAACTAAGCTAACATCGTATTTTAAAAAATATTCATATGTTTTTTGTATGTTGCAGGGAATGTTTGTCTTAGTTCAAGATTAAATGCAAATGAATATCGAGTTCTCTTGGGAAATGGGTTGTTTGTTTGTATATTATTTAAATTTGTAAAAATATTATATTTTGATGATTTAGTATTAAAGTGTTATTTTTTTATGTCAAATAGACTTTTGAATATTGTTGATCACTTTTTGAATGATATTGTATGACAGGATGGTACGGAATTGAATTCATACATTTGGGATAATGTATGGACTCATGTTTGTTGTGTATTAAGTATTGATGCCTATGTGGTAACAGAGATCTCCGAGCTTCACTGATGATCTAAGTCACATAGACTAAGATATCAAGTGGTGAGAAGCTGATGGGGGAGTTCATGCACACCGTGACATATGAGATGCACAACTTGGGTTGTATTGAACTTACCTTGATCCTTTCTGTTGGATTCGCTGGTAATCTTTGGATCAAGTGTTAGTCTTTGGTAGGACTTACTTAACACGGGTCTTCCGGAAGACGTTGTTTGTTGAGTATTCTGGATGTGTAGATCCATGTGAGATCTATGTGATTGTTTTATTGTTGAGATTTGTAGAAAATTGAATAATTTGAGAAATTGATCATGTAATTTGGTTTTCTCTTTCGATTTAAGTGTGTATATTATAAAATTCTATTTTCACTAGCTTACCCTTGCTTTTCTTGTTGTGTTTGAACTGCGATGACTGTACTATGTACACGAGCATATGACCATACAGGTGCAGGAGAGCCTTAGAGGTTTCAAAGTTTTATTTTGAGTTGTGGATATGTAAATATTTGTATTTCTATAAATCCTAATCATGTATTAGGAATGTTTTGACAAACTCCAAGTTTGTATAGAAATTGGTAGAACTTTTATTGTAATAGTTATATGTAAATTATGGGGTGTTACATTTAATGGTATCAGAGTGGTTCATCCTTTGGATAACTTGAGGGTAGTGGGTTTATTCTGTTTCTCCTGCGTGTAGATTTTTGTTTACGTCTAGCCTCAAGACTTAGTTAAAAGATTTTCATAAGATGTTTGACAAAGTTGTTTTTCTTGAAATTTTGTTTGTTTTTGAGTCAGATTAGTTGTTATGAGTAAAGATGAAAGTATTAAGAATGAAAAGAATCTTGATAGAGTGGTGAGGGTGCACACTCATGACTGGATCAAGATTATTTTCTACCTTAATTCTAAATAGCTAAAGTACATTTCAAAGATAAGTTTTGATTGGTTTTTACCTGTTTCATATGATTATTTCTTTGAAGTTAATTTGTCTTAAAGATGTAGTTGGAAATTTTTAGTAATTTCTAATCCAATTCTTTATGTGCTTAGAAGATGGCACGTAGACCACCTACTCCTCCTCCACCGGTAGATATGCCCAACTTAGCTCGGGCAATAGAGATGATGGCAACAGCCTTGAAACAACAAAGTGCTACTATGGCACAACAGCATCAGGCCACCCTTCATCAATTAGAAACATCTAGATTAGCAGCAGAAGCATCTCAGCTTCATCAACAACCTCATACCTTTAGTCTGGAGGATTTTCTGAGACATAATCCACCCAAGTTTAATGGCAAGGTAAATCCAGATGGAGCATACCAGTGGGTGAGAGACATAGAAAGAATCTTTGAAGCTATTCAATGCCTTGAAGAGAGAAAGTTATCCTATGCCATTTATGTACTAACTGAAGAAGCTGAATTCTGGTGGATAGGCATGAAACAAATGATGGAAGACAAAGGAGAAGATGCCACTTGGGAGAACTTCAAAGTAAGATTCCTGGAGGAGTATTTTCCTGATAGTGTCAGGTATGCAAAAGAAATTGAATTCATGCAGCTGGAACAAGGAAATCTTTTAGTCACTGAATATGCTACTAGGTTCAAACACCTAGCTAGATTCTACACCCAGACCATGACTGAGGCTTGGAGATGTAGAAAATTTGAGTTTGGGTTGAAGCAAGAACTTAAAGAAGTGGTGATTCCTATGTCCATTAGAGATTTCCCTGCTCTAGTGGAGAAAGCAAAACTAGTGGAGAGTTTGAAAAATAGTAGCAGACTTGCTAAGCCTTAAGTAGGAGGACCTTCTAAAAGCATGCCTAAATATGAAGATAGAAAGAAACCTTATTTCAGACCTCAATCTTATAGCAGTGGAAGATCCAGTTCTCAATCACCACCTAGTTTCAGATGTTTTAGATGCAGTGGGCCACATGTTGTTAGATTTTGCCCTCATTCAGTGTCAAATGTGACATGTGATATATGTCACAAGTATGGTCATGCAACAAAAGACTGTTGTGTCCATTTGGGAGCTCCAAATTCTGGCAGAGTGCATCAAGTACAACAAAATAGTAATCAAAAACCCAGAGCTGCTGGAAGAGTTTTTGCCATTAGTGGAGTTGAAGCTTCACAGTCTGATAGCCTTGTTAGAGATATTTGTTCTATCCTTGGAACACAATTACCTGTGTTGTTTGATTCTGGGGCAACCCATTCTTTTATATCTTTTGATTGTGCTAAGAAGCTTAAGTTGCCAGTTCGAGAGTTAGAATTTGACTTGGTGGTATCTACACCAACAAAAAGTATTATAGTAACTTCTTCCATGTTTGCTGAGTGTCCAGTAACTATAGATGGGCGGAGATACAGAATCAACATGATTTGTATACCTCTAAAAGATTTGGAGGTTATATTGGGAATGGATTGGTTGTGTGTTAATCATATCCTTATAGGTTGTGGTCGGAAGAAGTTAATTTTCCCTAAATTAGAAGGAATGCAGGTTATCTCAGCTCATCAGTTTGAGAGAGAGAGATACGAGAAGGTGCAGAATGTTTTATGCTCTTGGCTTGTTTTATACTTACTGATAAAGTACAAAAAGATATGTTTGTAGTTCAGGAGTTTACGGATGTATTTCCTGATGAGATTCCTGGACTTCCACCTAAAAGAGAGATAGAGTTTGCAATAGACTTGATTCCCGGAGCAGGCCCCGTGTCAATTTCTCCATACCGAATGGCACCAGCAGAGTTAGCTGAATTGAAGAAACAACTAGAAGACTTATTAGAGAAACAATTCATTCGACCTAGTGTTTCTCCATGGGGAGCTCCAGTGTTATTAGTGAAGAAGAAAGATGGTTCGTCACGTCTATGCATAGATTACAGACAATTAAACAAGTTAACAATAAAGAATAAATATCCTCTTCCTAGAATTGACGATCTGATGGATCGGTTGCATGGAGCATTTGTCTTTTCTAAAATAGATTTGTGCTCAGGTTATCACCAAATTTTAGTGAAAGCATAAGATGTTTAGAAGACTGCTTTTAGATCAAGGTTATGAATTTCTGGTTATGCCATTTGGGGTGACTAATGCTCAAGCTATTTTCATGGATTATATGAATCGGATATTCAGACCTTTTCTTGATAAGTTTGTGGTAGTGTTCATAGATGACATCTTGATCTATTCTCGTACAAGGGAAGAACATGCAGAACATCTTAGAATCGTCCTGAACATTTTGAGAGAAAAATAGTTATATGCTAAACTTTCAAAATGTGACTTCTGGATGTCAGAAATGCAATTTTTAGGACATGTCATCTCTGCACAAGGAATATCAGTAGATCCTTCTAAAGTGGAGGTTGTACTTCAGTGGGAACATCCTAAAACAGTTACAGAAATTAGAAGCTTTGTTGGGTTAGCAGGATATTACAGGAGATTTATATAAGGCTTTTCTAAAATAGTGTCTCCTTTGACCCAATTGACTAGAAAGAATCATCCTTTTGCATGGACTGAACAATGTGAGAGAAGCTTTGAAGAGTTGAAAAGAAGGTTGACTAATGCTCCTGTATTAACAATCCCTGATACCAATCAGTCTTTTGAAGTTTTTTGTGATGCTTCCTATCAAGGATTGGGTTGTGTTCTGATGCAGAATAAGAAATTTGTTGCCTATGCTTCTCGTCAGTTAAAGGTGCATGAAAGAAATTATCCAACTCATGATCTAGAATTGGCAGCAGTTGTCTTTGCTTTAAAAATATGGAGACATTTTCTTTACGGAGTTAGTTTTAATGTGTTCAGTGATCATAAAAGCTTGAAGTATTTGTTTGATCAACAAGAGTTAAATGAGTCAGAGAAGATGGATTGAATTTTTAAAAGACTATGATTTCCAGCTAATATATCATCCTGGGAAGGCAAATGTTGTTGCAGATGCGTTGAGTCGTAAAAAAATACAAATGTCGCCGCTTATGATTAGAGAGCTAGCATTGATTGAAGATTTCAGGAGTATGAATTTGGAGGTTTCCATGTCTTCAAATTGCATTAGTTGTAATACACTTGCTATAACTAATGAATTTCTGGAGAAGGTGAAAGAGAAGTAGTTGGAAGATTCAAAATTGAAGAACTTCATGGGCTTATTAAATACTGACAAAGCTAAAGACTTATCTTTAGGAGTGGATAGTATTTTGAGATTCAAAAATAGAATATGCATACCAGAGGATAATGAACTAAAGCAAACAGTGTTACCTGAAGGTCATAAAAGCAAACTCAGTTTACATCCAGGAATGACCAAGATGTATCAAGATCTCAAGAAGTCTTATTGGTGGCATGGCATGAAGAATGATGTAGCTAGCTTTGTAGTTGCTTGCTTGACTTGTTAGAAATCAAAGATTGAACATCAACGACCTGGAGGCATGTTAACTCAGTTAGGCATTCCAGTGTGGAAGTGGGATAGTATCTCAATGGATTTTGTTACCCACTTACCACGTACTTTGCAGAAGCATGACTCTATTTGGGTTATAGTGGACAGGCTGACAAAGATGGCACACTTCCTACCTATAGACTTGAGAATCTCTATGCGGAAGTTGGCCCAGATTTACATAGACGAAATAGTCAGATTGCATGGTGTACCCTCCAGCATAGTTTCAGATAAAGATCCCAGATTCACCTCCAGATTCTGGAGAACACTTCAAGAAGCTTTGGGGACTAAACTTAGACTTAGTTCAACATATCATCCTCAAACTGATGGACAATCAGAGAGAACTATCCAGTCGTTAGAGGATTTGCTTAGGACTTGTGTGTTAGATCATTTGGGCAGTTGGGATGAAATTCTACCACTGGTAGAGTTCACTTACAATAATAGTTACCAAGCTAGCATAGGAATGGCTCCTTTCGAGGCATTGTATGGAAGGAAGTGCAGGACGCCTCTGTGCTGGTTTCAGGATGGTGAGAGTGTGTTAATTGGACTAGAATTAATACAACAAACCAATGAGAAAGTAAAAATGATTCAGGAAAGATTGAAAACGTCTCTCAGCAGGCAAAAATCTTATGCAGATCAAAGAAGAAGATCTTTAGAATTCTTTGCGGGTGAGCATGTCTTTTTGAGAGTTACACCGTTCACTGGTGTAGGAAGAACACTCAAATCCAAGAAATTGACTCCTATGTTCATAGGACCTTATCAAATTCTCAGGAGAATAGGTCCTGTGGCTTACGAAATTGCTTTGCCTCCTCCTTTAGCTAACATTCACAATATTTTCCATGTATCCCAGCTAAGAAAGTATGTACCTGATCCTAGCCACATTCTAGAGTCTGATTTCATCCAAGTGAAAGAAAATCTTTCATTTGAAGTGAAGCCAATCAGGATTTTAGATTCACAAGTGAAACAACTTCGTGGAAGAAGTATTCCCATGGTGAAAGTATTGTGGGATCACATCTCAGGAGATTCCACTTGGGAAATTGAAGAGGAAATACGAGCATCATACCCTAACCTCTTTCTTGGTAAGTTTATTTTCGAGGACGAAAATTTTTGTAGTTGGAGATAATGTAACAGCGTAAAAAAAAAACACAGAGACCCCTCCCCCCCCACACACGGTTTCTTTCTTCCTTATCTCCATTTCTCTCTCTCTCCATGTTCCGTCCAGTTGACCTGGGACGTCTTCGTGCGCGACCTCAACCGTCAGCTAGGGACTCCTTCCCACTGGTTACCTGTGGATTCCTGCAAAGAAGGACAAAAGGGCGCCCTAGCGGCCGTTTGCACTCCGACGCTCAAGTCAGCCAGCAAGAAACACCAAAAACTATGCACCTCCGTATCGGAGCACTGCGTATGGCACTCTGAAGGTGGTGAAAAGGAAATTGTGTCTAGTGTTTATTTCTCCTTCTAGCAAAGATCTTTCCCTAGTCCCTTGTGAGTAACCTCAAGGCTCGAGCAAGCAACTAGAGAGTTTCTGGGAAATTTGCCAAAAGTTCGAACCCCGTTCCCAACATTCTCGGCGCTATTTAAACTACCCTAGCATTTAAAGCGTCTTAAAGCGCTTTTAATCATAAACGTAACGCACTTAATTAACGCGTCTAATTAGAAAACGTAGCGCATTTAAGACGTTGAAACGCTTGGGAGCCTTTATAGTACCTTAAACGCTTAAAACAGAAACTGTATTAAATGACTTTAATTACCTGGTACCTGACTAAATGGTGTTTCCATTCTGACCTGGCTGTCGTACACGTGGAGGGCCTCACAGCGCCATGACCCCATTTGGGGACGTTTCTTCGTGTGAGTCCTCCTGCTTGGGAGTGCTACTGCGCAAGGGGTGACCTTTTGGGTGTCAACTCATGCCCCCAATCCTCTAGTCACTTACTCTGAGAGCGTATCTGCCTTCCTCTCGTACCCTGCACCCGGCTACCCTGGGCGTGACCCTCCTCTTGAGTCGTATCTGTCCCAAAGGCGTCTCTGGGGTGGCAGGGGTACTTCACGAGTCAGGCTGCCCTACACTGGTGCTATCACTATGGCCTTGAAGCCACCTTTCTCTTCTCTTTATCACAACCCCGGATTATCGGGACCTGAGGCCTTCCCGCGGCGTCGCTCCCTCCATGGTCTTTCCTACCCATGGGTATCGGGGAACCGCACTGTGATTTCCTTGCCTTAATGATATTTGGCCTTGGCGACGCTTCCTCTTGGCGACGCTAGTACTTGGCGTCTCTTCACCTAGGCGACGCCTTGTGTTGACTTTGACTCCAGGCGTTGACTTTGACCTTGACTTTGTCAACGCCCGGATACGGGACGGTACACAAGCCCCCCAGTCTTAAGCCGAAGACTTGTCTTCAGCGCAAAGACTAAGGCCTCGCCCACGCCGTCCACGTGTCACCCTGATGACGTGTCATTCCCTGCTGACTTGAAAATTCTCGAATTATTGACGTGACACTCTCTGAACCATAGGGGCGCTCTTAATGGCTGATTGGACATCCTCTGAAGCGGGGAAAGTAACACCTTTTGGGGCTACGCTTAATCGTGCGCCACGTGGCTCATCATACGACCAGCCTCTAGAGTCCCTTGAGCTCCCCTTGGGCGCTTAATCCTTTGACACGCAGCACGATCTCACGGCTCCTAATTAGCGCCTCTTGGGTTGCAAATGTAACGTTCAAGTTACCCCAAACCCCGCGCTCACACCACTGTTCCATCCATTCTCTCTGCGTCTCTGCACTATTCATCGCCTTCAAACCTTTTCTCTGCAACTTCTGCTCTTTCCTTCGTGCTCTCCTTCCCCCCTCACTTTGACAACAAAGGTATGATTTTTGCATATCCACGACTCTTCTCCTTCGTCGCATTGCATAGTTTATTGAACTGCCTGGGACTGTTTACGTTTATGCATTACTGTGTTCTTCCGCTTCTCCTTTCTTCTCCATTCTCTTCTCCCTCTTTCTAGGTTTTCTCGCGTGGGTGGCATTTCCTGGGGTTTTACCCCCTTTTCAGTCTTGGCATCACTTGTTAAAAAACCTTTTTCCTTTCTTCTTTCTCCAGCTATTTATTCACACCATGACGCGCCCGAACTCAAAGTCTGGTTCTCCCCCCAAGACCCCCAAGTCCAACTATAAAGCCTTCTATTCATGGGCCCCCGACGAGCTCTTGAACGAGTGTACCAGCCTGACAACCTTCCAGGACCTAGAGAATCATCGAGGGGATCCTCACTTGTACAACTTTAATGCTTTCTGCCGCACCCATGACGCGCACATCTCTGTTCGTCCCGGCAGACCTGGGGAACCTATCTGCGTGGATGACAGACCTAGAAAGGGGAATCCTTTTTTCTTCATGTACCAGACGGTGTTTAAACGCGTCGGGGTGCGTCTCCCATTCACGCCCTTCGAGAGGGAACTTCTCACCGAGATTAACACAGCCCCCGCCCAGCTCCATCCCAACAGCTGGGCGTTTGTAAAGGGTTTTCAAATTCTTTGCGGGCACCTGGGCATCCTTCCCTCTGTGGATGTTTTCTTGCATTTCTTCGAGGTGAAGAAACAGGGGAAAAGCTTTTGGGTAAGCTTCTCCAGGATCGCGGGTAGGATCCTCCTCTCCCTCTTCCAGAACTCCTACAAAAACTGGAAAGGAAAATTCTTTAGGGTATGCAGCGCCAAGCACGACCCCACAGCCTTAGATGGCTTTCCCCTATACTGGACGGAGCACCCTAAGCTGCTCAGGGCCAAAGCCCTGGATGAGCTATCCCCTGTTGATAGGGAAGTATGCAAGGCCTTGGCTGGCCTGGGGATTGTCTTCGATACGTTGAAGCTTATCGCGAGCGAATACAACGCCCACGCCTTGACCACATACTTTGGTAGGGAGACTCTCCCCTTACCATCTCTTGTTATCTGTACCTTACTACCTAATGTTTGTTCCTCTGGCCTCTTCCATCTGTTTTCCATTATGCCATGTGACTTACGCCTCATGCATCTACGCGTTTTGTGGTTTTGTGTAATTGCTTTGGCTTTGACTTCTGCTGCTTGGTTTATCTGAATGTAGGATCGGTGATGGATGCCTCCAAAAGGATGATGCTGGCGAAAGCGATGAAGGCCGCTCGTGCTGCCAAAGCGGGTGCCTCCTCCGCCCCTGCTGCTGATCCGAACCCCCCATCAACCCTGCCTCCGCCACCACCGACCACTACCGAAGCCCCACTAGGCTCATCTTCACCGTCCCCACATAGCCCCGAGGCGCTTCAGACTCCCGGCTCTCCTCCGCCCATCGTCGCCGTCTCTCTGGTCGTGGCTTCATCACCGGCTCCAACCCCCCTTGACAAAGGAAAACGGGTCTTGGAGATTATATCCGATGATGAGGACTCGAATGGCGTGACGCCCTTCAAGAGGAGAAAATCTGCGAGGGTTCCCCTCCTACCAGCGGCGTCGCCCCAAGGAGAGGATTCTTTAAGGGACAATCCTCCAAGTGCTACTTCCCTTCCCCCCACAACGGTCCAAGAGGAAACAGGCGAAGGTGCCGAATCTGCTCCACCCCCGCCACCGGCAGAGGTCTCTGCTTCTCCCGCCTCCGTCGCTGCCGCCCCCGATTTTATCGTTATCCCTCCTTCAATTATGCATCTAATGAGGGGCTTCAGCGGTGGATCAATACCAGAAGGCTCTGACAGGAAGGAGGGCATGCCCTTCTACTTGGGGGCCTTCTTGGCGGTGGCCCTTGAATGGCGCAACCAAGCCAGAAACGTTGTTCTGCAAACTCAAACCCTGCAGGCCTTGGAAACAAGGGTAGCTGCCCTGGAGGAGGAAAAGAAAATTCTGGGACGCCAAAACGAAACTTACCAAACCACCCTGAAGCAGGCGCAAGAGGCCAAAGAAGAGGCTTAAAAACAACTGACAGAGGCGGTGGAGCTTCAGGTTGACTCCTACGCTCGGGAAGTCACTCTTCAAGTCCAAGTAACAGGCCTCCAGGGCATGGTCGAAGCTTACGATGAAGTTCAAAAGGACTTGAAGAGCCGGTGCAGCGAGCAGGCTGACAGACTGGAGCGGGTGGAGGGGGAGATGGCTACCCAGGCCAAAGCTATGGGCCTTCTCCAGGTTGACTATGACAAACTGCAGGTCGAAGTCAGCCGACTCCGTGTGGAGAAGGAAAGTTTGGAGAAACAAGTGGCTTCGGGGGACGCCATCATCGAGGAGTTAGAGAAGGATAAGAAGACTCTCGTCAATGACATGGCGGGTACCTTCGAGGAGGGGTTCAAAGAGGCTCTAGCCCAGGCCGTCTGTGAGAACCCGGGAATCGACGTTTCCAACTATGATTCCACTCATCACATCGTTGATGGAAAGGTCGTGCCCTTGGAGATGGATGATTGAACCGCCGCCCTCAACCGTCACCTTTCTCCTTCACACTTTACACTTGTTTTTGACCCCCTTTGATAAGCCTGTAATTCTTTGAACTGTTTGCACTTTCGTTACAACTTTGGGTTCTTGCATGACTATTTCGTGCCATTGAGTTATGGAATTCCGCCTGTATGATTTTACTCTCATTTTTTGCCTTCACGTGCTTCGATTGTTTTGCCTGTACTCTACCCGTTTCTTTCACTGCGTTGGGTGACCCTGTATGCCCGGGAAAGGTCACGCGTCGATGCCCACGCCCATGAAGAGGCTTTCCTAACGGGGTCGTACCGTCCACGGGGTGTCTCAAACACCAAAGCGATTCGTCCCTTGATTCTTGGTGCCCAGCGCCCACTCCTAAGGAGAGGCCTGCTACAGCAGCGCCGTATCGTCCCAGGGTGTCTAAAAACGCCGAGTACTCTGGGGGGGGTCGTTCCCTCCATGGTCTTTCCTTCCCCTGGGTATCGGGGAACAACCCTGTCTGCGATCCGCTGGCGTTTGGCGATCTCGTCTCCCTCCACTGTCTTTCCTACCTGTGGGTATCGGGGAGGCGGCACTGCTGCTACTTGGGTTGGCGACGCCCGCAACGTCTCATGCTGGCGTCGCCTTCTTGTGCCTCTCCTGGCGACGCCTCGGGCGTCTCATGCTGGCGTCGCCCAGGGGCGTTAACTTTACCTTGGCATCGACATTAACCTTGGTCCTGGTCGACGCCTGGGGATAGCGAAGAGCTCAAGGTTTCGCCTGTGCTATCCACGTGGCGCTTCTCGTATGGTTGATGGGACGTTCAGCCCCTTGACTTGGTCCTGACATCTGCTGTGCCTCTGACCCGCTCTCGACGGCGCATCGTACCCTCGGGCATTCTGTCGATACGACGTTTCTGAGTGTTAACCAGTGGTGCCAGGATCATCCTCCCATCCTCTGCCACGTGGCTCGATCGCACGGTGCATCCATTTGCGTCGTTTGGCGCAATAACTGCAACCCTTCCATTTGCGTCGTTTGGCGCTCTAACCGCAATATTTAGCTCTTCGAAATCTTGAAACTATCCTCATCATTTCTACGCTTTTCGTAACCTACTTGCACCCTTCCTCTCCCCGCGAATAGTTTTTCTAGCGTTTTACCCTTGCGTTACCAATGGGTCACTCACCTTCAAACCTCCCAGATTCTGTTCGAGCATGTCTTCTCGTATTCCTCCCCCCAAGGTCAACCCCAAGGACCTGTATACTTGGGCTTCGAGCGAGCTTCTTGACGAGTGCTCATGCTTACTCTCCACCAGGGCCATAAGGGAACACAAAGGGGATTCATGCTCCTATAATCACCATGCCTTCGCGAGGAGGCACGACGACGATATTGTTGTGCTCCCTTGCACTCTAGGGGAGCCAGTATGCGGAGACGAACGGGCCAACGACGGGGTCCCCTTCTTTTACTTCTATCAGGTGGTTTTCAAAACCATCGGCGTGTGCCTGCCCTTCTCCAGGTTTGAGAAGGAACTGCTGACGGAGATCAATGCCGCTCCGGCCTAGTTATATCCCAACAGCTGGGCTTTTGTCAAGGCCTTTGACATCCTTTTCGGGTTTCTGGGTTATGCACCCTCGGTTGATATCTTTCTTCATTTCTTTGAGGTGAAGAGGCAAAGGAACAACTTCTGGGTAACCCTTAGCAACGTTCCTGGCAGAGTTCTCCTGACCCCCTTCCAAAACTCATTCACTGGGTGGAAAGGCCGGTTCTTCAAGATCTGCTGCTCTGATCTCGTTCCCTCCGCCCTGGATGGTTTTCCACTGTACTGGGTGAGGGAGACGAGGGCCCTCAAATCCAAACCCTTCAAGAAGCTAGCCCCGAATGACCAGGTGGTTTGTCGGATTCTCGCTGAGGCGGGAGGTTTTGACTCCGCCACCTTGATCAGTTTGGAGTTCAACGTTGGAACTCTCGAGAAGTATATATGTATGAGTCACTGCCCTAGAAACTTCCACCTTTATTGCTTTCTATCTGTGTGTGTTTTGCTTCATGGCGTCTCTGACACATTCATCTCCCTTGGTGCAGGTTCGAAAATAAACCAAGAGCGGAGGTCATGACTTACCTAAGCTCTGCGGACTGAGAGCGGGGCTTCGTCTTCTTCCCGTGCTGACTCTGATGGCCACTGAAGAGTGGTTCGTTTGTGTTTTTGTATGAGTTGTAATGTTTGCCCTATTCGCGTTACTCCCATTTGTATCGAACACTGCTTGTAAAATCAACTTTACTATACCATACTTGGTCTCTGTAACGCCGCTTTACTTTTGCATACATCTCATATATTGTGCGTTTTTCCTCCGTCATGTTTCTTAGCAGCGCCTGCGCTTGGCCGACGCCTTTCTTCTTGGCGACGCCTTTCTTCTTGGCGACGCCTTCTTTCTTGGCGACACCTTCTTTACTAGCGACGCCTCTCGCTACTTCAAACGGGGAAAAGATAAAGACTGAAAACCAAGGCAAGGTTCTTTTTCTCAAACTTGTTTTTCTTTTATTTGGGTGACCTCATAAAAAAACCCCGGAAAGGGAAAAAGAGCATCCCCTTTAACAAGACTGTTACATAGCTGCTTTACAAAAGTCAACTAAAATAAAACTTCAGGTTGGCTGCATTCCAACTGCGCGGGATGGGACCCCCTTCTAAGGTCTCTAGGTTGTACGAGTCGTTGCCCTTAGCCTCAGTAACTCTGAAGGGTCCGGTCCACTTGGGAGACAGCTTATTCTCCAGCTCGTATGGGTGGGCTTTCCTCATAACTAGGTCGCCAATCTGGAACTGTCGTGGCTTCACCTTAGAGCTATATTGCCGCTATACTCTCCTCTTTACCGCTTGGGCTTTTATTCTGGCTTCCTCCCTGGCTTCGTCTAGTAGATCCAGGTTTACCCGCCTTTCTTCGTTGGATTCCTCAACCACAAAGTTTTGAAAGCGTGGCGAGCTTTCGTGTATTTCTACTGGGATCATCGCATCCGACCCATACACCAAACTGAAAGGCGTCTTCATGGTAGAAGATTGGGGCGTGGTATGGTATGCCCATACGATCCTTGGTATTTCCTCCGCCCACGCCCCTTTGGCCTTCTCTAACCTTCTCTTTAACCCCCTCAGCAAAACTCTATTTGCTGACTCTACTTGCCCGTTGGTCTGGGGGTGTTCGACTGATGCGAACACTTGCTTGATACCTACCTCAGTGCACAGATTTCTCAACTGCTGACTCGCAAACTGGGTCCCATTATCGGATATCAAGCGCCTAGGTACGCCAAAGCGACACACAATGTTCTTCCACACAAAATGTTGTACCTTGTGCGCAGTGATCTGTGCCACGGGCTCTGCCTCTATCCACTTGGTGAAGTACTCGATGGCAACGATCAAATACTTCATCTGCCTTATTGCCAGTGGGAACGGACCCAGGATGTCAATTCCCCAGGTATGAAAAGGTCACGAGCTATATATGGATCGCAGTTCTTCTGGCGGCGCCTTGTGCCAATCAGCGTGCTTTTGGCATTGCTTGCAGCGCTGGGCGTGTCGCGCGCAATCCTCTTTTACCGTTGGCCAGAAAAAACCTGCGCGTATCACTTTTGAGGCTAATGCCCTTCCCCCCTACGTGGCTCCCGCAAATGCCTTCATGGAGCTCCGTCATTATTCTAGTACACTCGACGCCACTTACACACGTTAAGATAGGGTAAGTGAACCCGTGCCTGAACAACACTCCGTCCACCAGAGTATATCTTGCGGCATTTCTCTTAACCTTCTTACCCTCTTCAGGCTCCACTGGGAGAGCCCCATCCGCCAGGTACCGTTTGTATGGCGTCATCCAGGTGTCTCCCTCGGCTAGGACACATACCTGCATTTGCCTTCCTTCTTCGGGCATATCCGCGTACGTGCTGATGCGGGGCATCTTCAGCGTATCTTGGGTCAAAGAGCGATGACTCCTTGGCCTTCCTCTTGTTGTACAAATCTGGAGGACATCCACCCTGTTATCTTCCACGAATTTACGCGGAGCTTTGAGCGTCTCTTGGATCACTGTCCTCTGTCTACCCCCCTTGCCTGAGCTGGCCAGCTTGGCAAGCAGGTCGGCTCTGGCATTCTGCTCCCTTGGGACATGTATCAGCTCAAGAGCGTTGAACGCTCCCTTCAATAACTGGACGTATTTCAGATACGCCACCATCTGTGGTTCCTTCGCCTGGAACTCACCCGACACCTGCCCCGTAATCAGCTGGGAATCGCTTTTCACCAGGAGGTTCTGTGCGCCCATCTCCTTTGCCAGGAGCATTCCTGCGATCAGAGCTTCGTATTCCGCCTGATTATTACTTGCCTTAAAGGCGAAGCGCAGAGCTTTCTCAATCAGCACGCCATTGGGTCCCTCCAAGACTATTCCCGCACCACTCCCTTGTTGGTTGGAAGAGCCATCAACCGAGAGTAACCACTGCGAGCCCACCTCCACCTCTTGTTCACCTTCGGACGAGAGTTTTGCTACAAAATCTGCATACACTTGCCCTTTGATGGATCCTCTAGGCTCGTATTGGATGTCGAATTCTGACAGCTCCACCGCCCAGCGCACCATTCTTCCAGCCACGTCAGGCTTCTGCAGCACCTTCTGTATAGGGAGGTTTGTCATCACTACCACCGTAAAGCTGTGGAAGTAATGACGGAGCCTCCTGGCTGAAAACACCACTGCTAACGCTGCCTTTTCCAGCGCCTGGTATCTCGTCTCAGCGCCTTGTAATGCCTTGCTCACGAAATAGATGCGCTTTTGACTCTGGTCCTGCTCATGGACCAGCACCGAGCTGATAGCCCACTCCATTACCGTGAAGTATAGGCGGAGGGGCACGCCTGTTACCGGTTTGCAGAGGACCGGTGGCGTCGCCAGGTATTCTTTCAACTTAATGAAAGTCGTTTCGCATTCGTCAGTCCATGCGAAACGACTATTTCTCTTGAGGCACTGGAAATATGGGTGCCCCTTCTCTCCTCCGGCGGAAACAAACCTTGAGAGCGCCGCCATTCGCCCCGTCAACTACTGCACTTCCTTTACCGACGTCGGGCTTCGCATGGCGATGATCGCCGCACATTTGTCGGGGTTCGCCTCTATCCCCCTCTCTGTGAGCATAAAACCCAAGAACTTACCGTCCTCTACCCCGAAGACACACTTCTCAGGGTTTAGTTTGAGGCGATACTTGGATATAGTGACGAACAACTCCTCCAGGTCCGCCATGTGCTGTGCCCTATCTTGCGACGCCACTACCATGTCATCCACGTAGGCGTATACATTCCTCCCTAGCATGGGCGCTAGGACCTTGTCCATTAGCCTTTGGTAGGTGGCGCTCGCGTTTTTCAGCCCAAAAGGCATCACCTTATAACAGTAACTGCAAGTCTCTGTCATGAATGTAGTTTTGCTCTCATCTCTCGGGTGCATCTTGATCTGGTTGTACCCCGAGAATGCGTCCAAGAAGCTCAGTACCTTGCTGCCGGATGCACTATTCACCAACGCGTCGATGCTGGGTAGTGGGTACGAGTCCTTCGGGCACGCCTTATTCAAGTCCGTGAAGTCCACGCACATCCTCCACTTCCCATTCGCCTTCTTCACCAAGACGACGTTGGCTAGCCACTCAGGGTATTGAATCTCCGTGATGTGGCCAGCACTCAACAGCTTCTGCGTTTCTTCCCTTACCACCAGCTGCCTCTCATCATTAAACTTCCTCCTCCTTTGGCGCACGGGACGGACCGTGGCGTCCATGCTGAGGTGATGGCACAAGAAATCAGGGTCGATGCCGGGCATATCCGAGGCGGACCATGCGAAAGCATCCAAGTGGCGTGAAATCACCCCTGCCACCCCCTCCTGTTCTTCTTGGCTCAGCAAACGCCCTAGCTTGAATGTTTTGCCGCCAATCTCCCTCTCCACGGCATTAGCCGCCTGTTGATCCCTGTTATCATCTTCGACGGGCGCCGCCTCTTCCACGGGCGCCACGTCGTCAGGGCCTTCTTCCATTGGTGTATCTGCTTCGGGCATCTCCATCACGGGTGTGGCCTCATCGGGCGTTGTCCCGGCGGGCGTCGCCTCAATCATCGTCGTGTCTGCACTCGGCGGACGCTCATACACCATGAACACGCCTCTCTTCGTTTTCAGGCTGTTCTCATAACATTTCCTTGCCTCCTCCTGGTCTGACTTGATGACTATCACCTTGCCACTGAGGTCCGGCAGCTTCATCTTCATATGACGCGTGGAGGCCACTGCGTTCAGCCTGTTCAACGCCGGTCTGCCCAACAAAATGTTGTAGGCGGAGTTGGCGTTCACGACCAAGTACCAGATGCTTTCGGTACGCGAGGCTTCTCCATCCGTGAACGTAGTCCTCAACTCCAGGTAGCCTCGGACTTCCACCTGGTTATCCGCAAACCCGTACAGGCACCCTGTGTAGGGCCTCAAAAGGTCAGGGGACAACCGTAACTTATTGAATGTCGACCAGAACATGACGTCTGCTGAACTTCCCTGGTCGACAAGAACTCTGTGCACCTTTCTTCCAGCTGTGACAACCGAAATGACCACGGGGTCATTGTCATGCGGCACCACGTCTCGAAGGTCCCCTCTCGTGAATACGAGGTCCGATTCCCACGGCTCACCCAAGATCCTTTCTTCGATCGAGTTGATCCCCCTCGCGTATTTCTTTCGTTGGGAGGCGGTGGGTCCTCCGCCGGAAAAACCTCCAGCTATGGTATGGACCTCGCCGAGAACCGGCGTCTCGTGTGCTTGTTCTTCCGCTGGCGGCGGCAGGGCGGCGGTCGTGGCGGGTTCCGCGACATAATCCTTCAAAAACCCGGTTCTCACCAGCTCATCTAGCTGGTAACCCAGCGACAGGCAGTTATCAATGTGGTGACCGAAAGCCTCGTGGAACTCACACCAAGAGTCTTTCCGAGGCCCCAACACCTTATCAGACTTCGCCGATCGCCTCAACCTCTTAGTTATATTAGGCACGGCGATCAGGTCCTTCAGTTCCACCACGAAATTGTATCTCGCCGGCCTCGCCCTCACTCTGGCTGGGCGATCGCCTATCGCTGGACCCCGGGGCTGGGGCTTTCTGGCCTCGTAGGGGCGCCTCCCCTCCGGTTTCTTCCTTCCCGTCGTGGTCTCATTGACCCTGGCGGGTTGAGTTCGCGTCGGTCCTCTCGGGCGCGAGGGCACGACGCTGGTGCGCTTCACACACACCTCTCCCTCATAAGCGATATGTTCCACCGCCCGACGCCGTAGTTCAGCGAAAGTCCTAGGGCGGTTGCGAATGATGGATTCACCAAAAGGGCCGGGGCATACGCCTTTCACGAACGCGTACACAATCATGGGTTCCTCTGTCGTACCAACCTTTACTACCTGGGCCCCGAAGCGATTGATGTATTCCTTTAGGGTCTCCCCTTGATACTGTTTCCCATCAAACAGATCGTAGGAAACCGGTGGCGGGGCCTTGTTTGCTAGGTATTGCTCCTTGAACAATCGCGACAGTTGTCGGAAGGAGGTGATATGGCCGTCCGGGAGACTGATAAACCAATCCATAGCCATCCCCGTCAAGGTGCTCATAAAGAGCTTGCACTTGGCAGCGTCGGAGCCGCCTACCAGGACCATCTGTGTGTGAAATGCAGAGAGATGCGTCTCAGGGTCCTCCATCCCGGTGAAGATCACCTTGGGCCCTGCGATCGTGTTTGGGATCACTGCATCCAGAATCTCCTGCGAGAAGGGAGTGGAAAACTCCCTTGGCGGGGAGAGGTTCTCCATCTCATCATGTTCGCGTTGCCCCCGATTATTCCACAAACCCTGGCGCAACTCCTCATTTATACGATGGAGCTCTTCATTCCTCACATGCGAGGCTTCGAGATCTGCTTGCATGCGTTCCTGTTCCAGCTTCGACTCCGCCATATCATCTTGCAGCCCCCGCATTATCTCCAGGACCTGTTGCATGGACAGTTCTGCTGGGGCTGCGCGTGCAGTACCTCGTCTGGTGGTGGCCATTTTCACGGTCTCTTCAACCTCCTCCAACGTTACTATAACTTGATAGATCTTCTCAAACTTGCGATGGGACTGATGTTTTATATCTGCCCCACGGTGGGCGCCAAATGTTCCGTTCGGTTGACCTGGGACGTCTTCGTGCGCGACCTCAATCGTCAGCTAGGGACTCCTTCCCACTGGTTACCTGTGGATTCCTGCAAAGAAGGACAAAAGGGCGCCCTAGCGGCCGTTTGCACTCCGACGCTCAAGTCAGCCAGCAAGAAACACCAAAAACTATGCACCTCCGTATCGGAGCACCGCGTATGGCACTCTGAAGGTGGTGAAAAGGAAATTGTGTCTAGTGTTTATTTCTCCTTCTAGCAAAGATCTTTCCCTAGTCCCTTGTGAGTAACCTCAAGGCTCGAGCAAGCAACTAGAGAGTTTCTGGGAAATTTGCCAAAAGTTCGAACCCCGTTCCCAACATTCTCGACGCTATTTAAACTACCCTAGCATTTAAAGCATCTTAAAGCGCTTTTAATCATAAACGTAACGCACTTAATTAACGCGTCTAATTAGAAAACGTAGCGCATTTAAGACGTTGAAACACTTGGGAGCCTTTATAGTACCTTAAACGCTTAAAACAGAAACTGTATTAAATGACTTTAATTACCTGGTACCTGACTAAATGGTGTTTCCATTCTGACCTGGCTGTCGTACACGTGGAGGGCCTCACAGCGCCATGACCCCATCTGGGGACGTTTCTTCGTGTGAGTCCTCCTGCTTGGGAGTGCTACTGCGCAAGGGGTGACCTTTTGGGTGCCAACTCATGCCCCCAATCCTCTAGTCACTTACTCTGAGAGCGTATCTGCCTTCCTCTCGTACCCTGCACCCGGCTACCCTGGGCGTGACCCTCCTCTTGAGTCGTATCTGTCCCAAAGGCGTCTCTGGGGTGGCAGGGGTACTTCACGAGTCAGGCTGCCCTACATTGGTGCTATCACTATGGCCTTGAAGCCACCTTTCTCTTCTCTTTATCACAACCCCGGATTATCGGGACCTGAGGCCTTCCCGCGGCGTCGCTCCCTCCATGGTCTTTCCTACCCATGGGTATCGGGGAACCGCACTGTGATTGCCTTGCCTTAATGATATTTGGCCTTGGCGACGCTTCCTCTTGGCGACGCTGGTACTTGGCGTCTCTTCACCTAAGCGACGCCTTGTGTTGACTTTGACTCCAGGCGTTGACTTTGACCTTGACTTTGTCAACGCCCGGATACGGGACGGTACACTCCATATTCTCTTCTTTCCCTCTCTCTTAATTTTCTCTCTCAATCTTCATCTATTTTAGAATCTGATCGGACCATGTTGTAGCTGGTGAGTTAAGGAACATTTCTACCCGATCAGATTTTTAAACAGAGTAAGTTCATTTTTGCTCTAAAGTTCCTTTGTTCTCTATTTTTCCTTAGGATTTAGTCATCAATCTTGGTAGGGTCCAGTTGAGAAGTTTAATCCTCTCAACTTATTCTATTATATACTGAATTTTTGTTTTGTTTGGATAATTTGCATTAGGCCCGTAAATCTGGAAGTTTATCCAGACTGTGGGGAATAAAATTCTAGAAGTTGCTTGGAAAGCAAGAAATTGAGGTAAGGGAAGCTAAATTTAATTTTCAATAGCAACCTAGGATAGAAGATCTGAATGCGGAAGGGGCGTGGTCCCAATATTCAATTTTTCTTGCAGGGATGTTGTATGTTTATATATTGGGTTGTTTGTTTGTATATTATTTAAATTTGTAAAAATATTATATTTTGATGATTTAGTATTAAAATGTTATTTTTTTATGTCAAATAGACTTTTGAATATTGTTGATCACTTTTTGAATGATATTGTATGACGGAATGGTACGGAATTGAATTCATACATTTGGGATAATGTATGGACTGTTGTTTGTTGTGTATTAAGTATTGATGCCTATGTGGTAACAGAGATCTCCGAGCTTCACTGATGATCTAAGTCACATAGACTAAGATATCAAGTGGTGAGAAGCTGATGGGGGAGTTCATGCACACCGTGACATATGAGATGCATGGCTTGGGTTGTATTGAACTTACCCTGATCCTTTCTGTTGGATTCGCTGGTAATCTTTGGATCAGGTGTTAGTCTCTGGTAGGACTTACTTAATACGGGTCTTCCGGAAGACGTTGTTTGTTGAGTATTCTGGATGTGTAGATCCATGTGAGATCTATGTGATTGTTTTATTGTTGAGATTTGTAGAAAATTGAATAATTTGATAAATTGATCATGTAATTTGGTTTTCTCTTTGGATCTAAGTGTGCATATTATAAAATTCTATTTCCACTAGCTTACCCTTGCTTTTCTTGTTGTGTTTGAACTGTGATGATTGTACTATGTACACGAGCAGATGACCATACAGGTGCAGGAGAGCCTTAGAGGTTTCAGAGTTTTATTTTGAGCTGTGGATATGTAAATATTTGTATTTCTATAAATCCTAATCATGTATTAGGAATGTTTTGAAAAACTCCAAGTTTGTATAGAAATTGGTAGAACTTTTATTGTAATAGTTATATGTAAATTATGGGGTGTTACACTTCTCACTTGAATACAACTATTATTCTTCATAAAAATTTGAAATTTACTTAAATACATCTCATATATATCTCATATATATCTTAAATATATAATTTAAAGACAATTTAAATTTAATTATCATTTTTTAAATTATTTCAAATTTTTATATTAACATATAAAAAATTCCTTACATAAAAAAGTTCACTTATAACAAACTATCAACTGTGAAATTTAAAACTACTATTATTCAATGCATGAGATATCATGAATAGATTGAATTTTTAAAAATAATATAATTTTAATGCATCATACAAATTTAATATAATAATAATGCTAACAAAAGTTCATATTTGTACTTACTAATATGTTGATCTGTTAGACTTAAATACTTTGAACCAAAGAAGTAGTACTGTGTTTTTAATTAGATTAGGTTTCATAAAAGGTTTTGGCTCATTTATTTAGATTTTAGGTTTCATAAAAATCTACTGCTCCATTGTTTTGACCTTTATTTATAAATTAAAATGTAATATTTTAATAATAAATTATTGTTAACTAAAAATAGATTTATACCAAAATATAAATTGTCTATCATAAGTTTAAAATCTAATTTAAATATTTAAATGTTTTTATTTATTACAGTTTTTAATTATTATATAAATAAATTTCACCAAAAGCTATCAGCTGAAATTTCTTATAACTAGTAGTGGTGAACAAAACTAATGAAGATTTCACATATAAAATATGCTAAAAAAAATATAAGATGGGAAATGATCATTGTTTAACAATTATCGATATTTTTAGCGAAAAATTATAACCATTACGTCATCGTGTTACATTTTTATCCCTTCATTAAGAAAATACTGATCATTTTTCGTTTTGAATGAACTTGAAATAGCATAGAAAATAAGAATTTGTTATTTGACCTTCTTCGTAAAAATGGTGATTAAGAAACGAAGAGTGAATTTCTTTGTGAAAGAGTGTGGCATTTTGTGGTGTTTTGTTCACACTAGAGAAGCTTCGTGGTGGGGAAAACCTTTGGAAAAAGACATAACATCATTGTGAAAGTCACAGTTTGGTCAATGGATTTATATGAGTGTTTGAGGTCTTTTTATGTGGACAATACTATTACTTCTTCTTCACACCATCTTTCACTCTCAATTGTCAAAACAAAAATTGAATGCCCTTCTTGACTTAAAAAACAACTAAGTCTTGGAAATACTAATAACGTGAAAAATGTTTCTTTTTCAAAGAGTTCATATATTAATGTGAAAATGCTTACTCTTCAAAGAGTTCAGATATCAAAGATTTTTTGTGATCCTAATGTTATTTAGTTTTTAAGAATGGTAGATTAAGAATACTAAATTTACCAAATTTTGTTTTGTTTTTTTCCTTAGCAGGTGGTTGGCATAGTTTTCCTTTAGATGAATTATTATGGCTTGAAGAGTAGTGGGGCATGCACCCAAAAGAAACAAACTTTGACTATGAAATTTATTGAGTGGAGGAGATATTGGTGGCGGCTTACACATAAGTAGTACATACATATCATTTTTCTTTCGATAAACTCTTACAAATTCTTTTTGCAAATTGATGTGTAGATGCAATTTACACATTTTGGGTTTCCACATTACAAACTCAATCACGCTAAACCAAACAAACACAACACTTATAATAATATTTAAAAATATATGAGGTTAACTTATGTATTTATGCACCATACTTTGTATCAATCTCATTATCATTATTTTAGAAATAAAAGAAAATATATAAATAAATATTTATGAAAAGCCCATATATATTTAATATTTACACACATAAACAAATATGTTATAAGATAAAAATGTTTTACTAGACAAGTAGTGATATTGTCACTATTGTTATCCCTAAGATGTCATGTCAAATATATATACTACTATATACTCACATGTCAACCTAGCATCATTAGAAAATAATTATAAGGAAAACATAATTATCTAACAATAATAATATAATTCATATTAATCATTATTAAATCTTAATTATTCAATTAAAATAATAAAATATAACATTTATAAACATATCCTTATAAATATTAAAATAATTTAAAACTATATAGATATTTAAATCACAAGACTAAATAATTAAATTAAGTTTTTTTAATTTGCCAAGAAGATTTTTTTAAATGACTTTTGTTTAAATTTTTCCAACCAAAAATAACTTTGTTGAGTGAAATTTAGGTCATTGCATATTGTCACTAGAGATATTCGCTGTCTGGTTCCGCTACAATTTTTTTTATTAAAAGTACACTTGAACCAAAAAAATATATATACATTTTAATTTTTTTAAGAACTAAATAAATTTTACGATTTGGTTCGAATCAACTTTACCATTTTCAATTTCTAATTCTAATTTTTTATTAAATTTTTTTCATCTTTTAAATTAAAATATAATAATAAAAACATGTAACAAATATGTTGAATAATAAATTAATAAAAACATAAAATTAAATATTTAAAATCATTTTAAATTAACATTATATATTGTTATGGGTTTCTGTGGTCCTAAAATTAATGACGTTCACATGAAAAGAAATTCATAAATAATATGTACGAAACGATAACAAAACGACTTTACAAGGAAATTTAGGTTGAATATGTATAATTTATAATAAAAAATATATATATTAAAGGTATTTTTTAGTTCTACTTGACGGTTTTGAAAATCCGAATGGTAAACGTAACCATATACTTCTTAAAAAGAAAATCCATAACAATATAAATTTTTTAGTTTTTTTAGTTATTGGTTATTTCAATCGATTTTTATTTTTTATCCGTTCAGTTATGAAACCTCAGTTGCTACTATTTCCCACTATGTCTACAACTAGCATGTTAAACTCAGCATTTTCACACCAAAAAAAATAATCCTATAATTTCCAATTCAAATTAAAATCTAGTTTCAAACATTTGAATTAATGCATATCTCAACCAAAGCCATAACTCACACATCAAAATTCAACTTTTACCAAATAAATCATAAATAACAACTAAGAATGCATTTATATAATTTAACTAAGATGAATGTTAGCTTTCCTTATCTAGAGTTGCTTTTTTATATAATGTGTATCTATGTAAGCCGGAGGATCTAGATAGTACCTGTGACTAAACGCACAATTGTTGACGTGTCAATGATCTCCTGGTTACTTCAAGTTTTCTTTGTCAAATGTTGATGCTCGTCGGTCAGGGATTACCTGCAAAGGTACTCCGACGCTCAAGTAAGTACTCTGGTTTAAGATGTATTCTAGTAAATGGTAAAAACGTACCTTACACCTTCACAGATGGTTTTATTTATAGTGTTAGTTATGAGTCATTGTCATGATGGGCCAAATATATTGGTATATAGGTATATTGGAATATCTAGAGAATATTTGTAACATCTTTCAATTAATCAGTATTTAGCTGATTTGTCAAAGATATTCCCCGCATATTTCGGGATATGAATGTGACTCATTAAGTGTTATGGTAACTGACATTACTCTTATTTATTGCGTAACTTGAGGTGTTCTTTGTCTCGGTCGATCACCAGGTTCGAGACTGACTCATCCGATACTAACCGATACATTATGTATATATACCCATATTTTGAAGAGAATGTTAATTAAAAAAATCTCAAAGGTCTTCTAAATTATTTTCAAGAGATTAAACTTTGTAAATAAACACACTACAACAAACTTAAATCCACAAAAAGCCACATGGAATTTTTCTCACTTGCATGGAAGTCCTAACTAGAGGAAAGAACTCAAAATTTGAAAAAAGAAGAAGAAAAAGGTACTCCCACAATATTTCTCACTAAATGATCTAAACTTGCTTTTTACTATCTTGAAAATACAAAGGAAGGAGGTGAAGATAAAATTGATAATAAATTAAAAGAAATGAAAAAGACAACTTTGAATTAGTGGCCCTCTAAGACTAGTTTATTATTTTTTAGTGGTGGAGGAGGTTGAGGTATGGATGGATTGACCCATCTCGTGGAGAAGAAAGAGACAATGTTTGATCGACGTTTGAGTTGACTGAACCTAGAAGACTAATGGTTAGAACATTGGTCGCAACCAATACGTTGTTTACAAACAACCAAGAACCCCTCTCCAAATATTAGTTATTTTTGTGTAAATTTAAATGAATTAAAATTATGTAAGTTATTTTTTGGTATAGTTTAATAATTAATTTTGAAAAAATAAATATGAGTTATTTGAAAGAAAAATAATACATATGTAAAATTATGAATATATGTAAAAAATTTAAATTTTTATATAGAAATAAATAATTTAAATATTCATGAATTTAAAAATTATAATTATAAAATAATTTTGTATTAAATTTAAATAGTATTATTATATTTATAATAATAATTATTATTATATAATTTGTTTATTATTAATAATTATATATTTTTTATTAAAATTTAATTTATTATTAATTTTATTAATTATTATTATTATTTCATTTTATTAAAATATTTTATGTATAACTAATATTTGTAATGAAGTATAATTTTTATTAACGAAAATTATTAGAAAACATGAAAAATGCATTAAAAGGAATATGAAATCATGTGGTTCTCTAAAATGAAGCATTGTGCCCACATGCATGCAAAACAAAAAAAAAATATGGCAAAATTGGAAAAATCAAAGTGGTAAGTTGGCTTTCCATCAACTTCTTTTTATTTTAAGGGGAGATAAAATTAACTGTTTATAGGTATATCATCTTCTTCTCTTATGCACAAAATCATGGATCCAAATAAGTAATATACCCTCAAATTCTTGCTCATGAACAATACATCTATAGAAACAAACAAGACATAAAGTTTGAACATGCAACCTTGATAGTTTTTGCTTAAATCAATTTCAATGAATACAAAAGCTCGTTCACCATCACATCGATTCACTAGCACCTCTTCATGGATTTCGAGTTTGGGAGCTAATGTACCACCCTACTATGAGATATTCGGACATACGTTACCAACTTCCAAGAATCATGGATAAAACCACCAATGAATCCTAACAACTCAGAATAATATGAATCCATAGTACTTATATACAACAAACTAAATACTCCAATACTTAATAATACCTTATATGTAGATATTAACCTAAGCTTAAAAGCATATAAATATAGCTTGATTCTTCAAGAAGTACTCATTCAATTTTTTTTACTTATTAAATACTTTTAAAAACTTTTATTAACTTAAGTGTTAAAAGAATCTTCTCAAAGTAGACTTTTTTTACTTCTTACTAGATTGATCCTCAAAGTGAAAGTACAATGTGCAAGTGTGAACACACGCTATTTATTTCAATAATCGTGAATTATAGATTACAAGTTAATTACGTAAAACTTTTACTTTGAACAGATGAGAGAAGTGAAAAAGATGATTGTTCTATTTTGTTATTTTGTTTTCTATTTAATTTTTTATTTATTTTTGTTCATTTTTTATTATCGGTTCTTCATTTTTCATTTTATACCATAACATACCACCAAGAATCACCGTGCACCATTCGTGACAGTGATTACAAATGTAACACCTAAAAAATACATCTAACTATTACAATACCAGTTTTACATGTTTCTATATAAGCTTAGAGTTTTTCTAAATATTCCTATTACAAGATTATGGCTTATAGAAATACAAATATTTACAAAGTTTTTATAATTTGGTACAAAATCTTTATAATATTTTATTTTTAAATACCACATATAATTAATAATACTTAAAATTAATTATAAATATTTCTTTAATTGTTTTACTATTTTCATTATTAAGCCTCTATTTTTTTTAAGAAATAAAAAAAAATAGTAATTATAGTAGGTGATTTGTAGTATATTATTAATTTAAAAGTAATTTATACCTATAATTCTTTGTTTATTTTATAATTTTAGAATATATTTTAAGTTAAAATATATATATATATATATATATATATATATAAAATGTGTAGATGAAGATAGAAAATCTAATTATACATTATCATAGATTTTTTATAATTTTAAAATATAATTAAAACAAAATAAAAGTATGAACACCAAAATAGAAAATCTCATTATATATTAAAATAAATAATAATAAAAATGAAAAAGAATATTAAAATTATTAATAACAAAGAAAAATATATTATTTTTCACTAATACTCGTTTAACCAAATAATTTGTCTTTCCGTCTACCCATACCCATACGTTATCAACGCCTTTGGCTTCATCATATCTTCAATTCTTCCTTACAACCACAATCTTCCAGAAGCTGACACAGTAGGAGTGCCAAATGCCCTTACCTTAATTAGACACCCTTTTTTTATGCCCATAATTTGTGGGGTTATGTTTCCTTAATTTTGTTCTTAGCTTTTTTGTCAACTGTGATTAGGTAGCACTACTGTACTATTTAATGTCAGTTTTACTCGTGTCTTACACTTAATTCATCTGCTTATGTTTTCACTCACTTTTCTTTTCTTAAGCACATCCTAATCTATCTTCATCTTTTAGCTATTCATCGTACTTCAAATACAAATTTGTATATCTAATTATGGATTCCCAAAAGAGAGAAACATAATTTTAAATTATGGTTGTGGTTTTGTTTTGATTAAAGAAGTGATACAAAGAAACACTTGCTTGCAATAGCAATTGCAAAGGCCGCTAGATTGTACGTACGTAGTGGTTGGACTCTAATGTCGGTTAGTATATATTTTTATTTGAAACTATTAGAAAATATAAAAGAGATTAGGTATAGTAGCTAGATTTGGTAACACAATGTAATGCATGTCATGCTCCATCCAAATAAATATTAATCACGTTCAGAACCTTCACTTCCAGTACTCAATTATATTTCGTTCATGAAATTTCAGTTTTACCTTAATCAATAATATGATATAACAATTTGATATCATAAAAATAAAAGTGAGATTTGAACGTGAAGGCAGGCAGATCAATTGAATTGGACTGACTAGATATCATGTTTTAATGAGTAAACTTAATTATTGTTTTTCTTTTATAATCTCTATTTAAGAAATCTTCGTGTTTGTAATAAAATTGTAATAAACCAAATAAAAATCTAATTAGTTATTCAGGTGAATGTAGGTTACAGATTGGCGACCAAACCATATTAAATTTTGTATTGTTTATTTTTTACAATTGATTAGTGTTGATGTGTTAGTTTCTGCATATGTATTTTAATTAGAAATTATTAAGTAAAAACTCAATAAAATGACAAAATTAGAAAGGTTGCATGTTGAATACAGTGGCAACCTCTGATTTGAAGATACTAATGAATGAGAATTTTTGGTAGGAAGAATATTCCAGAAAATGCATGGAGTCCAGAAGCTTATGTGGTGATAATGAAGAATAGGTCTTATATAATATAAGCTTCCTTAATAATGAGAGTGACACATTAGAAGAAGGAAACCAAAGGACTTGGTCAACTTTTTGCACTGGACTAAGAATTGAAAAAAGTGAATGGAGCAAAGCGAAGGAACACGCTGAGGAATATCTTTTGGAAACTGCAAGCCTGTCGTTGTTAGAAAAACTTGTTACTTTACTATTAGAGTCCTTATATGTTGATATCCTGCCAGAGACACGCGACCGATTGATATAACGTTGTGGTAAAATAAAACTGTATTCGGTGATGTGACAACTTTTCAACGGTGAGTGCTTTATATCGATTGATATTTTCAATCGATATAATATTTGTAAGTTTTTTGGACCACTAATATTTGTAGTTTTAACTTATACGTATCGATTGGTAAGAATGGAAATACAAAATTTTACATTAAATAAAAATAAAGCATTTTATAATATTTTAATTTAAAAATTAATTTTATAGTATTTAATTAAGTTTAAAGTATATTTCTTAAATATTAAGTGAGATAGAATAAAAAAATCCTAACACTGTAAGATGGGACGGTTGTACATTGAGTTGGAAGTTAACTAAACAGGATTACAAGAAATTTAAATTATCTATTAAAATTTTACTGTGTTTTTTAAAATAAATTAATTTTAATATTTTAAAATGTATGAAAACCTTTTTAATATATTAAATCAAACACAATAAAATGATAATATCAAAGTGTAGTGGTATTGAAAAGAGTGAAAGAGATAAAAAAGAGGGAACAGTGAGTGTTAAAGATTAGTGTTATCACATTAAATTCTCAAAAAGAAGGATCATTCGATTAGTGTTAAAGATTTACCCTATAGTCATTGGTATTTGTTTTCCTAGAATTATATATTTATTATACGAAAGACATGAAATAAAGTTGACTACATTTTGTTAGAACAGTGAGTGTAAGCAGAAGTTGAAGTATAGAAGAATTGAATTAGATTAGTAGTTTAAATGGGTGGATTACCTAACTAATTTGGATTAAATATTTTAAACCTAGTGTTGACTTTCTTTCAGCTTCTATGTTATATACTCATGTTACATAGTTAGTTGACCAAAAACATGGATGAATTTGCTTAACTTTTGACTATAAAGTGTTGAATAAAAAAAGCAAAGCCGACACTTATATTCATTAAGCACACACTTTTATTTTTTAGCAACACTAGAAACATTAATATCTGTAGAGTTAGCATGTGGTCATGACTAGATTATGGAAACCAGAAAATAACTTAATTTTCATGTATTTCCATTCTAATTTTTTATACTATTAATTTATAAAATATCATCTTTTAAAATAGTTATTATATAAGGTAACGAACTTGTCATGTATGACAATCAAAGAGTTATGCATGACAATATAAATCAAAGCTCTGAAATTCTGATTAAGGTTTAAAAACATATTAAAAAGTAAATTTTAAATTTAACTTAATTTTATGAGAGTTATGATGAATAAAAAATTAACTAAAATAGATTAAAAGTTTACAAGTTATAAACTTCTACAATGAGTTAATTACTTATTCTATTAAACACTTTTTTTATTACTCAAACTAACTCATAAATTAAGAAGTAACTTATTAAACTTAAGAGATAACTTTAATATTATATTTAACTTTTTGCATCATTAGAATAGGAATAATTAATAATATTTTTAACCATTAATAATTATGCATATAAATATGGTTTAAGAGTGGAAAATACAATATTATTATAAATATAACTTATGAATCATTATAACTTTTTTATTATTATGGATGTTTAAGTTGCATTTTTTTTATTACAATGGTCTTTAAAAAAAATAAATTACATTAAAAAAACGTGATCTAAAATAATTAAGTTACTTTAGTTCACCTTTTATTAAATTGTAAATATTTTAAATCATGTTTAATTAATTCATTCATAAAAATAAAAAATTATACTTTCAATTCTAAATATATAATATATTTTTTTTTCATTCTCCAACATTTCCAAATCAAAATCATAAAATATATTCAAATCAAATAATAATAATAACATTAAAATTTTTATTATTATTATTATTAATCATAATATTATTATTAAAAAATTAGTATTATTATTATCAATAATACTAATCCTAATAATAATTTATTATTATTATAATATAACAAAAAAGTTTATTTAGTGGAGTAGTTATAGGTTTTATACTTGACATATGGATATCCAAATGTTAAATAATCGTTTTTTTAAAGTTTAAGTTATTTGGACAATTATAGGATGTGTTTAAAAAGTATTGGCAATGTTGTTTGTTTATGAGAATACTGTTCTTTAACTTTTGATATTTCAATTCACACATGTAGAGATTGTATAATGAATTATGGTGAATACCTCATCCTTCACCACTAAATAAATTACTACCATTTATGTGGATCATCTTCAACTAAAGTATGTGGAATAGTCACCACCTTTTCCCAACTCTTTAAAAATTCATCAAATTATTGCCCATTATGGAAATTCAACCTTTTAAGTTATACCCAATTCAAAACATCTGCATTACAAAATTTATGCAATCCTTCTTTCTCATCATCTTTCATCAATGTCGTACAATTTAAAATTAGTTTGGTGTTTAACTTGGTTTAAGCGGTGTAAGTTAGTGTTTCTGATGTTGATTTAATAGTTATCCATTATTAGTGGGATTAACATGTTTCTTTTAACCATATAGAGAATAAAATTAACTATAGTAAGAAGTTATATATATAAAAAGAAACTATAAAAAAAAAGTAGAGTTCTTACATGAAACAAATATAAAAGTATACGTTTTGGTTTGCATGGAAGGGCATTATAATTTGATTCTCTTAAGAAGAGGTGTTAATTATTTTGATTAATGATGAATAATGCATGTTATGGTTCAAACTCAAATCCAAAAGCCATTCATAATGAACAGTTTCCCAACCTGTCTTGGCCTAACACCTCACTTTAAGTGTTATAATTATTAGTCACACTCTCTATGGATTGTTCCTCTTTTTAGAGGATCTTCTCTAATTGTAAAAAAATATTATCTCATGTTTTCTTGTTGGAGTTAACTTCCGACACATAGTAGTTTCCCAATGAATAACGTGTTTTTTTTTATATCTAATTTAATTATAATATTTAATAATCCATCTTTGTTATAAAATTTGATTGACTATACATATATATATTTTTATATATGTGTGTATGTATAAGACACTTTAGTTAAAAAATAATCTAGTTTTACTCGAATCAGCATGTAGATTTCTCCTAAATTTATGTCTAAAATATTTATCCAAAATATTTTCAATTCTCCTAAATTAGGTTACTTGTACTTTTTTTCTCCTGAATTTGGCTAATCTTGTTTAGTCTAGCAAGTAATGGATAAAAAAATTGCTTAAATATAGCTTGATTTCAATTAGCACTGTGTAATGCAATCTTGATAAGCATGTGCTTTTTTTATGAAATTGGGATAATTTTTGTCTATTTTTATTAAAATAGGATTATTTTTAAGAAATTTATAAATTAAAAAAAATAATGTTAATTTATTAAAATAAAATAATGTGTAAAAGTAAAATTATCTCAAAATGATACCATTTTAAAATAACTAATTTAAATTGAAATCGTATCACAAATTTTAAATAATATATTAAAAATCATATTATTTAATATATTTTTTATAATATAAAATTGTGTCACATTAATATGATTTTATAACTTAAAAAAAAAACTTTATTTTTTTGAAAGAGAAAAAATTGCCTGCATTTTTATGGAAATTCCGCATATGAGTGGAAGTGTATGTAATTTGATATTCAAATAATATTATTTGTTGGAATTGGTAGAGAGTTTGGGGTGGTGGTTGTATGTGTTTACCAAATACATGACTATTAAATCAGAACTGTTTACCAACATTTGACTAATCAAACAAATATTTAGAGAATGTTTTAGCAATCACCTTACATGTCAAATTGTCCATATGTTACCATTCTCTGTGTTGCTACCAAATTTAGATAATTCACATTAACATCATTTTTACTTTAAACAGAATCAAGGTTTACAATGATCTTAAAGTTGCCGTAGAGATACGTATTTTTTTTTTCTTTATTCCTAATAGTTACTAAACCCTACGCTAACTATACGATGTGGTAGACGTTAAAGTTTTCCTTGGTAAGTTCATGAGGTATTATATATAGTAAAAAATTAAATAAATGACAATTATTCCAAATTTAACTTTTTACTCTACTTTCATTTTATATAAAGATTATTTTTATTTTCCTTTAATTACATTTAAAATTATAATGAATGTTTATAGTAAAATTGATATATTTTATTATCAAATACTTGATATCTGATCAAATTATAATATGTATAATTTTACTAGATTGTTTTAGAAAGTTGGATTATATTTAAATTTCAGCATCTTGATATTTATTTAATGTTCTTCTTCAGTAACTCCAACAAATTTTATTTTTATTCTACTGATTACTGGCAACGTGACTTATTATTTTGAATTTTATATGGGCACTACATCTACTATTTTTATAATTGGTTTAATTTATTATAAGCCTAACTTGAAGGGTTTGACAAAATAGCTTGAATTTGTTCTTTCATAGGAATTTAGTTTCTGTATTATTTTATGAAAAGAAAAACAGTTGTGTGAAACAACCTTAGAAAAGAACATATTATTTTGAGTTTACTTTGGATGTCAAGAATATTTAAATTCAAATCTTCTTTGGTACTCATAAATGATTTAAAGTATTTTTAATTGAAAGTGGTGAAAATGGGATTGGGAAGTGTGAAAGTGGAAAAGATGAAGCAGGCTTTATTGCGAAACTTGGTTGGAACCAAGTTGGCCATGTCGTGGGGTTAAAGAAAAGTGTATGGTCCCATATTTGTTTATTTTGCTTCTTGGCTGCTTTTAATTGGAACTATTTAAGGCTACTTTCTATTTATGCAACTCTCTGCTTCTTCAGCTGCAAGATTCAAACCACTCACACTCGTGGGGGCCATCAAAGATGAATGAAACCTTCTCTCTTATTCGATACTTACTTATCAATATATATTTAATAACAAAGGATATTAATTAAAATAAAAAATATTAAAAACATTTCATTTCACTCTCCTATGTAAGATGTTACAACATAATTAATCACCCAATGAAATTAAGTAAAAGGGTTTTATGGCTATGATATTTTCTGGTGCTGGCAGCCAAATATGTAGAGCTGGTTCTTCTATCTAATGAGTTGTCAAAATTTTATAAATAATACTCCAGCCTGTGTACACTTTGTGTCTTAACTCTTGTTTTTTTACCAAACCAAACAATTTTGAGCACTTCAAGCAATCTGAGCTTATATAACTTTCCTTTCAGTGTTGTCATTGAAAATAATTCATTTAAAAAATTATAGTTATGCTATGAAATTATTACATTTTCCATTGGGATTAGAAATAATGGTATCCTTGAAATTCCAGTTCAAATCATGACACACATAAGGTGACAGTTGAAAAAGAATATAGAACAAAACGACGACACGATGTAAAGCATGAATGTTCCTCGGTCCAGTTGCTCCCTGTCTCGGCCAAACACACACAATATTGATTTATCGAACATTAGATTATCGAATCAGTGCTAGAATTCAGATCACCAAAACTGTTCGGACATTTTTTGTTATTATTCTTTGTAGCATAATTCGGAACAAACTTTTTTTGTTATTATTCTTTGTAGCATATATTTTTGTTATTTTGTTATTTTTTTTGCTTATAAACAAATGTATCAAGAGGGTTTATTGGGCCCGTTTACTTGGTTTGGGCAAATTCTCCTTCACTCCCATGGATCTGAAATTATCATTTTACCTTTAATAAATAAATAAATAAATTATACATCTCTTCATGAGTTAGAAGATTTTAATAGTACATATTATAAAAATAAAAGATGTGTTGAGAATCGTTGTTCACCTTTATAGATGGTTGGATACTAGCTGGAGCATATTAACACAGTCATTGTCAAGGTTTATCAATGAATCTAAGCTTTTTCGTTGAATCTTTATAAAAATATCTCTGAATGAGTTGAGTTGTAATGTGATGTGGTACAGAATATAATATAAAATTATACTAGTATTCTAAATTTGTATTTCATAGTGTAATTCATAAAATAAATCTTATATCCCAATTTATATAATTAAGAACATAAATTTTATATTGTATTCTAGATTGTGTCCAATTGGAGTACAAATTTTTGTATTTTGGAATGTACAAAATTATAAATATTAACTTCTGGATTTTATAATCAGAAATATCTCCATGTTCCACAATCTAAATTAAAAAAAAAAATCCAATGTAAAAAATGTAATTTTGGTATTTTTTGAAGTACTGGTACAGGAGGAAAACATGGGTGTGGAAGAAGAATTTGCCCTTGATTTGTTGGGTTAGTGAATCCTGGGCTTTTCCTTTTAGAGGTGGGTTGGTGAGTGGACAATTACTTTTAGCACTCCTATGATTTTTTTTTCTGATTTTTTGGAGTATTGGAAATGTATTCTGGATTGTATAAAGTAGAAGATTACCTATAATATATTTTTGAATTATGTAATCTAGAATATATTTTTGAATTATGTAATTCAAAATATATTTTCAAATTTTATATAGTATGGAACTAGAATCCAATTGTGTTTTATAAATCTAGAATTCAATTGTATAATCAGAAATACACTTTTAGATTAAAAACATCTTTCAAATTTTACAATTCATGATACATTTCTGAATTATGAAATTTATAATATATTTTTGAGTTGTAAAATTATAACTTAGAATGTTTACAACCAATAAATAGTTTGAATTTTTTTTCTATATCTAAAGGGATACCAGAAAAAAGTATGGGAGTACTAAAATAATACGCAGTGTATTGAAAAATTTGGGTTCTTGAGTGCAAATTTCTACGCCGAAAGAACGTGAAACTCTTCTTTCTATTTCGTTGCCTTAATGTTGAATAATAATAATAAAAATATTAAAATATCTAAACAAAAAGTTGCTCACATTTTTAGTTCAAAAATATTTACTTAAAATGGTTTCTAATTTTATATAATTTTATAAGTTTAAGTTGCATGTCCATGTAATGGATGATTCTCCATTAATTACTTTTATACAGTTTGATATAGAATTGTAACACATTTTTTTTAAATTTTACAATATAAATATTTATTACATTTCGTTGTTAAGGTTAGCCCAAATTTCTTTTATAGTTTACAAAACCAGTTTAATTATAATTGGGACACTATAGGATAATATTTCTAACAATTATTTTTGAAGTTTAAAACCCATGATTGGAAAAATATATGTTTTCTAAGATTGAGGTCACTACGTGAATTGATTAGTAATAGAAGAAATATTTCATTGAGATAAATTTTATATTTTGTTAAACTTAAATAAATGCATACATATTTCTTTTATAAGCAAAAAAAAAAAAACTATTAAAAGACACAAGATGTCTCATATCCATTCCCAATTAGATCACATTTTAAGTATGCACAAAAAATGTAGGTATTCAACTTGCACAAGGAAGTAAATTAAAGCTACACCATTTTTAATATACAGTTTTTCACAGTTGTATGTACAACATTCATTTGATATTGGATTGGAAAACTTGGTTCTAGTGATCACATGTAATACTAATAAATTGATTTAGTTTTTAGGGAAAAATATATTAAATTGAGTTGAATTTTAATTCTCTTAATTCTAGTGAAATTTACTTTGATAAAAAAATGACTTATTTAGAACTATACAAATCAGCACATGCTACGCCAAAGATTAATTTTACAAGTCAGCACATGCAAAGGAAAAGAGGAAAAAAGGCAATAGTATATAAGTATCTAAATTTTTCTAATACCCCTACGGAAAGAAAAGATTGAAGGGTTGATTTCAATTTTCAGACATCCTTGTATAGTATCTGAAAGTTTGGTATACGTTCAGGAGGGAGAGGAGAATTCACAATTAGCTTTCCCTTCATTGCTCCTCTGAATATTGCCTGCAAGAATGTATAAACAGTTTCGTGAATAAGGATGATCAATACCTGAAAAACAAACACTTCCAGAACCAACATGGAAAATTGTAAATTGTTGAGAATTTTACATATCATTCTATTGAAACAGAAACAAAAGACTCTATTAGAACACAGAAATTCACTGACCCGTTGGATTCTCTTATAACATTTTGGTCTCAAAAGTTGTTTTCTGAAACCATCTCATACTACCGAGGAACCGATTTCTCATTCAAAATCTATTTTAGTTTTGAAAAGTGCTTCAAAAACCAAAATCGCAGGGAGATGTTTTCTCATCCTCTTTCTTTTGTTCGCTTCAAGTGCTAATGAGACAAGTTTCTGAAAAAGTACGTTCAGAGGAGTTTCTCCACAAACGATTTTTAGGATAGAAAGATAGGAAAAAAAATGAATTTTCCATAAATTAAAATTAGCTTAAGTACAAATTAAAAATAATAATTTGGAGAAGTTACATAAAATATAATTTCTACAAATTAGCTTATGCATAAACCATTTTTAACTTATGAAAAAGTCAATTTCATTTTTTCTTCCTATTTTTCTTTCTTAAAAGTCCTTATTAAGAAACTCATGCAAACAGGTTCTAAAACATCTTAAAATTTGTGTTTAGAATCTAACTCAGCTCCACAAAATTAACTTGTAAGGTAACAAACACTTACAAGTTATCTCTGGGAGTAAATGGTGCTTGAGGCTACAATGAAGGCCACCTAAAGAAGCCACAATTAGGCTGGGTTAAGGATCACTTCCAACAAAACGAGATTATACTTGGGTTGATCACTTTCGAGACAAACTTTAGAGAACAGAAAGTGTTTTTTAAACAATAAAGTAAACACACAAGGCCTAATTGTCAGCCAAGGAAAGATGTACTCAATTTATCATGGACAGCTCCAGGAACTAACAGCTGGGAAAAACTAAAAATTTAACTGACACGACAAAACAAAACTCCAATTTTCTATCTGTTGAGAGAACCACTTTTCTTCGCCTTAATAGTCTAGTGGGTTTATTTTGTTTATTAAACCTTCAGTGTTTTTTTTTTCTTTATCAGCTTTTTATTCATTTTCATAAGAATCAAGCACAAGTATGACTCTGGTCCGTCTCAGGTAAGGGAAGGACTACTCTATATATTGAAGGATTTGGAAAGAAAAAGAACAGCAAAGTGATTTATAACGACTTTTATAACAAAACTATCCTCCCGGGGTTCTCCAAACTACAAGTACAAACACCAAAAGAGGGTAAATTCATCTAAAAGCTAACCTAACAACAAAAATGAACTTCAGATATATAAAATTATCAATCTCCTATTCAATTAAGACAAGGGAGAAAGGACAAGGGTAGAGAAAGAAAATGATCAAATACTTGAAAATTGAATACAGTTTACAATTGGCTAAGCATTAAAAAAAATACAGTTCACAAAAAGGGAAAACATGCTGACAAATAACAGTGCTCATACAAACAAGCCAGTAAGTCAATTTTAAGTATTCGGGATTTTGCCCTCCATCCAGAAGGGTCTGCTTTATACACGTCCTATCAACAAATTAAGATTAGCAATCAATCATATTTTTTCTCATTAAAAAGTTAGAATGGCCTCTTGATGATACTTTGATAAAGTTTAGATAAGAAGATTTTCAAAATAAAAAATGTGGCAGATGTTGCAAAACAAAGTAGGAAAAATTTAGAAAGTTGAAAATATTTGTTACTAAAAGCATATTTAAATTCATAATCTTGGCTGGTACTTTAAAAATTGAAAGTTAAAAATATTTATAATTGTGCAAACAGATCAGAGTTCAACGTGAATAAATGAGGCTAAGCCAACAAACAAGAGTACAAACCTCTACAACATCAATGAAGTCTTGTTTTGAGAAAAAAGCACCAATCCATTTAGTATGATCAGCAGTCCTACATGCAGTAACAAACGTATCAAAAGACTTGCTCAAAAACTAATTGATACGAAGTCACAATACAAGATAAAAACAACCGAATTATGAAGGGTGGCTGAATCTCCTTCTTGTAAAACTAAAATTAGAAGATCACGATACTTTACCACTAGAACACTTTTCCAACCTTTACAGAAAAAAAAAATTGCAAAATAAAAAAGCAGTATATTTACACCAACTAATCCATGTCTTGCAAAACTTCACTGTCTACCTTCAGATTCAATACCAAGAACTTTCAAAACAACAACAATAATAATATAATGAAAATCTCGTCACTTTTTGAAATTGTGAAAATTTTGTTTCAAGAAATACTTTTCATTGGGAATGTTATTCATAAGCAAAACATCTATCACTTGTTAAATGAACCAACCATGGATAAAACTGAAGGGGTGTGAACATTGAAGCTATAAAGCAAAAGAGAACAGACCATACCCATAATCCATTTTCATGTGATGGGCATTGAAAAAAAACACCGTAGATGGTATCAAAGTGATGTCAAAATACTTGACATAGACATGAATGTCCTCCGAGTCAACATCAACCAACGCCACAGTTGCAAACTTAGACACATCCCTTGCGGCCTTAGAAAGCTGTATCAATGAGAAACTACGATTTGGAAAAGAGTGAAATTTAAAAAAAAAAAAAAATGATTTTGAAAAAGAAACACCAAAATTAAAATGTACTGAAAAGATACAGGTAGATAAACATACAATGTGATCTTGCTGGAGACAGGTAAGGTCAGAGGCCCGACCAAATCGGAGGACCACAACCTTATCGAAGGTGTCTCTGATGATGGTATCCACCTCTATCTTCTTCGAGAAGTTTGGTAAGAGCTCACTCATTTTCCTTCAATAAATTTACTTAGAATTCGATCAAATTCAAATACACTATACATTCGGCAAGTTTATGGGACCAAGGTTATCAAGATCGCGAGCACGTAGAATCGTTTTTTAGTACGCTCGTGTCAAGTGGAGCAAACTCGCTCAAACTCGTGTAAAATCACGACTTTAGAGTCGATTGAGCGAGCTGGGTTGGACAATAGAAAAAAGAGAGCAAAAAATGACACTGAATTTGTTTGTTTCTAGGTCACGATTTATGTAGAACGCACCTGGGTAACAATTCCGCAGTTCACTGGTTCTCTCTTGCCAGTTTCTGTCAGTTTTGACTGTTGATGTTGCGTTTCTCAAACCGTTTTGCGATCCTGTGGTTTTGCATCTGATTCTACACTCTCGGACAGAGAAACAAAAACAAATTAAAGGGTTTCCGTCAGCAAATCAATGAAATCAAAATTCAAATACAATCAATGCAGAGAATAAAAAGATAAATTGAAGAAACAGATCCTAAATTTGATTAGAAAAGAAATGCACGTAGATGAGAGTGAGAGAGATAGAGACGAACCGAGAGAGAGCACCCAAAGGAATGAGGTTTTTTTTACCAATGATGAGCTTTTTTTTTTCATTTTACCAAAATAGGTCTGTTTTAAAGAGAATGCCATATCAGCTAGAAGTCGTGACAACTACTTACTACGAATTTCGTCACGTTATATATATATATATATATTAAAAAAAAATTTATAAATTGAGTAGTAAGTTATGTAGTGCTTAAAATTTATTTGATACACAATTTTTTAAGGGTGTTAGTTTTAAGCAACATAAAATTGGATAATCGTGTATTGATATGTTTGACGGTAATATAATATATTAATTTGGTTATTTGATTAATAAAAAATATGAAGAAAATTGTTATTGCATTTGGAAATCAATAGCGATATGTAATGCTTAAAATTTATTTGATACATAATTTTCTAAGGGTGTTAGTTTTAAGCAACATAAAATTGGATAACCGTGTATTGATCATGTTTGACGGTAATATAATATATTAATTTGGTTATTTGATTAATAAAAAATATGAAGAAAATTGTTCTTGCATTTGGAAATAAATAGAGAAATGAGAATTGTTATTTATTTGGAAAATAAATAGAGAATTGTTGTTGTGGATTTGCAAAATAAATATCTTAAGAAGTAATGGTTTTACAGAACACGTAATGATTGTTGAAGATGGGAAGCTTTGATGAAACAAATCCACATGAAGCCTGAAGCTGTGTTGCTTTCTGGGTTTGGGTTTAGATTAGATTGTTTAGAATCTGTGTTAAGATCAGTTCTAATTCATATACAAAGCTTGATCAATCAATTTTAAAAGAAAAAAAGTGTTTTTCCATGCAAAGGAAAAACAACCGGTTGAATTGTCGAGACAATCGGTTGTTTGTCACTTAGCTGACAATGAGGTTTTGAAACTGGTTTTTGAATTGGTTTTATAACTACCTGACCCATTCAATCGGTTAAATCGTGGTTTCAACCGGTTAAATGAGTGTTGTGCTAACAGTTTTTTGAAAACCTATTTCAACTGTTTTAAATGAGATCAAAACTGATTTGACTCTGTTATGTTGCCTTAAACGGCTAGATTTCAAATGCTATAAATATAGCCTTCTTTCAAATGTTTCAAAGAAAAAAGAGAGTTTAACACTCATATTTGAGATTAAAAAGAGAGATTACAATCTGTTTGTGAAAGAAGTTTTCCAAGATTAGCAAGATTGCTTTTAAGCTTTGATGTGGTGTCAAGAACTGATCAAAGGGTTTCTGGTTTTTGTAATCCAGGTGTTTTCTACCCTTACTTACTTTCTTGTAATTGAATTCTGATATTGTAAACGTGTATGTAAAATCCTATAAAGTCGGTGTGATTTTGGCTCGAGGTGTGTACTGGTGCAAAGAGGGTGAGTAGGCTTTGTGGGATTCAAAGTCACCTCTTTGTGGTGTGTTGTTGTAATCTGTGATTGATTACATAGTGGAATACTCAGAGGTTGTTCTGAGGACTGGATGTAGCTCAGGGTTGAGTGAACCAGTATAATCTGATTGTGTGAATCTCTTTATCTCTCTCTCTCTCTATTATAATCTGTTTGATATTTGATTTACTGTCATAATCAACCGGTTATTTCATATTTCAACCGATTGATATTTATGCTTTACAAACTGCGTATACTTGCTTTTGTATCTGTAATATAAACAACCGGTTATATCGAAGTTTTAATCGATTGTTTTCCTGATAATAGTTTTATTAGCTTATTTCTTTTGGCCTCTCTGATTCTTCTTTCTATAATTCATCAAATAAATTCATTCCTAGTTATCATTTGTGAAAACCTTTCATAAAACAATTCGCCCCCCTCTTGTTTAAGCCATCATTTCTAACAATGATGAGAAGAGATTAATTAGAACTAGACAAAATTAGTAAGATTCATTACAAGATATAAAATAAAAATAAAAAGTTGAATTATTGGAAGTAAATTATTTATGGGAAGATGTGTCACAATGTGGTCTTCGTATTTGTCATCGAGGTGTTCGTGGAATGAGATTTTTTGACCAAAGAGGGGCTCTTTTTTCTTTCTTTTTTTACCAAAATGGGGCTGTTTTGAAAAAAATTACAAATTTGGGGAGTCGTGCCAGTTGGCACGACGTTGCCACCTCAATCTTAAGTTGTGTCAACTTGACATGACTTCTATGCCACATCAATTAGAAGTCTTGTCAATTTGACACGACTTCCGCCACGTCATATATATATATATTTAAATTTTCTTGTTTACATATTTTGTAGCAAGTTATGTAATGTTTAAAATTTATTTGATACATAATTTTCTAAGGGTGTTAGTTTTAAACAACATAAAATTGGATAACCGTGTATTGATCATGTTTGATAGTAATATAATATATTAATTTTGTTATTTGATTAATAAAAAATATGAAGAAAATTGTTATTGCATTTGGAAATAAATAGAGAAATGAGAATTTTTATTTATTTGGAAAATAAATAGAGAATTGTTGTTGTGGATTTGCAAAATAAATATCTTAAGAAGTAATGGTTTTACAGAAAACGTAATGATGAGAAGAGATTAATTAGAACTAGACAAAATTAGTAAGATTCATTACAAGATATAAAATAAAAATAAAAAGTTGAACTATTAAAGTAAATTATTTATGGGAAGATGTGTCACAATGTGGTATTCGTATTTGTCGTCGAGGTCTTTGTGGAGGGTGATGATCCGATGGAGGAGGAGGTGGAAGAGGATCATCAGCGATATGTTCGTCATAGTTGTTATCGGGTTCATTATGAGATCCATGTGAGGGCATTGAGGATCGATAGTGCATGGATGATGTTTGATTATATGTAGAAGGAGGGGTGATTACCGAAGTTCCAAATATATTTGGTGGAGTGGAAAAAGTACCCGAAGGAGAAGATAAAAAGTTATACGTGTAAGGAATTTGATGGTGTGGAGAATGAAGTGAGAGGTGGCGAAGATGATCCATGTGTGTGGATGTGGATGGTTGTGGAAGACCCGAATAACTGGATTGGGCAACATTAAAACCATGACCATAACAAGGAAACCTCGAAGGGTGATTAGTCGGATGCGAAGGCAGTTGTGGTTGCGGTTCCGGTTCCATGGGCTCCTGTGACATGTCACACTGTTCGAAAACAATTGTTAACTTCATTATAAACATGTTGATATTGTTAAAAGTAAAAGGCATGAATATGAATTAACTTACATCATTGTCAGACGATGATTCTTGAGCCGATATGTAACAGATAGTATAGTTAATGTACCACTGCATGTATGTTGTGGAATCATGCAAATGACCATTACCATTAAATTGAATGCCTTCTATTAGACGATTATGTCTATCAGTTCATAAGTATCTGTCTGTTCTGCCCCTCATATCTTCTTTGTGCAACTCATCTAAGTTTTGTGGCTCTGATGGAATGCTTTGTCGAAAACCAAATTGTCGCATAACCCAGTTAACTTGGTGAAATTCAACGGTGGCAAAACAAATAAGGGGAACAACTGCGGTATTAACTGGAGAAACCTCATCAGTGATCAATACAACGACGTCTGGCCTGCTGTATGGAGTCCACAAGAACTTCAAAATACTTGGCATTATTAGTATTGGAAAAATATATACTTAAACATTGGATTGACAATATAAATTGATGTTTTTACGAGCCTTTTTTGGTTGTATATTATCAATTGTCTTCCTTATCAAACTAACTGTCCTCGTAGGTGGGTGGTACTTTTGTGACGGTGCACGAGACCACCTTGTATAAACAACAAATTTGTTAACATTGGACATCGAAGTTCATTTGCATACGTGAGACATTAAGTATCAAAATATACATTTTTGCTAGCAGGAAACCATGTCCAGCGGCAATGTCCTTAGGAGTTAATGACTCAATTATTGGGGAAAGGGTTTTAATCCGTTCCCAGGCCCAATCCTGCAATAGTAGCATGCAACCTCCTATGTTGTCTTGGTCATAATTAATTCCATGATCTAATGCACGATAAAGACACGCTTAGACAGCTGAACCCCAACTATAAGTGGCTACATGAGTCAAGTTAGCTAATAATAACATATACATTAGATGTACTCTACTTGCTGATGTGTCTGACATCAACAAACTCCCAATTAATGAAAGAATATGTGCTCTAGCATTGAGCGATGCCATCGTCTGTAGCATCAGTCGACAATTGTTGAAAGTTATTTTTCAACCATGATAACTTTATGGTGTTCCCTTTAATTACATTTGGAGGAGGGGTGGACCCTAACAAGTATTGACATGCTTGAACCATGTCCCCACTTGTGAATCCAATGACAGGTTGACCATCGATGGGAATACCTAATTGTAGAGCCACATCTTGTAATGTGGTTGTGGACTCTCCAAGTGGAAAATGAAAAGTATGGGTCTGTTCTCCACCTCTCAGCTAGTGCAGTAATCAAGTGATGGTTAATGTCGATGGAGGGGATGGTTAGTAGATGTCCAAATCCAGCTACATTTATCATATGGATGACTCATGAATCTACAAATTGGAGGTGGGTAATAACCCAAATGGCATGTTGTCTTTGTCATAGTAATTGTTCGTTGCCCTCCCAAATGAACTTAGTAACATGCTTATTTTAAAGGCGCAATAGAGACATTTCATAAGGGAGATGGCGTCCGGATGCCATATGATGGAGATGTGCCTTCATAGTTTCGGATTTTGTTGGTGAATGGCGGAAGCATCATGGATTGAAGATGAAGCAAGGTCCTCCTAAGAGTGGTGGTGACCTTGAAGGTGAATGAAAGGTAGGGATTGAGAGTGGTGAGGCCAACTCTACTTGGAAAGGGGAATTTTGTAAAGATTAAAAGCCTAACCGATGGGGTTTTGGGCAAGAAGTGAAATTGGCACAATTTGGCAGCAATTCACTAAGTATATTAATCCTCCCAATACATGAGTCAAGCCCTCTTATTTATAGTGTTTAGAGGGCTGGAAATTCAAAAGAAAGTGGAGGGAAATTCAAATGAATTCCCTCCCAAAAGTGGAGCCTAAATGAGCACATGGGGAGGGGTGTGTCTAGTTTGTATGTTCACCCCCTCCATGGGCTTTCTAGACCGGCCTTGGTAAATTTAGAGGTTTTTAGAAACTCTAAGTTTACCTAGGTTGGTGTTTTAGGTGCCAAAATTAATTCTAAGAAAAATTACAAATAAAGTTCATATGCTAATTTTGACAAGAATTAAAATACTACTCTACACTAGAGTTTATGGCATGTAAAATGCGTCCTCTTGGATCCTCTTGACCATAACTCTAGTGATTGACTCCATTTGACATGTTGGTGGCCTTTCAATGGATTGGTGCTGGGGCCCCTTCCATCATCCCCTCCCTCTTGAAAAGGATTTGTCCTCAAACCCAAGGCTTCGTCCTCGTCATTAGTAGGGGGTGTATGTGGTTGGATGGTGTCCATCATCTCCTCCTTCTTGAGAAAATCTATCCTCAGATCCACAGGGTCGATCTCGAATAGCAGCCTCTTGCTTTGAAAACTATGCTCGTCCTCCCGGATCAAACGTCCATCTATGGGAATCATCAAACAAAGCAAATGTGTTAGTTTGAACAGTTGTATAAAATTCAATTTTCTTAAGTTGTCATTCCTCTTGTTTTTCTATTGTTTTTGGCAACTTTTTACAAGATTTATTTAGGGAGGAGTTCATAATTTTCTTTTCTTTCAAAAGCTCAAGAGTTTTATCAACTCCAAAATGACTTATGAATCCTCCTTCATGTGTCTCATTTACAAGGAGTTTTCTATGTGTTATTTGGGGTATGCAAAGTTTTTCTTCTTTAAATAAGTACCCCTCGTAAACATAAAACCCTCCATGTGCTCCATGTTGGTACTTAGCAAAAGTGGGTGCAAAATCTTGATCTTCTTTATAAAGTTTAGGTATGTTATCAAATCCAAGAATTTGGGCTCCAAGTTTTAAAAATAGGGCATGTCTCCTTGATAGAGCATCCACCACAATATTTGTATTTTCCTTCTTGTATTTGATAACATATGGAATTTGCTCAAGAAATCTCATCCACTTTGCATGTATTTTTAACTTCTATTGACTCTTTAAATATTTTAAAGACTCATGCAGGGCCCTCACAAGTGTATAGAGCTCTTTGTTATAGATGGGGTAGTTGAGGGTTGCACCATGATGTTTTTCAATAAAATATGCAATTGGGCGCCCACCTTGTAACAACCCAACACCTATTCCTACTCCCAATGCATCACACTCTAGCTCAAAAGTTTTTACAAAGTTTGGTAAAGCTAGAATGGGTGCATTGGTGAGTTGAGCTTTCAACCTTTGAAAGGCTTGCTCATGCTTCTCCATCCAACAAAATGGAGTGTCTTTCTTCACTAACTCATTGAGTGGTGAAGCTAGACTTGAGAAGTTAGGATCAATTCTCTTATAATAACTTGCTAGACCATGAAAACTCCTAACATCTCCTACATTTTGTTGCGTTGGCCATTCTTGGATGACTTTGATTTTCTCGGGGTCAACATGTACCCCATTTTTGTTAGCTATAAAACCCAAAGACACTACACTATCAACATAAAAAGTACATTTACCAATATTAGCAAACAAACTATTAGCCCTAAACACTAAGAAAACTTCCTTAAGGTGGCTTAGGTAATCATAAACTACTACATATTTACCTATGCAATCCCTCTTTAAAGATTCTATTTTTACTATGCTTGTAAGGGGTGTTGTAAGATATTCCTCATTCTTTGTAGATCCCTCTTCTTCTTTTTCAAACAACCCCTCACTTGACTTTTCTATTTCTATCTTCTTCTTTTTTTCTCATTTTCTTCACTCTCACTAGTTTCTTTTTTCTTGGCTACTATTGTTAGCATTGTTCCTTAAGATCATAGATCTTTCATTGGAACAATGAGATGCTAAATGACTCTTACCAAGATATTCTAAACATTGAATTATTCTAGCGTGAGTGTGTGAGATATGCTCGGATAGGTTTTGGGAAAGTTCTAGAGATGTTTATTTTATATGTTCTTCCCCTCTTTGGAACTCATCCTTGTCATAAGATACAAAGTATGGACTTTGTTTTTGACTTGATTGTTTTCTCAAAATTTGTTTTCCAACTTTAATGCTAAGTTGAATCAAGTCATTTAAATCTCTGTAAGGTAAAAGTTCAACTTTGTTTCTTATCTCAAGTTTGAGACCACTTAAAAACCTAGATATGGTGGTATGATTGTCTTCGTTAACCCCTGCCCTTTTTATATATAACACCATCTTTTGCCAATATTCTTCTACACTTAGATTTTTTTGATGAAGTCCTTGGAGTTTGTCCATTGACTTCCTATTGTAGTAGGAGGGAATATGGCGGCGTCTTAAGGCTCCCCTAAGGTCATTCCAATATGTAATGGGAGGGTCCTTATGAAGGCGCCTTTCTCTCTCAAGGGCAATCCACCAATACATAGCATTTCCTTGAAAACTTAAGGTGGCTAAGGGTACATTTCTTTCCTCACTTACTCTATGGCAAGCAAACAATTGTTCTACCTTCATTTCCCAATCTAGATATGTTTCAACATTTTCTTTTCCATAGAAATGAGATAGCTCTACCCTAACCTTCTTTGGGTTTTCTTTTCTTTCCTTTCTAGCTTTACTAGGGGATGTTGATAGTATTCGTTAATTCTAAGGCTTTGTTCCCCATATGATTCATTACCCCTAGAGCTAGATGGATGTGAAATCTTTTTGGATTTATTGTATTCATCTTTAACCATTTTCAAATCATCTTGTATTTGAACAAATTGAGTCTCATGATGCAATTGTCTAAATGAAAGTGCTTGAACATCTTGGGCAACTTTTTCCGCAAGGTTTTTAAGAATTGTCATATCACTTTCACTAGAATTGCGAGATGGAGAAGACATGGTTAAAGACTTATGTCCTAAGTATTTTACCTAAAAAAAGATAAGGATAGTAGTGAAGGTAGCTTTCCAGATAAGAGAGGTGAGTCACTAGGACTTCTTAAGTACCAAGTCTTTCCTTGCCAAAAACTATCCCTCAAAACTTGTCTCACACCTTTTTCTAAGTAAACTACGTGAGTCACAAGTAGAATGAAAACACAATTTTATGCAAAGAAAACAATGCAAAGCAATTAACAATACAAAACAAGTAATTAAAGCAAAACAATTGCTAAGCACAAATTAAAGATTGCTAACTAAAAAGCTTTAAACTAGACGATTCCTAAGGTGAGGCTTCTAGACACTTGGAGCCATTGAAGACACACTCACCGTCTACACGTAATTATTCCACCAATTAATCAAAGTTGAATGTAATTACAACTCAAAGGAAATACAAAGAAATTGAATTACACAAAATAAAATTCAGATTTCCTAAACTATGCACTCCTTGGCTTGTTGTTGATCTTCCATGATGTGTTCTACAATGTGTATGTGTTTGGATTTATATTTGTTGTAGCTCCTTGCCTTAACCTCTTATGGTAGCCAATTAAAATCTTCAAAACAGTACCTACTAAGTAGGAATGGACTCACCACAAGGTTAATTCCAACTTAACAAGCACCAATTTGAATTTTGTTCACCAACAATTTAGAGGTCAAGAAATGAAAGTAAAGAACAATTCAAATTTAAAAAATAGGACAACAACAAATGGATTGATTTATAGGACACAACTAGAAGGAATATAGAATAAATTTGACAAGCAATCAAATAGGAACTCAACAAAAGGTGGGACACAAATTGAACCTAGAGAATGACACTAAAATTGATTAAAAAAAACAAAACAGTACTACTGGAAATTTTTAGGTACAAAAAACGTGACTTATAAAATTTATGCTGAGCTGGATATTTGAAATCTGATTCTGAAATTTGAACCAGAAACAATTCAAGGTCTTAGCAAACTTTTGGCGTTGTAATCACACCAAAATTATAAACCAAATAATTGTGATAAAATTTTCAAAATTCTTGTCAAATTACCGTTTCTGTTGGGGCCAGAATGTACATTTTTTTTGTTTGATTTATCATTTTGTTTTCTATTTTGTCTTTTGATCTGATTCTTTTTCTCTTGATTTTATAATACATAAATCTGTATAGATCCAACTTTTCATAATTTTTCTTCAACGTATTTTAATTTCATAATAAAAAACAGCCAGCACAGAATTGAAAAATAGAGTAATCCTAATTCTGGAATTAAAAATAGATTGAAGAAACTTCAAAAACACAATGGAATGGATGTATATGAATTTGTATGGATCTAACACACAAATATGAACTCAAATCTAAAAAGAAAAATGCACCAAAGGATCAAACAAACTCAGAATAAAACTGGACTCAAATCAAATCAAGAAATCAAAATTATCAAAAACAGCACTACATGCAATTGATGACAATTTTAGGAGAAACATGACTAGACAAAACACAATTGGATTCAAAAATTAAAATGACTCAAGACACACAATATGAACCGGTTAGAATTGCAAATAAGACTCAAATAGACTAAAAACAGAACAACAACACAAATCTATATAGAATCCTACACAAATTTGACAATTAAAAGCTCAAGAACAATTTGAACACAATGCACCGATTGGATTTCTCCAAACAGCACCTAAATCAAATTAAAATGTAAAAAAAAAAACAAGACAATATGGAAAATTGAAGAACAACACGGAAACAAGACGAACACAAAAATTAAAATGAAATAAGACACTTAGCTCTTGATGACCATGGCTCTAGATACCAAATGATGGAGATGTGCCTTCATAGTTTCAGATTTTGTTGGTGAATGGCGGAAGCATCAAGGATTGAAGATGAAGCAAGGTCCTCCTAAGAGTGGTGGTGACCTTGAAGGTGCATGAGAGGTAGGGATTGAGAGTGGTGAGGCCAACTCTACTTGGAAAGGGGAAATGTGTGAAGATTAAAAGCCTAACCGAGGGGGTTTTGGGCAAGAAGTGAAATTGGCACAATTTGGCAGCAATTCACTAAGTATATTAGTCTTCACAGTACATGAGTCAAACCCTCTTATTTATAGTGTTTAAAGGGCTGGAAATTCAAATGAATTCCCTCCCAAAAGTGGAGCCTAAATGAGCACATGGGGAGGGGTGTGTCTAGTTTGTATGTTCACCCCCTCCATGGGCTTTCTAGACCGGTCTTGGTAAATTTAGAGGTTTTTAGAAACTCTAAGTTTACCTAGGTTGGTGTTTTAGGTGCCAAAATTAATTCAAAGAAAAATTACAAATAAAGTTCTTATGCTAATTTTGACAAGAATTAAAATACTACTATACACTAGAGTTTATGGCATGTAAAATGCGTCCTCTTGGATCCTCTTGACCATAACTCTAGTGGTTTACTCCATTTGACATGTTGGTGGCCTTTCAATGGATTGGTGCTAGACCCTTTCCATCATAATGTTTCTATAATTATTGTAATTATTTTCAAATAATTAGTTAATTGTAAATATGTATAAATATTATGAATAACTTAAATAAAAAAACATTTGCAGTATAAAAAGATTGTATTAGAAATCAAATAATAGATTTTTTTTAAAACCTGTTTATTTTTTAAATATCATTTATATTAAAGTATAAAAAGATATAAATACTGTAATTATTTTGCAATAATTAAATAATTGTAAATAGTTATATATTATGAATAAGTTAAATAATATAAATAATTTTACTACTATAACAAATCACAAATAACAAAATTATAAACAACATTAATGAATCACAAATTATTATTATTTTTTCTCTACTAATATTTTTTTTATCTAAATTAAATAATACATTTTTTTGTAAACCTATTTATTTTTTTAATGTCATTTATATTAAAGTATAAAATGTATAAGTACTGTAATTATTTTAAAATAATTCATATAATTGTAAATAATTATATATATTATGAATAAGTTAAATAGTATAAATAATTTTACTACTATACCAAATCACAAATAACAAAATTATAAACAATTGTAATGAATCACAATTTTTTTTTCTCAACTAATATTTTTTTTTATCTGAAATCAAATAATAATTTTTTTAAACCTATTTATTTTTTTAAATGTCATTTATATTAAAGTATAAAAAGTCTACTATACCAAATCCCAAATAACAAAATTATAAACACGGTAATGAATCATAATTTTTTTTTCAACTAATAATTTTTTATCAGAAATCAAATAATACATTTTTTTAATCTATTTATTTTTTAAAATGTCAATTATATTAAAGTATAACAGGAATAACTACTGTAATTATATATTATAAATAATTATATATAATTGTAATTTTTTCAAAATGTTTGATACTGTGAGTGGTTGCAAAATGCAGCCACTGTAACTTCAAAACCAAATAAATGCAGCCACTTCAGTTGCGATATTATTAAATAGATGGAGCCAGTGCAATCGCGATATTTTAAAACCAGATCATACGACAACGTTATGCTAGAAACTTTCACAACAGATACAATTTTGTGGTTGATGAGAACTTACAAGATGTATTATGAAGACTATGAATCAGTGTGAGTTAGCAACACTGATCTACAATGAAGAACTGAAAGATGGATTTCTTCAATACTGTGCCCACAAGTAGGTTAGAGGTGTAGTTAGTAATAAGATTTCTTTTTCTTCCAGCATGGTTTGACAACAAGGTGGTTTGGCTAAAGAGTGTATGTTCATTACCAAAAGAGTGTAGGTAGCTATTTAAATTTATGTGAGTCTCTGCATCAGGCCAAAAGATATGCTTCATTTTTTGTTGAACATGGAATCTCTCTTACAGTTTTCAAGCACACTTCATAAATGTACATGAAAGCTGCAATGCACTTTGGAACTCTAGAATTTTTTCCTTCTTTGACTGTTGAATGAAGACAAAGACCTGTGAAGTTGTGACCCTTGCATGTAAATGTAGTGTGTCAGTGACAAAACCCATAACATGTGAATTTTGTGTGTAAAGAACCCATTCTGCTCTACAAAAAAATGAGACATGGCAACCTGTGAAGTTGTGACCCTTGCATGTAAATTTAATTCGTCAGTGAGAGAACCACAACATGTGAATTTAGTATGTAGAGAACCCATTTTGGTCTATAAAAAAGGAGAGTTGGCAACCTATGAAGTTGTGACCTTGCATGTAAATTTAGTGGGTGAGTTAGACAACCTACTCTGGAATAAGCTGAGCAACTTTTCTTGCAGGTTAGTTACTATACTTGGAGAGAACCCATCCTCAAACACTTAATCTCCTCAAAGGTTAGTTAGTTACAATATGCTTTTCTTGCAGCTTTTTTTAGAGATACTTTAACTGTTATTATTTATTAAAATTGAAGCTTTATTTAAAGAATTTGTGCAATACAAATTAACATAGATTATCAAGGTGAAATCTAATTTAGTAGAGGAACAATAACAAAAATATATGGTTTTTCATATTTTTATACCGATTATGTAAATAAATTTATTTTTCTTTAGTATGATTATCTTTGCTCAATTTTTGGCCTTTAGTGAACCCATTTCAGTTCTATGCACAAATATTTACTTACATAAATCATGTTATTTCTCAATTATTTTTTTATTTTTCAAAGATATTAAAAGTTTAAAAAATAAAAAAAATATTTTTGGTACATGAATGTTGGCTTCACATGAACTACTTATTTTCTTGTAAATGATTGCGTTTTGGTTTCATCCATGCTTTTCCCAAATAATTTTGTATTTTCTAAAGTTATTATAAGCTTAAAAAAATTAAAAAATTAAAAAAATTTTAGTACATGAATGTTGGCTTCACTTGAAGTACTTATTTTCCTGGCAATGATTCAGTTTTTCTTTAATCCATTCTTTTCCCCATTCATTTTTTATTTTCTAAAATTATTAAAAGTTTAAAAAATAAATAAATTGATTTTGGTACATGAATGTTGGTTTCACGTGAAGTATTTATTTTCTTGTCAATGATTAGGTTTTGGTTTCATTTCATCCATGCTTTTCCCAATTAATTTTTTTTTATTTTCTAAAGTTATTAAAAGTTTAAGAACTCCCTTCGATATTTTCTTCTTTTATATTTACATGTGTATATGGATTTCTGGTATTTTGGTGAAAGTTCTTTGAACACTGAGAAAGAACCTATTATCAGAGATATGGTTTATGAATTCAGTGAAGATGATGAACAAGAGGAGTACATTCCAGAGGAACACACCTTCCCAATTTTATCCAACCACAATGTTCAATCATTTAGTCGTGCAACTCGTAATATACATTTCGACCTTTCAGAAGGCATGTCTTTCAATTCAAATGAGTCAACTTTGAATGCAATCAAACAATACCACATTGATCAGGGTTACAACTTTATGGTGGTGGAATCAAAGCCGAATAAGTATACTACACGTTGCATTCATTACAACAATGGCTGCCAATGGCGCATCCGAGCCTCTTTTACAAAAATCTAACAACAATGGGAAATAAAAAAAATTGAAGCTCCTCACACATGTTTAAACACTTCTGTTTCAGTTGATCACTAAAATTTAGATTCAAGCCAAATAGCTTCCTTCGTGCTCAACTCCGTTAAAGCGAATCCATCCACTATGATAAAAACTATAATTGCATAAATAAAGAATCGAATTGGTTATTCGGTGACGTATAAAAAAACATGGGTAGCCAAACAAAAGGCGCTTGCAATGGAGTTCGGTGATTGGGACAAAGTGAATCCATCCATTCCGATAAAAACTATAATTGCAGAAATAAAGAATCGACTTGGTTATTCTGTGACGTATAAAAAAGCATGGGTAGCCAAACAAAAGGCGCTTGCAATGGAGTTCGGTGATTGAGACGAATCATATAATCATCTTCCAAGATGGTTGCAAGCTATTCAAGATAGTGTCCCTGGAACTATAGTGCAATATATTACTTGTCCGTATGTTGTTGATGGTGTTGAAGACCAATCTAATTACATCTTAGAATGTGTGTTCTGGTCATTCAAGCCATGCATTGAAGGGTTCAAATATTGCAAACCCATAGTTCAAGTTGATGGCACATTCTTGACTGGAAAATATCACGACACTTTGTTGATTGCCATCAATCAAGATGGGAACCTGAACATTTTTTCGTTAGCTTTCACCATTGTTGAGGGTGAAACAAAGGAAGCCCTTATATGGTTTTCTCAATTGTTACAAGAATATGTGACATCTCAGTCAAATCTATGCATGATTACAGATAGAGGAACAACAATATTATTAGTATTACAATCTCCAGAAGTTGCTTCAGAAGAAGATGGTTTAACCTCAATGTATTGCATACGTCATATAGCATCCAATTTCAATAAGTGGTTTAAAAATGTTGAGTTAAAGCGAAAAGTAATCAACGTGGGTAAACATTTCTTAACTTCAATCACACACTTCAAACAACTCACAACCTTTTCCATTAATATGTTTTATGAAATTGTCACAGGTTATGAAATGAAGCAACCTACTCTACAAGCAAAGTTATCGGCTATACGAGCAGAATTTCCACATGCAGTCTTTTGGATTGATCAAATACCATTGGAAAAATGGACACAAGCCTATGACGGGGGAAAGAGGTACGGGCACATGACAACAAATCTTGTTGAAAGCATGAACTCCGTTTTGAAAGGGGCCCAATCCTTATTGATTTGTGCTTTGGTTAAAACTATATTTGAAAGAACAAAATGCTTGGTTTGTTGAACGAGCGACCAAAATACAATGCATGTTGCAAGCCGAACATCAATTCCCAGAAGATATAGTCGCTTTGCTACGAAAGAATGAAACACAATCTGCTATGTGTCACGTGCAAAGATATGGCCGAGAAAATTCAGACTTTGATGTGGAAGATATGCTGATTACCGAACTTCGACACTACCTAACAACATACACAGTTAAATTAAATGAATGGTGGTGTGATTATGAGGAGATTCAAGCTATATGTCTGCCTTGTCCATATGTAATTGCTGTTTGCTCATTTTGTCATTTACAACTAACAACATTTGTGGCCCCAGTGTATAGTGTCCACAATATTTTCAAGGCTTATGAGGTCCAATTTAATCCAGTTCGAAATCAGGATTATTGGTCCACTTACACGGGACCAAATTTGTTACCCGACCCCATGATGCATCAACATCAATTAGGAAGACCTAACACTCAACGTATTCATAAGGAAATGGATGATTCAATTCCAAATAAGCCAAAAAAATGTTCATATTGTAGAACTGAAGGTCACAACTGAAGCAATTGTTCGCACAGACAAGCTTAATAATAAAATTCAATTTCAAGTTTGATTATTAATTTCTTCATTTTCTTTACCTATGTATTTATTCCTTCATGAAAAATATATTTAATTTTAAATATTACATAACTTACAATTTTAATTATAATAAAATAAAAAATAAAAAAAATATGACGTGGCAGAAGTTGTGCCAAGTTGGCACAACTTCAGGTTGACGTGTCAAAGTTTTGCCAAGTTGGCACGACTTCTACACATGAAGTCGTGCCAAGTTGGCACGACTTGTCCAAATTTGTATTTTTTTAAAACAAGCCCCATTTTGGTAAAAACAAAAAAAAGAGCCCATGATAGTAAAAAAACCAAGGAATGAAATAGATATTGGAATTTTGTAATTGGAGTTCATTCAAATACGTTATTAATAATGAAGGTGGTATGTAGTGTTCATCAATTTGTATCAATCCCATCTCCTCTACTACATAAAAAAAATTCAAACCACTTAAAATCACTTTAAAAATTAAAATTGCTTATGCTTGTTTCGTAAAACAAAATAAGTTTTTTTTATTAAATAACTGGTATAATTTTTAGAACTACATAAAAGAGTAATTATACAATTTTGGTAAGTTGTGTTTGGTAGTAAGCTTAGGAGTAATTTTTTTTTTTTTTTATATAATTTTCCATCAAAATTACACTAATTCTATACAAGAATCGATAAAATTGTTAGAATTATAAGGCTAAAACAAGAGGGGAGTGAATTGTTTTTGAAATATTTTCACAAGTATTGAAGGTAGAGTGAAAGACTATGAAGAATTAATCAATGGAAAATCTGTCCAGCCAAATACAAAACTGTTTTTAAGCTTGATGCAGAAAATCAACCGGTTGTTTTTACAAAACAATATGTTTTTTTTCTCAGCAGTTTATAAAACCAGATTTAAAGCAATTTAAAGAGTGTAGGGATAGAGAGATTCACACAGAATGTTTATACTGGTTCACTCAACACTTGAGCTACATCCAGTCCTCAGAAACCACTGAGAATTCACTATGTAATCAATCCTAGATTACAAGCTACACACACACCAAGAGTGATGATCTTGAACCCCTCAAGAACACACACCACTCCTTGGCAAAAACCACCCCAAGAATGTTGATCTTGATCCCCTCAAGAACACACAACACTTCTTGGCAACACCAGTACAAAAATACAATTATTAAGAAGGAATGAAATAGAATACACCTGGGTAAATCAAAAGATCAAAGATCAAAATACAAGACCCAATCCTATTCCACACTTGAGATGATCCAAAAGCTCTTTGAAAACTTGAAAACTATTTTTGATTGATCTCTTTTTCTTAGCCAATGCATAGTAAGAGGGTAAAACCACCTTTTTATCTTTTAATCAAATGGTTAAAAAAGTTACAACAAAAGCCGAAAAGATGTTGGAATCATTTAAAACAGAAAAACCACTTAACAAAATTTTGTTAAGGTTTTAAGCAAAACAATCGGTTGATTTTTCGAAATAACCGATTGATTTTTATTTGACAGCATTAAAATCCACTAAGTGTCAAATAACTTGTTGTTTTGAAATTTCAACCTATTGAAATTTGTTTGACAGTAAAGGCAAAGACAAAGCTTTTCCAAATCATTTTGAAATCCATTAAGTGTCAAACAACTTCTTGTTTCGAAATTTCAACCTATTGAAATTTCACTTCCTATTAGAAAACCCATCTTTTCAAAATGTTAAAGATTCAATTGAGCTTGGATTATCTTAAGGAGTGAATTAACAAGTTTCAAACAACTAGAGACACACACACAACAACAACAAGGTCTTCAAGCTTTCCACTTAGATTTGGAGACATCAAAGCATCTTGTTCAACAATCTCCCCCTATTTGATGAAGACAAATCCTTTGTTTTCTTATGATGTGCTTGTGATGTTCTGTTTGAATTTGTTAGTACCTGCAAAACATAATTTGTGCATTTTCCAGAAGTAATCATATCCATATATCATTAGCACCACATAACCAATTTTCACTAGGTGATTCTCATAAGGAAAACCAACAAAATCAGTGTGAAAAATAGTGAAAACAAGGTGGAAAATCATAATACCAGTGTGTGTAGCAGCACCATTACAACAACAAACCTGTGATACCATATCAGAATTGTAACAAAAATCTGTAATGTATTAGAGTTATGGCAGCAACAAAATAAACCAGAAAACCAATGTGTGTAGCAGAACTATGGTGAACCAAAGCTCTGGCAGCAACAGTCTAGAGCAGTTTTCAACACACCATAAGAGTGTAGAATTACAACACACAAACTACCAATTTTCCCTTTTCTTTCCACCAGTTCTCCTTCAAGGAAGATATCAAAGTATTGCTTCATTAAAGTATTAGTTCCAAAATTTGAAAACTAAAGATACCAGCAATGCCAACAACACTAACACAACCAAGAGTACTTCTTTTTTACATTTGTAAAATAGCAATTAGGAACATCTTTCATGGATATTTTCAATTCCATATTGTAAGCATACTAGTTCAAATCACCCTTATGTTAAGAACAAACCTTCCAGACATTTCAAAGATACATTTTCATTCACTATCTCCAAGCAAGGTGAAGACTTCAAATGTAATCACATTCACAAATATTCATCAACCCCATGACCACCAATGTGACTGCCATTCATAAAAAGCTTTGAATTTCAAGGAAAACAAAAAATACATCTCTTTATCATTTGATTCAGAGGTATAATAAATGCATTTTTGACCTACAATAGATTTTGAAAGAAAAGAAATAGTTGTAACCATGCATAAGAATTCATAACAACTTTATTCAAACGTGCCAGTGGTAAAACAATCGGTTGTTTCATGAAAACAATCAGTTGTTTTTCTGAGACAGCAAGAAAATGTTATTTTTCAAAGCAAATCATCTTTGAAAGTGATGGGAAATGTAAAATGAAATACATTCATACATTTGCATTACCTCAACATGTTTAGAAGTTCATTTTGTATTATGAAGCCAAAAGCATAGGATGAACATATACAACTTACTTTACATAGGTCATGAAGTTCGACTTGTCAAGAATTTGAGTAAGGTGTATGCTCTTGAACCATAATAATAAGCATCACTTTGATTAGTCTTCAACATAACACCTGTACTTGAAAGGTCATGCAACACAGAATTTATGCATATACAAAGCAAATATAGAAGCAAGATAACAAGACACACACAAACTAGTTTTCTGCATATACAACATTAGCAGAAAAACAGAAAAAGTGAAGTGTTCAAGTGCTTTGAAGTGCATAGAGGCAACAACATAATGCATCAGTTTTAACGCTATCTATACAACCAAATCAAGCATAAATTTCTCTCCCTATTTGTTCTTACAAATAGACAATGAGAAAGGTTGTACAAAGCAGAAATCAAAATGATAATACAATAGTCCAACAGTACAAACAATGTTGACATTTCAAGAATAGAAAATGATATAGAGCTTTCAAGAAAACAAGTGGATATAATATTTTATTATCAGATTCTGAGGCACACTCAATGTATATTTGTACAAAAGCAAGATTTGGAAAAGAGAAATAGGTTTAATCATGCATAAGCAAACTTGGCAGCATTATACAAAGGTGTCAGAGGAAAAACAATCGATTGTTTCGAAAAAACAATCAGATGTTTTACTGTGACGACAAAGAGAACATTTTTCATAACCAAAAATTACCTTTTAAATTGATGAAAATGCAGTATGCAATTTGTTCATACCTTTGCACAGAGAACCCCAATATATTCACCCAAAAAGAAGACTTTGAGATGTTCATATGTTCACAAGGCACACTTACATAAATTGAGAAATGAAAACACACATACTCTTTATTCTTGAAGTTTCTCTTTGACCAACCAGTATGCATGTGCCAACGATGTCTCTTGACATTCAAAGAACCCTGCAAAACATACACAATTGAAAAGTGTAGGTACAAAGATTGACTTTGCTCTTGATATTCTTCCCTTTAGCAGTCATTCTTCAAGCCCAAAAGTGATTATTGGCTGTCAAGGATACCTACAAGAAAAGATTAAAAAGCAAGATTTGGTTCCCTTATGAATTTGGGTCCAATGATGTTAGTAGGAGCCTTAGGAACCCATTTCAAAATACCTTTGGGAACAAAAAACCTTCTTACTCTACAGAATCTAACAGTATGATCATTTTTCATGCAGTAAAAGCAATTTTGAACCAGTTGTTTCGACAAAGCAACAGGTTGTTTTTCAAAGAAACTTGAAAAAGGTTTTGAAACAAATCTGTTCTTGCTGTTTGGATTAAACCCCGACCCAACCTTTCCAAAAACACATTTTTGAGAAGCAAGAACAGTTTCAAGATTGGATTGGCCTTTGGAAAACTTGTCCATGGTTTTTAAAGGGTAGTGGACTTTCTTTTCAAGTGATTCACAATTTTCACAAAAGCTAGAATCACACTTGCAAAAAGAGTTTTTGTAAATCATTTCCAAACTTTCAAAATCTGTTTTTGAATGGTTCAACTCTTCTTCCAAAGTCTTGATTCGATTTTCCAACCAATTGTTTAAACCTTTCAACTAGTTGTTCAAAAGGCCCAACCTATTAGCTTCTTCATGAGTCTCATTGAAGGCCTCAAGAAGTTGGCTATAATTTTTAACATTAATGGAAGAGCTTCAACTTACACTGCTTGATTCAGATTCTTCCTTTATCATGAAACAAAGATTGGCTTCCTTATCATCCTTTGATGAAGAACTTGAAGATGAATCATCATTGTATGCTCTTCTTGATTTTCCTTTCTTCTTGTAGCTTCCTTTCTGTTTGCTCACATTGCTTGGACTTTCAGCCTTGATGTGTCTCTGTTTACCACATCTAAAAAAGTGTAGTTTGTAGAATTAAATTCATTAACATTCTTGGTATTGTACCTATTTGATGGCTGGTTTTTGTCCTTGTTGTTCTTCACATCAATTGTGCCTCCATGGAAATCCTCAAGGATGTCCCACATCTCCTTTGCAAAAGCACATATTGAGACCCTGAAAAAACTCATTGGAATTTAAGACAGAAGAGATGATATTTTTACCAATGTAATCATATTGAGCCTTTTTAGTTTCACTCTCAGTCCATTGGGACTAAGGTTTCTTAATGAAAACATAATCTTTTTCAATTTTAGGAACAAAAGGGCCATTTACAATAGTATCCCAGATTCCTCTATCAATTGATTCAACAAAGATTTTCATTCTAACCTTCCATAATTGATAATCTAGTCCACAAAACAGAGGTGGCCCGTTTATTGAAGCACCCTCCCCAAAAGGTAATTTTTCAGCCATTTAAAAAATATTTAGGATCAAAACTTGAATGACTTTCAAGAACCTTACTCTTGATGCCAATTGTTAGAATTATAGGGCTAAAACAAGAGCGGGTGAATTGTTTTTGAAATATTTTCACAAGTATTGAAGGTAGAGTGAAAGACTATGAAGAATTAATCAATGGAAAATCTGTCCAGCCAAATACAAAACTGTTTTTAAGCTTGATGCAGAAAATCAACCGGTTGTTTTTACAAAACAGTATGTTGTTTTTCTCAGCAGTTTATAAAACCAGATTTAAAGCAATTTAAAGAGTGTAAGGATAGAGAGATTCACACAGAATGTTTATACTGGTTCACTCAACACTTGAGCTACATCCAGTCCTCAGAAACCACTGAGAATTCACTATGTAATCAATCCTAGATTACAAGCTACACACATACCAAGAGTGATGATCTTGAACCCCTCAAGAACACACACCACTCCTTGGCAAAAACCACCCCAAGAATGTTGATCTTGATCCCCTCAAGAACACACAACACTTCTTGGCAACACCAGTACAAAAATACAATTATTAAGAAGGAATGAAATAGAATACACCTGGGTAAATCAAAAGATCAAAGATCAAAATACAAGACCCAATCCTATTCCACACTTGAGATGATCCAAAAGCTCCTTGAAAACTATTTTTGATTGATCTCTTTTTCTTAGCCAATGCATAGTAGGAGGGTAAAACCACCTTTTTATCTTTTAATCAAATGGTTAAAACAGTTACAACAAAAGCCCAAAAGTTGTTGGAATCATTTAAAACAGAAAAATCACTTAACATAATTCTGTTAAGGTTTTCAGCAAAACAATCGGTTGATTTTCCGAAATAACCAATTGATTTTTATTTGACATCATTAAAATCCACTAATTGTCAAATAACCTGTTGTTTCAAAATTTCAACCTGTTGAAATTTGTTTGACAGTAAAGGCAAAGACAAAACTTTTCCAAATCATTTTGAAATCCACTAAGTGTCAAACAACCTGTTGTTTCGAAATTTCAACCTGTTGAAATTTGTTTAACAGCAAAGGAAAAGACAAAGTTTTTCCAAATCATTTTGAAATCCACTAAGTGTCAAACAACTTGTTGTTTCGAAATTTCAATTGAAATTTCACTTCCTTTTAGAAAACCCTTTTTTTCAAAATGTTAAAGATTCAATTGAGCTTGTATCATCATAAGGAGTGAATTAACAAGTTTTAAACAACTAGAAACGCACACACAACAACAACAAGGTCTTCAAGCTTTCCACTTGGATTTGAAGACATCAAAGCATCTTGTTCAACAAAAATAACTTATTAAATTAAACTCAAGAAAGTTATAACTCAAAAAAATGTTTGGTAATTAATTGAAATTACTTATTTAATAGCTTTTTTTACCGAGAAAAATAGTATTAGAGTAGAAGTGGTACAATTAAAATGACATATAATTATTTTATTATTAAAGTTAAAAGAGTATATAAATAGAAATTCAGTTATTCAGGTTTTATTTCAAGTTTCATTTCAAAAGAACCATTATCTCTCTAAAAACTCTTTTTTCTTTACCTCTGCCTTCTCTCTAAGATTCTGATTTTCTCGTTCATCAGTTTGACGATCGGAGTTCGCCATCAGATTCTTGGCGGTGAATACTACAAGACTGCCTGTTCAGAATCTTTAATAGAGTAAGTTCAGTTTTGCTCTTCTCTTGAGTCATATTTTGAACTTGTTAGGTTTGTCTCTACATAGGCTTTTCCTGTGACTCTTTTAGATTTAAATTATGATGTTATTGAATGGAGTATTGATGTGTTACATGAGGTATAGAATGGTGTGAAAGTGTGATTAAAACACAATATTTTCAGGAAAGGAAATACCGTGTTGAGATTGTTATTAGGGTGTATTGATCTGTTAGGTCCTGTTAATGAGACGATCCTGACCCTACTGATATAATGGAATCACATAAATGAAGTTATTCAGTTGGTGAGAGTTGAAGGAGGTTCATATAACTTTGTCTGTGGTTTGAAATATAATCTGGTCTTTCAGGTCATATGAATTTACCCTATCATATGAGATGATGAGATGATGAGTTTATGCGCATGACTATGTGAATTCATAGCGAGTAGTATGACATATGCTAATTTCAATACATGAGTCTTTCGGAAGTAGAGTCAAGTGTCTATGTGTTGTAAGTCAGTAGAAGTTTGACATCAGAAAGATCAATTGTGAATTTTGATAGACACTTGATGGTTATGTGAAAATGCATGAGAATTGATGGCTTTAGGTGGATGTTTAAAGTTATATTTATATTAGAAGTTTTAAAAGAATAGACAACTTACCCTTTTCTTTGTTTTGTGGTTATTTTCTTTAATTTGTGATGATCATGTATTTACACGGGAGCAGATGATGTTACAGGTGAAAGAACTCCTCAGTGAGAAACTAGATGACGAAAATGTTTATTTTATGTTTATATATTTATTTTGATATTTCATACATATTATAGTTATTAGTTATAATAAAATAGGGATGTTACATTTGGTATCAGAGCAAATCGAACCTTATGTGACCTGAGGGTTATGGGGTGGATTGTGTGTGCCTTAGATTGCATGTTTGAATAATGTTTTTCAGATCTTGTTTGTGCTTGAGTTAAAGGTATGTTCTAAATGAAAAATTTAGTATTAAGAATGAAAGGATCTTGATAAAGTGGTGAGGGTGCACACTCAAAACTGAATCAAGATGATTCTCTATCTTAATTCTAAAAGTTTGACGTTGAGCATATATATAATTCTTGTGTGATATATTTCATTTTAATAATTTTACACCAATAATTATTTTGGTGTAATACTTTATATTATAAGTATGATGATTTTGTTGATACATTCAAATTCTAGATGATTTTGAGATGCTTGCCTTTGAAAGATCTAAATGTTATCTTCATAATATATTGATTCTTTATCGATTTCATTTTTATAGCTTGAGGTATAGAAAACAATAGTTTCAAAATCTATATAATATAAAACGATTAGTTGCCCAACAAGTGTTGATCAAGTTGCTAGTTAGATTTAGTGGTTCCATGGTCCAGTTTCGGAATAGATATAAATTATGGATAGTAAATAAGCAGTATGTTGGAGGATTAAAGATTTAAGCACGTGTTTCCATAGAGAGTAAAAAAGTTAATTTATAAGAAGAAAGTAGGAATTTTCTTCTTTGATTCGGAGCTTGTAAGAGATTAGTGTCGATAACACAGTATAAAATGGCTTTAGCTAAACAACAAAGCTTAAAAGAAAATTTGAGATTTGGTGGAGAAAGAAGTTTACAAGTTGATTATGCCATCCTTAGAAGTATCAATGATATTGGTAAAAAATAAAGATGAGACATCTTAATTGTGCTTAGGTTATAGTTAGACAAAGAAAATTGTTGAAAGGCAGTAGACAGAGAAATTTCTTGGATAGAAGCAAAAGTTTCACGCATAATTAATGTTGTTTAGTTGCTAGGAATTTGAAAGCATTGTATGATTCGGGATTGACACAATCATTATATCAAGGATGTAGGAGATGGATTGGATGTTATTACAGGACTGGATTGGCTATTTGCCAATCACATTCTCATATATTGTGGTTGGCAGAAGATAGTGTTTCCAAATTCCAGTGAGTCAGAATCTATGTCTACTCAACAAGTGTGGTCTGAACTGAAGGAAGGACCAAGTTGTTTTATAATCTTAACTCAAATGGGAGTTAAGAATGAAGATGAGATGAGTAGTATACTTGTGGTGAAGGAATTTGTGGATGTATTTCCAGAAGGAAAACTTGGATTACATCCAAAGAGAGAAGTAGAATGTTCTATTGATCTGGTACCCGGAGTTGGACCAATACCAACAGGACCTTACGGAATGACTTCAACGGGAGCTTACACACCATGTGTTCCTTTCCTTTAATTGCAAAACCTTCAAGTTGATCCATATAGACTTCTTCCTCTAAATTTTCATTCAGAAAAGCGGTTTTCACATCCATTTGATGAAGTTTTAAATCATATTGAGATATCAATGCCATGATAATTCTAAATGAATCATTTTTTACAAAATAGAGAAAAGGTCGCTTTGTAATCAACACCATCTTTCTGATTGAAACCTTTAGCAACAAGTTTAGCCTTGTGTCTTTCAACATTGCCCTTATAGTCATGCTTGGTCTTAAAAACACACTTCCACCCAACTCTTTTACATCATTCAGGCAATTAAATAAGGTCTCATACTTCATTATGATCCATTGATTTCAAGTCTTCTTTCATGGCATCTAACCAGTTAATAAAATTACTGCTTTTCATGGCTTGTGAAAATGAAATTGGATCTTCATCAATACCTAAGACAAAATATGACTCTTATAAATAAACCATATACCCATCAGAAATAATAAGTCTTCTTTGCCTTTCAGACCTTCTCAATACTACCTCATATGTTTCATTTGTTACAGGTTCATTGCTAACAACTTCATTTTGGGGTGTTTCATCATTTATTTGTTGTTCCTTTATGTTGTCAAATGTTTCAACAACTATGAGAACAATAACCTGAGAAGAAGTTTTAGGTAAAGGAATCTCCACCTTAACTTTTTGAATTTCTACCTTACGTGGTTTGACACTCCCACTGATTTCACCATTTTCAATGAATATGACATTTCCAGTTTCAACAATTCTTGTACTATGGCTAGGATAATAAAATCTATAACCTTTAGATTTTTCTGGATAACCAATGAAAAAACCACTATTTGTTCTTGAATCCAGTTTCTTTTCTTGTGGATTATATATTCTTACTTTTGTCGGAAAACCCCAAACATCCAAGTGCCTTAAATTGAGTTTCCTCCCTATCCACAATTCAAAAGGTGTCTTTGGAACTATCTTATTAGGAACCCTACTGATACAAACCATGTTAACAAGGAGATTACCAAGAATGCACAGTACCATTCATACTATAAGAAGTCATCTCAACAATCAAGTGAAAACCTCATCAAGGATCTAACGGACCTCACTAGAGGGAGAAATGGACACAAACCAAAGCATCTTTTGTTCTTCCTACTGCTCTTCTTGAGAATAAAACAAGTTATAAATAATTTAGGCTCTCTTTAAGGGTCCAAATAGCAATATTTGATATAATAGGTGCCTTTAGCATAAATAGGAATGCTCATAGCAAAATGGGCTTGATCCAAGCCCACTTTTTCAAGATAAGGGCACCTAGAATTAGGGTTTTTGACCTAGTTTCTAGAAGGAGAGCCTAAAATGCGGTTTAGACCTTAGTCAACCCTCCTAGGTCACCCCTCCCTTATTTCCATCCTACTCTTGGCCTTCTTGCCACCAAGGCACCCATTCCTATAAATAGGGTGCCTTTCTCCATGTATTACATGTCGAATTTGAATAGAAAAGTTACTCTTTACAAATTGTGTGAGGTGTTTGTGAGGCTTGTTTCCTCTAAGCATTAAGTCTCATCTTGAGTGATTGAAGAGCTCTCAAGTGGTGACCATCTCCCTTATCTTGGACGAAGATCACACTCCAAGTGGCGTGACCAACTCTCTTCCATCTCATAAGCATTTCCTTCCTTCATCTTTTCCATTTTTCCATTACTCCATGTATCTTTGTGTTCTTATATTCTTGATTTTCCTCCATTGTCAATTCGGTTTCTATCATGCTCTTATGTTTCCTTCCATGTTCATTTAATTTCCGCCCTTCATCATCAATCACCATATACTTGTATTTTTCCTTTGCCCTCTAGAAGTGAACCTTCACACTTAACCATTTGGTTAAGTTCGTGTCAGTGAAAATCTTCTTTGGGTTCTCACCATATAATTGATAAAATCTCAAGTCTAAGTAAAGTGTCACATAAAAAATGGCTAAATCTAAATTCAACTCACACCACCTACTTAACAAATATATGGTAGTTTTTAAACCATACATCCATAATAATAAGGGTAAAGAAGAATAGCACATATGTCATGCTTTTCGAAGAAATTAACAAATGGATTTGGATGTTGTCCAATTTCATCATACTTTCCATAATATTAACCACCTCAATTCGAACAAATTTTCTTTTTCTATCTAATCATGTAATCTTATTAATAAATTACATAATCATGACAAATTGATTTTTATTTAATTTGACATTTTTCAAAACATCCTAATTTGACCACGACTAACAAATTATTTCTAATGACATAATTTTTAAGCAAGGGCTATGATTTTTGCTTTTTCTTATTTTATAATTTCGTATTTGACCCCTAAAAGTGTTGATATGGCGTGTTATTTATGGTGTATGAATGATGAGTACTAATAGGTTGTTGGCATATTTGTATCATTCACATTTGATACTATTACTTTTATGTTTATGTTGCATTTATATTTTTATTGTTTTTTTATCTCCCAGGAAACATATTCTCACTCTTGCAATCATATCATCATCATTCGAATCATCATAAAGAATAGGGTCCCGATTTTTGAACAACTCTAAATGAGTTGCTCCACCATACAACTGCCAACGTGGCAGAACAAACATTATTTTATTTGAATTGTGGGGTCCAGGCAAAATCTGAAATTTAGTGTTTAGGGTGCGGTAGAATGTGAAATTGGGTTTTAAGAAAGGGGCTGAAATTAGGTTTCTTCTTCTCCACCACATCGTCTTCTCCACCACATCATCTTCTCCACCACATCGTCTTCTCTGCAAGCTATTTGTTCCAAGTTCTCCGCAACCTTTATGTGCAGCGGCGTTCGTGGTCGTCGTAGGTGCATCTATTTTCAGGGTGGCTTGGCGGTGGTGTCGTCTTCGATATCCTCCTTTCACGGTGGTTGGAAGGCGGTGTCATCTTGGACATCCTGTTTTCACTGTGGTTGGGTGGTGTTCTCCTCTTGCACATCCTGTTTTGAAAGGTAATACATTTATTTTTTTCATTTGTTTATTAAGTGAAACCTTGTTGTTGTGTGATTTTTGTTGTTGGGTCATTCCTGTTATTTGTCCTGTGGTGACCTTTGTATGAGCCAAAGCTGATTTTTCGCATAGACTACTAAGATAAATGTATATTCATATTTGATGTTGGGTTTACTTTGTGGGTCTTTGTGGGTCTGTATTTCATTATTATTGTAGTATTTTTTTTCATAGTAGCATGTTAGGATACACAAAGAAAAGGGATTGGTGGAGCAACTCATTTAGAGTTGTCCAAAAATCGGGACCCATTTTTCTGGAGTATGACTTGATTTTTTGTGGAAAATATTTTGTTGTTGGAAATATGTGTCTTACTGTAAAAATATAATGCAGAGTGTTTGTTTGGAATGTTAGGTTGATGAGGTACCAAAATTTTTAAGGAAATTTTGTAATGTTGACATGGATAAGAAAGTTAAAAATAGTGTTTGTGTTAGTGTTAATGTTGATGTTGGTTGGGGAGGGCACTAGGTGGGGAGAAAGTGGGTTAAATCGGTTTTTTACATAGGCCATCAAAGTAGGATAGTGTCAAGTAACCACAATGTTCACTGAATTTAGAGGGTTGCGTTGTGTCCCTAGTAGGAGTATGTGGTGACCCACATGAGACTTCTTGCACAAACTTAACTGCGGAACTTTTTCTTGAAATGTCAATGGGGAGAAAGTGGATTAAATGAGTTATTTAGAGGCTATGAGAATAGGACCCTGTGAATTAACCCCAAAATTTAGTAAAGTTAGAGACTAACCGTACGTGGTGACCCTTCAGGGAATATGTGGTGACCCACTTCTTACTTCCTGCACAAACCCAGTGAAACTTGTTACGGAAATATGAAGTGAGTGTTCATGTTTAGGGTTTCGGATGGGCATGATGTGGGGAGAAAGTGTGTTAGATCAAGACTTTAGAGGGCATGAGTGTAAGGCAGTGACAAGTGAGCAGAAATCTAGTAAACTTAGAGGGTTGTAGTATGTGGTGACCCCAATAGGAGTATGTGGTGACCCACATCACAGTTTCTGCACAGACCTAACAGGGGAACTTTTTCTTCAAATGTCAATTGTGTTCGTGTTGGTTAGGGAGGAACACGAGGTGGGGAGAAAGTGGATTAAATGAGTTATTTAGAGGCTGTGAGAGTAGGACCCTGTGAATTAACCCCAAAATTTAGTAAAGTTAGAGACTGACAGTATGTGGTGACCCTTCAGGGAATATGTGGTGACCCACTTCTTACTTCCTGCACAAACCCAGTGAAACTGTTCTGGAAATGGGAAGTGAGTGAGTGTTGGTTGTAGTGGGCGATGAAGTGTGAATTGTTTCATTTTTTAAAGATTGATGTTCTTTCATTGTTGTTTGGTTTTAAATAACGTATTCAATGTTGACGAACATGTGCAGACGTCTTACGTTAATGATAAAGACGAACCCAATGAGCAAGGCATACCTGAAGAGCAAGGCGTACACAAAGAGCAAGGCCTATCTGATGAGCAAGGTGTACCCGAAGAGCAACATGTACCCGAACAGGAAGACGTACCCGAAGAGTAAGACGTACCCCAAGAGCAAGACAAACCCGAAGACCAAGATGGGGGAGAAGAAAAAAGTAACATATTCACCCGAGTGAAGCATAGAGCAAGGAAACGTGTGAAGTCGGCTGTGATGAAATCACCATGGACTAGGTATGGAAGGGGAAAAAATGATTTTGTTAGTCATAATTGAAAGGGTTCGTACATGACGTGTTTAGTACTTAAGTATGTTTATTACGAAGTAGTTGTTAAGAATGATACATGTTTATTTCATTGGGTGTAATGTGGTTAGAGAATTTAAGACATGTATTTAGCAACTGCGTTGTAATTTTAGTAACTCTAATTTGGTTGGACTTTTTGAAGTTTTATTTAATTTTAATTGTCTTCCATTTATGTGGTTGAAGTGAACATATTTTTTAAATTTGAATGAATGGCAGTGTCAACACACATAAACTAAGTTCATAGAAGCTAAGAAGGACAAGTAACCAAAAAATTCACTTAACACATGTAATAAGCATTGTTCAAACATGTGCTTATAAATTATAAATACAATTTTGTATCCTCAATTATACAATAATAGTCTTCATTGTGCATGTAGCCATGTTTGTAAGATGTGGAAGTTTAAACCATCCTTGAACGTCGGATTCTATCTTCCTCCCTCTTATTCAATAACTCCAATTGTTTTGCATCTGAATATATTTTGGATATTGAAATGTGAATTAGAATATTGGATATAGGACATTGTTTTTTAAGTATAGACAATTTTTGAAACTGTACCTAGAGTCGGTGGATCGTGTATTACTGGATGAGAACAACGAACTTCCTCATTAAATGGTGGACATATGTCAAATTTGAAAACCTATAGGCATGAATCAGATGGTGTACATATGTTAAATTTTAAAACCTATAGGCATGAATATTGTAACGAAAAACACAGTTGTTTGTACTATAGTTATAATGAAAGCCACATACCTTAACAATGTTGTTTATGGTTATATATTAAGGTAGAATGTTCTTTGATTCGAACTAAATATGACTACCTATAACAATATAAATGATTTCATGAAATATGAAATGGACTTATTTGAAAAAAGAGTTTTATGGAAGATAAATACATTCTTTAGCACAAAGACTGATCCTACTGCAATTTGTGATCCAAATTTCGGATCTTTTAACACCTTTGCATGTACACTTGCTCTAATTGTTCCTGTTGGATCCTGTAATAAAGATGTGTATAATAGTAATTTTGTTGTTGCATAAACTGAAAGGATCGAAAGAGTACATAAGGATGTAATCTTGACGAATGTGAACAATGTATTAAGGATGGAGTTTATGAATGACACATGTACAATTTTGTTATGTAATATTGAACAATTGTGGTACATGTTCAGCCACCCACATGCAATGACTGGTTGTATATGTTTGAATGAAAGTTTTTTTACCATATTCAAAATATTTTGTAAGATTACAGTGTATATGGTTATCCCAAAAATGCGGATAATTTATTCTAAATCGATCAATTATGTGAGTAGTATTAGCAATCATGCATTTTCCCTCAATGGTTGCATTTTAGCTTCTACTAAAAAATTGGATTGGGCCAAAATGGTAAACTGCTCAAGGGGTCCACTTTAGGTTCTACTACAAAAATTGGATTGAGCGAAAACGGGGCAGTGCTGAAGGGGTCCATTTAGCTTGTACGAAAATAATTTAGATTGACCGAAAATAGGGCAGTGCTGAAGGGGTTCATTTTAGCTTGCACAAAAAATTTTCGATTGAGCGAAAACGAGACAGTGCTGAAGGGGTCCATTTTAGCTTGCACGAAAATAATTTGGATTGATCGAAAATAGGACAATGCTGAAGGGGTCCATTTTAGCTTGCACGAAATTTTTTGGACTGAGCGAAAACGAGGCAGTGCCGAAGAGGTCCATTTTAGCTTGCACGAAATTTTTTGGATTGAGCGAAGATAGTCCAGTGCTGAAGGGGTCCATTTTAGCTTGCACGAAATTTTTTGGATTGAGCGAAAATAGTCCAGTGCTGAAGGGGTCCATTTTAGCTTACACGAAATTTTTTGGATTGAGCGAAAATAGGTCAGTGCTGAAGGGGTCCATTTTAGCTTGCACAAAAATAATTTAGATTAATCTAAAATAGGGTAGTGCTAAAGGGGTCCATTTTAGCTTGCACGAAAATTTTTTGTTTGAGCAAAAATAGTCTAGTGCTGAAGGAGTCCATTTTAGCTTGCACGAAAATTTTTGGATTGACCGAAAACGGGGCAGTGCTGAAGGGGTCCATTTTAGCGTGCACGAAAATAGTTTGGATTGATCGAAAATAGGGCAGTGCTGAAGGGGTCCATTTTAGCTTGCACGAAAAGTTTTGGATTGAGCGAAAACGGGGCAGTGCTGAAGGGGTCAATTTTAGCTTGCGCGAAAATAATTTGGATTGATCGAAAATAGGACAGTGCTAAAAGGGTCCATTTTAGCTTGCACGAAAAATTTTGGTTTGAGCGAAAATAGTATAGTGCTGAAGGAGTCCATTTTAGCTTGCATGAAAATAATTTGGATTTATCGAAAATAGGACAGTGCTAAAAGAGTCCATTTTAGCTTGCACGAAAATTTTTGGTTTGAGCGAAAATAGTCCAGTGCTGAAGGAGTCCATTTTAGCTTGCATGAAAATTTTTGGATTGAGTGAAAACGGGGCAATGCTGAAAGGGTCCATTTTAGCTTGCACGAAATTTTTTGAATTGAGCGAAAATAGGCCAGTGCTGAAGGGGGGTCCATTTGAGCTTGCACGGAAATTTTTGGATGGAATGTTGCTTAGGCATAGTATCATGAAATTTTGTCTTCCTCGCTTTGATCGTAGTTGTTTATGTTTTACCCAAATACTTGGTTAAAAAAGTTGCCAAATTTTGAACTTTAACTTAATATTGTTAACTTTAAACTTATTTTAGTGTAGCAAAATGCACAAATGTAAATATTTAAAACTTTTTTTTTACTGAGTCCAACGAACTAAGAACAAAGTCATACTTAACCATGAACGACCGTTAAATTAACCTTCCACAGTATGTGGCACCTACTAATGGATCCTTTGGGTTTGAATGCGAATAAAATCATTTCTAGAAACTAATTTTAAGTTTAATTAGAAGGTTTGTTGCATCATATGGTACAACAATATTCGTCTTCAATTCTCAACATTAAAAAGTTCGCACATTGTTCAACTCATTGGAAGTGTATGTAATCCATTATGTTTCTACAGTTATGAATGCTCCTAGGATACACTAAAACATGTAATGAATAACTACACAATTGCAGAACATGCAGCTTCACATGCAACGCACTCTCAACCACCATCATTCTGAAGTTCCACGAAAGTTGAACTCCCTCAACACATTTTCTCTTTCTGCATTACGTGCATCAAGGACCCAATTACAAACCATTTCTTGATGGAATGCTTGAAGCTCGTCCTGAAATTAATTTTGAAAATCAATTTTCAGTGCAGAATAAAACTTATAACTTGTACTCTACTAGTGAAGGGAACAAATACGTACGCTATTGTATTCAGGCATCGTCTTCCCGTCATAGACAACCATACCATTCCACAACTCAATATATTTCAAAACCAATACTCAACAATCATAACTACATAAAGAAAAGCACATAAAAATATTTACATATGAATATGCATAAAAATAACAAAAGTTTTCATTTCAATACTAACCCGTTTGGCTGTATAGGAAGTTTTTGTTTGACTACCTTGATGGGGGGACTATCCACCCCAACCAACACACACTTCACATTTCCATAATAAATTTGCATTGGTGTGTACAGGAAGTCTAATGTGGGTCACCACATGTTACTACTTAGGTCACCACATACTGCAATCCTCTAAGTTGAGTGAATTTGTCATCAGTGGACACTGCCCTTCACTCATGGACTCTCAAAACCTGATCTAACTCACTTTCTGCCCGCATCATGCCCACCCCAACCAACACGGACTTCACATTTCCAGAATAAGTTTGCACTGGGTCTGTACATGAAGTCTAATGTGGGTCACCATATGTTCTTACTTGGGTCATCACATACTGCAATCCTCTAAGTTGAGTGAATAATTGCTCACTTGACATTGCCTTACACTCATGCCCTCTAAAGACCTGATCTAACACACTTTCTTCCCACGTAATGCCCACCCCAACCAACACGCACTTCAAATTTCCAGAACAAGTTTGCACTGGGTGTGTACAAGAAGTCTAATGCGGGTCACCACATCTTCCTACTTGGGTCACCACATACTGTAATCCTCTAAGTTGAGTGAATTTTTGATCACTGGACGCTACCCTACACTCATGGACTCTCAAAACCTGATATAACACACTTTCTGCCCACATCATGCCCAACCCAACCAACACTAACACACTCTTCACATTTACATAATAAGTTTGCACAGGGACTGTGCAGGAACTATAATGTGGTCACCACATATTCCTACTAAGATCACCACATACAACAATTCCCTAAGTTCAGTGAATTTGTGATCACTGGACACTGCCTTACACTCATGGACTCTAAAATCCGATCTAACGCATTTTCTGCCAACATCATGCCCACCCAAACCAACATCAACACGCACTTCACATTTCCAGAATAAGTTTGCAAAGGGACTGTGCAGGATGTCTAATGTGGTCACCACATATTCCTACTAGGGTCACCACATACAACAAATCCATTGAGTGAATTTGTGATCACTGGATACTGCCCTACACTCATGCTGCATACTGTGATTTCGGTATATAGATGGATTAAAACAACTCTACATACATGGATAACAACAGCTCAACAGAAAGGATATGGTGCAAACTATGTTTCTTCATATTTATTGGGTTTATTGAACGGCTATCCAACTGTATATAACCAGGGCCAAAATCACAGGAAAAAAAGTATTGTTGAAAATCATTAACCGTAAAATTGGAAACAAAAAGATCTTATTGTAGTATGACATTTTACCCCATGGGCATGTTTGGTTGCACTCTGCTACCCTGCTTCACAGAAATAACATGTTTTATACATACAGAGATGCAAAGTCACACATTCATATTTTTACAATCATGCTATACAAAATTAAGAGCATCTCATGGTAATTTCTTAAATATAGATTACAAATTCATATTCTCATTCCTTTTTGTCAACCACACTCTGTTTTTCAGCATTTTATAACAATGATTGGTTAAAAAGTATCTACTGCTTAGAAGAGTCTATGTCACATCTAGGTAATAAACAATTACAATGACATTGGACTCAAGCTTCAAAGCTTAATGTAATGTTTATTTTGCATCAGGGTATTGACAGCATGGCGCCAGCTTCCACAGATTTTGGAGTTGCAATCGCTTAATGACTTGGGTTTTTCTGAAACATATGTGAGATGTTTGCAGGTATGGTATTAAATTCTACCTGAAAGTGTATGTCAAATGTTGAGTACTATAAAAAAAACCTTTGATTTGTTATGCTTTGTATTTTCTCAACCAATATATTACATGCTACAATGCTTGACAAATTTCGGAGGTTGTCAACAGCATGAAAGACCTAATACATATCTGTGCACAACACAGAGTTGGGGTAATAAGTAATTTGCGTGTAGTTTTTATGATGAGGTTACCTTATTGTGTTCTATTTTCAATTAATCTAGTTGTACAAAGCTGTTTTAATTTGGGCTTTTGGAATTATATTCTTACATTGGCCATTAGTCTTGCCTGCAAAGTGTTTCAAACAATTATCCTCTACTAACAACAGTCTCAAAGCTCAACATGCAATAGATGTAGGAAATGGAGCACATGCCAAATGTTCATGGTCTCACAACTTATACAATCACACTCAATAAGCTGATGGACTCTAAAAATCTTATCTAACGCACTTTCTGCCCACATCATGCCCACCCCAACCACATATTCCTACTAAACCCTAAACCAACAATTACCAAACTCGTTTGTTTAACGATTAGAACATACAATTTATATGCTCTAACTTCATCACTGTGAAAATTTTTTATCAATTTTATATCAATGTGTCTAGTAATAACAACAATACCAACAGTTCAACATTCAAGGAAGAAAAGCTTCAAACTTCCTTCAACACGAAACTCAAACTAAAATTGAATCAAAATTGGCTCTACAACAACATCAAAATCACACAACAACAATGTTTCACTTCATAATCCATTGAATCAAAAATATATTACCTTTATCACCTAACCACCGTGAAAAGAGATGGAGGGCGTCCATCGAGCAAACACCGGTCGACGACGGCAACGAAGAACAAGACCACAGAACCACGACACAGGAAACCAATACAACAACAAACTGCAAAAGGGAACGGTGCACTGGAGAACCACGAGACCTTTGCAAAGAAGAAATTCAAAGAGAGAACGGTGCACTGGTGAACCACGGGACCAAAAAGAAGAAGAAATTGAAAGAGGGAGAGTTCAGCCACCAAAAGAAGAAGAAATTGAAAGAGGGAGAGTATCGTAACCCTAATGAAAATTTGAACCAAAGATTAAACCTTTTAAAAAAGAAAAATTGTGGACCCCACAACAACAATTTAATATTTATTTTTTTGCCACCTGGGCAGTTGTACATTGGAAGAATGAAATAAGCGGTTGTTCAACCAACATTTTTCTAAAGAATAATAACTTACTTTGCAATACAACAATAAATTATTAATTTTGGTAAAAGAGAAAGAAAAGGACGGGTAAAGCAAACCATTAAGGGATACGCCATTAAGCAGCGGAAATGGATATTAATAAAATTACCAATTTTCTCATTAATAAAATTAGGATTATCAAATTAGTGGAAAAAAATTGACAAAAAATAATAAAAAATCATACTTTTATCATATATTAAAATTTATTAATTATGTAAATCTAATTTTAGTTTTACATAAACATTAAGCCAAAATTTTAGAATTATATGATTTTCACAATCTCACCAGTTAAAATAAATTAATTATATAATAAATTAATTATAAATAATAAATCACAAAATTATTTAGCATTTTTTCACTCTTATAAAACTTTCTGATACCTAGATTGAAGGAAGAAGGATCAATTTTCTATCTATCCATAATAAACACATCTTTTTGAATTTCATAATCAACTTATTTTATTTTATTTTAAAATCACATATATGCCCATATATATGCGGTCGAATATTTTACATTAAAATCTAGTAAAACATATTACTGATACAATACAAAGCTACTTAATATTTTTAAAAAATTGCTTCCACAAATTGCTGGACAATTGAAATCAAAATGGTAAGAGTAATGAATTAGTTTGCATTTATTCAATTAAAAAAAAGTACAGTGAAATAAAAGGGTTCATATTATTTCGCTTCCAGTTTCTGCGCGCTTTAGTTGCCGTTGCTGCTTCAGTTTTGGCGGTAAAATTCGCAGGTTTTTTGCGTCGATTTGAACTGTGGTTTTGGTAATCGAGTGTCTGAAGAAGCACCGAAACAGAAATGGTAGTTGAGGCTCAAATGATCAAGCCTATCGGCAAGGGCATCGTCCATAGAATATGCTCCGGCCAAGTTATCCTTGACCTCTCTTCCGCCGTCAAGGAACTTGTCGAAAATAGCTTGGACGCCGGTGCCACCAGCATCGAAATCTCCCTCAGAGACTTCGGCGAACAGTGGTTTCAGGTAATCGACAACGGTTGCGGCATTTCCCCCGACAATTTCAAGGTATTATTCATTTATCACTCAAAACGCCGCAAACATCGTTATTAGGGTTTACGTATCAATTTCTAACCTTTATTTTTAGTTTCTTGCGCTGAAGCATCACACATCGAAGTTAGCAGAATTTCACGATCTTCAGTCTCTCACCACTTTTGGTTTCCGAGGTGAGGCGCTGAGTTCACTTTGCGCTTTGGGGGATTTGACCGTTGAAACGAGAACGGTGAACGAACCTGTTGCTACGCATTTGACTTTCAATAATTCAGGTGTTCTTGTGACGGAAAGGAAAACTGCACGGCAAATTGGAACCACTGTTATGGTAAAAAAGTTGTTCTCCAATTTGCCTGTTCGGAGCAAAGAGTTCAGTCGTAACATACGCAGGGAATATGGCAAGTTGGTTTCTCTGCTGAATGTGAGTCTCTATTCTCTAGGTGAAAATATGTAGGCTTGTTTGGATTAATTAATAAGTACTTATAAGGCAAGAAAAGAAGATGGTAAAATAGTTTTTCTCCCTTATACTAAAATTAACTTATACATCAATTAAAATTAGCTTTGGAAAAGCTAAATAATCGAGAGAAATTCTACATTAGCTAATTCTTTTTCATGAGAGAAACTTATTAAATTTTATATTTTTATTTTCTTCTCCTGTAATTTTAGTCGTTATTGGTTATTTATGATAATTTGCTTTCTTCAGGCCTATGCACTTGTAGCAAAAGGTGTTCGTTTTGTCTGCACCAACACTACTGGTAAAAATGTGAAATCTGTGGTTCTTAAGACGCAAGGAAGTGGTTCCCTAAAAGATACCATCGTAACAGTGCTTGGCATGAACACTTTCAACTGCTTAGAACCTGTAACATTGTCTGTATCTGATTCTTGCAAGGTTGAAGGTTTTCTTTCCAAGTCTGGACTCGGTAACGGACGCAATTTGGGAGATAGGCAGTATTTTTGTGTGAATGGTAGACCTGTGGATATGCCTAAAGTCAGCAAACTTGTGAATGAGTTGTATAAGAGTGCAAACTCTAAACAGTATCCTGTTGCTATTTTGAATTTTATAGTTCCTACTAGAGCATATGATGTCAATGTGAGTCCTGACAAGAGGAAAATATTTTTTTCTGAAGAAAGTGCCATGTTGCAAGCCCTAAGAGAGGGATTGCAACAAATTTATAGTGCTAGTAATATCTGTTACTCTGTTAATGAAGTTATGCTGCCTGCTCAAAAAGAAGAGTGTGTTAAGTTGCGTTCCTCTCATGGGAAGTCTCCTACTGTAATGAAACTATCATCGTCAAATGACAGTCATTCCCGAGAAAAACATTGTAGTGAAAGTAACAATGGTATTTCTCTAGATGAACAGTGTGACAATGATACTATATCTCAGGATGAGCTCGAGAAGAAACATATTGCCAATATAAAAAATGCTTCTGAATCTATTAATGAGTATCAGTACTCACATGTTGAAGAAGGGTTAACTTGTGATAATAATGGAAGTTTAACGAACCAGGAGTTCACACTCAGAGCGCATGGTACTTCAAAGAATGACAATAGTGGAAGACGGTCAGCACGTCCTGGTAGAATTATACCTGATCAAGCTACTCTTGTCTCAAAAACAATTGCTAGTGGCAACACTTCTAGTAAATATTCATTTAACCATTCAAGACATGTTCAGTCCACTCTTAACAACTTTGTTGCTGTAAATAAAAGAAATCGTGATGGTGTCATTAGAGCTTTATCTGAAGTGCCTGTTCTTAGAAATCAAGATCCTTATTGTCGATTGAAGACTGCAAATACTGAAACAAATGACCTCATTACAAGATCATCACTTTGTTTTGACCAAATTGATGAACCTGCAAGGGCAAGTGAGATTGAATCTTTCAAGCAGCTTGATCCTGTTAATGATGACTCCTCTAACAGAGAATCTGAATCTAATATGGTAGGTGGTTTGAACGGCTAAAATTTCATATATTGATACTGTTTAAATCTTGCATGTAATATGTTGATATTGGTTTTTTAAATTATTTGATATTTTATTATTAATAATGGCATTTCTAGAAATTTTTGTTTTAGAACATAGGATGTCAATAAAAGAAATAAGTAAATGCAGTATTCATGTCTTTACCTCATTCATTTCACATTTTGTGTTTCTTTTTCTAAGGTGAAGACCAGTCCTCCCTTCCCTTGTTATGCTTGTTTCTTTCCAATAAAATTTCTTCTTTTATCTAATAGAAATAAAAAATCGATTTAAAAAAAATGCCATTTTCTCATAGTTTTCTTTATATATATGAATATGCTGATTTACAGGAAATTGATCTAAAGAATAATACGCCTGTAGCTGATAGACCATCAATTACTCCTGGCCTTGATATGATCACTACAGATGTTTTGGTCTCAAACCCTTCAGTACATTCTTCACCTGTACTGTTAGATTCTTCCAAGTCTTCTGGTCGTAAGATATGCTCTAACATGCAATTTTGCTTTCAAGAGCTTAAGAAAAGGAGAGAGAAGAAGCTTTCTATGGTTCAATCCAGTAAATTTGGATGTGGAAAAGCTAAAGACAAGAGGTTTTTGTTTCTGTACCCTTGTATGAAATAGGAAAATATCTCTATATTGACTTTCACCTATAATTGATGCTAGTCACTATTCGACTGCAACTTTGGAGCTTTCACAATCACAAAATGGAGAGGAAAAAGAAAGGGCCTTGGCAGCAGCAGCTACCGAACTTGAAAGATTATTTAAGAAGGAAGACTTCAGGAGAATGAAGGTCCTTACTTAGTATGCTTCATTTTATTTTTCCTTAAATTTAGTATGCTAGTTCTTTCATCTTTTCATTATGTAACGCTTTGCTTTGAGCAAATGTCTATTTTTGATGCTATTTTGTGTTATTCTGGTGCTGTTTGGTTGTTTGCTAGCATATAAAATGGTATATCTATAAGCTGTTTGGGGTTTTTGAGATTTTTTTTCATGCAAAAAACCTTAGTCATTTTTGTTTCTAAATTTTGAATACATTGTCAGAATATTTAGATTATCATGCAAAAATTAAAATATATTTACAATCAGAGTACACATGATGTATTTACCGATGATTACTGAGGCTACATGTTTGAACAGGTTATTGGGCAGTTCAACCTTGGGTTTATTATTTGTAAATTGGATCAAGACTTATTCATTGTGGATCAGGTAGTTTCCAATATACTTTTGGAACTAATGGTTCTGTGGTGTCTTCCACCCTTCCCTTTAATAAGTAATTCATATAAATGCATCCTTTAGCTAAATTTAAATTTTGTTCTTTACCGAAACATAATTTGTGTTTGAGCGTGACCGTTTTCAGCATGCTGCTGATGAGAAGTTTAATTTTGAGCGTCTATCGCAATCAACCATCTTGAACCAACAACCGCTTCTGAGGTGAGGAGTTTATATCATTATTCACTAACCATCACTGTAACTATTATTCCTGTTTTTCTATCTGGGGTGGAGGGAACTTTCAATGACATGTTACAAGGGTCTCGTTAAGTTAAATTTTTTTGGTATGGTTAGAGTGGAAACTTTGATTGTTAAATTACAAATACCATATATGGATGATATAACACATGACAACAATTTATCTCTTTTCTTTTTTTGTTTATTATCTAAATTCACCGATAAAAATGTCATATGTAGGCCAATAACATTGGAATTATCCCCTGAAGAAGAAATAGTAGCATCCATGTACATGGACGTAATCAGGTAAAAGTAGAGCCATATCGATTAAGTAGTGATATGTTAATTTCGCTTATTTCTGGACTTCTGGTTATCGTAAGAAACTAGATTTCATTAACAGGACCCTGATGTTAATCCTGCATCATTCAAACTATTTACATTTCCTGTTTTCTGTAACCATTACATAAATGAGCTGCAAAAGTATCTCTTTTTACTTTCTCATTTAGTTGATTTGATTGTAATTGGTTGCCTCAGATGTTCAACTTTGAAAAGTAATCGGTTTGATTATCTTTCCTCGTGTTTTTAAGAATCTTTTATAGTATCTGTGATCTACTGCCACCTTAACATAATCAATTCCTAAGGTACCAGTTATGAATTTATAAAAATCAATATGATCACTTATGACCCACATGAAAGCGGTGATTAAAATACCACTGTTTTAATGCTAAGTTTATTCAATGGATGACCTGTATTACTTTAATTGCGAAAAAAGACATAGTTTTGGCATCTTTTTCTACCTAGTAAATCTTGAGCGGCTTATGAGAACATAAATCATAGATGTGAACTCTGAGCTTGACAGCTTGCATGTTGCAGATTAGAACTTTTTGCATAATGTCTGAAAGATTGTCTTGCTTGAGGAGGATACACCATTGGATCATTATTCTTGATCTAGTGTATCTTGTAATGCTTGTTACTTCTGTCTATGTAGGTTTCATTGAAATTGAATTCAGTTTTCTAGTTACGAAGTTTCATTATGGTATACTTTTGTCTTGTTTTTGCTTCTATAGATTTAGTGTGGTCAGTAACATGGATTTGCATTATCCTTATTTTCAGGAAGAATGGATTTACTTTGGAAGAGGATCCAAATGCACAACCTGGATGCCGTTTTAAATTAAAGTCTGTCCCCTTCAGTAAAAACACCATGTTTGGAATTGAAGGCAGGTGAATTTTGTAGATTTTATCCATGATTAGTTCAGGGATTTTGTTGGTTGATATGACCACATCAAAGTACATTAGTGACAAGCATGTGCATTGACATGCAATTCTCCATCATACTCTTTTTATTTTTAATTTTATATTTGAATTGGAAGATTGGTCAGGACAAAGTTGGAAGTCTAGCTGTTTAAGTTGATATATGACACAATTAACTGAGTTATTGAAAACATCCTCGACTAACTTATGATACAAGTTAAGCCTACAATGTTCTGCATGAACATGCATTAGGATATATTAATTTAGGAAACATAAATGACACCCACATTGTGGTTAAGTTTTAGAAAAACCCTCAGCCATTGTAAGGATCTGCGGAGCCTTGCCTGCTTAACCTTGGGAATCATTATGATGCCATTGGTAGTATCCTTTGAAATGAGATTTTTCCATTCCATGATACCAAAGTTGTTAATATTTTCCATATACGGTGTCTAAAGCTTTGATTTAAAGATTGACACATTTGAATCTTGTGATCCCTCCAAATCCCTTGTCTTAGTGAATTACTTTCTTCTTTTCAATGATGTATTAAGACTTTCACTAGGGTAAAGAGAATGATATATTGAAGTGATTAACAATAAGCATTTTTTCAAACAGATGTTAAGGAGCTGATCTCTACACTGTGTGATGGTGATGGTCACATGGAATGTTCCATTGTTGGTAGCTTTAAACTGGACTCCTCAGATTCTATGTGTCCATCTAGAGTTCGTGCAATGTTAGCATCACGTGCATGTCGATCATCAATTATGGTCGGTGATGCACTTGGAAGAAATGAAATGCAGAAGGTAGTGCATCACATTACTTTAAGTACTGCCCCCTCCCCTTCATTAACAAACAGGATAAAAAGGGAAGAACTGGGATGATAAGCATCTGGTTGGGAACTAAATTTAAATAAATTGAAGTTTAAATGTTATACCCCTATAGACTGATTTCTAGCTTACACTAACTGATTCAGATACTTGAGCATATGGCTGAACTCAAATCCCCTTGGAATTGTCCTCACGGCAGACCAACCATGCGCCATTTAGTCGACTTGGCAAAAATTCACAGGAGGTCGGAACTTACAATGCAGATGTAGTCAACAGTGGACTTTTACCCTAATCGCCACTGTTAGAAGTTAAGGGAGTTATGTAACTTATGCTGTACAAAAACCTGTAAATATTTGTTCTCTAGTGTTACTGTAAATTTAATGTGCCAGGATATCTTGGGTGCGTGCAAAGCTGATGCGCTGAACTTATTTTCCAGTCATCCTGCTATACTTCGCTAATGGTCTCAGCAAAATGCTATAGCTGCATAACTTCTGAGCTTTCATTTGACTCTAGCCTAGCAAACACTTTGGTTATGGATTAGGTCTATTTTACTTGGGGTTGGGAAAATTTGTATGCAACAAGATGATGTAATACTTAAATTTAGAGTATATGGTAATGTAGTTTTCTTCAAACTCAGGAAGTTGAGATGAAGAAAATCAAGATTCTCCTGGAGGTAGCTTTCATCTTGAGTTATAAGTGTAATGGTTGCTTAGACAATTATCGTTTTTTAGCCCTTCACTTTTTAAGCAAAGAGTTCCAATTACGTTGATAGTTATATTTAGGATA